>NW_024371815.1:980775-1580775 GCF_014805655.1 Passer montanus
GCGCTGCCGGCTGCCCGCGCCCCCCGGCCCCATGAGCGGCGGCGCTGCTCGCTCCCGCCCGGCGCTGCGGTGGCGACGGCCGGCTGCCCCTGCATGGCCCCGGCTGTGGATATGACCGCCGCGCCCACCGGGGTCCGCAGCGACGAGCTGCCCGCATCCGCCTTCAGCAGTCCCGGCGGCGGCGCGCTGCCCGTCGCGGCGGCGATGGGCGGGGAGGAGGAGAGCGACAAGCCCAAGGTTTCCCCATCCCTGCTGCCGTTCAGCGTGGAGGCGCTCATGGCCGACCACAGGAAGCCGGGAGGCAGGGACGGACCCGAGGGCGCCGGGCCCCCGGCGGGCGCTGGGGCGGCCCCCCGCGCCAGCCTCAGCCCTCGCCTGGGCGCGCTGTCGGCCGAGGCGCCGCCTTCCCCGCTGCCCCTCGGCGGGCACTTCTCCGTCGGGGGGCTCGTCAAGCTGCCCGAGGACACCCTCGTCAAGGCGGAAAGCCCCGAGAAGCAGGAGCGGAGCCCCTGGATGCAAACCCCGCGGTTCTCGCCGCCTCCCCCGAGTAAGTAATGGTCCGGGAGCTCTGCGGGCCGGCTGCCACCTTCCGCGGGGCCGGGCGGACCGAGGGCAAAGCTGCGCGGGTGGCCGGGGCTTTCCTGTCCCTTTAGCCCTGCCTGCCTCTCCTGGTATATTTTTCCGTGCGGCTCGCACTTTTCTGGGCCAGTTCGATCCGTCCAAAGCACTGAACGGGTTTGAGAGTGTGTGTAGGATGGCTGCGAACGCACAGGAAGAGCGGCCGTGCCAGGGTGAGGTCTTGTGCCAAATGTTAACGGGGGGGTGAGACAAAAAAAAGCAACGCGGCCAGCCTGTTAATTTAACCTGAGGCTCGAAGGAGCTGCGTAAGTTTTGACTCAACATCACTGAGGCTCTCCTCAGAAAGTGGCTCGAGTAATTCCATAAGGATGCGCTCAGACCGGCTTCCTAGAAGCGGCAGCTTTGCGGGCTTCAGCCTCACCGGCTGCTGTTTTAAATGTCCAAAGTACAAAGAATCACAATCGGTGATGTTTTTCTGCTTTAATGCAGAGAGAGCTAAATTAATACAAATAACAGCGTGAGAGCGGAGATCAGAGAAGGCCGTCAATTTCCAGTGGCTGCGCTGAGCCCGGCTCGGGCAGCGTGGGCCGGCTGCCCTCGGCCTGGCCGCGCTCCCTTCCTGCCAGGGATCCCAGGAAAGGGATGACCTCGGTCTGAGGCTCTCCAAGCGTTTGGGGTGCCCTTAGCAAAGCTGCAAACAGAGCTGCTTTCTCTGTCCCTTGGAGAAAGGCAGGTTTCCCGACAGGACTTGTGTAGAGCAAAACAGTGGTTTAATTTATTTAAATTGCAAAGTAAAATTTGCTGTTGCTAAGTAAACCCGGGACAGATGGATGCTGAAGACCCTTAGAAATGTTAACTAAGAGAGAGGAGCAGACCGGTGAAGAGTGGTAGATAGAGCATGAGTGTCAATTCAGACCTCGTAATTAATTACATGCTTAATCCGGTTCCCAGGGGCCTAATGAAGAAGGGTGTGAGACTGAGAAGCCAGCCCGTTTTGTTTATTTTTTTTCCTGTAATCCAATAAAAAAACAGGACTTTTTTTCTTCTCTTTGAAGGGCGATTCCCTTTATTTGCGCCTCCGCTGCATTAGCCAGGGTAGCCATGAAGGCAGGAGGTGCAGGGTTGGTGCGTGTCTGATTCCTGCCCATTGCCGGGCTCTGTTCAGTGGAGTCAGAGCTTCCCGATACGAAGCACCACTCCCTTTTTTTGAAAGGGAGACGGCAATTTTAAGTGTGCCCCAGACAACTCTGGTGGTTTTGGGGCACCTTGCTTCAAGTGGGACCCTATCTCTCCCTTCCTCCACTTCAGCTGTGGTAGGGTGCGGGCTCTGCAGGCTGTGGGGCTTTGGGCACTGCTAACCAAGGTGTCTCTTCTTTCCCCTCTTCCCCGGCTGCTCCCGGGCACAGGACGGCTGAGCCCGCCCGCCTGCACCCTGCGCAAGCACAAGACAAACAGGAAGCCCCGGACGCCCTTCACCACGGCGCAGCTGCTGGCCCTCGAGAGGAAGTTTCGGCAGAAGCAGTACCTGTCCATCGCCGAGCGTGCCGAGTTCTCCAGCTCGCTCAGCCTCACGGAGACCCAGGTGAAGATCTGGTTCCAGAACCGTCGCGCCAAGGCCAAGAGGCTCCAGGAGGCTGAGCTGGAGAAGCTGAAGATGGCAGCCAAGCCCATGCTCCCGCCTGCTGCTTTTGGCATCTCCTTCCCGCTGGGCGGCCCGGCCGTGGCCGGCGCTTCCCTGTACGGCGCCTCCAGCCCTTTTCAGCGGGCAGGGCTGCCCGTGGCTCCTGTGGGACTGTACACAGCACATGTGGGATACAGCATGTACCACCTCACATAGAGCCTGAGCCGAGCCCAGCCCTGCTGACTGACTGCTCCCGCTGGCTCCACACACAGTCCCTCCCTGCTCCTCCAGCTCTTCTCTGTGGACTTCTGCATGGAGCCTATGGCAGAGACTCCTCCAGTTTGGCTCTTTGCTTTCCCCTCTGATGCTGAACCCTTATCCCAGCACTGTTCTGATCTCCTCAGCAGTCCTGGGGAGCTGGCAGAAACCTGAGGCATTGCCCCAGCTTTTTCCAGGTGCAGGGTGGTGATGGGCCAACTGTGTCCTGCTTCTCTGGGTCTAGCTGGCAGCCTGCAGAGAGCCCCCTGCCACAGGGGAAGGAACTGTGGAAGAGATGGAAAAAGGGGACTGAAAGACAGGACGTTTCTCTTGCTTTCTGCGAGGCGAGGTCAAGAGACAGAAGTGTAAAACAGCCTTTCCCATTCCCATGTAACAGTGCTGTCTGTTACCTTCTTTGCTCCTCCACCAGCTCCTTTGGAAGGGGCTCTGTGTACTATGTAATATACTGTATATTTGAAATTTTATTATCATTTATATTATAGCTATATTTGTTAAATAAATTAATTTTAAGCTACTGTTTGATGCAATTTGTTTGCTTGCTCTTTGCCCTCTCGGGTGTGACAGAAGAGACCGAATTTGTGTATCAGGGGGTGAGAGAGGGATGGGCTATAAGTAGCCGTTTTCCCGTTTCTCCAGGAGACTTCAGCCTTGGATGGTGAGACAGCAGCTGCGTTTTCAATTTTCTGTGTATCCCGGAGCTGCCCTGTCCTCACAGCTGTTTGAGGTTTCCTCCTTTCCCCCCACTGCTCCTTGCCAGCAGTCCCCTCCGCATTCCTGCCCCGAAGGTGCATGAGCGGCTGCTGGGATCAGCCGTGTTTCTTTGGCCCTAGGAAAGAGAAAAGTTGGTCCTCTCCCTTCCCGGTCCCTGTGTCTGGGAGGGTCCCATTCTCAGCCCCCGCTGGCTGTGAAGACTGGGGAGGGCTTGGCATGTCGCACACCTCAGTGCGAAGCCTAGCGCGAGAGAAAGGGCTTTCCCCAGAGCTCCCTTTGCCGGCCGATGTTACTCGGGGGGACGGAGCACCGGGATTTGGGGAGGAGAGGGGGCTGTGGCGGTTCGGCTGGTGCTGAAGAAGGGGATAAAGGACGCTAATGGCGAGGCGCTGTCAGCACCGGAGCCGACGGGTCGGGGGCTGGGGCGTGGGGACGATGGGGCCGGGCATGAGCGCGGAGGCACCGCGGGACTGACGGTCGGGACCGCTCGGCGCCGTGCCTGCTGCTCACCCTCGGGCTTTCGAACACCCCGCCGTTCCCAGCGGCTGGCTCTGCTAGAAACCCGTCCCGGTCGACCACGGCCCCGAGGAAACCGCTGGCGACGGCTGAGAACGCCGCGGAGGAAATCGGCGGACACGCAGCCCCGGCTCCGCGCCGGCCGATCCCGCCGGCGCCGCCGCCTCGCCGCGTTCCCCGCCGGCTGCGCCAAGAGCCCCTCAGTGCGCTGCTCCACCCGGTTTGGTTTGACGAATCCCTCGGGTAAGGGAGAGCGTTGGTTTCCTCTCTTTTTTCCCCCTTTTCTTCCCCCTTTTTAAAAATTTAATATTTTATTTCGTGCTTTATCTTTGTGTTCAAGGAATGGCCGCTGAGAAATTAGGACTCTCTATTTCTTTTTCTGTCTTTCCCCCCACCCCCCACCCCGCTGCTTTCATTTCCAGCAATTTAAAACGTTAACGTTGAAGCAAAGTTAGAAGGAAAATAATTGCTGTAATGAGGCTCGGCAATCTTCTGCAGGCACTGTGGCTCCAGCGAGACTGTAGCTGGGGGCGAGGCAGGACTTTTATCATCTCCTAAGTATCAATGATGCTTTCAATAACTCAGCGAAACAACATACCTGAACACAGTCACTTTCTCCAGAGCTCGCTGCTCTAATCCCCCTTCTCTCGCTCCGCTCTGGCCGCCCAGTCATTTTTGAGCTGGAGTGAGTTTGGGGTTTTTGTGGTTGTTTGTGTTCTTTTTTTTTTTTTTTCCTGTACTTTTTTCGGAACCCTTTTCTTTCTCTATCATTTCTTTTCTCCGTGCAAATGACAGTGTCTGTGATCCTGACCCCAGCGCCCAACGCCGCGCCGGAGCGGGAAAGCTCTGTGCCGGCTTTTTCCCACGTTGTGTCTCTGGCAGAAAAAGGCTGGATATCTCCAGCTTATCTCACTCTCTAACTTAGCCTCTGCGCGATTCGACCGCGGGTTTGGGGAGATCTAATCGCTCAGGAGGCCGGGTTTATCCTGTAAAGATGCCCTTAAAATCAGAGAGATTTTAAACAGGGAGGATTGCCTGGAGCTGGCTCCCCGCAAGCACTGCTCCCCTTTGCCGGCACCTTTGGGCGCTGCGCCGCGAGACTCCGGGCAAAGCGGCACCCTTTAATCTCTCCGCTTTGTCTCTGTTGGCTTTTTTTTTTTTTTTTTTTTTTTTTAACATTATGTTAACTCGGGGTGGATATTCGAAGCGCAGGATTCCTATTGAACATGTCTTTGCTTTAAGTTTTCCCCCTGACCCTTGGGCTAAAGTCCTTGGTTGCTCAATTAAACCCAGATGAGAACAATTAATAACTAAGTAATGACAATAAGTTGGGAATCACACGGATGAACGCTCCATGTGAATAGGAAAAGCTCACACAAAAGAGCAAAAAGGATTTGTCGGCTCTTTTTAAGGGGGAATTGGCTTTTCTTTTTTCTTGCCTCTGGCTTACCAGCAAATAAAACTCACTTTTGTGTCTTTGTCGCCTTAAGGATCTCAGTGGGCAGTTGGAAGTGAGAATGGCTGTTTTCCTTTCAACTTGAGGGTGCTGGCGCCACGCAGCCCCAAGGATAGAGAGTAGCCAAAGCAAAGTTTCCTAATAACTCCCCTCTCCCCCGCCACCCCTCCCCAGTCACGCCGGTACCCCCCTCCCCTCCATGCATATCTCCACATGCACTCCTAGAGAGACTCGGCAGACAGACGAGAGAAAGCGGAGGGGCCCCGCGCACATCCACGGTACCACGGCGGACTCAGCCGAGGCTGGCTGCCGTGGGAAAGCCATCGTGCCTTGCTTGGTGCCACGCTTTCCGCGGGGCGTAGGAAACGCAGCCCGCAGTAGCCAGGGCACGGAGAGGAAGCAAGCACGCGCAGGAAAACACACAAAATAAAAGCTGTTTTTTCTACTTTTATTCCCCGAAGGAGGGGAACGGCCCCGTTGCCCGCACACGGGGGCAGAGCCCGGGCGCATCTTCCCGGCACCGGCTCCGTGCAAGCTCGAGAGCCCCGGCGGGGATCGCGCCCGGCTCCGGCCGTGGCAGAAGGGCAGAGTGGCCCACAGCGAGGGCTGAGAGCTTAAAAAGCTCGGAAAGGCTCTCCTTCAGTTTTAGCTACAGACAAGGTGACTGCCGGATAAACCTGCTGCGCAAATCGTTGGTTAAACCGTACATTTGTCATTTGCTCTGAATTTCTCGTGGTTTGGGGCTTTCTTTCCGAATTCGCTCTTCCATTCGAAACACGAATCGGTGCCCCGTTGAATACTTTATCGAATGTTTTCTGTAGTGCTCAAGCGAAGCTGGAGCTTAAAATCTTGCTTTCTAAAGTTAGGGCAGGCTAAATTCAGCAAGTGAGTTAGGCGCAGCAGCAGCCTCCTGCTGCTCAGGATTGTGCCTGAGAACAGAACCTTAAGAAATCAGAGGCAAAACAGGGAAGCTGCCTAACTTAGCCATTGTAAAGGCCAGGGGAAGGGGAGGGGGCTGAGTGCTTCTCAGTAGTGCTTATAAGCTTAAATCCAGGCTCATCATTTTGTGTGAATCTCCTGGGTCACATCAGACCTATTCCCTAAAAATCTGGAAAGTGAAAGGTCTGTTGAACAAACTGGCTGGACACCTTTCAGGAGGAAGTGGGATGCTTGGCACTAACTCCTTGGTACTTGCTGAATTTAGGTAACCAGCTGAACTCAGATATTCTATATGCAAAGTGAAAATACCAATCACCAGCTTATTAAAGACTCAGAGTTAATTGCTCTTCATCTCTTCTAATGATACATCTGATTTTATATTAGATACGGAGGTGGCCAGAGAGAGCAAGAAAAAGCAGCTGCATAAGCAGTCTTGAGACCAGGACACTCCTCAGAGCAGTCATGGGGCTGTCCAAATTAAATCCAGCAGAGTGGTGACTGGTGAGTAAGTCTCCTACTGCTTGGAATATAATATGCTGTACCCAATGAGCTCCTGGATGCAATGAGGTCGTTCACTCACTCTCTAATTCTTCACAAAAAGCGGGCTGATGTGACTTCTGCACCCAACTGCAAGGGAGCCTGTGGCAGAAAGAGACACCTTCTTCCTGCCTTTCATAGTTCTGGCCCCACTATATATCTATTTATATCCATATTATCTATATCTAAATCTATATCTATATAATCTATACCTATGTATCTGTAGTAGAATATATATATATTTTCACCCAAGGAGTATGTGGACCTCTGAAATTTTCTTTTATTAGCTTTTAACTCTCTCCACACCTTATGTGAAGCACAGTGGTGTCTGTGCCTGGCCTGAGCAATCTGTTCCACAGCAGGGAGCCTAAAAATGAGGCATTGCGATAATGGGCATTGCAACACAGCTCCTTGGGGCTGGCCCGAGGCCCCTTCTGCAACACGGACCCATTGTCTGTCCAGCTATGTGGCAGGAGAAGCTGCAGGCAGAACCAGAAGCAACAGCTCTGACTCATTTAACTACGAGTTGTAAATTTTAACATGCTGCACAGAGAGATGTGGCAGTGATTTGCTTACAGCAGTAAACCGATCGACATTAACTCCGCTCCATTGTGCTTCTTCATCTCAGAGATCTTTTATCCCTCCAGGCTGGATCCGGTTCCCACCCTGCAGTGATTAAAGGGAAAGCGAGGAGGCAGCTACCTGGACCCAGTCTCCCTCGTGCGACCAGGAATGTGCAATAAACCCCGTGCAAAGCTCTTCTTTTCATCTGGGGAAGTGGCGCAGCTGAGGATCCCACTGCGCTCGGAGCCGACTCCGCTCACCGTGCGCCGCTCCCGCTGCGGGTCCCCTGGGCCCGCAACCAGTTCTGACGGCGATGTGAGCAACTCTGCATTGCTTCTAGCTCAGAAGAGACACACATCTCCTGTGTACGTCACAGAGCCATCAAAGCTACCCGCTTTAATAGTACAGGCCTTGCCAGTGAGCCGTGAGACAAACCTTGGGGAGAGTTTTGTGAGAGCAGTGTTTAAAATCCGGGATTGATTCTATGTCTATGGTCCGTTCTCATCAAAGCTGCGGCAGACAATGGGGTCACAGTGACTAGCACCGGACAGACCTGAGGTTCAGGCACCCAGACACAAAAAGATGCAAACTAAATATTCATTTCAGCCTAATTGAGCAATGCTTTTGTTGTGTTTTGTTTCGGGCACACAGCAACAGGCAGGGTGGGTGTGTGTTGGAGAAAGAGGCACCTCATAACAACAAACACATCCAAGCCCTTCTGACCACCGCTGCTGCTGTCCAGTGTAAGGGTACAAAGAGAAGGAGCACTCAGGTGAGGCAGTATTTAGAGGTCTCGCTATAATTCAGGCTCCATTTGCATGTCAGCGAGAAAGGAAGTGGCAGCATGAGGGAAAGAGATCTGGTTGCAAAGGATGGCAAAAATATGTTAGCTGGAAGATTTCGAGTAGTGTGGGGAAGTCTCAGGGGAAAGAGAATTATTTCCAAAAGACAAGCTGGAGGGAAGGAGCAACTTTCTTTTGATGCAATGTTTTGTGTGCATTGGGCATTATTATGCAAATATCAGCTAACACAAATACCCAAGTAAGGATGCTTTAAAACTCAAGGGGTGATTGACTTACATTACACTGCATTTAGATTTAAGCCAATGGCCCTGCTCCCATTTACATCAGCAAGGGAGTGGAGGCTCTGAGACTTGCCCTCGCATTACGGCAAGCTTGTGTGCATTAGTCCTGGGGAGCATCTGCTCCTCACACTGTACTCACTAAAAGCCATAAATGCTTTTCTAAACCTCGTAATGAGCTTTGGACTTATTGTGAAAACCGAGTCTGTGGTACACCACAAGAAGAGACAGTGGGATGTTGTAGATGTTGTCAGTCTGACCAAAGATTTTTCTTTCTGTGACATTGTCAATCTTCTCTTTTGGTAGGAGGCTACATAAATAATACACATTAAATTCTATTTACAAAACAAAATACAGGATTGCAAAACACAATACATATGGTGTGGGACCGGAATAGACATAGAAACAGGATTCAGCGGTTTTCAGAACAATTTAGCACTTTAAACTTTAATTGCCTTGAATTAAGACTGTAGGCACCTACCTGAATATGCAGACTGTTCTCTGCTGTCTCTTATCAGGGAACCCAAACTCGAGTACCCTGTGAGATGCCCATCAGCTGAGACCCTACAGTGCCAGAAAGAAGCATGATGTCTCCACAACAGTAATCATATCAGATACCATTGATATAAATATAAATAATAATCCAAATGTGAACTTACTTTAGTGATTAGCACAGCCACATTCTTTTTAAATACAGCTTAAGTGTTAAAAGCATGTACAAAATCTACATTTTGAAATCTTAGTAAGGAATTTTTAACTCGGAATTTTATAATTTAGAGATTACTCAAAGGAGGATTGTCAAAAGATTCTTCAAGACTAGTTTCTTAAAAATTACATAACTTCAGCTACATTTCTGTCAGGTGTGATACCTGAATCAGGATGAACTTGATGGCCTTAATAGCTCAGAGTTCAAATGTAGATCTTCAGATAGTTCTCCCTTTAGTTCAAGAAGACCTGTGTAAGCATGTTAATTTTCCCCTCTAAATAATTGCAAAACTCAAGTACATACTCAAATAAATCCATCTCAAAACACCTGGAAAGCAAATAGAAAGTTGTAGAGGATGTATAATAAAATGAGAAAGCTGAGATGGACATGCAATCCTAAATTATTCTTACTCTCTAAAACATCAGGCTGGATTTCTCCAAATGTGATTTTTTTTTACCCTTTCCTCAAAGATGGCTTTAATACTAGCCAAGTTTGAAGTTGCTAACGACATTTATTTCTGAGCTATGTATGCATGAGAATTTCACTTTGCATAGTTGGAGACTGTGATCTTTTTCAAGCTTGCAAAATGTTTAACATGATTGAATCAATTTTCAAAACAAAGAAACACGAAAACATTGAAAAATGCCCTGAACAAGAATGGGCATTTCCATTCCATAAGGAATTTGTTTGGAAAAAATTATAGAGTTGTTGGAATTAGAATCTAAGTTTATCTTAAGTTTGCTGGAAGGGAAAGTTATATTATACAAGACAATTAGCCATTGGTTTCAGACTGGTCCAAAGCCCAGTAAAGTCAGTGGCATCTTTCCATGGGCTAACTAAGAAGCTTTGGGGCTGACTCATACACTGCAGAGCTCCTCAGAAGACAATAGTTCTACATTGCTTATGTGAAAGTTAAATATAGCCCAATGTTTGTAAGTGTGTATATGTATTACGATTAATTTAAACCCCTGGTTAAGATTGGGTTACAGTTTCCATTTAATGCATATGCATGTGTTTGTGTTTGTATGCATGCACATGCAAAGACAGACATCTGTGGACGTGTAAGCACACACATAGGGCTAGTGCCATAGAGATGATTGAATCAAGAATATGTACACCATGGCAAATACCAGCCTTTACCACGGCAGATATCACCGCTGCCATACATACCCTTTGACAGATCTGAACATATGCTTTCCAAACCAGCAGCATCTGTTTACACTGAACTGCAATAAAAACTGAAGGAGGCATCAGTTAGTATTAGAATTTTATCTTTTCAATGTCCAGAAACAGTTTCTGTGCCTTTGATGTAAGCTGTCAAGCACTACTGGAAAATTGCATCTCCCTGATTACTGCATTCAGGGCAGAGGAAAGGACATGACTGCCTTGCAGCGTTTGTCAGCAGGGACCCTGCAGGGGCTTGCTCTTTGGGTACTGATAAGCAATGTTAGCTCACATTCAAAGAACAGTAAAGCAATTCTTGCGTAAAGGGGGAAAAACCCACAAGGGGCACTATTTTGGATGATCCAGCAGAAAGCTTTTCTCTGTTGCAAGTATGATTAACGCTTACTGGGCTGCTCCCTTCAGATGAAAACTTCCTGCATCCTGCGGGAGTGTTTAGCCTGAATATAAACTCAGTGGCAGCAGCACCACTGATTATTCAGGTATGTGCACGTTCAGACCTGTAACGAGCACCTGATTACCTGTGAAGTGGTTGTATTGTGCCTGAAGATGTGGCTTCACATTTCCAGGCTTTTAGAGGTGGTGTTAGCTTATCTGTTCTTCATTATCCCTATTCCCCGTTTCTTCCATTGCCCACAGTTCCATTCCCCTCGGCGATGTGTCACAAAACATTTCATGATATTTTTAAGCCTGCATCAGTTGGCTGATGAGATTTAGAGCTACAGCCTTTGCTGATGGTTGCATTGACAAAAACGGCGTGGCAAGGGAAAAGTGGTTAGAAAGTCATAGCACACGGAACTCTATTAGGTGACAATGACACAGTGGCACTTGCCCCATCACAAAACTCTGTGTTGATATAAAGAGGATTTTTTTATTTTAAACTCTAATTGCAAATGAGAAGGAAGGGCTCATTAAGGCTTGTTTGTATTCTTTTCCTTCTGTGTAAACAGAAAGGAAGCATTTGTATACTTTAGATATTATATATCTGAACAAAAGACCCAGTCATCAGCTGTGTGCATCCCGAGCATGCACCAGGAAGAAAGGCTGGCAAAATAGCTGCACCTTTTGTAGTATTCCTGCCACACTGCGGCAGCATCCAGCCTGGAAGGACTTTCAGGAGATGTGCAGGACGTAAGACAGCCAAGCTCAGCGAGAGAGGAGAGCAAATTCAGAGAAATATGAATGGAAAAAAGCAATGCAAAAGAAAAATAGGCAGTTAGCATGCAGTGGAACAAAAGTGAATGTCTCGTGTGTAAACAGCAAACACAGCCTCTTCCGCGTAGGGATTGCCAAAGTACAGCTGGGGGCAGGGAGGTGGACAGGTAGAAACACACCCCTAAAGATTCATTTTAGAGTGAACAGCAGCAAGAACACTGCAGAAGACATAGGATGCATTGTATTGTGGTTGGCAGCAGCATTTATTTCATGGGGGCAAGGTAAGTGCAGGAACATAAACATTTGCAAGCCATCTATTTTACTGGCAATTCATAAGGAGAACTTGCAGAGTGTTTAATGCTTCCACAGCCAGGCCCAGGGGGACTGAAGGTATTCACACACATTTTAATAAGGTGGACAGGCCAAAAAGGAAATTATCCAGTCTCTCCCTGTTGGAGGGTTTCGGCTTTGTGGGAGAGCTGATTTGGATTCGGCTTGTCCTGGGGCACAGGTAAGCTCCAGGTGCCTACATCTTGGAGAGAAATTTGGCATGCTTTCTGCTGTCTAGAACCAGCTGGTGCTCCTGTGTTGGAATACACGGCTTCCTGAAGGCACAGCACCACCTCCTAACAAGCAGAAACTCAGCAGCTACATGACTCTTTCTCAAGAAAGCTGAGCTCACAGTGAGGGTGTGAAGACACTCAGCCTGCACTCCATTGCTGGGAAGTGCTGAATTCCACATCAGACAGGTCAGTCGGCATCACTCTCTTCAAAATTTACAGCTGGAACAGAACACAGCAGCCTAGCTCAGAGCAAGCAGGGCTGCCCTCCACAAAGAGTTCAAAGCCAACACTCCCACCTCCCAGGGCAGCAGCCTCTTCCCCCTTTGGGGCCTGAAGCTCCCCTTCTCCTGTGGGAGCCATGTCCTTGTGCAGCACTCAGGGCACAGCCAAGGGCTTCCCAGGAAGAAGGAGGAGCAGGAGGAACCGGTTGCTTTAATGTCCTGGCTAGCAGTTATCTGATAACAAATGCATAGGTAATTTCTGTGTCACGGTCCCGAGTGTAGCAGAAGGCTTTTTTAATCTTTAGAGATGCCTGCTTTTCACTTACAGACCACACTGAGCATCTGTAAAGCATCTGCCTTGGGTTCTCTAAAACATATTGAGAGACTAAAGTAATTTCTCTTTAGACAACCTTCATTCAGTGCCCAAAGACAGTAGTTGAGAGCAACCCCCTCTCCTTTTGTTAGCATATTTTCTGTGTATACCTATTATATCTATGAAACACCTAAATTAGAGAGATACTCAGACATGAAGAGAGTTACACTGTGCTCCTTTCACTTCTCCATTTCATTCCACCTCTCCATTCATTATCCATCAATTATGGGTGGGTCCTGAGTATCTTCAAACCCATAATTGTGTTCATGCACTTATTGTAGAATATATAGTTGTTAGAACATGCAATAGCAAGTAATTGCTTTTTACTATGTATTCATTTGCCTTTCTTCTAGACGGGAATTTGTAGAAGTGTTATACTTGGCTCCTGTCCTGCAAACAGTTGTGCCCACGAAAAGCTTTATCCACACTAGGAGCTCCACGGATCACAGCTTCTCTCTCACCCACTGAATTATATGAAGTTACTCATGCAGTTAAATTACTCATAAGCATATGTGTTTGCTGGATCAGGGTTTCTCCATGTAAGATTGATCTTTAATTTAAGACACCAATACATTTCTCTTTAGATAAAGGAAGCAAATCCTTGGAAAGTGGTAATAAACTTTGGAGCTGCACTTATTGCAATAAAATGCATCTTGGTTTATTAATTAGTACCTTTTTTTTTAATTTGACACTCCAAAATGACATACTATTAAACCATTTTATAAAATAATGTATTCAATACTTAATAATTTTATACAGTAAGGCAACTTGATCGGGTTTCTTTAAACAGCATAACAAGGGTAAGAACATGTTATTAAAATCTATGTCAACAGAAGCTGCCTGTTAGCCTACACACAAATACCTCAGACTTTGATCCCCAAACCTTTGCCAACTGGGCATCCTGCTAAGTGCCCTTGAATGTAGAGGGCCTTAGAACAATGAATGATCAGGACTTTGGATCTGAAGATCCACTAGGATTAAAAGTACTGATTCAAAGTAATTTTCTCTTTTCCTTTTCACTAAAATCTTCTGTACCTCTCTTTGGAATGGAATGCTAGTTCAAGCACCTGTAAAAACCTGTAACTGTGTCTTTTCCTTTTCACTAAAATCTTCTGTAACTCTCTTTGGATGGAATGCTAGTTCAAGCACCTGTAAAAACCTGTGACTGTCACACAATTTGTTTTCTAGAGGGGAACAGCTTGCCTTTTCAAGAGACCTCAGGTAATTTTGTTTGAACCTCTACACCATCTTCCTTTCAGGCATGAAATTGCAGGATAAACATTTCTACACACTTCTAACTATCAGAAGGAGAGGAACTGGATATATCCAAGCTGTGGAGCTTTTCCCTGTTGTGGGTCAAATAGTTTAGCATCCTCACAGAGGCAGATGGATGTTTTACTGTGAATCACAGCCCAGGTCCAGAGGACAGTTCTTGGTGATCTACCCCCTAGTGACCTGTGAGTTCACTGCATCTCTCCTCTCCTGACCCTTGTCCTGATCTTGCTCCTCACCACCGCCTCTTCCTCATCTTGGGCATTGCACATGGCTGGGTGTATGTGCTGCTTTGGTTTGGTTCTCCCTGGGGAATTTTGCTGTCAAACTGGCCACGGGCATCACCTGTTAAGTGCATGTCCCCATCTGCAGCCCAGCTCTGGTGAGGTTGGCAGAGGAGAGCAGCTGTGGCACTTCTCCAGCCACCCCCTCCCTGCTCACAGCCCACGGACCCTTCTCTGCCTGTTTGACCAGTCTCACCACATCCTTGTGCTGTGCTGTGCTGTGTGCACTAACCAAGGCTGCAGCCCTGACTAGAGTGCACCTCCTGTCCCTGGCTTGTTGCCCATTTTCTCTCCAGTTCTTCCTTGTCTCACAACCTTGTTCTTCTGCTGTCTGAATGCGTCTGCATCCAGGTGGCATTTGCATCTCTCAGGGTGCAGGTTGTTGCTGCAGTGGCACGGCTGCTGCAGCTCCAGGCTTGGCCATCTGCCTCCTGCACCTGCTTGTCCTCAACCAGGCACCCCTCAGTTCTACAGCATCTCTTGCAGTGCCAGATCAGACCTCCCCTATCCATTTCAACCCTGGTGATGCCAATGCCTGCTCCCACCTCAGCTCCCTTTCCTTTCCTGATTCCTTAAAAGTACACTTCTGTCCCCAAAATAGACATTCCAAGACTAGCTTGTTCTCCTTTGCTGCCAGCTCTCTTGTTTCACCAGTGTCCCACACCCTCAAACACCTGACATGGATTTCACTGGGGCTGTTTGTGAAAGAAAGGAGCCCTGCAGGAAAATCAGATGGAAACAAATGTTCACAGCTTTCTAGAAATTGGTGTCAGCTCCCTGATACAGAGAGTTTTACAGCTCTATAAATCAGGCTGAAAATGTAACCAGAAGCCCTGTTAGCTTTCTGTTTCTTTTAGCACATCCGTTTCTTGTAAAATTCCGATTAGAGGGACTGGTCTCTGTAGAAATCATTCACTCCAAACCCAACAGGGCTATAAATCAAAGCACTACAAATCACCACAATTTGCAGATTTTGGGTTTCATCATTTTATTGCTTTTGAAGAAGTTATGTAAATGTTCTTGGAGAATATTGACCCCTGCATCCTCTGTCATATCTGGGATGAGGAAGAAAATAAAAGCATTTTTGAAAACCAGGTATCTAATTCATGCTGTTACTCCTAACCTATTTCTCTAAGGGATCAGGTCCAGAGTCTTTTCTTATGTGAAAAATCTCACCAAAATTAGTGACACTACTCTCATAACTTGGAGCTAGAGGAATAATTTTTTTTTTTTCAGAAAGAAGCAAAAAGAAAGTAGAATTTTACAAGTCTCTGTGTGGAAAAAATTAAAAAAGATTTAGTGATGATTGGATGCGTAACGCCATTTATGACTGCCTGTCCCAGACTGGGTTTGGCTGTACAAGATGATGATTATCTGCTCCAGCAGGCAAAGATTTCATCACCTCCCAGTATGAATGACAAAACTGTTCCCAACAAATGTTGCCCTCCCAGTGACAGTAAATCCAATCTAGGCTTGCAGACTCCAGATATCTCTGAGCTGAGTCACACTGGTTGGCTGCAATGCATCAGACCCCACAGTGACCACAGCTGTGATTTGGACATCTGGAGAAGGGTTTCCAGACCAGGCTCGCCCATGACTCAGGTTCTGTGCAGCACTTTGAAGGGCTCCTCAAAGTGCAAGTCCTGCAAGGATCTCTCACTTTTACCTGTCTACTTTCCTGAAGTCCAGGGGCTTCAGCAGACTTGGAGCTTCTCAACACAACAGGTTTTTCTTCACCACCCAGTTCACCTTATCAGTCACAAAGTTCTGGGAACTTCTGCAGATCCTAAAGACTGGGGAAAAAAAAGAAAACATACAAGGAAAAATGTCTTTGGTCGCAGAATGAAAGCATGAAATTATTCCTTTAGATTTATTATCACAGCAACAATATGTAATTTGGCAGGAATAAATTTAATTCCTGTGGAGTTTTAATTGTACTGTTGGTATCTGAGAGCTACAATAGGGACCAGATGCCCACTGAACAAGTTGCTATGCAGCACAAGATGCTATACAGCACAAAAGGGAAAAAAAGGTCCTTTCCCATGAGGGCTCAGAAGTCTTTGCACTGCCTTTATCAGAACAATGGCAAGTTTTGATTTTTCATTATTTTATGCAGACAACTTATACTGTAAGGAGAACATTTTCCAAGGCCCAGAGAACTGGGAGGCATTTGATTCCCTGGGCACTCAGTGGGATTCTTAATAGCTATTTGCCTGTGGTACCTTTGAAAAGGACTGCTCAGGCATCCAAGTGGCATGATCACATTTTTCGAAAGTTCATTTAAATATTGGAAAATACTCATAGAAATGGGAGATATATTTCAAAATCACTGGGTTTGACACACTAAACCTTTTAATTCAGCCTAGTGCTTAAACAGATCCATCATTTTTATTACATAGCCTATAAAGCCAATTAAAGTAATTAAATGGAAATTGGAGAGTATTTTAAAGGCTGGTTTAAGATTCCTCTTTGAGCACTGGAGCTTAGTGTTACAGTAGGACACCATCTGCTGTCCAAGCAGGGTCTGACTCCACTGCCTCAGCAGCCACATCCCAGCTATAAACACAACGTGCCCTGCATTATCTTAACAAAGCTTTTGCCGACCAAATTCCTGTGTTGTATTTTATTTAGGACAGATGTTTGAATTTGATCTTTTTTCCCCCCTTATGCAGTAGAAATACATAAAATGAGGATTTCTTCACAAAAAATATATTTGCAGTAAAAATGTTGTGCAGGTACTCAGGGTGTTGAGAAATAAATGCTGTAAAAGGAAATAAAAAAATAAAATCTTCAGATCTTGCATTTGTAAATAATTTGTGCAATAATAAATTGTTAATATAATTGATTATAATATTGACAATAATCAAATAATCAGTACAGTAATCAATAATTACTGTACTGTAAGACTAGCAAGGGTACAAGGTGTTTATCAATGGCAGTAAACTGAAGGTGCTCTTCCCCTTCCTGCCCAGCTCTCAGGGGACATGTGAGTCCTGGCTGGCATAGCTGCCAGCTACTTTAAAATTGGAGATTCCCACACTGTGGCCACCTTACATCTGGAAGCTGAGTTGAGACCATCTACTTATTTTGCACAGGTCACTGCAGTGATTGCCAGGTGACAAAGTTTGTGGGTTACTGTCAACATGCAGAACTTCTAAGGTGACCTTGCTGTGGGAAACTCTGTATTACTTTACATGTCTTCTGCATGTAGTAAATAAGTCTCTGGCTTTGAAAGTAGATTCTCAGACCCAATTATACCTGTTGACAATCTATAACACATGCTTCTTTGCTTACACAATTGTCTGTCCTCATTTCTTCTCTACATTTCCTTCTAGAAAGACTGAATTTTTCTATAATTTGATATTTTCTATAAAATGATTCCTGTTTTCCTTTGTTTCAGAATTGGTTTTCTATTTATGCTGCTCCAAATGCTAACACTTCTGCAGAAGAAAAAGCTTGGATTGGTGTATTGTATCATAAATATAATGTAATAGAGATATCAGAGCAAGTTGGAATTGCAGTTGGAGTTAGTATAGAAAAGCTATGGCCAGGAATCAGAAGGTATGCAGGAAAATGTTGTTTGTATCACTGCATGGAGGCTAGGGGCCCCAACAGTGTCTGTAGGAGATCATGTTCCTTAAATTCCTCTCTTAGTCCTACATAATTAGAGCTTTGGGTTGGCTGAAGTGATGAAGTTGGAAATAAAATTGCCTTTAATTCCTCAATTGAGCCAATGGGCAATTAGTGAATGATTTTCCTGCAGCTCTCTGGAGGGTCCTATATTTCTGTATTGCCTGTATAGGACCTCAGTTTGGTGATTCAGTTAGAGAGGGTGAATTTAGGTCTCAGTGTGCAGTGAGACACAGACACATCTGAGACTTTGAAAAGTCAGTATCAATACTGAAATCAATATTTTGCCTTTTTTGGGGATCATCTGGACATTTTATATTTATAAAACACTGTTATGGGACAAAAGGCTTGGCCAATGTGCAAATCACCTCTTCCATTTTCACATCTGTCTCTAGCAAGGGTGGCATATACAAAATGGGTCATGGAGCAGTAGTTTATCAGAACTAAGCACTGCCACTCCCAGTCCCTTCAGCTGTTAGGCTGAAGTTAGGGATCAGATACCACTCTTTCTGACAACAAAAAGAGAAGCTCTATAAATCAGATTAAGGTCAGTTCTGGACCACAGAGTTCAATAAAATGATTGGATTCTTCTAATATTTACTATTTGCTCAATTTCACCGTTGAAATAATTGCTCCTAGTAGAGGGCTTCTTCCTGATGGATTATCCTGTTATATCTGTCTTACATTAACAGACTTGGGTGCAATAGTCCAACACATAAGCTTTCTGTGTAAGTAATTTACCATCTGTCTGCCTTTCCCAGTCTGGAATTGAGGAGATGGGTTCTGGAAGATGTCCTGGGAGCCTCAAACATGTCAAGTGTTCCTCAGTGAGGAAGGGAAAAGAAGCTTCTCTGTCCGCTAAAATAAATGATGAGCTTAAATTTCCTAGTTTAGTGGGCTATTGGGGAAAAATGTCTAATGGTAAAGACTAAAAAAAGACAAAAAAAATTACTAAGGAAATTAAGTCATGTCCATAACTAGAAATTCCTTCAGGACAGGGGAACAATCATCTATCATGAGTTGATTTAAATTTGATCCTGCATTTGAAAGGGGGAAAGGAGAGTGAACTAAATAACTTTTTAAGTTTCTTTAAATTTTTAGTGATCCTGTGATGATTCCTCTATGGTGATATTGTCCAAGATGAGTGGAAGGAGAGGAGAACACTGTGCAGAGGCTGCTCCTTGCTTCTGCCCTTCCATGGGTCTCTCTCTTGAGTCTCCTTTTGTCTGCAGCCATGAGAGCTCCAGAGGGAGCATCAAGCTGGGGGCTTGTCATCACGGGAAGGCTTCACCAGCTATTCCTGCAGCATGGCTCCAGTGTAACTGTGCTGTTGTGCTGCTGTCTGGGGAGATGCTGGCTCTGTGATAAGAGTTAGTTTCTTTTGGCTTTGAAACCACTTAGATTCCAAAGTGACATCGGAGCACAGTGCTGTTTGAACAGAGCCAGGGGTCAGCACTGGTCTAGCAACCATTCCCAACCACTGTGGGATTTGGCTCTTGTCACACCTTGTGGCTGTTGGCGTTTTGCAGCTCTTTGCCATTTCACTCCTGGGTCAAAGGCAGCTTTCAGCACAGGGCCCTGCCTTCACCCCTCACAGATTCTCACAGCATAAGATAGCACAGTCAATCCTGGAAAAAAAGAACCTTCCACAGTGCTGTGAAGCAATACAGCAACAGATGACATCAGAAAAAGGTATGGGCTTGAGTTCCTTCCTCAGTCCCCTCCTGCACGGTGTCCTCCCTCTGCACCCAGGCCATCACAGGGCCATGCCAGTGCCAGATGCCCCTCAGACACTCCCAGCTCTCCTCTCCATCTCCAGGGAGCACAGGGACTGTTCACACCTCCAGGATTCATGCAGGATGGTTGTCATTGAGGGCTACCTGACACATTTTTACCTTGCCCCACTCTCTGATTCCTCTTGCCCACGGAATCCATCCCCACGGATTTCTTCCTGTGTTCCCCAGCCTGCAGCTTATTTTGAAGATTTAACTGGAACTTCTGCAGTACACTTGTTTCATATCAATCCTCTCTGCAGGGAGGAATTTTGTCCAAGTCAGGTGATGAATTCTGATGAATTCTAATGAATTCTGTCATTCTAGTGCTATACAGCAAATGACACCACTGCCATCAGTGTCAGCAGCAGCCCAGTTACCTTTATTGACGGTAAATCCCACAGATGAGGAATATGACATAAAAAGCAGGAGTGGCCATGGAATTTGAGCTCAGAAGGATGATGTTTCCTCAGTCCTCAGCAATGCTTGACCACACAGTGCCTGAGCACACAGCGAGGGCCCCCCACCTGGACTTGTTACCATCAACAGGCACATGCAAAGCTCAGAACCCACAGCCCCATTCTGCACAGCATCCAGTACAGGTTATGTGAAATATTAAAATATGTAATTTTAAATGCAGGCTTTTTATTGCTTTATAACTAAGAAACCAGATCTTTTCCCACTGACTTTCTCTGCAACTTTTCCCTGTTCTCATATCCCATGTGGCTCTTAAGTGCGCAAAGGCACCAGTATTAAAGTTTATAAGATATTTATATAAATCAGATGGTTGGTGAGTATTAAATCTGATTTTTCTCAATAACCCGAGGGGGAATATTAAAATATTAAGATTGTTTGAATTTTTAAAACACAATTGAGCTTTTGAGTAGCTTAGTCCAAAGCCTCAACTCTTGTACTCAAATGTAAACTGGCTGAGGACAGAGCCCTTGAAGTTTTAATCTTGTTATTCACATCCAATGAGACAAAAAGCGGGCTTAGTGGAAAGCCTATTCTCAAAAATCACAAACAGGCTAATAGGGAAAAAATTAATTTTAACTTCTGTTTCCATCATATGATTTTCATCTTGAGAAGGGCACACATTTAGTATTAAATAACTGATGTCATAATACAAAAATTGCCATCAAAATTGCCTCATGGCATTGCTTTACTTTTCTATTCAACAACTTCAATATAATTATGAGATTTTCCCTTTTCAACAAACTTTCTCTCAGGCTCTTCATATAGCATTTTTCATGATTTCCTCCTGATTCCATTTTCTGTCTTTGTCTGATTGTGTTGTGAATGAACATTTAGCATTGTGGACCAGTACACCCAAAGCCTCCTGGTTCTTTTTTTTTAATACCAAATAGCAGTTGCTTTTTGGAGGACACATTATTCCTCCTGACTTGTGCAAGGGTGTGCAGAAGAGAGCTGGATGACAGGGACCTGTGTGGGCAAAAGGAATGTTTGATCTTTGCTTTAGGCTCTGATTAGGTCAATTCTTGTGACAAAGTTATTCCCGCAAACCCACAATTACTGCTAGGCTGAGTTTTCTGGAAAAAGAGATTTCTTTGCATGCTGTCTGACCATCCCACTGCAGGAGTGATGGGTGTTGGTATGTGTAGGTAAGTAAGGCAAGTTGCAGAAAGAATGTACTTAGATTCTATACTACTATGCTTAGTTTTTTCCATAGATGAGAAATCAATCTCTGGCCCATATGTTTGTGCAGAGAAACTGATATACTGCTGTGGGAAATGAATACTGGGATCAGAAGAAGCAGGAAACCATATACAGAGAAAGGTGACATTTTTGTTACAGTTGTGTTTCTTAATCTTTTTGCTTCAGGCTTCATTTCATACTTCACTTTACAAAATGAAAACCAAACATAGTAAGGATGAAAAGGAATTGAGTTCTTTGCATTTTTGAGCTGCTACTTCAATTACTTCTTGTTATAACTTTTAAGAACGATATTTTAAGAATATAAAGAACCAAAAAAAGGAAACAAATATACTTTAAATCAAATAATTGCAATTCCTGATATTTACATTATCTTGACTTTAAGTTTTATGCTAGAAGAGCTGTAGGATTTTGGGAGTAAAGAGTAATTCTTAGTCAAATGGCTGAACGACTCACAAGAAGTGATTTGTCTTCCTAGATAAAAGATTTTTAAAGATAATCTCAGAACACATGAAATAAGGCTTAAATGCCATTATGACAAAAGACACTTAAGCTACTGATAATCATCCTGTATATATGTGCACTCCCCATGTTTACATGACAGACAGATCTAGACTTGCTTCAATAACCTTCTCAGCATATTTTTGAATACTGTTAATGCTATGAAAAATGTTATATATGTAAATAAAAATCCCTTGTAAGTGAAAAGGGTATGTCCATCATCATTATTGTTGGCCCTTGTCAAAACCCCCATCTTGTAAAAGTAGATAAGTGATTTTTAAAATTAGAGATGAAAGAAACCTAATAAATTGTTTTGTTCATCATGACAAACTGGGTATACTGCCAGTATGCTGCCATATTTTCTCTAGAAGAAAATGTTAATTCACTAGTTCATAACAGGTACTCCTTTTCAGCCTGAAATGGTGTTCTTTTCTCTAATGCTTTTTCTTTTTAGTTACACTGTTGAGATCACAGTCTGATTTGATCACCTGGAAGGTGTTCTCAAGACACATTCTTAATAATACCCCTAATTATAATCATAGGTCTACCTAGATTCCTTTTTAAACAAGATTTGAGTCTTTATGGTGATCAATAAGGAAGATCTTGTGCAGAAGTTATTTGGCTCCCAGAGGTCTGGATTTGAGAGCAGGTATGGCTACAAGCCCTCAGTGTGACTCTGAAGAGCTCATTGAATTTACCTGGTCTCTAGTTGGTTATGTGGAGCCTCTAATTCTTTACCATGTAAAACCTGTTAAAATCTGCTTCTTCATCCCCAAGAGGATGACTCCTACAAAATAATTCTATCTGAGCACAAAAAGGCTCTTTTCCTACCCAAAGAAATCAGAAGAATTTGCTGATTCACAATGTGGATCTTTACAGGGCTAAAACAGGAAATGAAGTGATGGGAATTACATGAATCAGGTAGGTTGAATCTAATATTTTGTTTATAAAAACCTAGGAAACAATTATGAAATGGTGTGTCTTATTCTCACAAAGATTTATAATTCTGTTTCCTCAGGAGAGGAAATCTTATCAGCACCATCTTTACATTTGTAAAGAGACACGTGTGAACACCTTCTGTGATGTTTTTTGATCTGTGCAGGACCTAGAACTGGTCCTGATGAATGATGATTCATTCATCTCTTTGACAAAGATATTCTAATTTCAGCTGAAATTTATAGAGTCATAGAATGGTTTGAATTGGAAGAGACCTTCCAGATCATCTAGATCCTCAAGTTCCAACACCCCTGCCAGTAGCAGGGACCCCATCCACTCAGCCAGGTTGTTCAGGACCTCATCCAGCCTGGCCTTGAACACTTCCTGGGATGAGGCTTCCACAACATTTCTGCACAACTTGTTCCAGTGCCTCACCATCCTTGAAGAATTTCCTACCTGTGTGTGATAAAGACTGTTAGTGGATTAAAATGTCAATGGCACACCATGCAATGACTTCTTCACAAACCTCATTCCTACACCACTAAACAGCAATTCAGCAGAATTTTTGTATATCATCAAACATTAACTTACTGCCAGCTTTCCAAGACAAGAAAACGCTGTCATAATGGGCACTGATACAGACACAGACTGTATGGACATAAAAAAAAAAACATGGGGATAATTAAGCTATATTGGTGTTTTATCAGTTTTTACTGGTGCTACCAGAATCTGCAGAAACTATTTTGGGAAAAGAAAGACTGAATAATTTTAGGCTTTTCTGAAATTTAGGGTGTGTTAATTTTCATTTATGTCACTGTGGCTCTTGGCTTCTCTTCATTATTATATATTTAAGATTGTCATCACTGTCAGAGTAAACAAGTGACCCAATTCAGCTTGATCTTCACCTTTCACCCACGTAAAATTTCAAAAGGAGACTCATTGTTTTTGCATGTGTCGTAACCCTGTAATTATGAAGAAATTCAGTAGCAAATTACTTCCATGGCTTTTCCCCTCCATTCTCAGCAGTTGAAAGCATTCCTTCAAGAGACATTAAATAGTCTCAATTTCCCTGTTCTTTTGAGGATACCATGCTAATGAAAATATACACGAACGATTTTTTTCTGAGAGAGAAAAACTGTTAAAGTCGATAGAAGTAAATAGTTCCACATTAACAGTTAAAATTTAGCATGCATTCCTTTTATTTCTCACCACCTTGTTAATGTTGGAAAGGTGCTCACTGGGGAACATCTCATAACTTTGAAGAAGATCCTGATGCACAAAAAGTGTCAAATCATGTATTACAGTAGTTTTGCTAGGTTGCTAGAGCCAAATTGTCATATATTGTAGTTGCTGTCATAGCTTGGGGAAATAGTGGGGAAAAAATAGTTGACCAAATTACAGAACATGTAAATATATGTCCTGTGAAAGAAGTGGTGAAACTTCATTCCTGTCTCTACAATAGTCTATCAACCACCAAAAGAAATTAACCTAAACTTAAATGTATAGGTTAGGAAATACTGTCACTGGTTATGCATATTGTGACATGGCTGTTCTGGCAATGTGTGTAGAAGAGGCTGTTGTCCAGCCTCTCAAACCAACAGCTAAAACACATAGTGGGCTCTGTGATATTTGTTGTCTCTCTGAGCCTCAAGTAGCTGACTTGTGAATGCATAATCAGTATGACATTTTGGAAGGCTGCTTTTATTTGCAATATGTTTTCCTATGCTTGCCAGTTCTGAAGATGAAAGAAAACCTGACAGTATTTTAAATAATAAGCTCTTTGATCAGAAAATATATGAAACAACCTTTTCCCCCTGACATATTTTTGGTGAATTTGTCTGAATACCATAAATTGTGTATCTAAGAAACAGGCTTCAAGCAATTCCTTTGAGTTCCTGCTCTGTTAATAAAACCTACTTTTATTGACAGGGTGGAAGCAAGTTAGCCAAATGCTGGAAAGCTAGGATGACAGCTGATGTTCCTCTTTTGAAAAATCTACAATTTCAAGTCATTTTGCAGTGGGGCAGACAGAATAATCTGGAGTCTGACAGTGTTCATGCATTGGTCAGGCCTAGATATGCTGGTCTAGAGACTTTGTATTAGGGGTCTCTGACTTAACTGGTCTGAAGCCAAGGAAGCAACATTAGAGGAGATAAATGACATAAACAAGGTATGCTGCAACTTATTGAAGAGAATGTCCCTTGTGTTTTGCTAAATGTTAATATTACTCTATTACATTACACTGGAAGATTTGCACACCTGCAGTTTTTAACAGCACTAGGCTTTGTCTTAGCTGACATGATTGAACTGTAAAATTTTTGTTCTACTTCTGCCAAAAAGGGACTGTTTTAAAGCAAGCTATATTTCAAGTAATTGCTTTCTGATGAGGTATAATAATGGGATTATGGCATACAGGTCATTGAGATTCAGGCTGATTTCACATGTCTTAGCCTTTAAAAACCAGCCTAATAAAGCTCTAATAAAAACAACACCAGCAGAATTTCTTGAGTTGATCTCTGTTCTCATATCTTTAATTTATTTGCAATTAATTATATTGTCTTCACATACTGGCAGGAAAAAGTGTGTAATTTCAGGAATTCCAGCTGATCAGTAGTATTCTCCAGCTTCCCAAAAGTGCCAATGGGTTCTCATTGCACAACTGACAGCAGAGAGACCCCTGTCAGAAGTGCTGTTTTGCAAAGCTGTGAGGAAAAAGGAGGGTGCAAGGAACCTTCCCTTCCTGAGAAATATTCTGCATAATGCTGGTGAATGAAAAGGAAGAAATAACTGGGAAATGGGTAAAAGATCCAGCTCCAGGCTTTGATTGATGACCACACCACATTTTTTTTGCACTGTAGATGTTTCTTTGTGCTGTCTTCGTCTCCTGATCCTCACCACACCCCTGATTCAGTGACCATGGCACTGCTTACAGTGGAGTACCTGCCCTGCCTGTGTCCATGATGCCACATGGACTTTATTATATTGAAATGCAGTGATGTTCAACCCCTGCATGACCTGGGGCTCCAGTACTGGCTCCCAGACTGCTGCAGGGAGCACTGCTGATCTCAGATATATTCCCACATAAGTGCTTTGTTAGCAAAACAGACAGCAGTAAACCTCCACCCAGTCACTGACCTAAGCTGAAAACCATGGACTCTGGAACCATGTAAAGTTTTATTTTTTTCTTTCAGGATATACAGACTGTTCAGTTGAAGGCTGAACTTGAAAGTCTATGATTCTGAGTAGGTTATAGTGCAAGCATGGATTTAATAAGGATGGCTAAGGGGCTTCAAAATTCTTTAGATATAAGGAGTGCTTGTAGACTTGACTAGACGTAAGATCTGCTTGTGCTTCCTTAACCTCTCCACATTCCCCACCCAAGTGAAGATCACCTCTGTTCTTGTAATTCCCCACAGATTAAGTTTAGGCTGTGTTGTTTTTTGGCTGCAATTTCCTTGATGTCTCTACATAATTCAGAGCCTTGGTTGTTTGTTCTTCCATGTCAGGTGTTTTCACTCTTCCCCATTCATTTGGTTTTGCAGAGCTCAAATGCATCAAATTCAAATCAGTCATGTGTAGCATTTTAGTATTATAAAGTTACCTAATTAACTTAAGAGAGATGCTAGAATCCAAAAATGCATATTTTGGCAAGGGTTAAAACTTAATCTCAAACGCTGCATGCCAATTCAAAGTGTATTTGTGTGCAGATTTATCTGAGAGTGGCTTGGCACTAAAGGATTTTCCATTGGCGCTAAAAGAGCCACTGCATGCCAAGAAAGTAAATATCAAACAGAAATGTGCCAGTATTTCCTGCCAGTCTCACATTTTTGAAACTTTTTCCATCCTCCATGCCATTGATTTTTGATATGCTCCCAGGCTTCCTAGGGAAAGGCTTTTGAGTTACACCACAGGATGCTGAAAGTCTTCTAATTTGAATACTAAAAATGTTAAATGAAAAAAGACCCCTCCCCCTTCTGACACCCTCAGGAAAAATCCCAGAATCTTTTCCTGTGAAATGTTGGAAGACTTCAAGGAGTTTTTCAACCATCCAAAATACACAGCAAACAGAATGTGACATTTTATCCAACATGTGCACAAACAAGTTGGTAAAGCCTCTCCGCCTCTTTTTGGAATCTCTCGACCATACACTTCTGATTGTATTGCATTACTGATTCCTGTGTCTCAGTTTCCCACATTTGGCGTTTTAATTTTTTTTTTTTTGTTACTCATTCCGACTCTTGGAGCTTTCTCCCTGCTCCTGCATGCCAAGTTCCACCTTTGAAATTCTGTCCTTTGAAGGAGTCTTTCGCAAGTTGTCCTTACACCATTGACCACTCAGTCCTGGGGCTGGACTGCATTTCTTTGTGCCTGTGTTGCATTCTCAGACCAGAAGTTCTCCAGTTCTGGAAGCAGATGGCATTGATCAACCACCCAATCATTAGATTTGTTGCAGGACACCCTTTGGTCACAATGGGATCGTGCTTAACAACATGTCCTGTACCAAAATAGAAATAAAAATGTCCAGAATTTACTTCTTGGCCAACTCATTGGATGAAAAGAGAAACTGTCATAACCTACAATTTTACATATTTTATAAAGCCTAGACTATTTTGTTTCTGTTTCTGGTTTGTTTTGCTAGCCATAATAACATTTTTTCACTATTGTTTATAATACTGCATACAAAACTCTTTTATTTCTTAGTAACCTACTTGGCTTGCCTAACTGCAGTGTTCAAACATCTGTCAGGTAGATTTTCTAGATTCTGGACATGGTACAACATGGAAAAATGCAGTGAAAATCAAAAATACTTTTTGCCTTATTAATAAGGAACTTTAAAAGGAATGTTGCTTGAATTTGATGCTAGTATGAAGTGGGTTTGCGTCTTAAAAATTATTTGGTTCACTACAATTTTTTAAGTTCTCTGGTAACGAATAGAGCCTAAAGATGGGATGAGTTTCTTGAAGTTCAATGGAGGCAGAAGTAATAACTGCTGTCATCATCCCTGAAGGCCCTTCTCACCTGACATTCCTATTGCTACAGGAAACATAATCAGAAATAATTCTCATACAATGCAGGAAATTATTATTATTTAGAAGCAACTTGCACATAAATAGAGCTCCAGCTCCAGAGATGCTGGAGCTGGGAAATAGGAAATGCACAGCTTGGGAACCTCAGTGAAGCACAGGGTTGAATGGAGGCTCAGTGTGTGCACATTTATCTGCACAACCACATGTACAATTTGAATTCACTAAGAGAAAGAAAGGGACTGGAAGGGTGTTGTGCAGTAGAAGCTGAAAAGAATTTTTAAAATTTAAAAACCCAACCGAAACAAATGAAATTATATGCATAAGTCTGTGTTGATACTAGGAAAATAGTATATGCACAAACAATACAAATCAGATTGAGGGTTCGCTTTGTGTATATGCTTTATAAATTAAAGACAGCATTCTGCTCCTGGGTCTGAACTGTAGATCTTGATTGCACATTCTTTTCTGGAGTGAACTCACACCACACAGGGGCAGGGGGCTGCACAGAGGGGTGGTGGCAGGGAAATGCCCTGCTACATCTGGAAGAACAATGCTGCCTGAAATCCAGGGTGCTGCAGGATTCTCCTCAGGTCCTGGCACTGCATATACCAAGGTGGGATGGTCCATGTTGCTGGTGCTGAAGGTGTTGCTCAGTCAGGTTTTGACTCTCAGAGGGTGCATGGCCAGATGCCGTTCTCCTCAGGTCCTGGCACTGCCTATCCCAAGGTGGGGTGGGCATGGTCCATGTTCCTGGTGCTGAAGGTGTTGCTCAGTCAGGTTTTGACTCTCAGAGGGTGCATGGCCAGATGCCATGGCTTGGGGCTGTTTGGGAATGCCAAAGTACATCACTGGGACTCCTAAAGGGCCACAGTCATTGGCCTCTTTCACTGACCACTTACTGCTGGAATACTTGAAGGCTCTGTGATCAGCAAAGTCTGTGAAAATAAGGCAATAAACGAAATGAAATAAAACAAAATGAAATGAAATAAAATAAAATAAAATAAAATGAAGTAAAATAAAATATACCCCAGACTACTATTTTTACAAGCTTCTGGAGTGTGAAATGAGTAAAGTCTTTCTACTAGAACAGTCATATCTTTTTAATCTGTGCCCCTGGAAGAAGGCAAATTGAAAGACTGAAAGACTCCTTTTACCCTTGTGTTCCTTGTTAACTTTTATTTAAAATTTCACCCCAAATATTATCCAAAAATTTCACCTCAAATATTATCCAAATACAAATCAGTGTTGGTGAATTTATTTTTTTCTTAACTGTCCCTGCTGGGGACCTCCATCATTAGAAATCATCATCATGAGGTTACTTTGGTTCAAATCCTTACTGTAAAAAGTCAAAACTGCTGTAAGCCATCTTTTGTATACAGTGATTCCTTAGCCTTGCCCAAAACTGGAGCAAAGATCCTCACTGAAAGGCCAGGTCTCAGTGATGAATTTTTTTTTTAAGCTATGTAATATGGAATAACAGCATGGGAAGAACCCCATCAACCATAAAAAAAAAAAAATTAAAAAAAAAATTAAAAAAAAAGAACCTGCATTGACTCATGGAAGGAACTGTGCAGCAAAACCCTTGACACAGACACAGGGTGGTGTCACTGCCCTTTGCCTGTGTGAGGAGGCTCTGCAGCTGAGCTCTCAGGGAGCCCTTTCCTCTCCTGTGATGTGCTTGTTTTTGCTAGGCTTTTAGAACATAGGTGAGCAAAAAGAGGACAGCCAGTCTGAGCTGCATCAGCTCAGGGTCTGTAGCAATCTACCCACACTGAAAGTTAATGCTGCTGACAGTGTCCATGAGAAAGCCCTTGGGAAGGTTTCTTTCCTAAAGGTAGATCAGAGGAGAAAATCTGTGAGGAAACAGGCAGATTAATCCACATATCAGCAATGTGTTCTCTCTTTTCCAACGGGTACAACAAACTGATCAGACATAAGTTAAGCTTCTCCTCAATAGGAGACTATAGTAAAGGAAAGAAAAAATGTGTTTTGTTTGTTTTTTTTTTAAGGTGATATTTGATATAAAAAAATTGCAGGAAAACAATTATGCTGGTTTATATTCTGTTGGAATAATTCACTTGTTGCTACCAAGCTTGTTAGCATAATTGGGCACACTGTAACTTATGGTCGGCCTCTGCTGCCAACCTCTGTTCTGTAATACATTAGTTTCAAGTTGCTGCCACAACATATTACACATTAAAACTAGAGATCTTCCTAATTTTAATGGAGAAAAAGTACCCATGCTTATGAACTGTAAAAGTTTTGAAGCCTTTATTCAAAATGGACTGAGATAAAGAGAAGTCATGATGCAAGAAATGGAGATGGAAAACAAAACCCTGTCCTGCCTCATTAATGGACATGGCTGTTGTGTGAGTGATGATATTCTGGTCCCAGACAGCATTTTGGTTGCAGAAATAATGAACTCAGGCTTTCGTGCTCAAACAGCCTCAAATAGTAATTAACCTCTGCTCTTGGGTGTAAAAGCTTTTCACATCAGAATAGTTTCTGTGATTCAAACAGGTATAGGTAGCCCCAGCCATATTTATACAAAAATCAGGTGAGTTAATGCTCTATTTCCAGTCAAATGTTGAGGGGCAGTCTCTGTCTGGGCACTAGATTATATGTTAGGATGGACCTATGAATAGCATCATAGAAAGGTGTTTTATTCAGGCAGGTGCTCAGGAAAAGATAAAGTGCATGGCTGGAGCTGAGGAACGTGTTTCCAATGGTGCCTTTGAACGTGGGACCCCTGGCAGCCCTGCTGGCCCCAGCCTTCTAAATCCATCATCCTGTATCAATTACTGCTCATTAGCAGATTCTGGACTGCTCTGTTCCCAGGGGAAACGGGGGAGACAGGGCACTGTGTGGATAGATCCCTAACCACAGGACACCAGGGAGAAACCAGCGGGGTGAGCCCCATGCTCAGCATGTGAGAATTCACAGCTCTGGTTATAGACTCTGTCTATAAGACAGACTGCTCTGGTTAAACACAGCTTTTCTCTTGGGCCTTGTAAATCTAGAAATGCTGTTTCTGTTAAGGAATATTGAAGTCAGACACCTTCTCACCAGGACTGACTTGCTGGGAAAATTGAAGCTTGAACTAGAAGGAAAGATCTTTTGTCAAAACCTGGAAGAAAATGAGACGGAAGCTGGCAGAACAGAGCTGGTACCTGGCAAAAAAAAGCTATTAAGTGGCAGAGTCTGGGGCCATGGGCAGCTGCTCTCTCTAACACTTTCTAGCTATGTCCTTGCTGTGGAATTCAAAGGGGTAATTTTAAAAGGTTCCTTAACAGTTTCTAGTTAAATATAAGTTAAGGCACTTTGCTTGCCCTTCTTCTCATTGGGTTACCATGCAAGGATGATGAGTTGAGGTGTTGGTATTAATTGCTGCTGTGCACTCTCACCTCTTTGTCCATGGTGAGTTATCTTCCTAATACCAAACCGGGAGGAGAAAAAAGGCTCATTTCAACCACTGCTCACTTATATGAGCATGTCAGGAAGCAGGAGCCTGTGTCTGCTGCTGGTTTTTCCTGCAGTAGCCTTTTGGAGAGCTGTGGGAACTCCTGGGCAGCTGAAGCACTGCTCAGCACAAAGCTCTGCAATAGGGCATCAAAAGGACTTAGCAGTGTCATAGAAGAAGAAAAAAATCCACTCACTAATCCACTTCAACACAAAGTCTAGCAACCATGGAATTAGTTTATCCCACTAGATTTCCCTACAATGCCCACAGGTACCTTTATGCTTGATTCCTTTGACAGTTGTAGGGGTGGTAGGAAACAGCTGGGAAGGTGGCAATACAGCAATCTGACTGGTTTTGCTCCAGAATTTTCATGAGGAAGTAGGGAAAGATTCAAGTCTCTACTAATTTGCTTGTATATGCAATTTTATGGGTGCAGCTGCTAAAGTGGGCTACTTCACAAGTCTGAAGCCTCAGAAGACAGAGATCAGACATTTCATTTGGAATCAAGCATCTACGGAGGCAGAAATTCAAAGGCTTTAAAACACTTTATGTTGTAGTAATGAACAGGAGAGCAAGCAGAGGGAAAATCAATATGAGACCATGGCTGTGTTAAGCCAGGTGTTGATAGGAAACTGTATAAATTCCCCCTCATATTTCCATAGCTAAAACACAGCTTTATGTGAAAAATTGTGTATTAAATCACAGCACCTTGTGTGGTCATATGGATTATTATTATTATTATTAGTGTGCCTGTTATGTTGTGGGGTTGCTCCTGTTCAGGTATATTTGTTTACAGAGTATATAAGAAATTTGTCTCAGAATTAGGGTCCCACTGAACAGGGTAATGTATCAACAAGAATAAAACCTGTGTTGGCTGGATACATCTTGTTAGCTGAGACAGCACTTGGCACATTATGTTCTAACACCACTAGAGTCATGTTATCCAGTCCTACTCTAAATCACTCAGTGAGGTCAGAACAGCTGAAGTCTGTGGACATGGAATCACAATTCAGTGTGGTACAGGAAAAATGAGTTACCAAATGGAAGTTCATCGTGGGAGCTGCTGTAGCCAGGGGTGTTCAGTCATGTGCTGTACCCTACTGTCTACATTTTTTCTCTGGCTGTATTGCCTAACACCTCCCTACAGCACATGTTGACATTCAAGACAGTCCAAGGCAAACTTAGAGGTGTTGATACCTAAAAGCAAAGCAGCATAATTAAAAACAAAAAGAACCTACACATCTTTAGCTGAATGGGAAATACATGGAACAACAGTGGCTTGAACTCTTAGGAAGAAGAAAAAAAGAAATATGATCGATCTGGAAAAAAAAAGAAACTATCTGGCACTTCTTTCACATTACACACAAAAATAAGTCACAAAACTTGAAAAAACTTCACAATATGTGAACTTTTATTGTGGAAAAGACAGCACCTACTTCGATGTTTCGGGAACTTTGTTTGGTCTTCTTTCAGTAAAACATTGTTAGCTTTGCCCTGTAGAAAATTTGGACCCAGTCTGTCTCTGCATAATGATCTGTTACAGAGGGTTGCAGAATGCCAGAGTGCTTCTATTTTAGTACTTAATGCAAAGACTTCTCTTCCCAGCTAGAAAAGACCTTTGATTTTCTAACAAATGTCTCAGATGATCTGTGAACTAGTGGGTGTGTTAGTAATCACTGGAGTTTTTACAAGTGGAACAATTCTTTTAGCCAAACTGGATGAGGGATGAAGGGGAGGTGAAAAACCTTCTTAATCCCCTCACATTTATTCCCACCAACGAAAGAGAGGGAAAATCTAATTTCCTAATCTTCCCCACCCCAGCTCCATGGAAGAAAGACAGAGATAAACAGGAACAGAAAGATCAAAAGCCTCTGATAAAGTATTAAACAGTGATGCTGAAAGGTTTTAGATATTTGGTTCTTTGAGTCACAGAGAAGAGCCAGAAAGACATGACCAGCCAGGTAAGTGACCGCTGGATTTCAGGTACCCTCAAAAGTCAGAGGTCATTTCTTTATTCTTCATCTCACAGTATGGGGCCAACCCCCCTTGGCATTTCCATTCTGGCTTCGCCTTCCACATGTTCTGCCTTACCCACTGCAGGCAATTCTGCACACCAAGAAGTTTTACCATGAAACAGAGTCTCATAAGGAGTTGTCATGAGAGAACATGTTCTGCAGGAACAACTGTCATTAACAGCAGAGATGGTGAATACCCAAGGCAGCCTTTCTGTAGCAAACAGGGGATTAAAAAAAAAAAATAAAAAATCTACATTTGAAAATGTTGTGCTGTGTCTGGAAATAGTGAGATGTGGCTGTTACCAAGGCTGAAAATCCAGACATTGCTGTTAATACACTTTTAAAATTACAAATCCAAGAAGGGCACACACAAGATTAGGCAACAATGAAATATAGATCTAATTTTTACTTTTCAGATACTAAAAGCAATTGTAAAAATGTTATTTCACAAGGAAAGAATGAACATTAATCACTTTGGCATTATCCAGACAGTAATTATACCCTAGCTATGCAAGGTAATTATAATTACACCAGGGGAAAGGTCTCTGTCAAAGCCATAATAACTGGCTCTCTGTTACACAGCTGCCCATCTCCATAAAAAATAGTAGAAAGTACAAATACTTGTCCAGTTGACTTCTCTCTATGGGGAAAGGGGACCAGCAAGAGGCAAGCCCTCACTGAGAAGGGGACAGAAAAACCCCATGTCTGCTGCCTGGAGCAAAGCAGTCACTTTGATGCCCAAACTGCTGAGTTTTAGAACCTAATAGGAAACAAGAGATTTTGAGGCTGCAGTCATGGCTCAGGAGCACTTCTCTTGCTCAGATGTTTTCAAGCTTTTTTCTCAGTCAGAGAGTAGAGCCACACACATTTTTAGGGAAGGAAAGCTGAAACAGAAGAACACATTTCTATGAAAAAAGGTGTCAAAACATGTCAAATCCCCAGGTCATCAGAGCACAGGGGCCCTGCTTCTGTGTTTTAAAATACTTCCCTGGTGTGGCTCAGGAGCCATGTGTCCTTTGTGAGATCTGGACAGATCTCCAGGAAGGCTGCAGCACCCCTGTGACACTGCAGGAATTACTGACACACTCCTGCATGCCACAAACCTCTCTCTGCAAGGTGGCTCATCGGTTTTCTGGGTGCCTAAAAGCTGAGATTCTTTTCTGAACTTACAAGGTCAGCCTTGTGCTACCTTACAGTCATTAAACAGGACATCACTGTACCTTAGAGAAAACACAGTTCTTAGTGGTTTTTCTGGAATTGACTTTTTTCTCCCACCCTGGGAGCCGTCCTCTGCCTCTTCCCCTGCTGAAGTCTGTTCCCTAAAACTGTATAATAAAAACATGTATTATTACTGGCAAATTCCCTGTGAACAATCATAACAGTGGATGACTTTAGGCCTGCACTAGCAAAGGGAGCTACTAGCAGAATTCAGTAACTGTTAAACCTTCCAAGCTTCATTATTTGCTGACCTGAATACATTTCTTTCCAGGCAATTAAAATTCTGCTGTAGAAATGCTTTCAAGTACCCCACTTCACTCTGATTTTTATTTGAATGGTCATGTTTGCAAAACACAAATGAAACCAGAAATATATACAGCATATATAATAGATAGTCTTCAAAAAGCCACTAAGAAAAAGTACTATACAACATGTCAGGCATTTTTAGTTGAGGAGTATTATCAAATCCACAGCTGAATCAATCTTCCAGAGAAGTTTAAATTATTTAGATTTGTGATGCTGCATTGCATTTACTTGTTCAGTTTCATCCTGCTATTTGTTTTCCACTTATCTGAAGAGTTTTGGTTTACAGCAATACTGGCAGAAGTAAAGAAAAACTTAAAAATTCCTATAGGAATGGATGTTTCCAATAAGATCTGTAGCAGACACATTTCTGTGGCCATGATGAAATTTCTCTGCAGTCTTTGCTCCTGTGTGTGGGTGTTAAGACATCTGATTCAGGAGGAGTAATTTTGTAAAATTACTTGAGCACTGTTTCTAAAGCTGATGGTATTGGGTATTTTTTCTAAGTTCATAAAACTGAAGAAATACTACAGCAGATTTACAGTTTCTCTAAACGAAGTGGTTAACTCATGGTCCTATTATTCACCAAGATAAACCTAAAAATATGTTTCTTGACATTACAGAAATCCAAGGACCAGCTCAAAACCTCTAAACATATTAATCTTTAAATCACAGATTAATCTGCTTTTTCTTTACCTAAGAATATTTGAGTATTTGAGGCTGACAGTATAACCTACATTACCAGAGGGAATAAGGAGGCAGTAGCTGGGGATACAAATTCATTTAACAACAGTTCAGAGACAAACCACAATTTAAGTTATATTTGCACCAAGGGTTCTGCATAAAGCAGCTGTTGAGCTTGGGAGACATATGTTTCTCCCGGAGGAAGAACATCTCCCAGGTTTTCCCAGAGGCAATGTGGCTCTGTGAGCTCTCGAGGATGAGGATGGAGAGCTGGGGACAGCAGCACTGCCCACCCTCCTGTCCCGTGTGATTTGAACCTGGTCAGTGTCTTGAGCGTTTCTCAGTTCTCAATAATAACAGTAACAGCAGTGACAGAGATTACCCCTTTAGCAATTTCTGGAGAAGAAAAGACATTTCCCTCTTTTGCTTCTGCACAGTGATAATTCTTTTTCGTTTCTAATATATTCCTCTTTGTGCATTAAATTGAATAATGAGTGACAAACGGTGGTAGACACAACTACTATGGAGATTAATAACATCATTAATAGTTTTTAGAATGACACCTTTGCATTCAAAACAGTTTATTATGTTAACGTGCCATGTCATGTTCCTTTCACTCTTGTGCTCAGCCTTTCTTTCGCCTTTCTTTCTCTTTATCTCTCAGTGTTCTTCACAACGCGTGAATTGCCCTAAGTAAGGCTTTGATCTTGCAAATGTGTGCAGATTATTTACCTAAAACGAGCCATCCTCTTACATCCAATTAGACTATTCCTTGTAGAAATTCTTGCCTAAGTATTTGCAGATCAACGTTTTAAATCTGCAGCGGAGGAAGGACAATGTCTCATTATGTGTTTGCAAACCGAGTTGGGTCCAGTTTCTGATTCTGTGCTCTAGTGACACATGCACAGGGTTGAACCCATAATAGTATGTACTAATGATAAAGCATTTACCCATCCAATTGGAAGATATTCTAAAGCACTATTTTTTAAAGAAAAATTTTATGTAATCGCGGAACACGCCTGATGTTTGCATGAACCACATTAAGCATTTGTAAATTTAAAATAAATAGTTAAACTGGTCATAAAATCAAAGACATAGATTCTGCTGAGGGGCTCTACATAGGCTGATTCACGGTGAGTAAGCATCCACAGATGGTTTTCACCACAGCTTTCCTTTGCTGGCAAATATACAAGATTTTCTTTGTCTCTTTGTTTTAAAGTTCACCATTTCCACTACATATTGCTCACCCCTGACATGCTGTCCCTCAATTCTAGTTCACAAGGTCCCTTATCTTTTTTCCCTCTTTCCATTGCAGCTAGTGACACCCCCCCCAGGGGAAAACCATTAGCAGGTACAAGTCTGAGAAATATGTGTATTTGCTTGGTGCCTTTATGGGGGGCTAAAATTGTGGCTGGAATGAAGTGCACCCTTTGATGCTTACCTTTTGTACCTTGCTAGATGTTTTGTGACACAGCAAAAGCAGCTGATGGGGACACAATTAATTTGTATTTGGAAGAACATAACTAATAACCAAAGCAAAACTTTGGTTCACAGATCTGCCTTCAGTTTGTAACTAGGTGGAAACCAAGCACTCATGGAGGTGCCTATCAATATGTCTAAATTTACTTAGAAGCAATTTTTTTCGGTGTTGCTGTCCTATGGAACGGGTTGTGTGAGGGAGAGATAAAAATGATCCTAGACAAAATTTCCTCTTGCTTACTTTAGGTGGTTGTGACTCACAGGATGAGCACAGCTGATGCAGCTGTGCCTGCTCGGTCAGCTTTGGAAATAACCATTATTATTTATTGAATTATGGAAGTGCCCTCTTTCCCCTGTCGTGGCTTAGCACTCCATTGTGCTGGCTGCTGCACAAATACCCAGCAAAGACTTGTTCCTTGCCTCAGGAGTTTCTTCCACAAATAATAACAAATAGATGTGACTTATCTCCCTTACTATTGAAAACAATTTCACCTTTCACCAGCTCTCTCCCATCACACACATTTGCTGAGGCCTCCATGGATCTGCAAACACTCGATTTTTGGAAAATACTCTAAGCATGCACAGTACATAAATAACAATTTCTTAGCAGACAACTAATCTCACCTGTAGAAAGCCTTTGGAAAGTATTCAGCAAGGCTGCAGACCAGGTGCTGTGTGCAGACACAGGCACCCAGCTCATCCTTTCTGGGAGCTGGGGGTGTGAGCTGCAGTTCGTGGCAATTCCTGGAGAATTTCAAGAGGGAATATAACAAACAGTCCAAGTATTCATACCAAGAGCTTTGTTTTCAGTTTCACTGCAATAACAATTAGCAACTAGTTGGCTTTTGGCCACTGAAAATTATATAGCCAACTGGCAAAAAGTAAAATTTTTTCCTGGCTTTATGCTTGCAAGCTGGGTGGCATAAGAGGACTTTGGGAGTATATATAACACCAACCTCTGCAGAATAATTCAAGAACTAGTCAAAAGTGCTTTCTTCACACAGCCAAAGGCTAATTGCCAACCAGCTTCATTGACCTTCATTCAAACTGAGCTTTGTTGAACAGTGACATTTGGCCACTATCTTTCTCTGTTTGCCTGTTTTTTTCGTGTTGCCTTTCTTTCTCTCTTGCTCAATTTTGGTTTTATGTTGCTTTGTTCCATGTGTACGCACAAAACTCTTCCTGCTGTAAGGAAATTTGCAGGTAGATGCAAATCCCCAGCAGCAGGGCACATTTTAACAGCTGTGCAGGGTCTGTCCATGATGCCCTGGGAGATGCAGAGGGAATTCCCTGGGCCCTGCAGCTGCCCTGTACTGACTGCACAGAGCTGAGAAATGCTCGCAGCTGGATCCTTCCACCCCCAGGACTACCAGGTCCTCAGAGAAGATGCTTTGATTGCAGCTGTCTCCTCTTGCAGTTGTACCTGTTTGCCCAGATTTCCCCTCCCCGAGGCGAGGCTGCCTCATTAGCAAGCTGGCAGCTTTCAATCCATCATCCTCAGTTCCAGGCTGAGAGCTGAAAACATGTAACAAGCAAATAGAAGTTTACGACATTATAATTGCAAATATTTCTTCTTTGTTTTCATCTCAAGAAGGAGAATTTTGGAATGAAAGGAGATCAGAGGCTTGCCAATGCATGAAGTTTTATGGGCTTATGTCCCAAAATTATAGCACCACTTAGGAGCTACATCAGTGCTTTGAATGCTGCTTAAAACCAAAGCGAATTCCAATTAAAAATTATCTGTTTCTTTAGTAAATAACTAGTACTAGAATAGATAATATCAGATTTGCCATAATTAACATCCTTGTAAAATGCAGAAGTAACAGAAATTAAAACTATGTGGTTCTACACATTAGTAGAAGCGTGAGCATTTACACATGTATCTAAAAGAACAGTCAAAAATTTTTTAATGCAAACACTCAAAAATTAAGAAAGTCAGGTTGCCCATGACCTTCTAAATATTCTCTAACTTTTTTATTCACTTAACTGTAAATATAATAGCTCAGAACTAGTTTCAGCAACTCCTGAGGCAGCCTGAGTTGCAAGCTACCCTGCTTTTGTCACAATCGTCTGTTTTTCCTTTGAATTCCACAGCTCACATATTCAATTACTGTGTGAGAACTTCTTCCTGTCCTTTTTCTCCTCCTACTGAATATGGATAAAATTTTTGGAGTTTGAACCCAAAAGTCTTAAGAAAAATTAAAATGCACAGGTTCATTACTTCAAACTACTTTCTCACTTAAAAGCCAGCTATTTGAGGCACAACTTGCACCTCTTAAAGATGAATATTACCTTAAGCACTGTGAAAATTAGATAGTAAATCCAGCAGGCACTATGTAGGCACCAGAATAGAAGTGCTGGTTTTTCACACCAATTTTTCAGTGTGGTGAGAATTTGTAACTTCCATTAACTCAGTAAGCTTGTAAAGGAAGCCTGAAGCTATGTTTTTGTTTTAATGGAATACATGTTGGTATCTTTATGTGCCAAGGTACAATAAATCTATTTAATACTGAGACTTTTTTAACACTGAGATATCAAGACAGCTAACTGGAGAGTGGTAACCTTGTGAAAATACACCCAATATTTGTAGCAAGGGCTTATACAATAAGGTCAAGATGGGAACTCAAATCTCCTGAGGCAGTAAACCTCAGGAGATTTACTTGCTGCTTGATATCAAGTCAAGCTAAAACTTCTATATTTTTGTCACTGGTCCATGAGGTGAAACTTTGAAAACTGCCAAGTCAAATCTTTTCAAAGAAGCAACAGGTTAAGTTCAGAGGAACACAAATTATGTTTATTTTAAATGTCTGATAGCTTCAGTAACCTCAGAATAACTTAGCTTGCATTCTGGGATCACTTTTCTGCAAAGGGCAAAGTTGCAAACAGTATAAATTAAAAGTGGTAAAAATATTTATTGGCAACCTAAGTTTTTAGGAGCACAGTTTTATATGTCTCTGTTTGCATAGCTTCAGCATAAATGGGGCAATATTAATACCACAAGAAGGTCTGTTTGCATGCTGCTCCAAGAATTTTCATGCAAAGGAAAAAACGCTTGCTTTTGCCATTATTCTTTATGACCAGAAATCCTGGCTAACTTAAAAAAAATAAAGTTTTTTTGAAAATGTTTATGTGATTTTTTTTTTGTGATCATGGAAAGGAAAGATAATTACTTGGAACATCTGCTAAAGCTTCATATTAGGATAATCACATGAATCCTATTTATGTCAGTAAAGGACCTGAGCTCATTCTTTTTGTGGGACAGCACTTACCAAATGTTACTATACTCACAGTGCAGCTGTGGGGTTCCTCTGGGCAGAAGAGGGATGGGGCTGTCTCTGTTTGGACACAAAACTTGCACAAAAAAACTTTGTGCACAAAAAACAAACCTTTGTCCTTGACCACCTAGAAACAGCCCATACACCTTTGTCAGCCCCTATCTTGCATCTTTCTCCCAGATCCATTTGTCCTTGATGGTGTTCCCCTCTTCAGCCAAACCCAGCTGGCAGAAAGGAGCTCCCACCAGGCCACTGCCACCTCCTGCCAAGCTGGGCTCAGGGGCTGCATGCACTGAGCCAGTTTCCTATTCCAACTCTTCAGCAACACCTAAGCTCAGACTAGTGTGGAAGCAGGCAGAGATATCTGCAAACTTTTGGTGAGAGTTCTCCTTTCTGTGCAGTACCAGTACAAAGAAATGTACAACAAAACAGGGCTGCTGGCTCAGGAAATGATCTTTTTTGCCCCTCCACATCAGCATCCATTCAGAAGTCAAAAGAATGGAAGAACTGGCTTTCTAATGGCACGGTATTATCCACTCCCACAAGTGCTGCCCAGTTTCCTAACATAAGGCTGTCACTATTTAGACAGAAAATAAACATAGTTTGACTTTGATAAGTGCTGAGAACACATCTCTCACTGATGCATCCAGATGAGCCTGTTGCAGCACTGATAATGACACACAGGTCTGCTGCACTGGCTGCTTTCAAACTTTCACATTGCCCATTTCAGTGGCACTAAAAAAAATTTCTTTCTTCAGAATACACAGTCATGTGACCTGAAAATAAAACTGTTCAGTTAAATGGTGTTAGGATGTAAGCTTACCTTTTACTAGGGGTAAAAGCTTGTGACACACCTGAGAGAGAGAAGGCAGAAAGAACTAATGATGACAGGAAGAAAAAATTGGGGTGAATGCAGAAAGAACAGAAGCTGGAGAAATTCTGGAGCAAAGATGATACAATGCCAGTGTCTGAGAAGCATAAGCTGGAAAAGTCTTTGGTGGAAATGTCTTTGAGATCAGCCTTGCTCTGAGTTCATTTAGTGTGTACGGTGGGCTGAGTTCCACAGCTGGGTTTTGGTATTGCTGCTGTGCAGATGGACTCAGAAAAGGAAAATATTAGAAGCTCGGGGTGTTGTCAGAGTAGATCTGCCATGAAGTCCCAGACAACCACAAATCCATCACTCCTTGTCCTCTATATCTCATGGTGAGCCAGGGAAGAAACACAAATGGCCTAGATACTTTCTTGGCTTTTGGAGACCCTGTGTCTGAAATAAGGACAGAGAAAGGGGTATTAATTAAGAAACTAAAAAAAAAAAAAAAAAAACAAAAACCAAAAAAACCATTTGTCTGCAAGATTGTCTGCAAGATTGTCTGCTTTTTGGACTACGTAAGATGTACAATGGCCAAGGTTTCAGAGCAATTTAGCCTGTAGGTGGACGGCTGATGTTTTGCTTGTTGCTCTCTTTACTGTATCATGGCCAAGAAGTGAGATGATTGATTTTCCTGAGCAGTGGAGACAGTGAAAGACTGGATTATTAAAGATTAATGACTCATTTACCCATTTGTGGAGGTTCCAAGGTGCTTAACTGAGGTGAGGTTTGCATCCCTCAAAGGAGGAGGTGAGTTTTTGGGTGTGTAATGGCTGGTCTGAATAAGGCAGAGGAGTGAACTATCCCCACCTGGAGGCTACAAACCTCTTTGTAATTTGAGGCCGATTAGGGGTGAGGTGGGAAGGTGCTTTTATCTGCTAATTGCTCTGCCTTGCACTGTACACACCCCGGGAAGGTCTGATGGGGCATTGCTGGCTCTGCTGTGCTGAAGAGAGGGGCAGCTGAGAAGGTGTCATGAAACATCAAAGAGCCCCCAAGCACCCTCTGGATAATTTCTGGAGCATTCCACCACAGGACTGAAAGCTGCCACCCAGGGGAGGCACCAGCCAGCCTGAGGCATATTTTATCCCATCGAACTTTGTGTTTTGGGGGTTTCTTCTGCTAATTTCAACAGATCAAGATGGATCAAGACCATGACTTTGACCAGTGGACATCTAAACTGCAACAGTCAAGCCCCACTGGTGGTGATTATGTATCTTTCTACCCTTTCTCTTTCTTTCTTTTCCCTATCTTAAGTAATATTTTATGCTTTCATATTCCCATATTATTACAGATAATGTTAACTAAATTCCTGCTTTCCATTGCAGCCAAATTGTTCTAAACGAAACCCTACACATACATATTGACAAAAAAACCATCATCAGGTGTCTTTCCTCTCTAATCCACCCCAAGGGATCTATTAACAAGAGTTTGGGTTCCTCTTGCCTCTGTGGGGGCGGGTGGTCACAAGGCCAGCACTGCCCAGGGCTGGGCTGATGGATACAGGGCAGTGCCCTCATCCTCCCACTGTGGGTGCTGGGGAGGGCAGGTGGGAGGAAACTGGACCCACAGGATGATGAAAAGCTTTCAAGCTTCCTCTGACCTGGCTGCCAGGGCCTTTGCTGGAGAAAACAGGGCTCAAATGTTCAAGGAATCATGCTGTGTGTCTATCCAGCTGTTTCTGTGTTATAGCAGCCATTTAATTCACTTCAGTTTTAAGGGTTTTAGGAGTGAAATTGCAGCGCAAAAAATGGCATGGGAAGGATTATAGTTCTGAGCAGTGAAGTTAACGTGTCATTACTCATACCCAAATAAATCAGACTGTTTTTCTATTGGTCACAAAAAGAGATGTATCTGTGATGCAGTTACTTTAGTTGTCTTAATGTGACCTGTGTAGATTTTTTCTTAGAATTTAGGAAAAAAAAGCTGACCCTGTTTTTCTTTGGTCAAGATAAATCAATAGCCTTGAAATTTGGAAACAATATATATTCGACCACACAAACTAATAAGGCACCAGTGTTTTAGCAGACATTATAAAACATAAAATTAGATGGAAAATTGCCTTAAGCCCCTGTAAATTAAAATTGCTCTTTTTATAGCAAAAATGAGCCTTATATAGCAACAAACAATTTTGTGATCTTCATTTAACTAGCCAATTTCATATGGCAAAGAGTATTTATTCATCCTGCTCCAGTGACCTAACCAGCAATTTACAATGTGATGCCTTGCATATTTTCACAGCATTGTAAAAAAATGGGGTTCTGTAAATTTATTTGATCCCTGTTGAAAAATGATTTTTTTACCTCCTCCTAACCAGTGTAAACTGGAAATTGTTCTTAATGTAATTCTCTTGCTTACCATGCACTCATTAATCAGCAAACTAATTAGAGCCAGTTTGCTTACTCTAATTTGAAAAAGTGAAAGTAACATATGTTGACAGTTAATTTGGATTTTTTTTTGTTAACAAGCACACAAGTTTTTATAATGAAATAATATTTGATACTGATACAGAAGAACATGGCCTAATAAATTGCAACAGGCTGGGAAAATGCAGTATGTTAATCACTATGGGAATAATAACATAGATCATTTAGTGCTCTAGTTTTTCTGTTGACAATTTTCCATTTTAGCTATTTTTATACGGTATTGCAGTGACTTGATTTGGAACTTCTCAAACACACGTCAATACAAGTTTTCAGCATTTTGGAAATTTGTACAGGCCCAGTGCAATTTCTGAGACCGATTTACAAGAAAAATATTATGCATCTAGGCTCCATTTCAAAAACTTCTGTTGTCTTGGCTTTTTAAGAATGTCAGTATGAATAAAAGGGTGCCAGCAGCAGCCTGCAAGGGTCTCAGTTAAAGCTCAGTCTGAAGCCCACCCAGGTCATTTGCAGGCTTTGTCCTGAGCTGCTTTGTCACCAGGGCAAGTGACTGCCAGCAGCAGCAGGAGCACCCCCATCTGAGCCACCTGTGAGCCAGGCACTGACCTTGACCCAGCTGTGTGGAAGTTTGATTGGAGTACAGATGTGCCAACACGTCCAATCTTCAGCCTGGTGACAGCAGCAGGATTGGTGACTTCACACAGAGGAACCAGTTCTGGAGGTCTCAAGGAATTATAGACTTTATTCACAGCTCCCTGCCAATGCCCAGAAAACACAAACCAAGCAGGAGAAAGTATGCTACAATGGCAACTGGTAGAGCTGGAAGAAGCAGAGACACTCTTGAGTGCAGCAGCTTCTCAGCTGCTTGAATAATAATAATAACTACCTTTACCCAAAGGACATTGCTTCTATCCTTAGGCCACACCACTGTGCTGATTGCTGGTCCAACTGGGCATCAAAGCAGGTTGAACACAGGTAGGTGCTGTGGTTTGAAGTGCTTCTCCAAGCTGAGCCAGCCTTTGGTCTCCTGCCCACAACACACTGGATAATGTGCACGGGCTCCTCTCTTGTGCCCCACGCTCATGGCTCTGACACCCTGCAGGAGTGATGGGAGCCTGCTGAAGTACAAAAGGCAGACTGAGCAAAAGCTCTCCACACAGGTATTTTCCAAAGAACAATGGAAGCTTTTATGAAGAAAGCCATTTCATCTGCAGGAAGAACAAAAACCCCAAAATTTGCAAGCACTTGAGATACCCTCACATCAGTGTTGGATGGATGATGTGTTCATGACAGCCTTCTCTCTCTGCCTGGTTGTGATGTGATGGGTGAGAGGGAGAAGGCCATGGAGGAGGGATCCCAGAGGAAATCCCACACCCAGCAGGCAGGTGGGGGGAGCAAGAGAGGAAGAGGTACCAGAACCACCCTTGGCCTCAACTGGGTAAGAGATTAAGCTCTTCTCAAAGCAGTAAGGCAATTGGGGCTCCTCCTTAAGCCAAGCAGCTGTGAGTTGATGGTCACACCATGCCCTTCCAGCCCTGTCCAGGACACACCTATGGACTTAACTGGCTGGGACTTGGGATGGCTGCTTAAAATGCATAACTCCATTTCACTGTATATTAAAAAATTGAGCTGTACCCACTTGATCCAAAAGGCTCAGGATAACACATGAGGCAGAGGTATAAATGTGCTACCAAATTAATCAATTATTCAGCACAGATATTTTTAAAGGTAGGTTTAAAAAAAATTAAATATGGAAAATAGAAATTTGCAGTTAAAATTTGGTAAGGTGAACAAACATTTGAGTTTATCTTTTTTATCTTTCTTGCAAAACTCTGAGATATTATCTGGAGGAGACTTGGAATTTGCAAATAAATGCATCAGGAAAAATGATACTTCCTAGAGAAATAGAGGAAAAAAGAATCTTTGAATCCATCATGAAGACTTAATCAGAAAAATGTGGTGATTTTTTTTCCAGAGTATTTCAGCAACTTTAATTTTGACAAGCAGCCACTAGAGGTCAGTTGTGCTTTTATTTTAGCAAAATTATTTCCATGGTCTGATTTATTCTATATTGGTGTCTTTTTTTTTTTTGTCAAAGTTAAACTCACAAACAAAGTAATTACTGGCCTTCAGTTTTGTAAATAAATCTAAGAGTCTACCATGTGAAGGAAAAGCAGCAGAATGTTGTAGTCAAACAAGTTACTTTTACAGAAATATTTTTCAACATTATGGTGGAAAATCTTCACAGCTGAATGGTACAGTGATGTAAATATTGATCAACTGGCAGATATTAGCATAGATCCATTCACTTCAAATACACGGCAGCAGTTTAACATGCGACACTAGTTTAGTTTCTGCCAAGGATTTAGGTCTCTTTGAAAGTGACCTGGTTCTCTGACAAATCTTAAAGTTTCAAATTTTATATTCTTCCCTTAATTTTGTTATTTGATCTTTTGAATCACAAGGTTTGAACATTTTAGAGCTTTCAGTTCAAACCAGATAAATTAATCCCCTTACCTGCATTTCAAATTCCAAGTGATTTCTCAGCTGTTCCACATGAATCCACAAACTGGCCATGTTTCTTCCCCCTCCACAAAGTCTCCTTTACAGTGAGAGAGATATGCAGGATTCCTTTCTTCCCAAATCAAGCCAGTATTGGGATTGATTTGGTTTATCAAGCCAGTAGCTGGAGTGCTATCTATGTGGTTCTCTCCATTATTGCTTGTACAGATTTATCTTTTTAACTGTCCACGATGAAATCTCTTTTGAGTGCATGCATGGCTGGGAAGTAAATCAGGAGTTTCTAATGAGCTGGCATGGTTTTCAAAGGATGAAAATACTGCTTCCTCTCTAGCTGTGAAATGTGGGTTTTTACTTCAGAGCAGCATCAGAGTGACCACACACTGTACAATGCAGCACTACTGTATCTGACAATAGAATTTGGACTAAATTTTGTCAAATAAATTTTTACTATAATGTACTTTAGTCCTGAGCTCTTTAGTCTTAACCACAGCAAGGCAGTGACTCAGCAAGGATTTAATGACAGCCCCCCTGGGAAGGGCAGGCAGGCAAGCCTGATACTGATTCATTTCCATTGGACATGGCTGTGTAACATCTTGCAGACAAAACTCGGATGAATTACTGTACTTAAGACTGTTTATGTAAGTTATTCATTGCTCAGATGCGTTACTCTGAATCTGTTCCCTGGCAGTTTTCCCAGCGAATTGGGCATGGCAGTAATTAGGATAACAACACGTGCTCTCGTGCTCTCCTGCCTTCTTAGGCCGGAGAATTACCTGCCATTACTGCCTTAATCCTCTGCTTTCCTACACTGGATGACAGATCCATGTTTCACAATGTGCACATGTAATGTAGAGGCTCCAAAGGATAAGTGTTCAGCAGGACAAATATCTGTAACATTTCAGCAAATGGAGCAATGGCAACATATGCACTTTCCATTTAGAATAAATCAGCTGTGGTGAAGGTTTTGATTCCCTCAGCTTGTACTGCTCAGTATGTGGGGCCAGAGGTGATTAACTTGTTCATCAATGACTTGGACAAAGGGGCAAATGCCTCCTCAGAAAGGTCACTGATGGCACAAAGCTCAGAGGAGCTTTGGGTGATCACCCTGAGCACTGTGCAGCCCTTCAGAAGGATCTGGGCAGGTTGGAAAAGCAGGCAGATGTGAACCACCTGAAATCCAGCAAAGGCAAATGCAGGCTCCTGCACCTGGGGAAGAACAACCCCGGGCACCAGCTGGGGGCAATCTGATGGAGAGCATCTCTGCCAAGAAGGACCTGGGGAGCCTGGTGGGCAGCAAGCTGCACCAGTGTTTTGAGCAAATTATTTAATTGAAGAAGGGCAATAAACAGCAAAATTGATTTTTTTTTTTTGTCTCAAAATCCTGAAGGGAGAACATAAAAGTCCTGGGAAAATAAAGAAAAGGAATCATTCACTTTTCTGCCTCCTCTGTGCTCCTGTGTGCAATGCTGCATCCAAAGACAAGACACTAAACCAGATCCAAGCTGTTTTAATGCTTTTATGAAATTATTTTGTGACAAAAATTTGGACCCAAGACTGGTAGTGTTTCAAGTGTGTGCATTTTCCACATCCCTGGGATTCATATTGAGTCTTAGGAAGAAATGGGGCTCTGTTCACTCCAGATACACTGTAAGTACTGTGGTAAAACCATATGACATGGAGTGTGTCATTGTGGTGTGGTCAGCAGCAACTTCACATGATGAAAGCTCAGGGACTAGGTTGTCTCTAGTTAAGGAGTGTCTGATCAAAAGGATCCTGTCACAATCACACAGTGCTACTGCAGCAAGGGTTGGAAGAGTGTGAGTTGGAGGAAGAAGTAAGATATAGGTGGTCTTTTACCGGATAAGTTTGGTAGGACCTACAGTATCATCCATTAAAGCAAATGTGTTTTCATCAACTCCTGTCTGAGCTTTTCTGGCAATTTTTTTTCAAACTTCAAGGAGCTGAGCTTTCCCAGCCAGAGCTGTTTTCCACTCATACCCTCCCATTCAGTCTTAGCTTTGCTCAGGCCTCCTTTCCCATTTCCACTGGGTATGTGTTTTCCACTCATACCCTCCCATTCACTCTAAGCTTTGCTCAGGCCTCCTTTCCCATTTCCACTGGGTATGGCTGTGATGTAAGGTGAAAGGGTTGTAATTTGTTTGCCTCAGAACAATCACTCTGCTGCTCATTATCTCAACAGATGTTCATCCCAGACCTCAAGTGTTTTTCTTCTGCTTAATCATATCTCATGGCAGATCCAGTATTACAGAGCAGCTCATCTTCAGATGCACATTTTCAGCAGACAAATTAAGACATACTAGATTTCCAAACTATTTTCCTATCCAAGCACTGAAGCATGCAGAAGAAAGCAGCTTCTTTAATTTCCCAGTGAAGCTACCAAGGGCAGCTTGGGCTATTCTCAGTTCACATCTCCCCTCTTCTTCGGTCACTCATCAAACTTTTTGTTTAATTTTGTTTTGAAGAGATGGTGGTGGGTGCACTACAAATACCTGGCACCCAGAAAGTTCAGAGGAACTGAGGATATTGAGAAAAAAATAATTGATCAAAGAGGATTAGTCTCTACAAATTAAATTGTTTCATGAAACTATTTCTAAGCCATAATTACACCCTCATCATTTACTACTACAGAGCAGGAGAAAGAAGAGCTTGTACAGAGTGATGGCTCATGCAGTATATTTAATACCCAAGAAAAAAGCAGAAGTCTGGCAGGTTGTAGGATGATATCTCACTGGTGATTAGTGGCTGTTACAGTAATACAGATCAGGAGTCTGAACCCATGTTTGAGAAATAACAGTGATCCAAATTTATGACAGATAATTCAATTTAAGAAGTCCTCATCTTCAAGACCCGACTACTATCTTAGTTCAATTAATGTCTGGTGCTTTTCAAATTATGTATGTGGGATGACTTTTCCACAGGCAACACGATTGTTCTTGTCAGTGCAATAAAGATGAGAATCTCAAACTGTTCCCTTCCTGATTATAAGCCATTGTTTTCTCCCTCTCTGAACTAGAGCTCAGAGGGGTTGCTCAGACACTCTTGCTGCTGGCAGTGGTTAGGCCCTGCAGGCACAGAACAGAAACCATCTCCTCCAACACTAATTTTTTCCTCTCTGAGGGTGACTGTGGACTGGCACAGGTTGCCTAGAGTTGTGGAATTCCTATCCTATTCAAAAGCCAGGACCTGGTCCTTGACAATTGGTTCTAGGTGGCCCTGCTTGTCCAGAGAACTTGAATGTGGTGATTTCCAGAGGTTCCTTCTAACCTCAGCCACTCTTATTCTTATCCTCCAACACTGGTGCTCCTTCAGGGAGCAATAACTAAGGAGGAGAGGTCTGTAATTTCTCTTCCACCTTCTCTCTTCCTAAGGAAGGTAACTTATCTTTTCAAATAACTCTTTTGTTTCATCTTCCATAATCATATGGGGCTAGACTCACCCATTGGTCCAAAAGAAAATAATTCATTCACAAACAGTGAAACATAGAGTATATGAAGCACATTTTAGAATGGGTTTATTTCACAAAATACATTATTTTCGCGTGTGCTGTCTATTTAAGGGGAGTGAATATTTATAAGCTCACAGATTCTCTTGTCATAATAGAGATGTTCAGAGTGCAAAAGCAGTGGCACCTGGGGTGAGATCTGCTCGCCCTTCCTTCCCCCGACCATCTGCAGCTGTACCACTAGATAGCAGTGTGCAGCAATGAATGCTGCTTCCACAGGGGCTGTGAAGTACTGGCTAACCAAACACAGCCCTTGCTCCCAGACTCCCAGACTGAGAGCAGACACGAAAAATGGCAGAAGGAGAAAGCAGAGAAAAGAATTCCCTATTATTTTTAAACCTCAGACGCTTCTCTCCTGTCTCAGTTTTTGGTTCATAAATGTTCCCTGCTCTTGCTGAAAAACAAAGTGCTCTCAAAATCAGCCCCAAGATCAAGGTAAAACTGTGTCTTTTGTCCTTTGCTTTTTCCTTTGGTGTAGAAAGGTTGCTCAGGTACATCAATACTTGCCCCAAAGGACACATGAGAGTTAACACTGGATGCTGAATCCTACAATAGTTTAGTGAAAGAAGGTGTTGATGCTGGAGATGGCAGAAACTTCAAAGGCTGCTGGTGGTGGTGCTGGCCCTGCAGGCTGTGGCCATTGCCAACATTGCTGCTGTGTCCTGACATCTGCTGTGGCCCTGCTTCACTGTTTTCTCTATGATAATCCTTTAAATCTTGGTCCCCAGTGGAGGGAATGGAGCTGGGGCTTTTTAGATAAATACAGTGACTTGCATCAGATGTGCATCTATCTTAATTTACATGTGACTAATTCATCTCACCTTGGCTAGGGACCAGGTTAGATTGATTGGTGAAATTTATTTGTGTTGTGAAAATTGAGTGAGGATTTGAATTCAAAATGAAGTCAGTCTGGCAAAAGCTGCCAGACAGGGCAGCAACTAGTAAACAGCAGGACTGGTGAGTTGAAAAGCATGCCTTAAATCTAAGGAGGGAGAGAAAGTGTGGTGCATGTAAGCTGATTATGTCTCTTTTTACAGAGGAAGAAATTCTGTGTAAAGCTTGGAGGAAATAATTCAGAACTGTACATGTCTTTTAAGTGCTCTTCCTGAGGGTAACCTCATACAATACCTGGTATTTACTGCCTTGCTGTCATCTTAAAACCAAAAATTGTGGTTAACATATTGTCTCTTAAATGCTTTCTTTCTTATCAGAAATTTTGTACTTCTGCAGAACTCTCTGCCCTGTAGGTCATGTGTTTAGAGAGGTGTTGAAATTAGGAAGGACAAAAAACCATGTAAGCTGTGGGAATAAGTTGAGATATGGCATTGCTTTGGATGTGTAGTGACATTGCAATGACCACCAAATTTCCTGGGAGGTGTCCCTTTCACCCTACTCCCTCCCCTGGGGGAATCCCTGTGTTCCTCCCATGTCCTTCCAGACATCCCAGAGACTGCAGCACATTCCTGCTCCTGTTCCTGTTCCACCCTGTCATTGTGGCTGACCCTGGCAGCCCATGGAGTGACAAGGCTGGATGTCACACAGATCCTGTGTCACCGTTTTACATCTCCTGCTTGTCTGTCAGTGTCTCTTGAGGGACTCACCTCTGGAAGGTGCCAGAGTGGATAACCCTGCTCCCTCACAGCACACGAGGGCACTGCTGGAAATTTCCCTTGCCACAGTGATGAGAACATCCATCACACTGAGGCTGGGTGGATTCTGTAGTCCTTTGCTAACAAATGCATTACTCTATTCTTTTTAATATGATTTTAGATCATGGTTATGATGGCAAATTGATTTTTGCCATTTTCCTTTATATATTCTTTATATTCTTCATATATATATATATTTGTAGCTCTGTAGCCCTTATTGGATAACTACATAGATTTGTAGCTAGCATTTCACCTACTCTATTGGAAAGAAAGCCTAGAGGCTCCAAGCCCCTGGGTTAAGATTTCTGGGAATTAAGGTTAAAACCAGCTTCTTGAGACACTTTGTAAGCAAAGTTTAGTTACTGTCTAAAGGGGGAGTTTCAGAAAAGGGTCAAACCAGGGGGAATTACCTAATCACCCATGTCTCTGATTGGTAATCCTTGTCAGCCCTGCTAATTTGCTAAACATATGAAATGGTGCCCAGTTTATGTCGTGGTGTGCATCTTCATTTCTTTTTCAGCTGTATTTCAGCATGTTGTGCACCATAAAGATCCTTATAGAGGTAACTGCATTTTATCACCCAACTCTGTCTCATTCATGATTTTTAGGATCAGGGATAAAGGCATCTGTTATAAGAAATATTTTCCTCTTTTATCTCCTCTCTGAGTGAAAAAGCTTTGGTGGAAAATATGTGGGGTTTTACAATTTCTAGCATGTTTTACAGATTATGTAGATCCCACATGGATTATACTGTTAATTTCTCTAAGTATCTGGAAATTTTGCAGTGAGTTTAATAACTTTGCCAGTGGAGATTTTGTAGACTTTTGGAGGAGGGCACCACCAGGTTGCCCTGAGCTGGACTTAAAGCCACATCACACAGTTCACACTCTTTATCTCTGTATGAACATGTCCAAGCTGCTGCTAGATGCTCTTCCAAAAGATGACAGTCAATGTCCTGGCCCTGACAAGATTTTGGCAGTCACCGTGTAAGAGTCTTCCTTGTTGCTTGTTGTTTGCAGGGTGAGGAAGGACAACGAAGCTGCTCCCAGAAAAGCACACTAAGGGTGACTGGTGAGGGCTCCAGGTTCCAGCAGGTGTTGCTCTGGAGTGAACAATGTGAAATCCTCCTTGACCAAGTGACACCAAAATTTGTGCCTTGCACAAGAGTGCCTCCTTCTGTTCCAAGGAGGAGGGTGGTAGGAGCTGGAGGGTGAGGATATAACTCTCCACAGATAGGCCAGGTTTTCTCTCTTTTTGTGACAGATAGAATCCTTCCCACAGTGGGGAAGTCCTGATTAATACTTCTTTTCTTGTGTAGTTCTGAGCTTACCATCACGAGGAAACAGGTGGAGTTTCCAGTTCCTAAAGAGATCATCTCACATTATCTGCAAACTCAAGGGGATATCTTGGTACTGCTTAGCCTTTTACATTTCTACTGGATACTAAGATCTGGGATTTTGAGCCCATGTCTGTATTGCTTACGGTTTAACCTCTGTATGAGTTGCTGTATTGTTTTCACTTTGGTCATAGTAATTTGATCTATTTCTAGCTAAGCAAGGATGAAAATGGGTCATCTTCCCATATTTTAAGAAGTAGAATTAAGGGGAAAAATATGTAGGAACATTTCAAATTCCCACAGTACCCTCAGATCTATGGCTGTTGAACATCCTGGTCTTGCTTTGGCTCATTGGAGATCCTGGCTAGCATGAGGAAAAGGTAGCAGTTGATGACAGGAAAAGCAGAAGTCAGATGAGGTCTAATGTTATGACCCTGGTGGATTTTTAAAAAAACAAGGATTTAATCTCTGTGCAGCCAGGAAAATTGAACCCTTATGGAAAAAGTTTTTGAAAAAACACAGAAAACACAGAAAACTGTCAGGCTGCCTTTCTGTTTTCTGCATTAAAGTATGACTTGTAAAACAGACTACATCTCACTGGTGGGACTGCTGTGGAATAAAGTGGTTGCTTGTTTCTGAAAAAGGCAGGAGAGGGATTGCAGGTCTGAATGAAGTGGCTTTGAGAAGAAATATTGATATTTCCATGAGGTGGATTTCTCTCCCACCCCACAGGGAAAGGACACCTGTGTGTTGCAGGATGCACTAACTGCCCTGACTCAGTCATGTTGAAAACTGGGGATAGAGGCAGAGTCTCACTCAGTTGTTACTTGTGGTCACCCTCCTGCCTGGGAGAGGAACTAGTGACAGACCTTCTGTTTGGCATGTTCTTAGTAAGAGCAGCTTATTTATTTCACTTTAAGTTCCTTTTAGCCTTATGTAGTTTATGCCTGTCAGTTACTGTCAGTTTGGGATAAATCTGAAGTGCTGTTCCAAAGGTCATTTAATACCAAAGACATAAGATATACTTGTGTTTGGACAGCATGGAACAACTTCATGAATTCAGGTCGACTCTTCTCAGGAGCATCTGTCTTCTTAGATTGCTGCTGCCCCAATGCATCAAGGAAGAGGAATTTCCTTAATAACTGAAGCAAAACTGTGCCACTGCTTTGTGGAGAACACTTGCTGCTCTCAGCCCCATTATGGGCCCCTGATAGCTCTGGGGACAGGGCAGTGTGTAGTTATATGACATAGAAGCACCAGAAAAATCCTGCAGTTTTTAATTTATATCTTTCATCTTTTTCCTCATTCTCATTCCTGAATCATCCCTATGGATGACAAAGCATTTGCTGTAGTACTGATCCTAGAGCTTGACAGGAGTACAAGGTGTTAATGATCCCTGCTGCCTCTGGACAGGGCCAGGTTACCCAGCCCCTCCAGCCACATCCTGGGGGTGCAGGCATTCCCATCAACACTGCCCAGCATGGGAAGAAGGAGGGAATTCCCAGCTTCCATAACTTTTCACCCATAGAGTTCACTTCTATTGTGCTTGTATAGACAGTTGTGATGTTTAAACTGAGCTTTGAATGTTTGAACAAAAGTATAGACTGAAAGCCCCTTGGGCCAGACCTTTTCTTCTATAGGCAAAGGAATGGACTTTGTCTCCAGCTGCCTTCATATGCCCTGACATCTGGCACATAAGATAAGACCTGATTCATAAGATGGGAACAGTTTGTATTATTAAATGCAATGCCATTAATGCCAAAAGAAATAAAGAATGATAGACACTGGCCCTAAGACAATAAAAAGCATTTTATGTCTAAGCATCTGCCACACTAAAATCAACAGACATGGAAGTGTCAAAGGGAGAAATACCAGACTGTTTGAGCATTAGTGATTGTTTCTCTGTCTGAAATATCTGGAGGTCTCTTCTATTTACAGCATTGTGGATGGCAGTTCCTCTAAACCACAGGTTGAGAATTACCACCAAATATGTCAGAGATTAGATCAGATGGACTAAAAGTTAAATCAGAGTTTTAAATGTTTTGGTTGAGGTTTCCTAGGGTTGCTAATAAACAGTAGCTGTAGCAGTGACTCTGTTACTTAAGAACTGTACACTGGTGTTTAATTTGGGCCTCAAATATGTATCTGCTTTTCTACTGACATATTATCCTCAAACAAATTTGTAAACTTTGTTTGATGAGGTGAATTTCACTTTTCATTACTGGCAGTCTACATGTAGTACACATGGTAGCAAAGCCAATATGCTGGCTGAACTACTATTTTAAGTAGTTCTGTGGGGTTTTTTTCTTGCTTGGCTTGATGAATGAGCTATTGAGGAGAAAGGAAGTGAAAAACATGGGCAGACAAAACAGAAATTTGTTTGACTGTTTAGTAGCTTTCTGTAGTGAGTTCATCACAGTTCAAGTGATATGGAAGGGAGGATATCCTTGGGGTAAAATATAGCCATAGCTATTAGGAATTCAGGTGGGATTCATGTAGATATGATCCCATCCACCTCTTCTGCCGCAGGGGTTGCACAACTGCAAAAGTATCTACATTCATACCTTCCTGGCCTGGTTAATTTAGCTACCCTCTGGAAATTCTCTTCCATGGAAAAAAACACTCTCAAAATAAAACCAAACCCTGTTAAGGGATAAGAAGGCCAAGACTAAGAATTTTTTTCTAAACAAGAGGTGTCAAAATCCTTCAATGTGGAACAGTTAATGACTCAGTGACTTAAATTACAGATACTACTATTTTCTAGGCATTGGGCTCATTTCAAAGAAGAAGAAATGACATTCTGAATGCAGTATTACTTCAAAATTTGTCACAAAAAATATTGGTTGATTTGTTTCTTATAGTAGTTTCCAGTTATTATCTAATGTTTTTAAAGTCTTTGGCTCAAGAAGTTCTGAAAAGTTGAACTATGTTTGTTGCATGTACCAGAGAGAATAACCTTACCCTTTTGGAAAATGCTTTCTGTTCCTGTAGAGGCAGGAGGATGAGAGGTCTGGCACTTATCCCTTGATCTCATGGATTTCTCTGTACAGCCTGGTGGGGTCTGTCTTTAGGTCTGGTTTTACTCAGGGGTGCTGGACCCTCAGGACTGTCTGGGCAGATGGAGGCATGGCAACAGCTTGTCTGTCAGAATGACCTGCTGAGTGGATGTAGCTTGGACACACAGAGCTGAGACACGAAAGTGCTTGAAGAGCATGAGATGTGCTGTGAAAGGAAGGCACACTGTGGACGTGTGTGCACCAGCTTTGGCAAACAGCCCGAGGGTGCCAGAGTGGGCACGATTGCCCTGACTGCAAGAACTCACCCCCATTGCTCAGCCTCAGCCAAGTCCCAATCTATTTTACCTTTCACTGGGGCTTGCTGCTGCCTCCTAAGTGCAGCTCCCCATTTCCTGGGTTGAGGCAGCTTCTTGCAGAGGCAACACCATGATTCCCCAGCAGCTCACCCCAGTCTAAGTTGGACTCTTCTGCCCTCCACAGCTGTGTGATTCTGCCTCCTACCCTGCCACTGGGACACAGGAACTGTGGGGTAAGGCAGTGCAGTAAAGGAGTTGTCTGAAAATCATCTTTTGCAAAGGACGGGGTGGGTGTGTCCAAGGGGAAAGCAGGAGTGTAGCAGCCCCACCAGATATGGTGAGATTGTCTTGAAACCTCTCATTTGTCTGAAATAGATGGACAACAGGGCTGCAGGGTATTTCTGCAGGGTATTCCTGCTCTGGTATGGATGCAAGAGGAGTTGTGTACACCAATATCTTACACCTAACCCTGGGGTGATGAAAGTAAGGATCATGCCTGTAGGACAGATATGTGAGGTGAGACAGATGACTTACCTCAGAGATTGCTTTTTCAATGCTTAACTTACTGTATCAGTCTCTAAAGCATATGATAGGGAGGGGGAAATGACCTAGGAAGCCTGGCAGCTAGCTGCTAGCCAGGAGGGTAGCCCCTGAATGAATAAAATATGCTTCAGCTTCTTGTTAAACACTGACCAGATGGTTCTAAGTGCTGACCTATAAATCCTTTCCCACAACAAAATCCAAGTGGAAATACCTGTGTGTGTAAGGGGAAAATGTACAAGTCTGGTGCTCAGCTCCTGAATGGATGGGAAACACAGGAGGAAGGGGATTAACACGTGGCTGTGTCAGCACCCCAGCGCTGCTGTCAATGAACCATGTGCTCCACCTGGTACCAGCAAATAACCAGCCACTAGTCATACTCACCTCATATTCACTTTGATTTTAATTGCCCAGCATCTGTTCTGCTGTCAATGAACCATGGGTGAAACGATGTGCTCCACCTGGTACCAGCAAATAACCAGCCACTAGTCATACTCACCTCATATTCACCTTGATTTTAATTGCCCAGCATCTGTGCTGTCACCTTATTCCCCATAGCCTGACAAGGAGTTAAATCAGTACACATTATAGAATGAGGCAAGGCATCACGTCTGAACTTAATATAGCATTCTTGCTTTAAGGTCTCAGAGTGGACTCACATTCCTGTGGGGAATGTACTCCATAAAGGCTTCTGGAAAGCTTGTCTCAGCTGTAAGGCTGTGAATCAGTCTATGCTTCCTCTGGGTAAGAAAGCAGCTTCTCTTGAATGGTTACCTTGCACCTCTGCAGAGGATTTTAGGAGTGCAATTTGCCACACTTCACAAAGTGGGGCAGTGTGGACTTGAACAGCACTTTCCTCTATCCCATCTAAGAAATACTCATTCCTGAATTGCTTATCAAACAGATCAGCCACCTCAGCTTTCCAAAACTGAAAAGCCAGCTACCCATGTGGGCATCAAGGAGATATTAAATCCTGCCGTGAAGCTGAGAGTCTTGCACCTGAAATGACGTATCCATCCTTTGTGACTGAATTTAATCTCCTTTTTTCCCCCACAGAAGGAAGAATAAAGAAATTTTCATCTGCTAAAGCTTTAAGAAGCAGATATGTTGAGAAAAGAGGACAATATTAGTCACCACATAAACACTCCCATTGCCCGCCCTAATATTCTTGCTGGGGCAAAACAGCCAAGATCCTTGAGGGAGGGAAAGAAACAGCAGAAAGCCAAAAATAGGTGCTTCACTTGTGTCTGGCTGCCTGTGCTGCCACAAGATGGAACGAGTCATGGGTTTGAAGGAAAATGAAAGGCTGGAGCTTTTTATTTAAGAATATCAAGTTTTCAATGGTGTATGCTACTGGTTGAAGATCTGAAATCCTAATTCCAAGGGAGCAGGAATAAGTGACCTCTTTTACTTTACTAAGGCTTAAATATCACCCCAACATTCACAAATATTGGAGAACTGCATTATTGTGAAGACACTGCCCTCTTTCCATAAATTTCAAATAGAACAGCTGAGGGGTTTTCCTTGATGCTAAAGGTCTGCATAGCACTGATTTCCCATGAATCCAGATCCTGAAATCAGCCAGATAGAAACTTTCTAACGCAGTTTTGAGGATTAGAAAGTAGGAATTGTTTATTGCAGCATGCTGGTCACTCAGATCCTTCCGGTAATTGAGTGTCCCAAGCATCAGGTAAACAGAGTTTTGATCATACACACTGATTACATGTTACTTGTCTATGTCTGCTTACTTGATGTTTACGTATTACTTTATTTTACACAGTTATACTCCTTATTGGAAGTTCTTATTTCATTCTTTGGGGTCTGTCTTCAAAGTCTGGTGCCCTTTTTAGGAGGTTGTTCCTCGACCTCAGCTTTTGAGTAAGCACAGTATGGTTGTTTTGCATAACTTCTGCTCTGTCAGTCTGGCAGAGCCAAGCTGGCATCCTGCTTGCATTTTGCACAACTCCTCTTTGCCTAAGTTAGATCCTTTATCTACTGCTCCAAGGCTGTGCTGCTCTGCTCTTCTCTCCTTATCAGAGTAAAGTGCTGCTCTGTTCTGCTGTCCTTATCATCCTGCTCCAAACAAAGAAGTTCAGGGAAAGCTCAAATCCTTGCAATTTCAAAGAACTTTCTTCATCGATTGAAAAGTTAAGCTGGGACAAGTACTGAGAACAGAGAACTCTGAGCATCTTCAAAGATCAATTCAATAGGATGTATTCATCAAATCGAAAAAATAAACACTCTTATGACTGAGAATGGAGTAGAATTTTCCTTTCATTTTTTTTCATAATCTGAAGCCATCTCATGAATTGTATAGTGCAGAAAGAACTGTGTGTTCTTTGCAAGAGCCCAGTTAAACTCAAAACCAGACTGGCTTGTGAATACAGCTAAAACAACTATTTCAGGTTTAATAGGATTCATTGCATGTTTCCACATTTCTTTCTGGCCTGAATACATTTTGAGAAAATGCAGTCTGAACCTAGTGATAACAGAAGGAAATAAATCTATTTTAATTAAAAATAGAATCACAATCCCCTAAAGCAAGATAATAAGCTGTTCTCTTGCACTGAAAATAAGGTGACCAGATTTGTGAATGACAAATCTAGGGTATTGTGAAGCAGGTGCTATGATGTCTTATCAGAAATTGGAGGAAGAATGTTACACTGACAAGAGAAAAATAATTTTTATGGTTTTACATACAAGTAAGTACTAACTGAACACAGCATGGCTGTATGGTAAATAATTACATGTTTTGCTGATTGTAAAATCTAAGGGGAATAATAAGAAATTCCAGTTTCCACAGAAGTCTGTCTGAACAGCAATAGAAGAGCTTATTTAGAGATCTACTATTATTAATGTGCTTGATAAAATATGCCAAATAAAAATCACTGTGAAAGCCACTCATGGTGTTATGTAATTTGGTGTGGTGGGAGTGTTGATAATGTATCCCAAGATAGAATCCCTCCACTCTTAAAACTCCATTAACCAGGAAGGGATGTGGCTATTGCCAAGGGTTTCTGTGTCCAGATTTGATTTATTCATATCACTGTTTTGTAAATTATCCTACTTGTAGCTCAAATGTGTTTGTATCTGCACAGGATATTTCTGTGGGGAATACTCCATTCAGAAAACTGTGGTGTGTGCTGATTTTGGCTGGGATAGAATTAATTTTCTTCACAGCAGCTAGTGTGTGGCTGTGTTTTGGATTTGTGGTGGAAAGAGTGTTGGCAACACAGGGATGTTCTAGCTACTGCTGGCACTGCTTCCACAGAGCCAAGGCCTTTCCCACCCCCCAGTGAGGAGGCTGGGGGTGCACAGGGGGCTTGGGGGGACACAGCCAGGAGAACTGACCCCAACTGATTACATGGATAATCCAGACCATATGGTCAGCAATAAAGTGGGGGATGAAGTGGGAAAGGGGATGTTTGGGGTGATGACTTTTGTCTTCCTAAGTTATTTTTAAGTGTGATGGAGCCCTGCTTTCCTGGGCAGGGCTGAACACCAGCCTGCACTTGGGATCAGAGAATGAACTCACTGTTTTGCTCTGCTTGTTTTGCTCTACTTTGCTCTGCTCTGCTTGCTTGAAAACTTTTGCTTTCCTATTAAATTGCTTTTATCTCAGCCCATCAGTTTTCTCACTTTTACCCTGGTGGTTCTCTCCTCCATCCCAGTGGCGGGAAGTGAGCTAGTGGCTGTGGAGAGCTTTGTTGCTGGCTGGGGTTAAATTATGACAACATATGTGAAAAATGACAGGGAAATCTTGGCAACTCACCTGTTGAATAGGCATGTAAGTGTAGGGAGAGCTGTTCAACATCCTTCCTGCCTACCTATTGCTGGTGCTGCCACAACAGAACAAAGCCACCATGTAGTTTTACTCTTTCCACCCTCAAATGCTGCCAACTGGTATTACAGCCAGAGCTGCTCCCTGGCTGTCTTCGGCAGCTGGTGAAAGTGGGTGTTCAGCAGTGTCAGGGTTGTTTGTGTTTGCTCTGGATCCAGTGGGCATTTGCACATGTTCAGAAATATGGTTGGTGGGAAATCCCACCAAAATCAGTTGGATGCCCATGGTTAAAATCCATCACAAGCAGAAATTCTTTTCCTTGGTACTGGCACTGGCTGATAAATGAAACGCATCTGTTCCATTACTACTAAATATCAGCATACAGCAGTTCTCCTTCTGGCATTCTTGGAGAGCTGGATAGTGCCTCTGTATTTGTTATCATTGTCCCTTGAACATGGTTTATCCTGCAGCAGCCTGCATGGTTGTGCTCTGCAGGGTGACAGTGCAGAGGAGAAGCATAGGGGTGGGATGGGAAGGTGCAGGACAGCTCGCAGAGGATGCTCTTCCCTCTATCCTTGGAAGGAGAGATAAAATAGCTTCAGGCCCTACAAGACCTGAGTGACAGCTGAGCATCCCAAACACTTATAAACATGTGTGTTCTGCCTCTCTTCTCTGCAGGGGTAGTGGGAAATTTTGGTTCTCTCTATCAGTAGCAATTCCTTTGGCAGAAAAGGGATGACTAGAAAGTCAAGGAACAGATGGAGGATTTCTCCCCAGCATCCCTGATGGCTGTGAACTAGCAGGAATTTGTGGCTGGATCTAAAATTAGCTCCAAGCAAGCCTGGAAGGAAAATACTGTTGAGAGTTGCATTTTTTATATGAATGGGTTTTTAAAAGATTTCATTCATAAAACATGAGGCAAAAGACAATGCTTTATGGGACCATGGTACTGGAGTCATCACATTCTAAGTGATTAAAGAACAGAAATTTTTGCACTTCTTACTGTAAAGCATGTAAAGTGTGTTTTGCCTACATTCATGCAAGGTGCTTGAGGTAAGGAAGAAATATTTTAAGGGTCTTTACAGCAACAGGGAGCAAAGCTGGTATAGTGTGTAAGAGGGGGAATGGGGTGGCATTTGGAGGCAGGAGGACACTTTTGCCCAGTTTAAGCAGGACTAAATCCTCAAAGTCTATTCAAGATCTTGCTGATGTCCACAAGAGTTTCTCCACAGATCTTGCTGGCCTGAGTCAGTGTCAGGCACAGGAGGAGGGCAAAGCTAGTCCATACATGCCCATAAATGCCAATAAGAGCATCTTCTGCTTTCTCTACAAATGAGGTGGAAAAGATTTGCAGACCCATTCAATGAAAGCCTGTCAGTTTTCTGAGTTTAGGCCTGTCTTGTTGGAAAGATGACTGTTGCAATTGGTTTCCATCTCTACTCATTTTTATTTTTAGAAAAGCCTTCCGTCTCAATCTCAAGTTTTATCTCTATCGTCCATTGCTTAGCACAAGGGTATTTCTAACACAACCTGCTATTCTTTGCTTTGTACAGCATTCATCACTCTGAGCTACCCATAAATTCCAGGTATTTTCTTTTTTCTGTCAGATCAATATAAGTCAAAAAGTTTCACAAATGTAGCAAGTGAAGTCCTTAATGAGTGTCTGATTTCATGAGATCAGTAACTGGAATGAGATAGTTTCAAGTCATGCTTTTGCATAAGAAAAAAAAGGAAGCTTTAAGTGGCAGAACTACAGTCATTCAATTATCACTCTCTTTCCTAGAGTAGGATTCTCTATTTTATCACTAGTGTCCTCCCTCCAAAGCAAAATTCATCTCATCTTTAGCTCAAGCAAAAACCAATTAGTGGAAGCAAGAGTAATAGTTTAACAGAGGACTTGTGTGGTTCACAGGATTCTGTGAACTGTTCTTACATCAGTTGTTGCAGTTTAAATTTTGCAAAGTTTATCTTTAATAATTAGGTTTGACAGAACTTCAAGTTACTTAGTATTACAAGGATCAATTTGCTGGATTATAGGTCAAAGATTTTTTGTTGTTGTTGTTGCAGTTTCCTTGCTTTGTTTTGCTTCATTTTCCTTTGTTTCGTTTTTCTTTGTTGTAATGGAGCTTCTAATTCTCTCCATCTAAGTCATGACATTGCCAGGTTGTTTAGACTTTGACCTGGTCTTACTGTGGAGCTTTGAACATTGAATACCAGACTCAAAGCAAACAGGAACAGTTCAGGTTTTGTGGGTATAAACATGACAACCAAAAAATGACAGCTCTGAAATGAGCCAAACAAGGTGGGGTTGCCCCCCAGCTATGACTTTTCAGTGTTTGGCCTGTGCAGGTCTTGCCTCCTGTGATGCTGAATAAAGCACATTTGTTTTTTGTTTTCTCTGCTGTGATAAGGCTTTGTTTTCCTCTGTGGTGTCTACCACAGAAAAAAACCTCTGTGAGATCCTTGGTCATTGAGGTGATTGGATGTTGTGTTTGTGGTTAAAGTAACAAACAGTAGGTTTTGGAGGAAAAAAAAAATTAAAAATGTACATATATGTAAGTATGTACATGTGTTCCTTACAAAAGTTGGGCATTTATCAGCATCAATTAACTGAAAGAAGCTTCTATAGCGGGGGAAAGTTGAAGAAGGAGCAAGAGCTGTTACTGTTGTACTGTAACAGCATTGAATTACCCTGTACTTCTGGATGTGACCATACAAAGCTAGAATTTCTACTTTTTAGAAATCAAAGCTATCTCAGAAATTTCTAAAATTGAAGAAAATACATCTGTTAGCTTTTTTCTAGGCATGTTGTTTAGACCATAAGTAAATTTGATAGGCACAGCAGGACTCATCTCTGTTGGTGATTGCAGAAACCGTTTGATAAGTTGTGCAAACACCTTATTTCTTGCCTACACTTTTTTCCTCAATGGTAGGACATCTAATAGTGTCTAAATATTTTTAAGCTTTTTCTAGTCTTTTACAGAGGGTATCAATTTTATCCACACTTTTCTGACAGCTTCTATTACTGTGATACAACTCTTGAGATGCTTGTACCCAATCTTGTTCAAGGTGTTTGTGTGTTTAACCTTTGGAAAGTTTAGTGTTGGGTTACTGGGTAACTTTTCTCTTTGGATTAATCTCTTGAATTCAAAAGAATTACTAAAATGACATTTTCCATGCCCACATATCTGCAAAGTATGGTTCGGTTGCACAATTCCTCCAATTTATTGGTCTACAAGGTACTTCTAGAATTCATAAATGTTGACTTATTAACAGCTCCCTGGATGATCTCAACATTTATGTACTTGGAGAAAAGAGACTTTGATTTCCCTAGATACAAACCGATTCTTATCATTCAGGAGAACATCTTACGTAACCTTGCTGTTGTTATTCTCTTACTGGAACAGCATAAACCATTAGTTTTAATAAGGGGATTAAATAAAATAAGCCCACCTTACTTTGGTACATTGGCTGAGAACACATTTTCCTACAAAACTCTTCTGTAATATCCAGTTAGAAGGTCATTCCATGCTGTGTTTTAAAATCCATTCCAAATCAGCATAACATTTAAATATAGATTTCATGAATAACAATCTAATTTGTTGAGCTGAGCCCACAGTCATTAAACAAGGTAGCAACAGGTGACATTTGGAGACAAGGTTTTTTAGGTGGGCCATCCAGCTCTTATGTTCACTATGGAACTACATCAACACACTGTTCCTTTTATTGAGGGAATGATACAATGTGAGCTCTAGGGCCATCAGAATCATCCTATGCTGTCAAGAGGTGATGGTGGTTCTGCCTGTGATATCTTAAATCTCTTCTTTGTTGAGACTTTGTCTATCCTAATATCCTAGAGGAATATTTCTAACACTGACTATGTGGTCACAGAACAGAAGGGAAAGGGAAAAGATCGAGCATGGGAAGGCAGCAACTCATGGAATGAGCCCTGTCAAGTGCTACTCACCTCTGTGCTCTTGAAGAGTAATTGTGGGGTTTTCAGTTTGCTTTTCCATTCTCAAGGAAGATGTCTATCCTCTAAATAAAGACAACATTCAGGTTTCCCACCCTCCTCTCTTCTATGACAGAAGAAACTGTTTCTGCTATTTCAAGCTGGACTTAAAAGAAAGCTATTTGCAAGTGTAAAAATTAACAAAGAACTCTTGTAAATGGAAAATCCTGCATGAGCTGTTTAAATAGATTGGACTACTGCAACTGTTCTTTTGACCAACTCTATATTTAGTCCTTCTGTCAGAGAAACTATTAGTTTGGAGGAAAAGGTTTTAAAAGAAAAACTGCACTGGTGGAGTCTGTTCTATAAACTACCTTTTAATGGAGCCCTTTCTCTGCTGAGAACAGAATAAACCTTTCAGATAACTTTGGTAAAGCTGCACTAACCTATATTCCTTAGAGATGCTCATCAGGAGCATGTGCCTGCAAAAACACATGGACGTCATTGCAGAATCACAGAAAGGTTCAGATTTGGAGGAAGTCTGTTTCACCCCTCATGCTCAAAGCAGAATCAGCTAGAACAGGTTTCTGAGGACCCTGCCCAGTTACACTTCAAATAACCACAAAGACAGAAACTCTTCAATCTCTCTGGTCAGCCTGTCCCAGTGTCTGGCCACCTTCACAGTAGGAGTGGGTGGGGGAAGCAGAGGGGAAGGATGACTTCCATCCAGCTGTTGGCAGCGCTCTTTGCATTGCAGCCACAGTTAGGAATTGTTGGTGTGTGTTTAGTCTGGTGTCCATCAGCATTTCCAGGTCCTTTTCTACACAGATTCTTTCTGGACTCTTGGTCTGTGCTCTGTGCCTGGGGTTGCTCCTCTCCAGGAGTGGACCTTGTACAACAGACCAAAACCGCTGGCCTCAGCATCACCCTTGAGGTATGTCACTAGTGTTCAGCCTCTAACTGGATTTCATTCTGCTAATAATAGCCCTTTGAACCCAGCAATTTATCCAGTTTTCAGTCCATCTTATTGTTTATTTTTCTAGGCTGTATGCCAGTATTCTTTTGATGATATTATGGGAAAGCCTTTTTGAGGTTGAGGTAAACAGAATCCTCTGTTATTCTCTCACCCACTGTTCTCATCAGCTGATTGTAGAAGTCTGTGAGGCTGGCTAAACTTGATTTTCCCCTTCATAGATCCCAACCAACCATATCACCTACTTTCCAATTACGTGTTTGGAAATAGTTTTCAGGGGCACTTGCTCAGGGATGGAGGTTATGTCAACCAACCTGCAATTCCACAAATTCTTTTTACCTACTCAAAGATACAACTTTTGCTTTCTTCTGGTCCTTGGAAATCTCCCACAAATACCATGACTTTTCAAAGATAATTGGGAGTGGCCTTGCAATGACACTAATCCTCAGCACTCACAAGTGAAACCCATCATGCTGCACAGACTTAGGTAGGTCCAGATCTTCCAAATGTTCCTCACATAACTCTTGTCCCCCCAGAGCAAGTCTTCTTTGCTCCAGATGTTCCTAATGGTCTCTGAGGCCTGAGATTTCTGAAGTCTGACCTTTCCAGTAAAGATGAAAATGAAAAAGGCAGTGAGCACCTTTGCCTCCAGCTTTGCCTCCTGCTCTTCCAGCAGTGACTCCATGCTGCTGCTGTAGAATGTAGGTCCATGGATCTGTAGAACCCCTTACAATTCCTTGCCAGATTCAGGATGAGCTTTGTCTTGCCTAACCTTGTCTCAGATTGCTCAGACAGTGCCTCTATATTCCTCCTGGGTCTTATGACCCCAATGTCACCTCATGTGAGCTTTATTTTTATATTTGAGTTTTGACGGGATCTCCTTGATTACCTATGCAGGCCTTTAGGTGCTCTTGCTCTTGCAAAATATCTTTGAAAAGTGTGGAGCACAGGGAATGTAAGTTTAAGGGGAATAGATTTACAGTCTGCAACTTCCATTATATAACAGGATACTAATAAATCACATTTTTGGGAGTTTATTTATGGGAATTGACTGAAAGGATAAATGAACTCAGTTTTTATGAGTTGCACTGTTTTCTGCACATTTGGGACAAATTTATCTCTTGGAGTTCATGTGTCTTCCAGCAAAGAGAAATGAAATATGGCAATAGACTTTCCATACTCCAGACTTACAGAGACAAAGTTATCCTCATGTTTTCTTGCATTACAGCAATCTTCTTCCAATTTATCCAAAGCTATCTTCAACATCAAGTAGCATCAGAATCTGTCTGGCTATTGTTAATAATAAACCCTGAGTCAGCTGTAGAGAGGCAGATTTCAAAATCAATGATGCTAAGTGGAGTGAAGAAGACAAAAACAGTCCATCCAGCAGTTATCTGACTTTGCAATCTGACTTGGTGAATTGAGTCATAAATTAACAGATGAAAAGCAAAAATGGTGAAATGCCAAAATCCTGATTGTAAAACCTGTTTGAACCAACCAGCATACTGTCTTTTAAGGGTGAGCTCAAGCTAAGGAAAAAAACAGATGAAAGGTGTGAGTTATTATTGCCAACTACACTGTTTTCACTGCAAATGTGCTGTTAAAACTTATGTAGCACTCAGTTTCAAAAGTTCATAGGAGTCTTTCTGCAGTGCTTTTTTCTTTTGAGTCTAGCTCAATGACTCAGATGCTGAGACACAGCATCCATTTTCCAGATTGAAAAGGAAGTGAACAAGGGTTACTTACGACTTAACAGATCAACTTGCTTCAAGTAGCAGTAATAGAAAGCTATAAAGATTTTTTTAACAAATCTATGATCAGTGCAGACCCTTTGTGCTCATTGCATAAGTTTTAGCATAGTGCCAACTCCTGCAGGGTTTCTGTGATGGAGAAAGGACAGGATGTTTGTGGGTATGTCCCCTCCTGGGGGTCTTCTTTTAGGTCCCACAGCAATTTCAGTATGGCAGAACATCCCTTAACTATACTGCATATTTGTGTAAAATCCTGGTATTGATTAGTCTGCACAGTTGCATAAAAGGATATATTGCTGCCTGCTAGAGCTTCCTGTTTACTAGGATCCATTACTTGATCTGGTCTCTACCCTAAATTCTCAATAACATATCATTACAGTCAGTCCAAATCACACTTAAAATACTAGTGCTAACTTATAATAACATAGTTAACACCTCTTGTATGTGTTGATTAATTTTCCTCATTTTTAATAAGACTTGTCAACCCTGATCCTGACTGGACTCTTGACTTTCATCAGCTGTACAGTGGCATTGTATGAAATTGCATTTTATTGCCCAGCTAAAAGAGAGAAGAGGTGTGGAGCCTGTCTTGATGTCTGACTCTAAACATGCCATGTGTATGAGACACATCATATGGTCTCAGTGGTGTTGCTGCAGAATTGGCCTTTGAAAACATTAATAATGAATTACTGTGCTTTTAGTGATCTAGTTTAAACAGTTTGTTATTGTTCTTCAGGATTTCAATATTTTTTAAGGAATCCACGGCTGTTCTGAAGTTGTTTGCTGCTGAATTCTAGATTTTGTTCTTTCTAAAAGGCAATTTGTAAAGTACATTTTGCTGTGACAGGTCTTTGTTTTTCAGTATCCTGGGTCCCATGCAAGTCACTATGAGAGTATTACAGAGAATAGGCTGACCTTTTTTGTCTTGATAATAGTTTTAACATGGGGAAAATATTTCTTCAGACTGGCACATATAATACATTTTAAATTTGGACCACAAACCTAGCTTTGGTCAAAAGCTTGCCAAGAACAATAAAATAGCAATTTATTTGATTGCCATGTAAAATACTGGTTGTGAGCCACACCCAGATGGTGTGAGGGTGTGCTGGAGTTACTGCTGAAGTGCTGGAGGAGAAAGCTCAAAAGGCATCTGTTTTATTTTTGTCACTGTCATCAGTTTGCTGTCTGATTCTAGGCTAGCTGTTTGTGCTACAGTGTTCATACACACATCCTCAAAACCACATTTAAATAACCAAATGAGCTGTCTGTTTAAAGGCCTCAATGCCTGAACTTAATAATCTCTTTCTGAGTTGTCAGAGGTACTATAAAGTGTAATTAATGTAAATAAAACACTTTATAATCTTTTCTTCACCTGTCTACACCTCTATCCAGATTTTTATGCCATGCTGATAAAAAATTCTAAGTTGAAAGCAATTACTGTGTGAATGAAGAGATGACTGAGAAAGCCTAATAGTATAATTATCCATATCAATAGATTACTTTGAAACTTTTTGTTGTCCTCCTTTGAAGACAGTGATGATTAGAAATGATTTTATTTGCATAATTTCTCTTATGCATAAGCCTGCTTTATGAGGACAAAAGTGATAAAATGCTATTACAGGAGACTGGAGCAAGACTGATGAATTTGCACTGATTGAAGAAAAGAGTTTTGTGGAAATTTAAGTATCTTTATTTGAGAAAACCAAGGAGGCAGGATATTCTTTTCTAGTTTTTCTTCATTCCAATCACCACTGTCCGCTCTCTGTTCAGCCAAAATGACCAAATGACCTTGAGGATCAGCTGAAAATTTTTGGCTCTGTAAGTCATGACAACATGACAAGGTTTATGTCGAATTTATCTCAGGCAGTTGGACGGGCCCATTTGTTCTCACAAGTACTGAGCAGTGAATTGGGTGTGGGAGAGGGGGAAGATGTGGCTCTGACCTTCTGTGTGCTCTTTGTGGCCACGGTGGAAGTTTGCCCAGCCATCCTGCTCCTGCAAACAGTGATGCTGTATCATTCTTTCTTTCTCTTGTATCACTTCATGGCATCTTTTAGCTTTAATGCAGAAGATTTCAGGGATGACCTATGTACCCCATGCTCCAAGTAATTTGGCCACAGACTTTCTCCTAGTATCTGTACAAGCTTGGGAAAGCTCAGAACACACAGCTGGGTGCTCTAGGGCTAGGAGAGGGTCCTGGGACTTCTTCATCATTACACACTCAGATACTTAATGCAAATGAGACTGTAGTGGTTGAAGGGAATGAAAGAAGGAGGTGAAGAAAGGTATGGCTTCCCCAGCTCTGAACTGCACCAGCTGGACGTGGGTCAGGCCCAGGCTGTACAATCTGATGAGTGTAAAGGCTGAACAAAAGGTGCTCAGGACATGTTTTAGTCAAGGACTGAGTTTGCAAAAAAATTATTTTAAAAATCAATTATGGGTCGTTATTAAAATTTCAGAGGAGGACACTAAGGGAAGCAGTATACTTCACAGCAACTAAGAGACAGATTGTTCTGCTTTGGGGCATCAAATGCAAAAAATTCTTGGATGTACGGCTAGTGACCTATTCACTAGAAGAGGGAGGCTATAGAAGATTCTCAGTGTATTTCTTTTCTTCCTTGACCTGGCCTCTGTATTCTGATCAAGGAAAAATTTTTGATAAACAACATGCTTTCCAAGTCCACATCTCCTGACTGTCTAGCTGTCATAAGAAGACAGGAACAGCCAAGCACTTAAGGACCTCAGTGAACTCACAGTGGGAAAAAAAAGTTTTAATTCTGCAAGTGCAGAAAAAGATCCCTCTGTATTAAACAGTGAAAAACAAACAAACAAAAAAGGTTGTGATGTTCAAATAACATTTTTTTCCTTTCTAAGTCATTAGTGTTCTGTCTGACCTTGATTTCCTCAAAATGACATTCTTGCTTCCCTCTATCTCTCGGTAGGAGTAGCACCATTCTAACTCATTTATCTTTATTGGTGCTTATCCAGTGACAAAGTCACCAGGAGACTGGGAAGATCTGGGGTCTGTTCCCTTCACTACTTCAGGGTTTGTGTTTGAACTCAATAATAATATGAAATGCACTAACAATTTGAAAAGCACAGCTCTTCCCAGGAGAACAATTGTAACACTGTGCTCCAAAATCAGTTATTTATTTGCTCAGTGCTAGGAGCATTCCAGGTATTGAAGCATGCCTGGCTACTTGGAAATTGTTATAACAGTTCTGAGCACAGTTTTGACCTGGGGCAGATGTCAGTCTCCCAAACAAGTTTTGGATGTGTTCTAGGGGATAGCATGGACCAGAGACCATTGCCAAGGAGTGACTTGACTGCAGCCACTCTGATTAGGAACGCAAGTGTTCACAGCAAAAGGAGCAGCCATTGTATTTCATTATCCATTGCTTTTGTTTATCTGTTTTCCCCCAAATGCTTTCTTTTTTATGGAGCAGTGAGGACAACTTGTACTTTAACTTTTTATATTAATTTTAAACTTTAAATAAAAAAGTGAGACATTGTCTCCAAATACTTGGAGATAATTTTTCCTTTGTAATATACTGTTTTCATGGCAATACCAATAAATCTTTCTTTCTACACTGCTTGACATTGATAAAGCCTCATCTGGATGTCTATATTTAATGTCAGGCACTGTGCTCCAAAAAAGATGGGAAACAAGTGAATAGAGATAAAAGAAAGGCAACAAGAAGTATTTTCTAGACCTCTGATCAATGAAGAAAGATTGAAATAATTTTATTTGCATAGGGAATAGGGAGAATAGGGAGAGAGAGATGGAAGTCTTTCAACTAACATCTATTGCGAAGACAAGAAATAACAATCCAATCCCCATTTCTGTAATGAATAAATTTGAAAGCAACGGGTTTAAATTTTGAGAGGGTAAATTGGGTTCCTGGTAAAACTTTGTAACAAAAGTGGGGTCTGGAACGGATTGATTTGAACTTCTGTGGGCTTTCTAGATCAACTATTTCACACAGTCTGTCAGGCCAACTGCTACCAGAAAAGACCTATGATAGCCAGGCTGTTCTTGGGCTTAAGGGATGCAGTAGGAGACCTTGAGTTTCTTTCTTGTCCTATGACTTTGGTTTCTTCTTCTGTAAGATTTGAATATTAATGAAGTAATGCCAATATATTCCAATCTATTGCAAAATATCTTAGGAGAAATTTTTCTTCCCCCTTCATCTGTTTGGCTTCAAAATCCTCTTACCTGTCTTAACACATCCTCTTTATAGATCTGCAAATATGACACAAGATTTCAGGGTATACATCTATATAGTTATTTGTATTAGAAAAGTAAATATTTTGATAGGTTTTCTGTTCATTGCTTTATTATTCACTTCAGGATATGCATTTACCCTATGCTGAGGAAACTTAGACTATGACAAATCCCTTGATAAGAAGACCATGACCCTTCTCTGGACATTGTCTCTGAATTTTGACTTAAGTTACCAAGAGCTCCCTTGCAGACAGGTTTGTTTACTCTGGATGGCACAGGGTTCCTAGCCATAGCAAAAGAAAATTGTGAACCCAAAAGATTGCACAAATGAAGTTGCTGGAGCTTGTCCATTGTAATTTTCACTTGCACTGCCACACACTCCAAAAATGAGAAGATTTTAATGTGTATAAAAGTAGTGGTCCAAGTACAGTGGTTAAACATTTGTAAGGTAACACTATTTACCAGATTTAGCATTGTAGCAAATTTTTGGAAAATCTAGGTCAGAATCTTATTAAGGCAACCTGCAAACACCTCAGGCATTGAAAATGGTGCAATGGACAAATGGGCACTCCCAAATGTGCTGTTTGGACAAAGCAATGCTCTGCTCAAAGTGTACAGCCTAAAAGGTCAGATTCCTCCTCAATGCTGCATTAATACTTTCCCTTTTCATAACAAAAAAACCCCCAACCAAAACAACGCCCCCCTGCCACCAAAAATATTAAAAAACCCCAAAAAACCAAACCAAAACCAAACCAAACAAAACAAAAACCCCCTAATATTTGTACCACTTTAATTACTAGCAAATCACATGCTCTCCAGTGGAACTTCATCACCTTGAATGACCTAATTATTTGTTTGAAGTCTTCCATCCTTCCTGAATTCACAAAACCCAGTGTATGAGGATTTAAGTGATCAGAGTGCCTATTTAAGGAAAGACAATATGACTGGAAAAAAAAAAAGAAAAGGGAAAGGAGCTGGTTCCAGTAAAATTGATCTATGAATTTTTTTCAAAATTAGAAATTGATATTTTTAATAGTTTTGCAAAGACAGTACCCAAGATCTTGTGACTCTATATAATATAAGGGAGAGTTTAGCACTCCTAAGGCAGGTCTTTAGTGAGGCTTCTTGTAGAGCCAGAGAAATCTGCAAAACAAAACCTATTCCTAGGGCTGACTGCTCCTTCCAACAAACCTCCTTCAACAAGAAAGAAAACAGAACAGATGCTTTGTCTTTCTACAGTTCTTCCCTAATCACTGTACAAACTGAGTGCAGTTTCTTAATGATGTGCTTATAGTAAGATTCTGCAATAACTAGGCAAGAAGCCAGTTGGCACATTACAACAAACATGTCCTTCTTAATCCCTCCACAGCCTCCCTTGTTGGCCAGAGCCCTAATGAGTCTGGGCTGCTCTGTTGCAGGAATAAATGCTCAGCTGCATGAATGGTTCCACTGCTCCTTATCTACCTGGTGACTTAAAAAGTTGATAAACTTAATGTTGTACTGAAAGGGAGGGGTGGATGTTTTGTTGCCAAATTACAAACGTATTATATATCTTTATCAGTGCTTTTTGGGGTTTTTTTTTGTTTGTTTTTGTGGGTTTTTTTGTCCCTGGACTGTGAAAACCTGGAAAAATACATTGTTCATAAAATGGTTTCATCTAATCACAAATCTTATTAAGACAGTCTGAATGACAGGAGGTTACTGTGAACTGAAAGAGCATAGCTTTGCTCTCAGTACACTTTCCATTAAAAATGTCATATGAGATGTAGAGAGAGTCACAGCATAAGCCATAGGGAATATACTTGTAAAAGCCCACCAACGACCCGAAAAAGCTGATTCTGGGAATCAAACATATAACATCTGCAAATGGGGATTGGCTTTTAAAGTCCATTCAAGTTTGTACAGTGCCCAAAGCACCAACTTGCTCTTTGCAGCTTCTTCAGAGCAAGGATGTACCAGTGCAGAACAGAGCTGTTGGTAAGCAGCCATGCTGAGTGTACTGCAGAGTGTGTCCCTGTCAGTCATGAAAAAGCTAAAGCCACTAACAAAAACAGTGCAAATAAAACAATTATTTCTATTGTGTTTCCAATTCCAAAGACTTCTTGCAAGATATTTAGTACTAAATAAATTTGGTTACATTTTCTTCACAGAAGTAATCAGCCTGAAACGGGTGAAAATATACTTGGAAGATGGTTGATGGAACAGGAGCATCACAGCAAAAATCTGGAGTTAGGATCACAAGTTTCATCAGCATGTCTAGGGAAGGCTTATTATCCTCAATAAAGAAAAAAGAGGAGTTTTGAGAAGATCCATGAGAAAATCCTCATCAAACACTCAATTTCAGAGAGTGTGTGTCCCTGGGACAGGAAAGCAGCAGGGGCAAAGTGCCACAGTTACTGGCATGCTTACCCAAGGCACTGTGTTGTGGGCTTCTGCAGGAGAGGAAACACATCTTGCTCTGCAGTTTGCTTGCCAAGTGACAATACAAGCTTTACAACAGGCCAGTCTTTAAAACCTGTGACATCTGGAGGTGGAAAAAACAGCCAAAATATTAACAGCTTCTGCTGCCAGTTTCCAAACATGTGTACTGTCCAGTCCCTGAGTTAGCTTTGTAAGCACCATGGGCTGTGGTGACTGTACCACATTTTCTTGCAGGGTTCATCCATGGCTGGCTTTGTATGAAGATATGAAAAACAGAGTCTGTGGTGTGGTTTTGGTAATTTTATGGAAGTGGATAGAACTTGATGTTATCCCAGCACTTCTTGCTTCCCCAGGAAGGAAGGAAGCTGGGAGGGGTCTCACTCCCTGGTTAGAAGGAGCAAAAATTTGAATGTGGAGTCTGATAGCAAACTGTTCAAGTCAATCTGTAATTCTCCTTGATCCAGGGACCTGCCAGTGCTTACATTCTGCTTCTGTGGGTACCAGGCTATCTGCCAGCATGCTAAGAGGTGCCTTTATTGCAGAATATGGCTGTTGTGGAAGGAGTTTGCCTTGGGCATGTCCAGGTGATGCAGAAAAATAGGTATTGGTGTCTCCAGAGTGTGTTGGATCTTGTACAGAGCCTGTTGGCTTGGAGAGAAGGGTTCTGAAAGGCAAACTAAGCAAAGATTTTCCTGATAGTAGGACCATCTGAGCTGTTGCACGTTTTTGAGTTCAGCCTGGTACTGGATTAGATTGCTGAGTTGCTACTGTCTCTACAAGATGCTTGTAGAGACACTGGAGTGAAAACACTGTGGGCAGAATGGCTCATCTAAAGGACTATTAGGGTTAGCACATGAGGACTTCAAGGAGGAACTACAAAGTCTGATAGGCACTTTCCTTGAATGTGCTCTTAGAATTGAAACAAACTGGAAAGAAAAGCCCTCATTTACTTCTTCCTCCTGTACCTCTCCTGGTGTCAGATTTTCCCACCCTTATTCTATGACTCAAAGGCACAGTCAAATTTTCCATTGCTAAAATCAGACTAGTAGTTTCAACAAAACAAGGTGATTCTATAATGAAGGAAAAAACCCTTTCCAAAGCAACACCCTTTTTGCTTTGAATTAATCTTATTATTCACTTATTTACAGAACAGTTGTCAAACGTTGATTTGTACCATCAGGATGTCAAGTAGAGCAGCTGTGATTTTTGTGTAAACACCCAGTTATAGAAGATGGGGCTTTTATAAAACGTGGTGAGACCACTGACAAAGTCACCAGGGCCGGCAGTGTTGTAGATGAATGGTCAAAAAATTCTGTTCTGGAGAGAGAGGAATTAGTTACACTGGGGGGAAGGAAGGGATTGTCTGAGGTAACAGCAGCTACTTCCAGGAATATGGGGAATATGCTTTCTATTCTTGACACCAAAGAGCTGTTGGTTGTGAAGATGTGTGCTCATGTGCTGCACATTCTGAAGACACCCATGACTTTGGAATTACTGTCTGGAAATTTTATTAATCTCACTGACTCAACTATGCAGGTTATGTCTCAAAAAACTGTCTGAAATTTTAATAGGTTTTCTGAGCCTCTGGCTCAAAATTTATCTCGCAACCCAGAAATACTATTAAAAACAAATCACTAATTTCAGCAAACAAATTGTATCTAGTATAGAAAAATTTTACTAGTAGAAACTTTCGCATGGTGAAAGCATGCAGACACAACAAAGTTTGCATTGCTATGGAAACAAAGGTTATGCTGGGAAAAACAACTTGCAAGTGACTGTGAAAAGAAAGTTTGTAAGAGTGATGCCTTTCAGCTTGATCTTGAAAGATATATTGCAACACAAGCATCTTGGATTAGAATACTGTTTTTATTTTGTTTTCCACAGAGACATGTTTCTTTCACCTCTATTCTCACAAATCTGACATCAAAAACTATCAAGATATATATATATATATATATATATATATATATATATATATATATATATATATATATATATATATATATATATATATATATATATATATATATATATATATATATATATATATATATATATATATATATGTATATATAAGCTATACAGGCAGAGAAATCTGTCAGTACAGCATTACTCTTCTTCTATCAGCCATTCTAAGAAAAACAAATGTGGTCCCTTCCATGCCCATCTAATACAAGAAAATCAGCTAAGTCAAGAGAGAACATATATATGAGTCAAGTTATTCATAAAAGAGTAAAAATAAAAAAATCTAGTTTCTGATGTTTAAACAAAACATACTTTATACATTTGGCTAAGCTGAAATATTGTACCTTGCCAAACGAAAAACTGCTCCCTAATGGTAGGTTCCCTAGCAGCTCAGTAGGTATGCAAGGCATGCAATTCATTTCCTGCCAAGGCAGAGAAAAATGGGTAGGTCTGAGATTATATTGCTAGTGTGCTTGAAAAATATCTTAGTTGTTAATGTTATAGAGTGCATATACATGTTTTGACTTTTGGTCTCCTTGAAACTTTCCCAGGTCTAAATTTTGGGTTAACTGTCTTTTAGCTCTCAGCGATGGAGTGTTCAATGGGAGGTGAAATAGGAATTTCCAGAGCATTACAGTCATCAGTGAGGAACACCAGGTCCTAGAGAAACAGAAAAAAAAAAAAAAAAAAAAAAGGTAAGATTTACAAAGAAGAAGGGAAGAAGGCAAAAGACAGCACAGTGAGAGAAACTTGGGCCTGATCCAGTTTTGGTGGTCAGGGGATAGTGTGGAAACAGGCAGGGCTAAAAGCAGGGACTCTGCCCCTGTTGATGCATCTTGACCTACCCTTCTGCAGTAGGAGATCAAGATGGTGTACAGGCTCCGGGCTTTTTCCTTCAGCTCATTCACTTCAACCACTCTGTCACACCCAGGGTAGGCCACAAAGTCACGGAGTTTTGCCAAGACACAGTAATTCTGCAAAGCACGAAAAGAGGTCTGTGTAACCCTGAACAAACACGGATTTATGTTCCTCGCCCACCACTTCCAAAATTTTTACTGCTGTGTGACAACCTTGAATTCCTACCTCTGTGTACATGTAATCTATGCAACCTTCAGTCAGGCAAACCAATCACCAGTATTTCATAACAAAGATGTTTGGTCCAAATAAGTGCTTGGAAAATCATATATGTACAGTGTTAATCTGCCAGCTAATTTCTCACATGCTTTAGGAGGCAACAGCACCAATACAATCAAATCTGCTCCCACAGTAGGTGGAGTATTCTACAGAATAGGTGCAGTCTCTCACTTTTTAGAGAGCACATGATTTAGCAGATGAAGAGATTATCAAGATCTCACAGATCTGATTCCGCTATTCCTGTACAACAGGAGAAGCTGTGACCTGTCCTGATTTTTTGAAGTAATTTTTAACTCAGACTTTGTGCTATCAAAATAAAACACAGACAACATGAATTTAACAACATCCTTGTGAAGCAGGTAAATAAATATCCCAGTTTTTGCTTTAAAGCCAGGGAAACTGAGGTACTTGAATCATATTCCTTGGTCTTTGTCATGATGTGAGATATTGGCAGCTCTGAAAATGGGATCTAGAATGTCCTGAATTACAAAACTTGGTGTAGTTGCTTATAGAAAAATGTGTCAGAAATTTGTTTTGTCTGATATTTTCTAATTTTTATCTACTCTGCTGAACACTGGAAAAAGAAGCAAAACATATCAAATATCCCACTGCAGAACACTAGGACAATAACTGTGTGTGCAGATTATTTTTTCTTAGCTGGGAGGCAATTATTGCTTTTTTTATTCAGTATCACACTTCCATAACCTCAGGCACAATTTATTTCTGTATTCATCAAGTAGCTCCTTAAAAGAGAAAAAGACAGCAAGGTATTCCTGCACTGCTTTTTATTAAAGCTAAATGCCAAAAATCACTCAGAATGTAAAATGAAGTAGATTTATTAAGTGAAGAAAGTTAAAGAAAGTTATTTCTAAATTTTTTCTTTTACACTATTACTCAAAGTTTTGTTGCACTTATTTAACTTCTGAAAAGGCTCTGTCACAGTAAATTAATTGTGTGCATATGGTAATAATTTAAAAACACTGATTTCCTAATTTTAAAATTTTTAATCAAGTAAAATCTCAGAAAGTCCATTGGGATTTTAATAAGGTTCACACTGACTTTTTTTTTTTCACTCATCTATCCATTTAATTAAACTTTAAAAAAAATCCTTTTAAAGCACTCCTCTGGGGTATAATATTAAGAGTTATTCTCCCTTTTCATTAGCTGCTTTTCCTGCACAACAGTAAGAAGGAAGTGTGCAAACTTACGTGTATGTCCAAGTACAGCCTGGGCAGCGTCCTCACACATGAGTCCTGTGGGAAGGAGGAAAGACTTGTCGTGATTTTGTTTTGAGAGAAATCTCCGTCAAAAGTGGCGACCTGCAGTGTCTGTGCAGGAGCAGTTTTTAGGTGGACTCACCACAGTCTTGGAGGTCTGCAGCTCCTTAAAGGACTGTGTGATTTCCTTGCTCAGAGAGAGCACCCTGGAGTAGCAGGTCGGAGGGGCAGCGGTGGCTAGCAGGGCAGCAGAGAGCAGAGCAACCAGGAGCAGCAGCATCTTCATCGTGGGCAGTGTGTCCAAAAGAGGAGGAAGGGAGGGAAAAAATCACTCCCGCTGGTTAGGTGGGTGCTGCTGAGCATCAGTGAGTAAGCTGGACAAATCAGCTCTCAATTAAATAGTCTCCTGCATGAACAGGAAGAAAAGTCTGGGGGTGGTCTGAGCAGCAGCTTGCTGCCGTCTTAAATTTCCTGCCAGCCTATGAGGCAGAGCTGCAAGAGCTTTCCTGCCCAGAGCAGGGAAAGAGGGAATGAGGGTAACACAAACAAACACCACTGGCTCTTTTCATTCCAGAGAGAAAACAACCCAGTGAGCATCATGAGCAACAGAAATATGTGTAAGGAAAAGCACAGGGTTCTCAAAGTGTCACAGGCCCTAGCCTGTCTCTTCCCTGAACTGTGGGACTACATAGGCTGCAGATAGAGAGAAATCCTTCCAAAAAGCAAACTTCCCCAGCACAGGAACGACATGGACTTGTTGCAGTGAGTCCACAGGAGGCCATCCAGTTGATTAAAGGGATGGATCAGCTCTCCTAAGAGGAAAGGCTAACAGAATTGGGATTGTTCTGCCTGGAGAAATGTCAGGATGACCTAATTGCCACCTTCCAGTACTTGAAGGAAGCCTACAAGAAATATAGAGAGGAACTTTTTACAAGAACAGGTAGTGACATGACAAGGAATGGCTTCAAACTGAAAAAGAGTAGGTTTAGGCTAGATATGAGGAAGAAATTCTTTCCTGTGAAGTTGGTGAGGCACTGGAACAGGATGCCTCTAGAATTTGTGTGTGCCCCATCTGCAGAAGTGTTGAAGGCTGGGTTGGACTGTGCTCTCAACCTGGTCCAGTGGAAGGTGTCCCCATCCATGACAGTGTGGTTGGAATGAGATGATTTTTAAAGATGCTCCCAAAACAAGCCATTCTATGATTCTATTATTCACAATTTGTCAGTCAAAACAATAGTGCTTGTGATGGCTGCTTGGGAAGACCAATGTATTTACATATTCATAGTCTCAAGCAAAGTGAATACATCTCTATATGGCTTTGATAAAAGTATAACAGTTATTTTGCTTTGTGGGCTGGGTTGAATTTATGGGGCTTTTTTCTTAGATGCCAGACAGAGCTGAGAAATCCAGATGCTGGGATACAACCCTGAAGCTGAACATATGTTGTTTTATATGTCAGTTGTCCTGTAAAATGGAGGTACTCTTGAATGAAGAACTGGTTATTTTGAAAGTTATGCCACCCCCAAATTTTTAAATTCAGATTTTAATAAGGTATTGATGAAAACAAAAAAGTATCTGATGAAGTAGTGCTGTCCCCTCCCATTGTAGTACACGAGGAAGATTCATTTTAAGGTGGGAAAACTAGTTTTGAAGAAAAAGGCATACTCTATATGTTGGAGAGAACTCTGAGTTAAATGCACCATAACACCTGGGGGAAAATAGGAGAACAGGGCTGTGTGCTACTGTCTCGTTATGCACTTTGCCTTAATAAAGAAAAGTTGCTTTAGTAACAGCATGTGCTCCTGAATGTTAAAGTGGTAGGTCCTTGGAGAAGAAAGAAAAGTTGGGAGTCCTGGTTGTGGGTGTTTTAGGACTACTGTATCCTATTTTTGGGAAGAGTTGCCTGGGCAAGTCAGTGAAGAGGCCAGAGGGAAACAGGAAGCCTTGGACAACCTGGTGCACGTCCAAGGAAAGGATCCCTCTGACTGGGAGTCTTGCTAGTGAAGAAACAGACTCTTAATCACCATCTCACTGCTGTAAAGAATAGCTGAAGGTAGGAGTGAAATATTATCCTTCTATCACAGCCATGTTTGGCAAGCTGCTAAAATGCAGTTGCTCTGCCAGAACAGCAGTTTTCTGAACAGCATAAAATGGTCTCCCAGTACTACAAGTCAGCAACCCAGCTGCTGCCAAGGATGACTTAGGAAAGAAAAGGCTGGATCCAGTCTTCACCAAAACACTTAATCAAATTTAAAACAAAAAAGCCAACCAACCAACAAACCAACCAAAAAAAACCACAAAAAACCCCCACCAAACAACCCACAAAACCCAATCAAACCAAAACCACCAAAAAAACCAAACCATACAATCAAAATCAAACCAAAACAAACAACCAACAACCAAAACCAACAAAACAACAACCAACAAGAACAACAACAAAACACCAAACAACCCCCCCCAAACAACAACAAGAAAAACACAACAAAGCCCCACCCCAAATAGCTATTTTGTGAAAGAGAAAAATTGGTGAGATAATTTGCTGTGAGGTTTTTGCTCAGCTACCCTCAGAAAGAGTACAGGGTTTTTCTTCCCCTGAAAATCACAAAGTACTGGAGTTTAATTTTCTCACCCACATCTCTTCCTTGGGCCAGATTTACTTGCATAGTTGACTCTGACCCAAATGTGTATTTTCCAATATCCAGTATCTCATCAGCACTACTGCCTATCTCAGCATGCAGAATCTGCAATTCAGTTAAACAATGACAAATACTTTCTTCTCAGTTATTTCTATTTGTAGCTCATCAAGATTATCCTTGATCTCTGAGTTAATTCAATTTATGGTCCAGGTATGAGTAAATAATTTCTTCTTTCCCTAAGAAGCTCAGTGGTGACTTCAGGAGAACTTGCAAGTGACACCATGCACTGGGAGTCCTTTCAGTCTGAGGCACCTGGCACGACTGTGAGCCAGACACACAGCTACCACAGCCCTTGAAACTCCAGAATCTTTTCAGTGACTGTTTTTATCCAGTCTCTTATGCAAAGCCACTTATTAATTCTAGTCCATTCCCTGCCTTGGGCAGAGAAGGTCTTTAACAGGGAAACACAAGCTGTTCTTCACAAAGGCTAATAGCCTCTTAGAGGCAATATTCAAAATGGACATGGAAATAGAATTTAGAGCTACAGGAGGGGAAGGGGGAAAGGATCAAAATATATTATAGTCAAATTTTGCCTAAGGATTGCCTCTATGGAGAAGCTGCTATTTACAGCCCTTCCAGTCTGTGGGACAATGCTCAGGCTGGCATTAAGAGGGAGAACAAGAGTCAGTCAGTGTCTCCATATTTGTTATAACCATCACTCTGTGGATATCTCCAGCACAGACACATCTTTATCATGCTCTTCCTTTCAGTGAGCATGGGGCTTCAAGGGCTTGGGACCACTCTCACAATTTTGCATTAACTCTTCAGGCTGATGATGTCTACATCTCTGAGTGCTCTTCACAGTGTATTTATTTACTGTTATATCAGGAATATTCCATAGAAAAAGCAAACACATGGGCTGAGAAGAAACTTAGACGCCTACAATGGCATAACATTTTTAATAAAAATGACATACCTTTATTAAAAGAAAAATTCGACTATGTTGTCTTTTTGCTTCCAATTTACTGAAAACTCAAACAATAATATTTTTCTAAAAGCCTAGGGACTCACTATGCAGCCAGAAATTCCTCCCATGTTTGAGCAGTCTACCAGGGTGTCCGCCAACTTTTGATAAAAGCCCTTGCAAGTCACTGATTTCTTAATACCAAACTCCACCTGCTTAATGAAAATGTTGATTTTAAAATAGTTGGAGCCTGTCACAAGACACCTCATGAAATGAGTTTCTGATTATATTGAAAAATAGGAAAGGTAAAACATAAAAACAGCAAAACAGAGAAAGCCCTGTGTATTTCAGCAGCACCTCAAAGCCCAAAGTGACTCAGCTGTTTGCAGTGGTGAAGGTGCCACTTCTTGCTTCAGAGCAGGGCTGAACTGCTCTGCAAGCTTCCAGCTCAGGATAAGACTTTCTGGCAGCCTCTTGATTAAGGTCTCATCTGTTTGTCATGTTTTTCCTTGCCGTGCAACAGTACACTTTGCTGAATTTTTCTGTACACATCAGCTGGAATTCAGTGCAGAGGTTGTGCATCCTCACACATTGCCCTGAGTCTGGGGTGCTGGGGCACAATGCTGGCATTTCCTGGCACAGAGGAAAACTTGATGTGGCAGCACTGTGTGACTGCATTTGAAGCTGGAGTTAATCCCATATGTTTTGTTTTATTTTCTCATCCTTGATAGCAGTAAGGTTCTGCTGGTGATCTGTGTGGTTTGGCCAAGCCATGAGCAATGGACAAGGCAGGCAGGATCTCAGAGCTGTCTCTGCTGCAAGGCCATTTCCCCATGATAATTAAGCAAAAGTCCTTTTTGCTTACTCAATAGTACAGGCTTCTTTTTTCTTTCTTGTTGTTGTTATTTTTAAAAATTTGCATATATATTGAGGAAACTAATGCTGTTGCTCAATAGCCTGTTCTTACATAAAATAATTATAGAAGCAGGTACAGTCATCTGGGTAAGAAAAAGAAATTAAATGTTCTGAAATCTGTTAGTCTTGCTAGCACAAGCCTGTCACTGGGTACTTTCCCTGAAGAAAAACATATGGAAATTGGGAGTCCTGTGGTCCAGGACAGAGACAGGACAGCCCAGCAGAGCTGGGGAACAGGAATAATTTCCCTGTGCTGCCTCAGACCAGTTACCAAATAATTTGCACTGTCTGTGCTGACCAGCCTCTCTGCAGGCAGTGTCCAACCTGCCTTTGGAGCAGAGCAGGGGCTGGGGCAGCAGCAGTGTCCTGCACCCAGAGGGCACACGGTGCTCTGGAGGATGGCGGAGCCCAGGACAGCACAGAGATGTGCACACGAGTGTCTGTCTGTCACTGCAGTGCAGGCATAGCCTGGCTTGTGTCTGTCCTGACTGCTGTCTCCATAATGGGGATAATGGTATTTCCCACAGACACTGTGGGAACTCGGCCATCAGCACCAGGGAGACGGGAGATTATGTGGTTTAGCCTTGTCAGGGATACTCTTTTCAGTGACTGCAAGGCGTATTGATTCAAGTAATGCAGGATTTAGAGGCTTAAGCCTTCACCGCCTTGCTAAGAAAAGTCAATTTTAGCTTGGAGTAACTTGCAGACCTCTCCAGTGAAATAACAGTGGTGCTTTCAGCCTGACTCCCTCCCTGGGCATGGGCACAGGCAGAGCTGCCTTGTCCCAGTAGCACACTAGTGCCTTGTCTGGACCCTGCCTGGGCTTTGAGACCACTCCTGTATGAGTTACCCCAAGGTAACGCCATTCTTTATTAACACTGCAGTCAGGGTTACAATAGCAGGGTTTCAAGGAGGGAGCCTTGCTCATGTTTACAGCAGCAGTATTTCAAGTTATTCATGCCTTCCTGCTGTGCCTTGCCTTCCATCCTTCCCTCTCTCTCTCTCTCTCTCTCTGACATGCAAATGTGGCAGATAGCTCCAGGTCTTATCATTGCTGGTCAGCTTCCCACCCTCCCTGATTACCCTCATGATGAAAAATTATGTCAGCCACCAAGGAGTGTACTGGAGGTGATATAAATAAATGTATTCATCTACCAAATTTGTCCCTGATACAAGCCCCCTGGGGAATTCAAATGTTGAAAAATGCAAGGTCTAAGCTCTCTGCTGTCCCTCCAAGGAGCTCTTGTCTACACTGTGGTTAATATGCAAGGAGATGAAGGACTGTAATTTTTAGGACTGGTATTCCAGCACCTTTCAGAAGAATTATGTCACTGAAAGAAAAAATTGATGAGACTGAAAGTGCAGCTCTGTATAACAATCCAGTCCAAGCCAAACAAGAATCCAAAGGGGCTTTGCTGAACTACTGCCTACACAAGAGCTTTTTAGTAGCTACTTAGCATGCTAGCAGGCACAGTTTTCTACTTATTCTTGCCTAGAAAACTGCAAATGTCATAGCTTGGGTTGTTGTGTGTATTTCTGGATACAAACAACAGTACTTCGAGCAATTGCAAGGTAACATAAATTCTCATCTCAGCTGGCTGAGAAGGCAAGGTACAAGTCACACAATACATCATGTCTTCCCAGTTCTGCTTTCTTCCTGTACACATCTTTTCAAGTTTTATTACTAAGAATAGTGGAAGAAATCCTGCCATCTCTGAAATCAGTAACACAAGGCACAGACTCCTGTGGATCCACATTCTCACTTTAGATTAAAACTTGTGTTCAGTTCACTGGCCTTAGTAGCACAAAAGCCCTGAAGCCAAAGTAAGAGTAAACCAGTCACATTATTTCTTGTTTCTCACAGAGCAATACCTTTGGAGTCCTGTGAGCTGGTGACACAACACAGATTCAGAGCTTTGTCAGTCCCTTGAAACCAAATGATGTGACAAATACCTTGTACAGCTAAAATACTCTTCTAAAGAATACAAATGTATAAAATAGTGGGGGATAGTTGAGGATCTACTCTACTTGCTAATATCCAGAAATGATGAAAATGAGTGGAGGTTCATTTTATTTAAAAAAATCCATAAACATAGTAATTTTGTTCTGTCAGCTTGCCTTGAAACAAAGAAAAAATAAATACCAGACAATGTCAGAAGCTGGTGTTAACAACAGACTGTGTTTCAGATGTAATTGCCACCTAAACTTGAACAACTTTTCTGTTTTAAATTCTTTTGATAAAAATAAACCAGAAAAAGGATCTCCTTCTGCTTCTGAATCACATATTACATGTGTTCCCAGATGACTAAGTGTCCCTACAAGTATGGTTTTAGACTGGTTTTGTTTTAGTTGGATGATGAAGGAAAGAATGAGTTGAAGATTGTCCTAGGTTACAATGTTAAGATGTATTCTATTTCCATCCTCAAGAGCTGCTGAAACCAGGAGGGGCATTGTTTTTTCCTTATCCTTATGACTCAGAGATAACTCCTTCTGGGAGTCATTTCTGTTTATTGGACCCACCCCATGACTCACAGAATGATAACAGCCCACTGTGAGATGCTCTGCCCAGGGGGGAGGAGCCAAGCATCCCCACCTGGATATCATCTGGGATTTGGGACAGAACAGTCAGTCTTTCCACTGGATTCCCAGAGGAACAGCTGTCTTCTCCACTGGATCTTCCGAGGAAGACTACACCCTTTCTACAGGATCCCTGCTCCAACAGAACCACATCTGGCACTCCAGGAGGACTGCACCCACCAATCCAACTGGAGTGCTAGCAGCATCCTGACCAACAGGGTGTCAGGCTGTATTCTGACTTTGTCAGTGGTTTTTATTTTGCATTATTGCATGTATTTAGGTTTTCTTTTGCTAATAAATTGTATTTCTGACTTGGAGTCTCTCACTGGTTTTGCTTTCAAACCAGAACAATGGAGTGTAGCTGCATACATACATGGTACAGTTGATAGTTTGCTATGAGAATAAGTCTGTAGCTTGAGGTGGGTCTTGCCTACACCTGGAGATTGCCCTGTCATCCTCACAGGTAGTTTTGAGAACATTTGCAAGGATGAGGTGCTGGACAGGCCCCTCCTGCCTGCAGGGCTGTTCCCAGGCAGCTTCCCAGGGAGTGCCCAGCATTGGGTTAACCCAGCCCTGGGACAAGCAGGGGCATGGGGAGCCCAGGGCAGCTGGTGCCAGGCCAGGGATGTGTGTTCATGGTCACCACCTGGGTGGTGGCAGAGCCAAGGCTGGCTCAGGAGCCTTCCTCAGCAGAAGTGCTTACTTACTCTCACAGTTTTATAAACTTTTGGTTTATAATAATTCCCAAAAGAAACAAGAAGTAGTGACACAAAAGTGAGACCACATTACAGCTGGGTAATGTAGTGAGGAAAGCACTGAGGGATGGCACAAGGAAATATTTTGGCTGAAGAGTCACTCTAGTTGGAGCACTATATCTTTCATGTGTAGAACTAGCCAAAGTCTTAAACATCTATACTTTTAATTTTGGATCATTTAAGCTAATTTCCATTGGAAGGCTAATCAAATTAACATTTATTTCCCTCCTTTCTATTTGGCTGCAGCTTTTCTTGTTTCGTTTGTTTGTTTGATGTTTTAGAAGGGTTGTGGCTGGGGAAGAGAGAACTTGGCTTGATTTAAGATGTAAATGTGATTCTATCAATCTTCCTCTCTGCTAATGGTCTGCCTGGGCATTTTAAGGGCATATAGTGAAAAGGAAATTGTGACTGCTAAAGAAAAGCTACCCCCTGCTGTTGCTGTTCATATTTATTTCACAATCAGCCCATTGAAATGGTGTGATTCACACTCTGATGCTGTCGTCTAGCTGGCAAAGTCACTGGAGAATTTAAAGTTTCCCAAGCTGAAAACTAGGCAAACTGCATTTGGGCAGAAAGCAATCTTATCAGCAATGAGAGTTAGTTATATCACTACAGTGATCTCTCTTGCTGAGAGCTGAGGTTACCCTTGCAAATGAGAAGCTTTCTTGAAATAAGCAGCTGGCTTCAAAAAACTGAGAACTGTTGCTTTTGAAATGTAAAGTGTCCTTCTGATATACATATATATAGAATACACAAAAGTGAAGTCACCCAAAGTCTGCAGGAACAATTTAAATATTCTTTGTTTCTCAAATAAGTAGCCCAGAAAGGGTAAAAGCATGTGTGAGTGCACAAGAGAGAAAGAACATTCCCAATTCCCCAGTAATCTTGAGGAAATACTAAAGGAAAACCATGTCTGTTTATCTTAAATTATCCAGACTTAATGTACTCATCACCTTGTAACCAAGCAGCTTGTGTGAAATAATGACTTCCTGGTAACACAAAGACACACATCTGAAGTTTTAATCCATATTAACCACATTTTTAATCTATATTAAAATAGATTAATAATCTTTATTAATCACTATATTAATTACTTGTGGCAAGTATTACCATATACCCTTTCACTGATCTAATGTAAACCTAATGTAAACTGTATCAACATAAATGATCAGAAATAAAAAGCAGATAGCTAGAGACTGGATTAATGGAAAAAATCAAATCCAATAACACTATGTGTTTATCTGTGAGATTTCACATAAAATTTATACAGTAGTGCAAGAACTCATTATATGTTGACTATTGAGGATGCAAAAAAAAAAGGTGCTAAGTTAATTACTACATACTTGCTCATTAATCATGGGATAAATATTAGTCACTCATTAGAATTGCCATGAAATAGGTGACTTTAATCTTAGGATGTGCCAGAGGAGTTACAGCCAGCAGGGACAAGGAGATATTAGTGCTGGTACAAATGCAGGGGTCTGCTCATGTGGCATATTGGCCACTTTTGTCCACCCATAGCTGTGGAGGATGAGTTCAGACTGCATGGAGTGTAGCAAGAAACAGTGAGACTATTCAGTGTTTGGGAAAGTTGGGACAACATGTCCATATTTCCCTTCTACCTCTCTTTCCTATCACCTCAGTTACTCTTCCAACAGCTGGGTCCTTGCCCTGCTCTCCTGCCAAAGCCAGCTCCCAGCTGTGCTGCTCAGGGCACTCCGGACCCAGCACAGCCTGCCTTGCTCACAATCCATTTTGCCATGGCTGCTGCTGGGAATTCTGCAGCAGGGGATAGAAAGGGAGGTGTTCCTGTAGCCCACTATGCACATACATCCCAGCCCCTCAAGACCAGGCTCACTGAGACTGTAGGGCCCAGGCAAAGCAGGAGCTCTGCTTTTGTGCCCAACCCTTTGTGCTGGGCTCTGCCTTGGTGGCGGACCAGCAGCTGTCACTTTGAGGTGAGAATTGAAGATGCAGAGGCAGAGGACAATGGTCCATGGCTTTCTTGGAGAGAGCTCACAGCTGCCTGGAATAGAGGCTGGAGGCCTTGGAGTCCAGCCCAGAGAAGGATGTGGCACTGCTCTGGCCAGAGGAGGACAGTTGTCCCACCTGGTCTGAAGGGAGCATTCAAGCTGCTGTGCCAGCAGCACTGTGCAGTACACAGCACTCTCAGAAAGCTGGTTCTGCTCCTGGGGAACATGAAAAGCACATGTACAGGCAGCAAAGCAGCTGCTACACACAGACCATCAACCCGTTTTATTCATTAAATATACGCTAACAAAAAAGATTGGCATCAACTTTGTTCACATCAAAAAGATACAGTTCCAATTCTTCCTACTGCATAATTTAGGTACATGAGCTTCTGTAATAATGCGCCGGGCAGAGAATGATGGCATTGTCCACACCATTGTCTCTCTGACACCAAAGAGAAATGAAGCAAATGGAGTCAAAGAAACCAAACACATTCAGGAAAGTATCAAAGTGATCAAAGCAAACTCTTTGATTCTGCTTTACACATATTTTTCAAAGAAGTGTTACATTTCCAAACACACTCTGTCCGTTCTTGATGCCAATAAACCAGTTCTGTTTAGCTTTATGCTTTGATAGGAGTAGGAACAAAAAAACTCTTCAGTGAGTTGCATTTTCTAAGCCTTTCTATCAAGTGTTGAACTTGCTAGGAAAAGGCTAAATGTATTTGTTGTTCTTTGAGGAAGTTGAACCTTCATTGAGGGAGACCTGGTGTCAGGCCTGAGTAACCCTATAGACAAATCAGCATTTGCAAGCATGAGGAAAAACTCTGAGCAAATTTTTTGTTCCTCTGTATTTAATACACCTCTTTGTTGGCAGACTAAGCTTCAGGGGAAAAAAAAAAGCAACTTACAAGGCATGTAAGAGCATTTTGGAAAAGGTGTTTGACCATAGTCTTTTTATAGCTGGGAAATATTGATTATTTTTATGTATCTGTCTCCCATTATTTTCCCAGAGACATAGACAAGGTTTCAAGGCACCTGCTCTAAATGCACTGAAGGAAAATATTTTTTTTTTTATGTTATCATTTGACCATTAATGATGTCAAGCATGACATTTTCTCATACCCTGGCAGGATGTACTCCATTTCTCTCTTTGTAAAATCAAATTTTCTCTCTGTGCTGCAGCGACCGTGAAGCCCAAGCTGCCCCCAGGGAGGTATTTTGTTTAGCTGTGTGGACACATTCCTCCAGGAAATATTGAAGCCAAACCACACACACACATACACGCACACACACAGGCCCTCTATTAGAAGAATTCAAAGCTTGAAGAGAAAACAAACCAGTACTGGGTCTGGAATCTGAACTTCAGCTCATGTTGAATTGTGTTTTCACATTCTTTGTTTTTACCAGCTGGGCTGTGGAGCAATATAGGCATTTTCTGAACACAGGGAGCACTGTCCAAGGACAGCCCTGTATCCTCTGGACATGTCAGAGCGGGAAAAAAAACTAACATGGAAAAAAATATTTGCATATCCAGCACTTACTTGCTTCTGCCATGTATGAGACAGATATGGAGAGTGGCAATTGTTGTAATGAGTCAGAGTTTGCTGCACAGTATGTGGCTCTGGAGGAGAATCATGCAAGTCAGGAGGTAAGAGAAGTGATGTAGGTATGGTAACTCTTCCATGCATTCTCTTCTTTTCACTCACTCAAGGCAGAGCTATGAGAAATATCAAGTTCTATTTTATTCTTGAGTGGAGCCAGATGCTGGCATCCACTTTGGCAGCTGGTGTCAGGAACTGGACAACTGATACAGTAACTTGATTAAAACTATCAGAGTCTCACCCTCCCTTAGGACTTGGCTTCAGCCCTGAAACAGAGCTGCTATTAGGCCAGAACCTCTCTGAAATTGTATTATATTCTAGTGCCTTTTTTTTGTTGTTGTCTATTTAACATATTTCTCTCTCTCTTTATTTATTGAACTTTTATTTATCAATATTTTTATTTATTTAACTTTTTTGTTTGTTTGTTTTTTGGTAGGTTCTGATCACAGGAAGTAAAGGCACCAGGGATTTGTGGGCTGCTTGCATATGGTTCAGATGACCAAAAATGAGGACAAACCATGAGATATACTTGTCCTGCCAGACCCAATGGTAGGGGCCCCTCCTCTGCTGCCCAAAATTCCCCAAGGATCACAGCCCCTCATGGCAGTGAGTTCAAGGCTCTCTCTCCATTACAAACTTCCTTCAGTGGAGCAGAGGAAGAGCCAGAAGGTGGATGCTCCTGTCTTTGGTGAACAATGGCCAAGAGGTGCCAGAGGCTGCAGTGATACAAAAAAAATTATTATGCTCATGGTGAAAACAACACAAGCTCTAGAGTGGATGTTGCAGCTTGTTTTACTAAAAGCCACTGCTAGGTAGGGATAAAGTTTTTATAAGTTTTGGGCAGTGTTGAACACACCATCCTTTATTAGCAAATGAGTTTATTGGAATTCTATTAGTAATTAGAAAGCAAATACTTAAAAATTAGGATAAGACTAGAGTAAATGAGGGTGTTTGTTTCCCCTTCAGATTATTCTGGTCCTTAAGCTAACATTAAACAGTAGATGTGACAACTATATTCTTAGAAGAAATACAAAATAATTTTGGGTTAGACTGCTGATATTGAGAGATTCTTGCTGCAGAACTGGTGTATAAATTACTTGAATTTCCAGTGCAATCCCTGAAAGACCTTCAGCTGTGTTAGAGACCAGCATCAGATGCTGACCTTTTTTTCAAAGAAAACACTGATTAAAAGGTGATGGTGTTCTTCTTGGGGTAAAACTCAAGGTTCACAGCCTGCTGTTGAGCTCAGCAAGGGCACCCTTTGACTTGAAACTGTGTGCATGTGTGTGCCAAGAGCACAAAAAACACCCAGAAAAAGTTATGGACAAAGACTTGTGTACAAATACCTACTGCTTAGGTGGACTCTGTGCTGGAGCTTTTAATGCATAATGCAGAATCTTCTTTAATAAATCATATGACCATTGGTCCTTCTGGATAGGAATGCATAGATGCCTTAGGGACTGTAATGATTTCTTGCCTTTTTTTTTTCTTTATGGATGCTTTTTTTGTTTTAATTCCTTTTGTTTTTATCTCACAGCCTCCAGTGAAGGACTGGAGAAATCTACTGTTGGTGTAACCAGAGGGCATCTGAAGCACAGAATAAGAAGGCACTACATGACATTAACTACCACACTGCTGAGGGCTGGAGACTAATTTCCAGATGACATATGTTGTTAGCACTGCAGTATGGATTACAGCTTAGGGGGCAAAGCCATAGATCAAGACTCCCACTGAGCTAGAAGCTGTGTAAACATGTGGTGAAAAGATGATCTCTGGGTCACAGAACTTTGCTGTAACCTCTGCACACTTCTCTGTTTAACCTACTGCCGTTTTTCTCCACAGGTTGTTTCCTTACAGTCCATTAATAATGATGTATTTTCTTGTCTGGCAATTGCATGCCTGCTTAGCATTTGTTTCATGAAATCAATACATGAAAAGTGTCTGTGTTAATATGGTGGATTTCTCACTGTTGTGTCTACTGGCGTTAATGAATCATTCCTTCTTGAGATAGCACACTGAGAAGGTGCTCCAATTTCTCTCCCTTCCAAGAGCACATACATACATCTGAAAAAGTCTGTAACTGATTTGGGGGTTTTGTGTGCATGGGATTTTCAGACTGGCCAGCTCCTCTTCCAATAGTTCTCCCTAGAAGAAGAAATACTGCTTTTGGAGTTTATTTCATCTGGCAATATTTAGGATGAATAGCACATGACTGTGACTGTGTTCACTTTAATGTCCATAATTCTCTAATGGAGGCTCATTTGGCACTGTATAGGTGAGTCCAGTGCCAGCCACTGGACTGTGTGTGCCACATGCTTGAGAGTTGTTTTCTTCTCTGTGGTGGCTTCAATCTTGGTGACACTAAGGACTGAAAATGAAATATTGTGAGCTGGTGTCTTGCTGGGAGTAAGGATGAAAACCCTGAGGACATGGGAAGTGGGAGAGCACAGAATGAACCGTGGACAAGCAATCATGGTGGTAAATGACCAGCGAGTTCTGCACTGAATAAAGCAAGCAAGCAAACACAAGTTGTGTTCAAGCAAGCATGAGCTGTGTGTTCAGTGCTGCCTAAAAATATCTTTTTGGCAAGAAAGTAAATGGTTTTACAAAATATAGGAAGAAAACACACATTCAGATGTGTTTCAAGCATAAACAATGCCACTGGCTTGGAATGTATCTATTCACAAACTGAACATACCACACCTTTTTAGGCAGCATGTAAATCAAAACCAAAAATAAATTCACTGATTGTTTCACCATATTTCACTCCGACTTTTACAATTTTACCTTCTTGTTTTTCCTGTGTAATATTCAATTTCAAAAGCAGCTTCTAAAGCACCTTTAATAACTGGGTTACAGACTGCTTCTGTAACTATGCACACCTGCAATCCACACACTAGGATGGATATTGCTCATTTTTCCCTTAGTCAGTGCAGAATAGAAGATGTATTCTGACTCCTTTGTGCATACTGCCTTCCAACAGTCCTGCAGTATTCTTCTTAAGAAAATGGGATGTTTTCTGGTCTATTAATTTTCAGTGATCAACTGAAACCAAATTGCTTTGAAACCAGCAAGAGCACATATTTGCTCCCTAATTGCTGCCATGCCCATGGGCCATAGTAGATCAGCATGAGCTGGGGTGTTTGGCCCTTGCTGTTACCCCATTCTTGTGAGATGACTCACAAGAACCTGCCTGGATTTCTGGAAAATCCTCATTAGTGAGCACACTCTCAAATACTTTCTCCTGGAACAAGCTCCAGCACCCTGTGTGAGAAAAGGTCACTCTTGGGCTCATAGCAGAAGCAGTTAATATCAACATATTTCACCACCAACATAATTCTATATCAACATTTTCCTTTCTGTGTTTTTATCCCCCTCCAAGGGCTGTTGGTCGGTCTATTGAAGATTCCTGTAATTTTAGCAATAAGGCACAGCAGGCTCCTTTCAATCAACAGCAGCAGTGTCACAGCAAGAAACAGTAACACATTTCCCTCCAAGCAAGCACACTCTGACTTCATTCAGGCACACAAATGTGCTCCAAATCACAAATCACCCTCTCCCAGCCCAGCAAGACAAAGGCTGCAAATAGAGTTGAAACAAAACAGATAAGCAAGATAAAACATTTTTCTTCTGCAGAAAAACAATCCAAATATTTTCACTTTGCCTACCTGCAGGAGTTTCTGTTCCTTCCTATGGTCTTGCTGCAGTTTCTCCTCTCCAGGCTGAGGGATAAAGCCTTTTGTAGGGTGAACATCACATTTCTTTGACCTGAAAAGTTCTCATGCTTTTCAGGAGACATGAGGGGACTCCTACTTTTGGGAACTGTGAGACCAAAAGAAACAATTTTCACAAGTTGCCTTTAGTGATGCTAATCAGATTTTGGCTTCAGAGTAATGAAAGCAGGAGCCATGTTTTCTTCAACTTCTTTAATTTCCAGTTCACCATTTGCATCACTACTTAAGGCTCATTTTCCATCTTGAAGAGGCAATGGGGTTTTCCTTGTGGAAAATACACACAAAGGCAGAAGAATGGGTGTGGCATTGACATTTGTATCTGCGCTCACAAGTGTTTGTTCAGAAGCACAAGAGACAAACACCTTTATATGCATGTAAAAAAGGATCCTTCTGGAAGCTAGATCCATTTTTAAGGTTCTAACAGGAACTATAATTGTCTATAAACATCACAATTCCCACAAATGTACTCTAAAGCTATTTTTAACAGCCTTAAAGGGAGGTAAAATCATAAATCTCATATAAAAATCACATATTACATTGTGTCACCAGTTGTAGAAAATTTTGTGTATCTACTTCCTCTCTCTATTCCCTTTCATGAAAGAATCCAGGAAGACAAAAAAATTCAGGAAAGATATAAAATAAACAGGCTTGAAAGGTGAAGAGTGCTGAAGGTTACAGTAGGCCTGAAAAGCCTTAAAATCTAGACCAAGTTGTCATAAGTCTCATTTCTGTATCAGGACAGGAGAAATTGGATCCCCGTTCAGTGTTGGTTGTCTTTTTTTCTCTTCTTTCCTGAGTGATTGTGTCCAGAAAAGTCAGAAAAATATCAGACATGTAATGTGACACTATAATAAATCTATATTTACTGAAAAGTTTAATAACTTTTTAATTATAAAATTACTTTTAAAGGCATAAAAATTGCCAACATTAAGATATTTTAAAAGCATAATTTTACTGTAAATTTAGCCTTTGACAGAAGCTTCTTTCCTGAATTTAACTATGCCATCACACAGATTTTTTCAGAGGAAAACCGTGCTATAATATCTGAATAAAATAGACATGCAGAATAATAAGAAATTTCTTCACGCTATAAGGACTCACAACTGAATCAAATAAATGGCATCTACAGAGCTGCATACACTTGGAATCCTAGAGGACCCCAGAGAGCATGAGCAGAGCAAATTTTCCCCTTCTGCTCTGACTAGTCAGTGTAGAAAGAGCTCCTTCCCCTTCCTAACCAAGCATGACTGAACCAAACTGGGTGTCCAATTGTACTTTAACAAGAAAAAAATTGCTGTTGTGAATGTGTGTTATCCTGCAGGATCCCCCCGGAGCCAAGCTCATTTCTCACAGCTGACTGGCTCCCAGGGACAGCTGATGTATCTGGCTGTGGTCTGCTCATCACCTGCACCCATGCACGGTAGTGAGAACTCTAAACAGGCTGCCTCTCCTGGTGCTTTTACACATTTTTCTGCTTCAGTCATTGTTTGAATGTAAATTGAGATTGAGCTGCAGTGTAACATGGAACTAAATGCTGTTGTGACTGTACATAACAAGAGAGTTTTATTCACCACTCCTTTTCCATGAGGTGCACTTTCCTATTATTTTCTTTTTTTTTAGAAAAGCAGTGAAGAGAGAAAGAACAGTTAAACTCTGCAATTGGCCTGATTGTGTGTTTCTTCATGTTCATGATAATGACTGAAACATTGGGAGTGGGGGTTTGGAAGGGATGAGTGAGGCAAAAAAATTGTGAAACAGGGGCTGTAACATTTAGAGGCCTGGAGATGTCTTCTCTGTCTATACTAGCAGCCAGCTCAGTGCTGTTGGGCCAGACCTGGAGTGGGAAAGCGTTGGTGCTGAGGCTGTAATATCCATGCTGTGTGTGTGTTTTGGGGGTTCATTGGATGACCTCCCTTCTGGTGCTGTGGGCTGGATGCCCAGCACCATCAGGCTGCACAGGGTGCCCTCCTGCAAGGCATCTTCTGGGTCTGGTGCCCCCAAAGGAATCCAGACTTGGACTGACAGCTGTGAGGGTTGCTTGAAAAGTGCAATCCTGTGTCAAACCAAACTGCCAATGCCAATGTAGCCAGTGCTGGGGGACAAAAATGCATGTGGTCATAGTCCTAGGCACGTGTTTGTTCAGGACATCTGCAATAGTTTCACTTGAGGGAAATCCTGGGGCTGAAAAGACAAGCATGCCTCCATGAAAGCTTTATGAGTCTCATTTTTTCATTGAACTAATGCATGATTGGGGGTAAAGGAGCTTAGTGGGTTCATGGAAGTATATTTTAGAGAGCTTGGAGATGGCTTTGGCTTTATAACAAGGTTCTGACAGATAGCTGGGCTTTTTTGCTAATTGGATATGATTCCAGTAAATGTAAATAGCAATGAGTAGCAAATGCATTCCCATGCTTATGCAGGACCAAAGGTAAATTACAAGGTGTCAGATACATAATTCCTGCTATTTTCATAAGGTGAAATTACATACCTCTAACTTTTTAAACCCATGTAGTTCTCAAGCACCACTGAGCCTCACTTGCACAGCACACTTAATCCTACCCCTCCTACTTTGTCTCTTCCACCATCCTATTGCACAGATCAGAGTCTTGTATGCCTGTACTCAATGTACATGCAGCAAATCTCTTTATGAGACAAGGGCAAAGAGAGATGTGATTAAATCTGAAGCAAAGCAAAGCAAACAATACAGAGGAAAATATAGATATTTTTCTTAAGACTACTGTGTTGTTCTTCAGCTTTTTGTCCTGAAAATTATCAGCAAGTATTTATTAAGGTAGTGCAAAATAATAAAATTGCTAATTTCAAGAACACTTATAAAACCTTGGATTCTTATTTATTTTTTCAGCAGACATGTGACAATCTTTAAATTTTGTTCACTTGCTCTGTAAATTATAATGTGAGTTTTCCCCCCTCTGCTGAAAACTTGAACAATTAATGCATCTATCTAGGCTTTACTCTGACATATTTTAGCAAATGGAATGGGTTATTCAGCAACTAATATTTTCTTTTATTTTATACATCCAATTATTGTTGATAACAGTTCATCCAGGTGCCACTTTTGTGAACAATTGATTTTTCTTTCTTTCATTTCTCAGCTACCTGTGTGCAAAACCATCATTGTTCCTCAACTTGCTTGATTTGATCTTGTGAATTCAGCAGGGGACTTCAGTTTTCAAATAGCAATCTTATATTTTCTTATCTCTGAGGTGAGAATACATGTCTTGAGCAGCTTTGGATTTTTACGTCCAAATTAAAAAAAAAAAAACAACAAAAATACCACAAAACCAAAATGAGAAGGTATAGTTACACTCCGGAGAAGAAAAGAAACAACAGAGGTGTAAGTCATCCTGGCACGCCTATTTAAGTGTTTTGCCTTAATAGCCCAAATGTAATAGCTCTAAAAGAGCAGCCTCTTAACTGTTCTTCTAAGTAGGGCTCTTCATCACTGGAGCTACTTTATGAGTTCTTGAAAGACACACTGCAGGCTAGGAAAGATTGGGAAGTCTGTAATTTTACATCAATCAATGCCGCTGATAAATTACTAGTCACAAGAAAGGACGTGACAAAACACAATAGGACAAGTTATTAATGGAGAATCCCCAGTGCTCCTGATACAGCTATATTACATGAAGAGAGGAAGGGAAAAATCGTTAAGCAATAAAGCTTATTAAACAGCTAAGATTGAGGGGAACATAAACCACACAGGGCTGGTGCAGGCTGTGAAGGAGAACAGCTCAGCTATTACAGGGCAGGGTAATGGCAGCACTGCTGAGCAGCAGAACAGCAGAGCAGGCTGCCCTGGGAGCACAGATCCAGTATGACCTCTTTTCAATGCCTGGCTGTGGGGCAGGAGGTGTGTTAGGTGCTGCAACCAGTTTGTCTCTCTAAAGCAAGGAATGGAGCTCCAGACGTTTTCATTTGCCCCTTCTTTAGGTTGCAAGAAGCCTACTTCAAAAAATATACTTTGTACATGAAAACACCTGGTGAAAAGACAAGGAAGAGTGTAGTGGTCACAGACCATGAGCAGCAGGACTGGAACAGGGGGATCCCAAGTCACAGTTTCATGCCCAAGCTGAATATGCTCAATTACATGGTGTTGCAGTAAATTGATCAAGACAATGTCTTGTGGTGTCACAAGTCTTTTGTTCCATACCTGTTGGACAATTTCAGAAGGCATAGAAAAAAATCCTTTTTAACATCCCAAACAAAAAACCAAAGGCTGTGACCAAAATCTGTACAGGCAGAAGATATTTTGTCCATGCTTCCTGTTCATGTTCCTGCATGCAGTAAAGACCAATCTCTTGACTTTTTGTTATACTTTTTTTTTTGGTCTTACTTCACTTGACTCTGTGCCACCACAGCTGTTTCAGACCAGAGTATTGCCAGGGATCTTAAGAGGACAGCCACACATAATCCTTCAGAGAGATGACACCATGTTTCTCACATTCCAGCTGTACCATTGGGATTTGCTTTCTCACACCCTGGACTTCAAAACTTCCGTCATCTCAAGGCAGGTACTTAGGAAAATCTTTTACAAGTTCTCCATGCTATTTTTGTGCTGAGGGTAATAGATAGGGCATACCACATTGAATTCCACAGAAAACAGGTAAAAGCTGCAAAAGAACAAAATGCTCTCTATTTTGAAGTGATTTCTGCTATATACTGCAGTGAAAATTGCTCAGGATTTATCAGTCTGAGATTCGGTGTAACAGTGTCAAATCACAAGATGGGCGTAATGGACCTGATCAGGCTGTGACTGAAGCCAATTGCAAAACCACAGCTCAATAGTAATATGTCCAAACTGGGGCCAGCAATTCTGGACCTGTAATTACTTTTGATCTTAGATTCCAGTAACCATTTTCTTTTCACTCCTTGAATAGGCACAGGAAGCTGACTTCCTTTCTGTAGACAATTAGCTTCTGATGGACTCCAGTGGGTTGGGGACTCTTTTAAGAGAGTCAATGCTGGAATGGTGTTTGCTGTGCAAGTAGGTAATTTAATCTCATTTGATTACTTGGCTGGCATCCCAGTATTGTACAGATAAAGTATATATGATAAGTAAGACTAGAACTTAACTAGAAGCCCAGCCCTAAACCTACTGTTATTAGGACCCCAGTGTTTTTGATGCACTACAGAGCTGACTTCCCCCTCTTTTCTATTTAGGTTTTGTACAAACAGATTTTCCAGTTTTGGTCTAATACCTAACTTAGGTGTCCTTGTTCTTGCCCTTTATGTCCTTTTAAAGATGGTAAAAGTTTTCTATGTTTTCCTAAGCTTACCTGCAACTAACCACTTTTTTTCTCCTGAAAGAAGGTTGAAGATACAACAGGTCTGAGTAAATGGTCACTGTTGTGGTGATGTGTTGTGGTGTTGTGTTGTGTTCGCACAGATGCAATGCGAATGAAGGATCTGGCTGGCAGCTTTTTATAAATAACCCTTAGTGAAATCTGTCAGCCTTCCTGTAAAATGGATGGTGGGAAAAGCAACACTCACATTCTAACCATGAGATTTGATTGTGCATGACTTGTCCATGAATTTTTTTCCATCCTCCATTATCTTGGCAATAGATGCTTGTATCCTCACACAAATCCATGCCTGGTCAACCATACTGGGGTAAGTCCAAAACTCTGTTATGGTTTAAACTGGTGTCTTGGGGAACAGAAATGGGGAAGGAGCAGTTAGGGGAGCAGGTTGTGAAGCCAAACTAAGTCACTCTCTTCCAGCATTGTCTTAACCTTGGAAAAGTAAAGGAAACTTTGGTCTGTGTTTGGACCCTTTGCTGGATACTTTGATCTATGTTTGAACTTATACTCTGTCTCTCACATGGATATGGCAGATGATGCCTATTAGAGTCACTACTTTTCACAGTAAATCTCAACAAAACTCCAGGGGTTTAACACTATTTTGATAGAGTCTTAGGAGAAAGAGTTTTCTCCAAAATCATCTGGAGTGAAATAGGAGTCAGTCAATTTGCACAGTCTCTGGCCTTTCTTGGGAACAGCAAGCACTTATGCCTGAAGAGGGAATAGAAGACAGTCAGACTGTACTTCAGGTTCTTGCCTCTTGCTTGGTTCTTTAGCAAATACCCCAAATGCATAAGTTCTCTAAAACAAAAATAAATATGAGCAGAAGACATTCTCTGAAAGCAAACTACGGAAAGACAAAATTTTTCTTCTGATTTCAGCATGTTCTGCCTTTATCACCTCCTACTGATCTGAAAGGGGTCAGAGAAGAGTATATGTGGTTTGGAAACAGGGTTTGAGCAGATTTACCACTGCTTCAGCTGACATAGTGAACAGCTAAAGTGAGCTTACTGCAGTCCTGTGCAAAGTTAAAGAATAGAATAGAATAAATAGAATAGAATAGAATAGAATAGAATAGAATAGAATAGAATAGAATAGAATAGAATAGAATAGGTGACCTTACTGGTTTCCAAGGAGGGGACTTTTTTAACCCATCATCTTTCCTTTTAAAATAGTCATAATCATAAAGACAAAAGGTGCTATTTTAATATCTTTTTTGTTAACTCCAGGATAGTATTCAAACACAAAAATGTCAGTATAAACAGTCTGCAATTTAAAAATATTAGCATATCAGCAAGGTATGCTGTGAAATCAAGAACTGTAAGGTCACCCTCACCCCATAAGTCTCATCAGAAGCATTTTAATACAAAAGCTGTAATCACAGAATTACTGGCTTTAAACCACTGAATTCCTCGAGGGAAGTTTTATAATGCAAAGGAGTGTAATCATATTTGATTTTCTTTATTGCTAATGCTGCATGGAGATCTGAAAAAATCACTATTAATCTAAGCCAGACAACATAGGACTTAAATGAAAATGTAAAACAATATCTCAAAATGATGTTCATGCTGATTGCAGGAGGAAGGGGGAAAGAAAAGAGGGGGAAGAAAAGAGCTCTATTCGACCGTCCTTTTCCCTTACTCTCTTTTCTGTATAGGCTATGCAGCAGTTACCTGCTAAAAATAAAATGTGTTTTTAAGGTTAGAACTTCGTTTATCTCAAGAAAAACCTGATTGTCTTTTCAGAGAAAGGATAAACATGAGAAGTTTGGTTTGGTTTTGGTCTTGCAAGACTTAGGAACTGCTTGTAGCTTAGAAATCTCTGTCCCAGAAGAGCAAACTTTTAATTGTTCTGAGAATTCTCAGGCTTCAGAGAGCTGTACTGATATGCATGATGTTATGATAAAGAATTTCAGACTTATTTCTGGTTTACAAAAGCAATTGGAAAAACATATGAGTAATTGTTCTTGAAGAGTTGTTGCTAAATTTGAAGCAGACGCAATGGCATTCAGATGGTCCTGAATAATTTTAAGAAAAAAGATGCTGGAGTTATGTCTCTGTTCAGAGTGTAGCATGCTTTCAGGGTTGCAAAGGACAAAGGGGAGCCCTGAACCACGTGAATAAGCAGCCCATGTGTCCAAGGCTTGACATTAGTCATGTCAAAGGTACTGGAAAACTGCCACTGGTTTCCTTGAGTCTTGGCTGGGCTCTGAGCACACATCTAAGCTTAGCACCATTGGACAACTTCTGATTTAGTTGCAGAAACACTGGTGCTCCCAGGAAGATGATGAGTATCATACAAACACAGCTCAGACACTGATGCAAGGACTACATTACACTGCTTTCAGAGCAGCAAACCCAACAATTCTTGTCAGATAATTTTTTTTGTCCGTTTCTACAGAAAATGACTGTGAAGGATAATGTCTGGCACTACTCAAGTACAAGAGTTATAGAGGAATATAATGTTATCAATTAATAAAAAATAATGTCTCATCAATGCTTTATTACTAAATGATAATTTATCACATTTCACATTAACACAGTATGCCATTTGTCTTAACCTCCTAGCTATGCTGAGGTTTAAACATAAACCTGAATTTTGCACAAATCAAGGGCAGATTTATTGCAAAGCTGTCAAAAAGGAGTCAAAACAACACAGCAATCTATTTGGAGTGATTAATTAATGGGTAGATACAACTCATTGTTCTGTAAATTGTTAGAACTGTTTTGGTTATGATGGGTCTTCTCCTATGAAATCAAGAAAGTAATCTCAGAAAACTTGCTAGACTTCTGGTCTATGTGAAGGAAGTCAGGCACAAAAAAGAAATGGAACAACTCTTGGAGGCAGTTTGAAGTAGTTTTCAATGAATTTGTGTTTTATGCATGCAATGGGATACCAAACTGCTCCTGCTCATCCCTCATATCTATATTCTATAGATGGGTTTCTCGTGTGTAAAATGGTCAGCCTGGGGGTTTATTGGCAAACTAGTTGCTCATGTTACTTGGAAGGCCACTTTAAAACACTTCCATGTGGATTGAAGCAGTTAGATTGACTGGAAGTCCTTAGCTCAGGCAGAAGGTAACTCTTATCAGCTGAAACCTAAGTGCAGTCCTCCTTGCTCCTGTTAAAGAAAATGGATTAAGACCAAGCACATGTTGGTCAGGTAACGCAAAAGAGAGCTGAAGCTCTGTGATTTCTAAGTATTACTGCTGTCTTCTGGCTGAAGGAACACAAACTCAGTAACATTACATTATTTCTGCTCCTGACTGGATGACTAAATCTTTGAATGGGTGAGTAATAAACAAAAGAATAACAAAGAGTTAGTCATGCTTTCCAGACTCCATCTTAGAAGAATAATCACAGGTCAAAGTTTTGAAAGCCCCCCTATTTTTGCAAATGTTTTCACATGGAAATAATAGTAACCCAAATAATTTAAGTAAAGAACATCAGCAGGTGATACAATCTGTCCATGTCTTCTTATGGAAAAAACATCACCATGTCTGAATTTATCAATTTTCTGGGTTTGTAGAAGCTGTAAGCTCCAACTTCTCAGCCACACAGCGCAGGACCTTACCCACTTCATTTAAGTCTAATCAGCCTTTTCCAGAGAGGTTACAGCAGCATTATATAGGGTTCAAAGACAGGTCATGAGAGTAACTAAGGCAGGTAAAAGTCACATGCAAAGAGAATCAAAGTTCTTCTGCTTTGTATTATTTGCTCTTGGGATTTTCTAAACAGCTATACTGAAAGAAGGGTGGTAAATATTACGGAAGAATGGTGAAGCCTTTTTGCCTTTATATAAGGAAATACATATACCCTAGTTTCTGGCTTCTATTCTTTCTCCCTCTTCTCCTCATGTAACAGTGAAGAAGCCAAAAACACAACTTCCATTTGATTTTTTTTTCTGTCTGCAGGTTTCCCCTGGAGGAACTGCAAAGGCTTTGACCTGGTTACAGTATTAATATAGATATTTAAATTTTTTTAACCTGTTTCCCCTTGGAAGAAGTGCCAAACACAATTGTTTCTACCTCACCTCAAAGGTTGCCAATGGTAGAATTTTTGTAAGGGAGAGATACAGCTATTTCTGTCTATAAATATCAACAGCAAGCCTAGAAAGCTTTGCTACATGGCAGGTGATCCGTGTAATCCCTTACCCGTGCTGGCAGTTTTCCCTAATGCACTTTTAGAAGGGAGTGATTTCCAGACAAACACGTGCATGCATGTACACGTATTTACCTGTGTCCGTCTCCACACACACTCACACACATGCACACACACACACATTCACCTGTCCATCTCTGCACACACTCACATGCACACACACGCATATTCACCTGTCCATCTCTGAACCCACTCACACATGTGCACACACACACACATATTCACTTGTCCATCTCTGTACACACACACACACACACATTCCCCCTGTCCATCTCTGTACACACACACATGTATACACACACAGAGATTCACCTGTCCATCTCTGCACACACTCACACGCACACACACACACACACACTCACACACATTTATACACACACACACACACACAAACACACACATGTATACACTCACACACGTATACACACACACTCACACATTCACCCTGTCCATCTCTGTACACACACACACACTCACACACGTGCACTCACACACTCACACATTCACTCTGTCTATCTCTGTACACACACACACTCACACACACACATTTATACACACTCACACATTCCCCCTGTCCATCTCTGCACACACACACACACACTTATTTATACACACACACACCTTCACCTGTCCATCTCTGTAGACATACACACACACACTCACACACATGTACACACACACACTCACACACACACATGTACACACACACACATGTACACACACATGTACACACACACACACATGTACACACACACACTCACACACATGTACACACACACACATGTACACACACACACACACATGTACACACACACACACTCACACACACACATTTATACACACTCACACATTCCCCCTGTCCATCTCTGCACACACACACACACATACACACACACACATGTATACACATGTGCACACACATACACACATGTACACACACACTCACACATTCACACACACACGTATACACACGTACACACACACACACACATGTATACACACACACACATTTCCCCTGTCCATCTCTGTACACACACACACTCACACACATGTACACACACATGTACACACACATGTACACACACACACACATGTACACACACACACATGTACACACACACATGTACACACACACACACTCACACACATGTACACACACACTCACTCACACATGTATACACACACATGTACACACACACACTCACACACATGTACACACACACACACACACACACACATGTACACACACATATACACACACACACACATGTACACACACACACACACACACACACATGTACACACACACACACTCACACACATGTACACACACATGTACACACACATGTACACACACGTACACACATGTACACACACTCACACACGTACACACACACATACACATGTACACACATGTACACACACATGTACACACACACATGTACACACACACATGTACACACACACTCACACACACACACGTACACACACACACACACACACACATGTACACACACACATGTACACACACATGTACACACATGTACACACACTCACACTCACTCACACTTTCCCCCTGCCCATCTCCCCCCGCGGCGCTGCCCCGCGCGGGCGGCAGGTGGCGCTGCGGGGCCGGGCTGCCCGCCCCGCTCCGCTCCGCTCCGCCCGCCCCGGCCGCTCCCGGGGCCGCCCCGCCCGGGGAGCGGGAGGGGTCGGCAGGGATCGGGAGGGAACGGAACAGCTCCCTTGGGTCCTTTTTGCCACTTTGTAAACTCAGCGAACTTCGGTCGGCCGGCCGCGTCCCTCCGGGCTGCCGGCGGTGAGCGCCCCCTCCCAGTGGGGAGGCGAAACAAAAACCCATCCGGACCAAGGGCAGTGTTCACCCTCCTGCCTCCCGGGAGCGATGGGCACCCGGCGCTGCCAGCCTGGCAGGGCGGCAGGAGGGCTCTGCACCCACTGCCCATCAGACACCGCCGCCGGGGGTCGGGCAGGGCAGGGCAGGGCAGGGCAGGAGCGGGGACTCCGCGCTCCCCAGCGCGGGTCTGGGAGGAGGGAAAGCGGAGGCGGGAGGATCCGCGAGGATCCAGGTAGATCCAGCTTTTACCGCTTACCAAAAGCCACCGGCAGCAGGACCTCCGCCTCCTCCCTCCCTTCCTCCCTCCCTCCCCCTTCCATCCCTCCCTCCTCCCCTAACTCCCTCCCTCCCTCCCCTGCCCCTCCGCGATGAGAGAAGGGCCAAGTCGGTGCGCGCCAGCCAGCAGCGCTCTCTGCCAGGGGCAGACGGATCGCTTTCATGTCGCAGGGTGACTGCTAGCCCTGCGGAGGCTCCCCCGGCCGGGCCGGGCCGGGCCGGGCCGGGCCGGGCAGGCGGCGGGCGGGAGCTGCCCCGCTGCCGGGGTGCGGGATGCTGGCGGCGGGGGATGCGGAGCCGGCCGCGGAATAACATGGGGGGCGGCCACTCCCACAGGGCGCCCGTCTTCGACGAGAATGAGGACGGTGAGTGCGGAGCTGTCCGCGGTACCGAGCCGCGTCCCGCCCGGGCGGCGCCGGGGCCGCGGCTGCTCCGTGCGGGCGGGTCCGGCCCCGCTCCGTGCGGGAGCCGCGGAGCCCCGGCGGCGGGGAGCGGCGGGAGAGCCCGCCTTTGTCCTGCCACCCTCACCCGGAGAGCGGCTGCCTGCTTTCGGGCACGGGCTCGAGTCTAGCGCATCGTCCGCTGGGGTTTAAGCACATGGCAGGTAACTTCAAACCTGCGTTTGTGAATGGGCGTAGTTTGTGAGATGGATGCCCACGCTTTTCGTTTTGTTTATTGTCGTCTCTTTGCCCACCTGCCTGTTTTAAATGGTGATGTCTCTCTTACTCTACACTTATTCTATCACCTTTACTTTCTGAAACTTTTTTTAGCATGCTCTATTACTCTACTCCCTACCTAGGTAATATGTCATAAGAAAGTGTATCTTGTAAAGTTTGTGGAAGGCAATGGAAAAGTTTGCCTAAAATGTGGTGTTTCTTCGCTCTTTATGCATTTCAGTGTAATTTTTCCAATGTAGACTGTATTTAATTAGAATTCTGTGAATGCATTTCAATTAAAATAATTTGGGGTCTTGAAGCAGAGAGAACACAGCACTCTTAGAGAGCAGATATTTGTATACTAAGGTAGAAATGTTTTTAATGTTACTTATGGGATAGATGTTGCTGCCTGTCTAGGCAATGGGTGCTTAATTCTGAGGAACTTCCCCAGAAGTTCCCAATATATTTTATGAGGAAGTGATTGTGCCTTAATAGACTCACATTAGCTGCATGGGTTTCATAACAAGTCAAAAACATATATGTTCTGCCCTATATGTTCAGGGCACATAGAGATATTTGTATTGCTTTCCTAGTTGGGGGGGGGAATGTCTTAAATGGATGTAAAGTGCTTGAGAGGGTGACTACCTCTTGCATTTAAGACGAGATTAGCATTTCCTATTCCTTGGCAAAGCATGATGAGGTGTGGTTTGTGTGGGGAATGGGACAGATTGTTTGCCATTTGTGTGTTGTGGAGCCATTGCTGCCATTTTCTTGTACTGATAGAAAATTTCAGACCTTTACCATAGGTCATGCTGTGTAAACACACAAGTGAGAAAGAGCCCCTCAACTCTCCCCAGGCAAAGTCTCAGCCATGCACAGTTGGTGTTGCAAACATTGAGGTAGCTCACAGAGAAATACTCCAGAGTGAAAGCATGCTGTTAATCTTGTCCAGACACCCTAAGGTAAAAAGACACCCATATTCCTGCCTTTGAAGACTTCTAATTGGGCTCTCTTGAGTTAGCAGTTTCCATGAATTATTATACCTTTATCTTTTTTTTTTTTCCCCATGCTAGAAATTGTGGTCAGTTTTGGAACAAAATGAACCAAGTTCAATAGTAAATTATTGCAGAAACGCCTTCATGGCACTTAGTTCTCTTTCTATCCAGAAAGCATTTCTGCAATGCAGCCATTATTAACAGCTAATAAAAAAAAAGAGCACATGAAGTATTTATGGATTTCAATTAGGTCATTATTTATTCTTTGCATGGTTTTGTTTTGTTCTGAGGTGGTTTTCCCCATTATGAATGTTGCTAACATAATCTTTTATTCCTCTTAATATACTTTGCTTGGCACAACCATCTAGTTCAGAAGAGTCCATTGCTTTTGAAACAATTACCATTTTCCAATAGTACTTACAAAATGTTATTCAGGATGGCATTTTCCCAAGTACCTAAACAATATGGGAAAATATCTCCTCTTTGAAAATGTATCTAACAGAAGTTAATACAAAATGAAGCTGTTCTTTCGTATTCCCCCTAGCAGCTATAAAAGTCACCATTTCCCACAATATTGGACTCAATATATAATTAAAAAAAAAAAGCCAATGAAAAAGTATAACGAGAGAAAGTGGATTTGTTTCTTGAGCTGCTGTAATTGCTCAAGAATAACAATCAATCCATAGAGAATTGGGGTAGGTAAGTTGTATATGAAGATGTAGGAATATTAGAAATGAATCTATTTAGTGTATTGTGCATAATGTCTCAGCTGCCTCTTAAAATTATAAAAATTAACAGAAAAAAGTATTGCCATTTTATATCCATGCATGTTTATGATGAGTATAGAATAAAACATGAATTTTGGAAGTAAAGGTTTAAAGCCATTTATCATCACTCTGTAAATAATAGAAAAAAAGTTACTTAGTGTATTAGTTAATAAATAAATATATGGAAATAGTGTGTGAAGAGCACCCAGGTGCTGCCTGACAAGCCTTTGGGGTGTCTGTTCCAGAGTTACAGCTCCTGCTTTCTGATGAGCAGAGGTGTTGATCCATTGAGTAGATCTAAAATCTGTAAGCTGTATGTGGACTCCCCTCCATGCTCAGGGTAAGAGAAAAAATATTCTGGAGAACCAGAAGCCTGAACTACATGCTGTTAGTTCCCAGTTATTACAGCCAGAACAACACATCATTATCATACACTAATCTTTTTATAGGCAGTAATGCATACAATTTTTACCAGCTACATTAGTTCTCTGTGTTCCATTTTTATTAGAAGGATCTTCCAGAACTTCACTCTTTGAATGGTTAGAAACATCTGTTTTCATGACTAGGTTTCTTAACCTACTTACAAGATTTGTGTTTAAACACAAATGTTTTTGTTAGTTTAAAGTGCTCTCCTCCTCCAGGATTATTCTGGGGCTTTGATAGACAGCAAAAAACATCCCCTCTCGCTCTTTGATTTGTAGGGAAACCTTTTCTATTTTTCCATCATTTCTGCTGCTTTCTCATTTCCTGTGCCCTGCATCTGTCTGCATTTGAACCTGTCTTGGTTTCACACAGATAATCAAAATTATACACAGAATTGTAGGTGAGTTTTTCCTGGGACCATGTGTTGGAAAGAATACATCCTGTTCTCCACTGGAAATAAGTTCTAGCATATCCTGTAATTACATATGCCCTTTTCATGGACATACCATATGAACAGTTCTGTCACCCTGTGGTCAGTGCTCTGCTCAGTAATTTCCACTGATGAACTCCAATCCACATTAGAAATTTTTGGTGTTCCTATGTACATGGCCTTTTGCAGGACTGAATTTGGTCCACTTCTATAATTCATAGTCTCAAAGATGATCACTCACTTCTTTCTTTGCAACACTCTGATTCTGTTTTATGCAAAGTTTTAAATTATGATCACGCTGATCATGTCAGTTATCAAGACCACTGAACACTTTGTGTAAGTATTCATCTGGATCATATCCAGACTTAATCTTCTTTGCTTTTGACCCCTGCCAACCTCATATTTCCCACTTCTAAATAATATTTTTTCCTTTGTTACTCCCATGGTTTAACCCAAGCAGCAACTCACTCAGCCCCACAGAGCCACTTGCTCACTCCCCCTAAGGCAGGATGAGGGAGAGAATCAGAACAAAAGTTACATGGGTTGAGATAAAGACAGTTTAATAGGGAAATCAAAAGCTGTGCACACAAACAGTGCAAAACAAGGCATTTACTCCCTGCTTCCCAGGGGCAGGCAGTGTCCAGCCACAGCCAGGAGAGCAGGGCCCATCACGTGTGACGGTGACTTGGGAAGACAAATGACACCACGCTGAATGTTTCCCCCTTCCTTTGTCATCCAACTTTATATACTGAGCACGAAGCCATAGGGTGTGGGATATGGTGTGGGATGTCCCTGGGTCAGTTGGGGTCAGCTGTCCTGGCTGTGTCCCCTCCCAGCTCCTCCTGCACCCCCAGCCTCCTCACTGGTGGGTGGGACGATGGACAGGAAGGGCCCTGGCTCTGTGGAGGTGCTGCTCAGAAACAGCTGAAATATCCCTGAGCTACCAGCTCTGTTTCCAGCACAAATCCCAAACACAGCCATACACTTGCTGCCTTCTTCTTTTTTGAAGAAAATTAACTCTATTCCAGCCAAAACCAGCACAGCTGCCCACCTTGTCTTTTGTCAGTTTATCCTCACCTTTTTCAGCTTTGCTTAGACATCCTTATGTCTCATTCCACTGAAACTGGGAAAAATTCAATTTAAGCCAACTCTATCATCTACAAAATAAGTTTGCCATCAAGGAAAAATGTCAGGTTACTCATGTGCAAAAAACTTCTGGTAAAACCATGATGTATGTATCTAATTTTCTCTTCTTAGCCTAGGATAAAGCACAACAGTAGCTAGGAATGATACAGGGAACAGAGCCCTTTGTTTGCCTAAACCTTGTACTGTGGCTAAAGATATGGAACAATATGTTCATTTCTTGACTTTTATTACTGTATAGGTTGCATAGAGAACTACATCTGGTGTTGTGCAGCATCACTACTCCTTACTAAAGCAAGACCCTTATATGGTGTGGAACTATAACATTTTTTCAGACATTTAAAAGGCATTTTAAGCAAGATACTGTACAAATTATGTAGTCAGCTCAGGTAAAAGGAAAACAGTTTTACTTTGGTTAATACTACTGAAGCAAAGGAACCTGGCTCTCTTCACCTTGAATATTTCCTATTCCCATAACAGCTACCCTCTCCTGAATACGTATATCCAGTGTATATATCAGGATATATCAGGATATATATAAAGTATGTATCAGGAGAGCAAAGAAGTAAATTTTTCCTCATGTTCAACTCTTCAAAAACAGCAATATATCCACAAGAATGGCAATAGAAGCTTAAGGCTAGTATTCACCATTGGTAAATTCTCCTTGCAAATTCTCAGTAAATATCAAAAGTAATGAATATATTAGCAATAACCTAGTGCCTGTAAAGAGTGTCTTTCATGCTGGATTTGCTTGACTGTGTTTGGTTAAAATTTCAATCATATTCAAAGTGTGAAAATTAAATAGTCAAAAAGAGCAATTTAGAAAGGAGCTGACTCAGGAGAGATATCACTACTGTCAAACAGGAAAAAGGTATTTGCCTACATTGTGGTGGAAGATACAGAGGACAGGATAAGAAACAAAGTGTTAGAAGTTAGAACTTGGTCCTGCCAAGTGATATGGCAGTTGTATTTGATTATTTGGGGCTTAAAAAGTCAGCTTTGCTACAGTTAGTTTTAGAAATAAGTATACTGAACTTTTAAAGAGCCTGTTTTTGTTTTTGGCGTACAGGACTTTACATTTAAGGTGAATATGTATTTCCAGAGAACCTTCACTGAGCATGCTGAAGCTGCAGAGCTCGAGCACCCCTCTGTGGAGGGCATTGTGGCAGGCTGTGCCTCAGTAGTGTGGTCCTGTCTTGGGGAATGAGGCACAGCAGTGTGCCTTGGCTTATTCTCCGTGGCCAGACCCTGACTCACTGTAGTGCTTATTTATCTACTTCAAGGAAGTGCTGAAGTCCAACTTCCTTGCCTGAGCCACAAGGCTTTGTTCTGCTGCAGTGTCATAACTGCAGAACTCAATGGAAATCTTATGTACTAGAATATAGCATCCATCCTCTGGAGTTAAACTTCCAATTTGAAGTTGTAATTTAAAATTGATTTCTACCTCTCCTCTGTAGAAAAGCCTTCAGCTTAAATGAAGGATTTAAAATTGTTGGCGAGTGTCAGAAAACATCATTATTAAATGGCTAGCTGCTGAAAAGACTTGTACTAAAAGCCTAAAACCCAGATAAAGAGCCTAAGAAAAATGCCTGAAATTGGTATGGATTCAGGTAGCTAAATTCTGAGCATAATGGCTGAGTTTATGTATAAGTGCAGTGAAAGCTGGAGAAGTATAAAGTGACATAGGGAAAATTACAAACAAGAGTTTTGCTTGGAACCAATTTAAAGCAATGGGTAAATGTCAAAGTGAGTCAGATTGAGAGCAGAGTATGCAGTGTCCAGTTATTGTCAGTGATCTGATGGTGCTCATCATCCTGCTGCCTCACAGCTGTGATGGACAATGTCTGATGCAGTCACAGAGCTGCTCGGATCACGAGGATAATAACACACTATTTTCAAACTACTTGTTTAATGAGATACAGCCCTAAAGAACAGTCTAATAAAGGGTTGGAACCTAAATACCTTCTGTTAGAGAGAGCAGCAAACAGCATGTGGGATCAATATTTCTGCTGGATTTTTAGTTCATGAAAGTTCTCTGGTGTGTTACCTTGCATTTTATTTTTTTCCTTGCAAAGATGAATATTCCAGTTCCCTTTAGAACTGAATTGGATAAGAATATCAAAATCTGATTTAAAAACTGCTCAAAGGCAGTTCTGTTGAAAACCACAGCTGTCAAGCACATTATTTTACACTGAATATCAATATGTTAGGTAGATTAGATACAGACCACTGGATTTTTTTAATACTTTGTTTTATGACCATGTTGAATTTTATACAATTTTATTTTGCATTTATTGAACTTTAGACAGGAAGTCTCCCTTATGTGTAGTGCAAAACACTTCAGAAACCCTGATACCAGTGTCTGTACAATCACAGAGGAAAACAGATCAGTGTTGAGCTTACTCTTACAGCATGATACGAGACAATGGGAGAATACAGACAGAAAGGAGAGCACAGATCAATATGATAATTTCAGGTAGCCACAGAGGTACCAAATGCCAAACTGTTGTTGACAGTTGACATGGTCTGTGTCCAAGGAGGTTCAGAAGGAATATCACAACATCGCAATCACCATCAGCCCTTATCTTCCTGGCTTGGGCTTTGGTACAACACACACAAATGATGTGGACCTCTTCAGACACTAAATGATAGTTGGAGGTGAAGCTTAATACTATATCAGTTTTCCCTTTTTTACAGGGAACTCTAAAGAAGATGAATCTGGCACTTTCATCTTAGCTTCTTGTTATCTCAAATGAGCTGCATCTCTGTTCCATTTGAATATCCTAAAAAGGTTGTGCAATATCAGATTTACCTCACACTGTCTGGATTAGAACAAAGATCCTTTCCAGGGACAGCTGAAGTATTTGTCAATTGTAGTGAACTTTACATCATCCAGATTCAACAAAATCTCTGCCAGCAAAATCTTAGAGATGGTCCAGATAAATTTTCAAGATCTTCCTAACAATATTTACTTCAATTCCAGAATTTAGTTCTTCAATAGAAACCTCTTTGTCAGGACCTCCATCTTAAAAAATGGCATCATGGAAGTCATTGCTGCTGCTTTTGTAGATTTCCAAAATTTGCAGAAGTGGTTGGCATGACACCAAACTCTAAGAGTGTGAAGGAATTTCTTGTTGCTTGTTATTGAGGAAGTGCTCAGGAGAGGTAACATTTTACCCTTGTTGCAATATGTGTTATGTGGATATCAACATAGGCTTTTTGTGAATAAGTAAGTATAAATAATTCAAAGTTATCCAAGCATTGAGCAAGGTAATCTTAGATACTCCTATTCAAGATCAAGGAAAAAATGGATTGTGAAATAAACTCAGAAAAAAAAGATTATTTTCTCAATTTCAACACCATTGCTTTTAAATTCCCTCCTTCACAAATTCAGACATTGTCTCCTCTCCCTGTCCACAGCTGTTGCTTGAAGTGAAAAGGCTTTGCTCCTTCAGCTGTGCTGCTGCTGTTTTCTGTGCCAAAGAGCAGACTTTCAGAGAGCTGGGTTCTGAAGGACTGGAAAAACTGAATGGTGGAAGGGATGACAATCTGAGAAGTAAATGCATGGTTTTATCTCAGGACAAATGGTTTTCAAATGTACAGAGATATTAAACTGACTCTACTGCTCAATATTGGCTTCACTTCCAGTAGAGTTCAAAAAGTCTGACAGCTTCCCATAGAACAAGGGGGAGCAGATCTACCTCACCCCACCTGGCTGCAGTGTGACAGACACTGAGTCCTGGACAGCACTTGGCATGAAAGGCAAAGAGTTCCCTAATGTGGATGTGTGAATGTGGGTTACAAGGCCAGCACAGCTACTAGGGAGCTCTTTGTGAACCTTGGGTACCATACTGTCCAGTGGATGAAGTTCAGACTGGAATCAAATATTGTACCTGGCTGAATTAGAAAATGGCCAGGAAAATCTTTGGGAAATAAACATAGTAAGGAATTATGGTCTTGTCCACAGATCCTCAGAGAGCTGTCTCACCAGAACTGTCTTTGTACAGTATTTTCTGCATGTGGGCATAAAACCAAAGAAGGCAGGGTTTTGTTGGCCAAGCACAAGACTCACTCTGTTCTACATTTATCATTAAAAAAGCAAGCTTGAGAAGGCAGAAGGTGAAACCATCCTGAAGCAAAACCTGGTGGACAGTGAAATCTGTGACTAAGCAATGAAGGGTGGGATATAGGAAAGAATATCAAGTTTTTATTGCAGTTTCACAACATTTTGACTTAGCCAGAGTGAGCTAATGCTGACCTGATGGGAAAGGTGTGGAAAAGGTTGCTACTGAGATCAATCAATACAAAGTAAAAATTCTTAGACAATATTCAATTAAAAAGGAGAACTTCTAGTTCAGTCTGGTAGATGAGCTCCACAGCATCCTATTAGGGTAAAACATGTGAGGGGAAGGAACAGGAGGTACAGGACACCCACCAAACTCAGCAGGAAAAACCTGGACTTTCTTGAGGGTGAAGAGCAGCAGTAGTAAGCAGTGCTCTCATCGGAAGGTGTGATCCCTCTTGAGCACAGTTCCACTTAGTTTCATGGGCTATCTAAATTGATTATCTTGAATGACATTACTTACTGCCTAATGTAGGTCTATGCTGAGCGGCTGCCTAATTTGCTGTTGTACTTTTGAACACTGTGTAAGCTTCCCTGCAACAGGAAAAAGTAAAAGACTATTATTATATAAACATGAAAAACTGGAGAAATCAATAAAAGTTATTTTCTTAACTAAATCATACTCTGAGTTTCCTTGGACTCAATCAAAATCCAGCATGAATAGCAAATACAGGGTCTTAGAAAAAAAGAACAGGCAAATGTCTTGGGTTTTTTCTCCTATTGTTAAATAAGAAAAAAGTTGGTTTACTTTCTAGAGTCCAGTCTAATACATTAAATGTTTTAAAGAATAACACTGGTTTTTATTTGGCTGCACCTGATCCCAATAAACTATTTTCTTTATCAGAAATGTATGTTCAAACCACACTGTATCTGCAGATGAGCACTAGTGGGGCCCAACATGCCTCTACCTTCTCAGTACAAGAGGATTTTGACCATAAATATATTCATCAGGACTTAGAACTGATTCTCTTAATACATAATTTGATGGAACATCCTTGTATTTAATTTTAGAGCCTTAGTAATTAACATTATAATGTTTAAATTTTACATTACGTTAATACAGTACAGTTTTATAGTTAGGCCAATATATACTATTTATATACTACACTATAGTACTGTACCTTTATAAAACACACATTTCTGGAGGAAAGAGGAAAGAAAGAAGGCATCTGTTCACTGGTGAGTACTACAAGGCTTTCCCTTTCAGATATCTCACTTACTAAAATCTGGCAAATAGAATGAAAGCACTGCATGTGACGTGTATTCAGCTTGTCCTCAAGAAAACCTGAATGTTATACATTGGTCTATTCCCTTAGGCAGTCAACATTCACCTCAAATATCCATCAACAAGGCTATGAGCAGGGTTGTACTTTTGTATCACAGAAATGAGGCCTTCCTTCCTTTCATTCCTAAATAACTTATTTTCCACTCCAATAATTAGAAGACTTATTTACATGCAGCTGTCTCTCACATGCTCAGTTTGACCTCATCTTTAACTCCTTAATTTCTACTTTGACTCTCATCAACATGTGTATTTTAATAAGGAAATGAAACAGTGTGAATGGAAAGGCTGTGATTTGTGAGGTCACTGGACAGGTCTGGTGTTAATCACTGGAAATTTGAACTCTGCAAAAAGGTGTTTGTAAAAGTCTTAGTTCACCACCCCTCTTTTAAAGACTATCAGCTTTCTGTATCTTCCAACCTGGCAAGGAAAGCTTACAGGAGATTGGGGCCTTGTGGAGACGGTTTAGTGGAGGACTTGGCAGCGTTAGATCTAAGGTTGGGCTTAAAGGTCTTAAATGACTTTTCCAACATAAAAATATAGGAGATTCTTTGGTTTCAGTTTATTTTACTGGTAGTCAGTACACCAAAGTTCTTCTTCCAGTTTTGCATATGATTTATTTCTGCTGCAACTAATGGAAGATTCTTTACAATCAGTTTTTCTCCTACGCCCTTTTTCTGTGATTGCTGTCACAGATCTTGACACAAAAGTATCAAACACTGTAATGCTCTTGTTCTTAGAAATGTTGTATTGTATTTTCTGATATGGATATATTAGATACAATGTAGACACCTAAGTTTCACTCATCCCATAATTAAGACATAGATATTTTCCTTTTAAATTGAAGGATGCTTCTTAGAAGGCTTTACCAGGGTTGGTGGCAGTTTATTTGAACAGGTTTTTGAGGTTCTAATGATAACTGAATGTGGTTGATGAATCTGAAATTTATTTCCCAAATTTTATATTCCCATAAATATTTTCTTTATAATATCATAACATAATATGAAAATTTCTGCTTTATACTGCATTAAACTTTTTCTATTTTGGTCTATTTTGAAAAAAGCTGGTTTAGATATATTCATGAAATCTACCCTACAGTTTGTTTATCTGACTCAAAATACTAATTAAATCAGTGCTTTTAACTTCTATCTGGTAATATTTTATTGATTTTGTGTTTATTCCCACTTTCTTTCTCATTTTATTTCTTTTTTTCATTTTCTTTAAGAAATAAATTTCAATTCTAATTCATTGAAATTTAGAAACTCTTAGATAAGTTCTACACCTGGTGTACTTTTCTGCCCTGTCATTTTTTTGCTTGGTATGATCCTGAATAAAATAGAGCAGTGATTTCATAATTCTATTGTTAACACTGTTCTGTGTAAGAAGTACTGTTGTATTTAGTACGACAAATATACTACATGGCAACCTGCTGCAGTGGACAAAAATGCTTTCCTTCTTTTTCCTATTTTAGCTGCGATAAGGGAACACCTTCTGTTCCTTATTTAAGATATAAAAATGCAAACCGAGTTAATCCTTCCAGTAATTATTATTTCCTTTTGAGATTGTTCCACCTCCCTTGCTGAGCAATGAGAACTGTTCTTAGCTACCTTGTTAAAACAAAGACGCAATGTAATCACAAAATCACTGTCAGCCTCCTGAGTGTCCTTCACACCTTTCTGAAACTATCTTCCACTTCCCCTTGGACTGCTTTCACATTGTGTTAGGAAGACTGATTTTGTGCCTTTTGGGATAATGTTTAGATAAATCTTTTTCCAAGCTGTAAAGCCTGCAAAAGCTTTTGGGGCAATACCACATCTTAAGGTCTGTGAACTGCTAGACAGAGCTTGAAGTCAAACAACAAGAGATCATCAAAAGATCATTTTGAGAAGTAAGAAAAGTCATTCTTTTAAGCCCAGATCGTGTTTGACTCTTTTAACATGTGAAAACTACAGAAATAGAATCTTATGTGTGGGGAATTGCTGTAAAACCAAGTTAGCTTTTATTGAGATTGGTTTGGACATAGCATGAGGAACAGATTAGCCAGAAATTTTATGCAGATTCATGAGATTCTTCTCTGCCCAGCCTTTTCATGTGATTTTTCAGTAACTGCATGCCAATTATGCCCTTATTGCCACATCTTTTCCTGCCCAGTGACATGCCTTTGAGATCTCTTGCTCAAGTTTTTAAGCTAAGTTATTAATCTAGAGTTTTCTTTATGGTGCAAATAATAATAGCAGATGAAAAGTATTTTGGAAAGAGAAATATATTTTCAGTGTGAAATTCTCCATAAAATCTTAGTATTGAAAGACTTTCTGGAAGGATTTATTGATCTTTTTTGAACAAAATTGTCAGCACTAAGTGCTGTGTGATTTTGCTGGAAAGGAGTCATAGTGTAGTTAACATTTGCTGTCAATCCAAACGTTCATCAGGGCAATAATTTTTCTTTTTCCTTTTGGATTTAGTGAGCTCTCTGTTGGTAAAAGGGGAAGAGAGCAGCTAGAGTAAAGTTGCCTGGGCAGCTTCAAAATAGCAAAAAAAAAAATAATTATTTACAATCACCCTGTATATCTTGTCCTGTTCCCCCCCTTTTTAAAAAAAATTATAGTTTGGGAAAAGCACTGGGCATCAGGTTCACAGGTGTTGGTTGTGGCTGTGGGAGGCAGGACATCCAAGTGGAGGCAAATTCCAGCTGTTGCTGGAATAACATCTGCTCTCTGAATGGCTTTCACAAGGCTTTTCTGAGAGTGAGGAGAGGTTTCTGCTGTGTAGAAAAGAATGAGTAGTGTGTGGCAGTGAAGAGACACCAGGTTTTCAGTGGTTTCAAAACACCAGGTTTTCAGTGGTTTCAAGCACTCAGGCTGAGTGCTGCCTTGACTTCAGCTCTTGATGCTCCCAGGCCAGGAGCCATCAGTGTCTCAGCGGTGTCGGAGGAAGCGCAGTCATGGATTTTAAAATGCCTGAGCAGAAGGTGGCTTTTTCACTGTTGTAGCTGTCCATTACAGAGAAAAGATTGTGGCATTCAGGTTTCTCACTTGTGAGATACAGAGATTTTTAAATGCTTCCCTGGGCATACAAATACTTGAGAGTAACTGCAGGCTGCTCTCAGCCCTCTAACTTTCCTCTGCTAGGTAGTTCATGTACATCTTGTGATCCACAGACATATGTGGATCAATGATATCCTGAATTTTTGAATGACAGGATGTCCCGGATATTGTAAAGATCTTCCTGAACACTAAATTCCAATTTGGAAAAGAAGAATACACCCCAGCAGGTCACCCAAGAAAGATTGCTGGCAACTGTTTTGTACAACATGTTTCTTCTAGTCTTTAATGATATGATTTCCAGTGCTTTTCACAACCTGTAAATAAAAAAAAAAAATCCACAAGTTTGTTTTTTTTTTGCTAAGTCGTAAGCTTTCCATTCTGTACTGTGAAGATGCCAAGGTTGTTTAATATTATTTTCATATATAGGCAGAGGAAGCTCTGATATACGATTTGCCCTTTTATTCTAGTTAAGAAAATATAATATAAATACACGTATATTTTAGGGACTCTCTCTCTCTCTTTTTCTCTATATATACACAGATTTTTTTATATACTTTAGTCTCATAAAAACAAACCCAGTGTATGCAGTAGGCAACTCTAGAACTGAGTCACCAGTATTCATTATTTTCATCTAACATCTATAATTAAACTTATTTGAGGTTCTGTTTCTGTGATTATGCAGAACTGGTATAGCACATTTAGTGCCACTGAATGTTTTAGGCACTAAGAAGCCTTCTGCTACATTGAGCAATTTTATCCTCTGCAGCTCACTATTTGTTTGTGCTTTGCACCTAATAACTTCTGTGGTTAAAATTAGAACTTGTGTTCTTTGCATTAATATCTATCAGCTCCCCACCCTGCTTGCCAAGTGATATTTTTATTTTTTCCTGTTACGTGATGATATGAGGTAAATCTAAGTTGTAGCTTAGAGCCTACTGACCTTCTGCTGTTAATGCCAGCTCCCAGCCATAACCTGGGAATTGTGGCTGCTCTGAAGTCCTCCTCCTCTCCTCACTCACCTCTGTCCCAGCTGACCTGAGGGGGGTTTGGTTTGTTTCATAAGTGTATCTATGTTTGCTTTGCTTGAAGTCTTTAATATTTCACTTCAGTTGTGGTTTTAATCTCAGATGGCAAAAAATACCACACACCTCCATGCTCACTCTGCTCCCCTTCCCATCTGGATAGAGAGGAGAGTCAGAATAAGGTAAAACGTGTAGGTTGAGATAAGATAATAATAATGATGATGATAATAATAATAATAAATACTATAATAGATACAAAGAAGAAAGTTAACTCTATTCCAGCTGAAACAAGGACAACTCCTAAACTTAGCAGTGGGTAGATAAGATAAAGTGCCTGCTTTCTTTATTCATATTTACTGTTTTCTGCAGTGAGCAGTCCTATCAGCTTTGGTGTAATTGCTTGTGGAGTGTAAATAAGCATACTTATAAATAACTTGTAAATAAGTGTACAAGGATTTCCCAGAGGTAAGAAGCACAATGATGAGAGAATAAATCATCAGCACCAAGTAAAAAAACTTCTACAGTTAGATGGTCATTTTATGTACAGCAGTCAGCCCATTTTTTTCAGTCTCCATAGAAAAATTACCCATTCCTTCATCAAATATTTATCTGTAAACATTGAGATGAAGAAATATGCCTTGCACTGAAATTATGGAAGTTTTTATGAATTAAATATAGGTGTTATAATCAGTTTTTTCCCCTATCCTTTCTATACCACTCTGAATAGAAACAACCACAAAAAAAGTTATGTATACAAAAGTGTTAATGATAATTAACAGGTCAGGATATCACTTAATCTGAAGTTGAAGAAAATTGATCATGTTTGATCAACAACAGTTTAGTCTGGAGCATGTAGGTAAAAAAACCCTTTTGTGAGACTTTCGTCCAAAATGGCAGAGAAGGTGGAGTGACTCTTATGCAAGTAGATGATTCACACAGAGAAATATTATGAACCTTAGCTAGAATCAAAAATAAGCCTCTTCCTGGCTCCAGATAACTCTAAAAATCAGAACTGTCAAGATGAGTTCAGGTCAGTGCCTTTACAACCTCAGAGGCTGGGATTTGAAGTTCCATCTCTAAAATGGATTTTATTATTTTTCTAAGAAATATAACTTAGCTTAAAACACTTGCAAGACCTATGAATAAAATGCAACTTGAGCACTGAAGTACATAGGGAAAGTCATTTAACTGCAGAGGATGGATAACTATGGGTAGGCTAACAGAATTAATGGAGGAGGTCAGCTCTCTTTAAAGTATGTTGTATCTTTTATTTAAACAGTCAATAGAAATCTAGCCAGTTTAAGAGGTATCTAGTGTCTGCTGGACTCTGAGGTGCTACTTTGTGGTCAGGCAGTAATGGAATACTTGAAATTTTCTTTAATTCTCCTCTACTGAAGATCTGGCCCTTAAATGTACTCACTAGGTGTGCTGTGTATTTAATTAAATACTGTATTTTTCCATGATGAGGAGCAGCTTTTCGTGTTCACAATCCCCATTCTACCCACAGCTGATGCTGTACAACCCCACTGCCTGCAGCTGGATCCCCCAGCCAGGCCCAGGCTGTGCCTGGGATGTGCCTCTGGAGGCTGGAGCAGGCAGGGACACTCCAGGCATACTTCTGCTGCTGGTTAGAACTGGTATCATTTATTTGAAGCCCATGGTGATGGTTTGGTTAAAAATCAAAATGGGGGGGCAATCCCGATTGAAATGGGAATAATTCTGATCTTTCGTATCCTTACCCACCCCGAGTATTTAATTTGTAATTGTGGTTAAAAATAGATAATTCTTCAATATTCAGCTCTAGAGAGAGACTCCTCATGTCTTGGATTCTGAATTAATGAGAAAAAGAGAACAACTCATGTCTCTAGGTGTTTGAGTAAAATCTTCTTCACATGGGTCCCCAACCTCCCATTAACACAGCACCAAGGCTCATTTTGATCTGCAAGAACAATGCCTTCAGAGCCACTGCCCCGAGGAGCTGAGAGCAAAGAGGTTTATTCGCCTCCTCTGGCGCGTTTGGAATTACAGAGACCTTTGCATGCGCAAGATTGATGGATGTCTCACTGAGGATTTTGTTGTTAACTTAATTTAAAGAATTTTCCTTCACCTGGGGATCACTCTGATAAATTTTATTGCAGGAGAAAACAGTTTGGTACACTGATATTTGACATTTTATTCCCATAGCAACTTCCCTCAGAGAGCCTTCCAGTTCAGTTATTAATGAGGTTATTTTCATAGAAACTCTGAGGGAGGTGAATATTCCCACTTTCCAGCAGAAAAAGATGCTTCATAGTCTATTATGTGTATCCTGATCTCACAGGGAAGTCTATTACAGTAAAGTGAAATTTAGATTTTCTATATTGCAGCAATACATTTTCTCAAGGAGTATCTGTTCTGCTGCTTATACCTGTCAACCTGGTTTTCCTTGCAATGATTTCAGAGATTGTTTTTGTCAGCTCATCCATAAGAGAACAACATGGTCAATCAGAATCTCTCTTTTCTCAACAGAAGAGCACTACATTTTATCACTTAACAGAGGTCTTGCATTTTATGTTGGAGCAGATCCTGAAACTTTTCTCCTTACTTTCAGTGTCAGTGTCTTTTGAAAGAGTTTGAAAAGCATGGAGACTCACAGAGGCTTTCCTGCTATTCACTGGCTGTGATAAGGGCCAGTACATCAATCCAGCTGTTCCTTGATGACTTCTGATGTTTGCAGTGGTGCTGCTAAGTTAACAGCTTCTCTGAAACAAATCTCTGTCCTGTCACAAAACAGGACTGTTTTGATGGCAACAAAAAGGGATCTTTAATTGACACTTTCACTGAGCTTAAAAATAGTTCACTGCTCTAAAAAATAATTCACTGACGTGTGGGTTTGTAATAGCAAAATTTTGCAAATTGCTGGTTATAATAGGATACATGGATGAGAAGTTCCAATTACTTTCCACTGAGCCAAATGAGTCAATGAAAAGAAACCTTTCTACTGGAAAATAGGTTACCTGAATGCTATATGCTAACAGAACATAAAAGCAGCCAAAACAGCTCTGTTATGATAAACTAACCTCTGGTTATACTGGAGACTTGACACTGCCTGAGTAAATCCTGATTTCTGTGTGACAGTGAGGTCAGGGCTATGGACTTAACACAGTTTCACTGTTAGCCATGCATCAAACCTTATTATAACCTAATAATTCCAGTTATTCATGTCACTTAGCTTGAGTGCCAGGCTAAATAGAGAGACAATCATGTTCTTTCATAGAATCATAGAATGGTGTGGCCATTTTCACGTGGCCAGCTCCATGTGACCAGTCACACTGAATCCTGTGCACAAGAAGTGAATCATACTGTGTGCTGCTTTCAGCTACTAGCAAATCTTTTCTGACTTCAGGATGGTGTTAACCACGATTGTGTCCAGACATCAATATCAGTTATTTAGCAAAGGTGAGGATTGTTACCATATTTCAGTCCATCCAGAGGAACATCTGACCTCTCATGACATTTTTCATAGCACTGAGTTATGCACCAATATGTGAAATCCCTGATCAGCTGCTACAGACTTTTCACAACAATCTAGTGCTACTTGCTCTTTGTTGAAAAAGAGTCACAGATTTGGTACTCCAAATTGCTTTTGCTTTTCTGTTAAATCTAATAGTAAAAGCCTATGTATTTAGAGTCCAGTTGTTTTGGGGTTTTTTAGCTCAGTTGATGGATGTTTAACTCGACATCACAACTCAAGATAAAGAGATGTTGAAAAGGTCTGCTTTAAAATTATGCTGCTGAAGGATTGCACTAAACTGACCCACACAGTCAAGATCCTCTGGGCTGACAACCCATCACAAACATTTGAATTCTCATTCTCAGTCCATGGTATCACATTGTCAGACTGATCAGATCAGTGACCCTCCACCTCCACGGGCATGGAAGTAGTATTGAAAGAGTGTTATTTGTGCTTGCCCTGCAAAGGGTCAGCTCTGCACAGATCTCTCTGCTTAGTCACAGTCTGAGTCTTTCCCACTTTGTGCCTTCACGATGTGCTAGTTCTACCCCTTTCTGAACTTGCCTTTCAATTGATGATATCCTGGGACAGGAATTATTATAAATTTAATTGACTTTTTGCAGTGTTATCCTCCTTTCATGCTTCCACTGTTGTATTTTGTCTCTTTTTCCTTTAAGCCATCTCAGCTGCTGCTGTTTTAAATCTGAAATATTTGTCAAGGAAGCTTCACCTTGGTTATTGCCTGTACCATTAGTCATCATCAGGACTTCTGAAGAGCTTGCATTATCCCCAAAAAAAAGACAACTAAAACATATCATTGTCTGTGCTAATTTTTTTGCAGCTGACATCATCAGTGGTGACATTACACAGACAGTCATTCTTTCCTGTTTTGTACTGCACTGCCAATGAGGACATGCTATGATTTTGGGCTTGATTCCTACTAGATTGTCCAGATGACTTTTTGCCATGATAACACATATTTCATATTCCTTATATCTTCTGCCAAGCTCTGACAGCAATATTTGACCTCTTTTTTGTTGCTGTTTATTAATAAGAAACAATTAAAAATTCATTAACTTCAATGATTAGCTTTGCCTTCAAATAATAGCAATTGAATTGAAATTGAATTAGCTGAAATTTTTCTGATATAGGATATTTACTACTATTCTTACTTATTTTCAGAAAATTAATTGGTTACCTTATTGGAACTGCCATCAAAGTCAAAAAACATGATCAACAGATAGTTTTAAATTTGTCTTTATTGCCTGTGCTCACTTATGTGTGAGGGAGAATGCAAATATTGGTGTCAGTGTATATTAACCAGGCAGGGATCAGAGTTTGATCTCTACTTTGACATAAAGCAATTCCTGTTAAATTAAAACACACAAATTCTGTACTAATAAGCATTACAACTTCCCTGTGGAGGACCATGTAATTTCACTGCCCTTGCAACCAGCCTTCTAACCAAAGCAGCATCCCAGGTGTGTCATAGGGTGTCACAATCAGCTCAGTCTGGTACAATTCCTGTTAAATTAAAATACACAAATTCTGTACTAATAAGCATTGCAACCTCCCTGTGGAGGTGACCATGTAATTTCACTGCCCTTGCAACCAGCCTTCTAACCAAAGCAGCATCCCAGGTGTGTCATAGGGTGTCACAATCAGCTCAGTCTGGTCTGAACACCCATGCTGCACCAAAAGGGATGTGCTTGTGCTCTCCTCTGTTCCTGATGCTGCAGCATTCCAGACATGGTGTCTCTCTGCCTCATTTTCTTGTCAGTTTTCCAAAGAACAAGTCTTTTCCTGGATGATCATGTGCTCTCATCATAGTATCACATGAAAAGGTTCATCACATGAAAATACAGTTGGTGAGGTGGACTGTGAGAGATCTTTGGTGTGGTGTAGGGCCCAAAGCATATGTTTCTGATGGTGGGAAATATAAATATTTTCTACTTCCTCTTATGATTAGGCTGTATGAAAATAGAAATCTTTCCTGTGAAAAGCCAAAAGCAAATAGAAAAGGAGAATTTCTTCACATGTTCTCATTTCAGAAAAAAAATATCAAAAATGCACTCACTCTAAATGGACACAGACAGCAATAATAGTGAAGCAGAAATCATCATTAATCAATACTCAAATTTTTTTCATTTCAGCTGAGATCAGTGTAGACCTTTTGATTTTGTAGTTCTTTCTCTTCCTTCTCAAATAAAAAAAAGATGAAAAATGGAAACAAGGCACAAAGCAGAATGATGAGAAAAACTCTAAAACTAGGTAACCTTCTGTTTGCTTTCATTGGAGCTGAAGTCACATCCTTACTCACAGGAACAGAACTTTCATATTGCTTTGTATTCTTCAGACTGAGATTATTTATTTATAAGAATAGTTTTTTCTCTCATCCCCTCCTGGATTTGCTCACACAAACCATCACAGGCAAGAATTGGCTTTTCGTTTACTCTATTTTTCCCCCCAGCCACCTGAGAGTACTGCTGTACACCTCTGAAACAGAGTAACCTGTCTGAAGATGGAGGCAGCACACCAAAATTTCCAATGAGGAATTGTTATGGTAAAAATTTAGACTAGTCTTAAAGAGGCAAAAAGATAAAAAAAATAACTTTATTTTTTAATCTAATGCTCCCAAGAAATACTGTGGGAGAGAGATGCAGCCACAAGAGCTCTTCTGATCAGTACAACTAATCTTTGCCAGTAAACACCTATCTGTGCCCAATCCTTCAGAAAGAATAGCTAATTTCATCCTACCTGTACTAAAATTCTGGTGGAGCAAAGCAGCAGCTAAACATTCCCATGCCTTCCACAGGACAAGAAACTTTTGTTTTTCCACAGGATAAAAATAACAGCAACCCCTGTAGTCACTGGTGCTGCTGGTGATGGTGGTAGCCTTTATAGGGCTACCATGGGGCAACCTCTCAGGGGACTTTAGGCAAAAACTGATTATTGTGTTCTTAGACCAAAATCCCATCGATGCAGGATGAGTAATGTGCTCTGACTCCATGATTTCAGAAAGCCGAAGAAATGCTTTATTAAGCTATATTATATTGCACAAATACTATACTATAACTATGCTGAAGAGATACTAAAGAAAACCCCTGACTGTCTGGCAACAGCCACAACACAGCTTTGACCCAACTGGCCAATCGATCCAAACATCCCTCACCTCTAGTAAACAATCTCCTTAACACATTCCCCATGTGCCAAACAACAGGAGCAGCAAGGAGAGATAAGAATTGTTTTCCCTTCTCCCTCTGTGCTGCCTTCTCCAGGAAAAATCCTGGGAGAGAGAATCATCTCTCTTTGTTCAGAGGATGTGAATACCACAAAATCCCACTGCAGTTTACAGCTGTAAATTCTGTCCTGACTTCAGTGGCTGGCAGACAAACCCCTCCCAGTGGCTCACAGAAGCTGACACCTACATCCTCAAAAGCATCAGATGTCTTTTCTTGATTTTTGGTTTGGTGATAGACCTCCAATTTCCCAGGCAAGGTCTGGAGATTGTGGGATGGCGCTCAGGAGTTTCAGTTTAAACCTCCTTCAGAGACAAGCTGGAACAATTTGCAGTCTGTTCTACTTGTCCAAGGAGAAAACTTTGTTTTACAGGCTTCAGGTAGCTGCCTAATACATTTTTCAGAATAGATGTATTTAATGGCAGTATCATTTTAATTTGGCTTATTGGCTTATTTAATAAGCAGCTCTGGAAAGAAATTTTCATTTGATCCTGGGTTCAAACAGATTCTTGTTTACCAAGGAGTCACAGTTTTCTTGTGAATGCAAAATCTCATCTTATCTCTTTTTTTTTGCAGCTTTTATAGAATTGCATTAGAAATACGGTTATGTTCTTTTACAGAATTAAAAAGGAAGAAGAGTTGAGAATCAGCCCTTAGATATTTTTTACTTAGCAGCTTGATTACTTTCAAATGCTAATTTTCTTTAGAATTTCAATTTTACTTCTCATTGTGGCAACACATGTCTGTTCTGTAACAGTGTAAATTATTAGCTGATTCACCAAATTCTTCTAGTCTGTTTTTATAGCATTTTGAAAAATGGTAGGCTGTTTTAGTTCCTTCCAGTATTCATTTTAACTAGCACATTCAGAAAATTCCCCAGCCATTTAGGGAAAACCCCACTCATTTTAACGATGTGATGTGAGGTGGATTTCACTAATTACAGTGTAGAAACCCATGATGCTGGCACTGCTTTGGATGAACAAACCATGCATGGTCTAAATATTCTGTGAATTTCATCAAATGTGTAGCTAAATTGCATGTGAAGTACTTCCTTGTAGGAGGATTGACATAAGGAAATCAGAATGTCTGTAATGCATCACAGCAGATGTTCTTTAGCCCACTCTTTTATCTATGGTATCATCTATTTATTTATAGAATATAGAAATTAGAGAGGTATAAATAAAATCACATTGCTGGTTTTCCAACACCCTGGTACTGAGATTTTCTCCCCATTTTAATAAGGGAAAAGGTTGCTTACCCTATGTCTTGTTTGAAATGTGACATAGATGGAAGATAACATGAACTCTGTCACCCTGTTTTCTTTTTTCTTTTGAAGCAGACTTTTCCTCTGATAACAATTTTAATGGATAATTGAACTTGTTGCCAAAATCAAATGCTGTTACTTTCCCAGATAAAAATTAAGCCTTATTCTGGGAAAACAAATCTGGTTTTGAAAGTTTGAATGGAATTAAATTTTACCTTTCCAGATTTCCTTCTGGCACAGTTCAAAGCTGGACTACATTTCTGTGATGTGACATTCTTCAAAGGCATTGGAATCTGATCCTTGTATCCCTTCTGTGGATGCAGACCTGTGCCTGCTCACAGCTCCCACAGCCCAGCACGGGAGGGCCACCAGCTCAGGGGGGACAGCACAGGCTGTGGGGACACTCTGACAGGGAGGTGCAGTCCAGCCAGAGACCCCAGCCTGCAGGTGCCTTCACAAGGCTGCAAAATACAGAAATGAACTGTTGTTGAAAAAGCCACTTTGGATCAGTCAAGAGCTCTGAAATTAAAGTCTTTTGACAGTACAGAAATGTTTCATTTCCACTGAAGAAAGTGAAGTATGCAAACATCATCAGACTGAAATGCATTGTACAGTTCAAAACAAAATTAGCTGAATTTTAAATAAAATTTGTTTTGCATACAAAGATCTAAAATTATTTCTAATTGCAAAATAAAGTCTGAATAATTATAAAAACATATTAACATAATTAGTTTATATTGAGACTAAAACATTCATTAATCATGAAGAATTGTAGTGCAATTTAAATACAAAGCCCCTAAATATGATCAGAAACATCATGATTCATCATTAGTGAGGTAAACCACTCTGAAACTTTTTTTTGGTTATGTATCTCTATCTAACTAGTAAGTTTCCCAGTCAAATAATGTATAGCAATTTCTATTTTACTCAGGAACCTGTGGAGCTATGCAGATTTGTACTCTTTATTCACTTCAAAGGCATGCCTGGCTTTATCATTCTGTCAGCAGAAATTCATTTCTTCCTTAATTTAAGCAAAGTCTTTCTTCACTAATGCACTTACCATGAACAGAGCATGATGGAATGTCACTCTTTATGACTGTCAAAACCATTTTATGATCCTTAATTTAATTTTAGGCTCTCTTCATGTCCTATCTATGTCCATTCAAGCAAGGGATTTTATTATTAGTATTGAAAATATATGACTGTGTATATTTGGTTACTCATGCTATGTGTTTTGTGTGGAAGGACAGCAACAATTTTAACAAGATCTGATAGCTGCTAAGATCTACTGAGGTTCTGTCAGCACAGCCTGTGGCCCTCCCTGGAAAAGGCTGGAGCATCTGAAAAGTAGACAGACATGGAAAGAAAACTGCAGAACTAGTTTGAAATCCTAACAGCAGTGCTATCCAATGAGTCTCAGGTCAAACCACCCAGGCCAAATCTAGAAGGAAATTTGGTTTAGTCATTATGCTGTTTTCCTGATTCACAGAAACAGGAAGCATTAAACCACCCCAAAATGGACCTGCAAGACAGGGGTCAGAATTAAATAAAAATCTATTTTCTTGGCTGATGGCCACATCATATCTCCTTGTTTCTGTTTTCTCTTGAGATCAGTGAGAATGAATCTTAACGTGTTGAAAAGCTCATTGTGTTAAAAATATGGCTTTACTGTAGATCTCCTAATGCCTTAGTGCTCATGTTCTGGTTTGGCTACTCCCAGACAGTCCAAATAAATCAGTGGGACTCAACCAGGGAAGGAGAGTCTGAATTTAGCTTATCAAGTTCTTCCAGAAAGGCCTCTACTTTATTTTTCATTCGGCAAAGCACATGAATGCCTGTGCTTTGGCCACATTCAATTGGATATTTTCTCTAGGAGAAACAAAGCTCTTTCAGGTAATGGTTATTGAATGTGTTTGGAGTAATCACATATACATACAATTAATATTCCTCAGCTGCAGTGAGGAAACAGATGTCAGCTCTACCTAGAATCCACACAATATTCATATTGCCTCTTTAGCTAAATGTAATTTACACTTGAACAAATATTGTACAAAATGAGAAGATTTTGAACAGTAAAACTGCAAATGAAAGGGTAAAAATCTTATATTCCCTTGTAAGATCATAAATCAAACACATAATACATAATGGTGCGTTGCTGATGTAACTTCTTTGGGTTTTTTTGGTTCAAGTAAACATAGTATTTGTGAATAATGCAGCAGAGGTGAATGCATACACTTCATTGTTTTAATGTATATCATTATGTATATAGTGCTGATTAAAAAAATAATAGGCATTTCCACTGAAACTATCTCCAGTGTTTTTGCAGTGTGGTTGTAAAAAACACAACACATCTGTGATGTGAATATTTTCTCCAAAGTATACTTTATCCTCAGGGAGCAGTGGAGAAAGAAATAAGTATTTTATCTTTCACTAGAAAGTCTGATACCAAATATCTGCTCCATCAGGGCCTGTGCAGTTTGGAGGACATGCCTGAGAAGGTGTGGTGTGAAGTGGAAGCTGGGTTCTGTTTTCAGAACACAACCTGATGTGTGGGGTTTGAATCAATCCACTGATTTCTGTACCTCTGCTTCCACGGTGGTGTAGGCTCCTCACACTTTAAAAATGGCTTTCAGTCTTCATGGTGCTTTTATGAAGCACTATTACCTGGATTGGCTTTTACTACTCTCCAAATTACTTGTGTGTCTGAGCTCTAAGGTGCTCTCCATACCTAATTTTACAGCTGCCTGGAGATGGAATGATTCGTTCTCTACAGACAGCAGCAGAAGATATTGGAGCATCACCTAAGGTCACATGGGAAGACTGTGGCAGTAGAGATGCTCCTGGGTATAACTCAGTCACAAGCCACAGCGCCATCCTTCCAAATACTCCTGGGAGTTTTTGAGTACACTAATATATTTGATCAAGTATCTGTAATAGTTAGGCAGCAGAAGATATTGGAGCACTCACCTAAGGTCACATGAGAAGACTGTGGCAGTAGAGATGCTTCTGGGTATAACTCAGTCACAAACCACAGCACCATCCTTCCAAATATTCCTGGGAGTTTTTGAGTACACTAATATATTTGATCAAGTATCTTGTAATAGTTATGACCACATTTTTTTGCTTTTCATGGTAAGCAGGATGAAACTTTAAATTCAGTTGTGAATCCTGTTGCCATCATCTGCCTCTTGTTTGTTCAAGATCAGACTACTGGAAAATGCTCTACATGGGGCTAATTTGAAAATATCTAATATTCTAATCCAAGTAAGGTATACTTGCAGTAATAATCATTAATCGAGAGTTGAATCTGTGCAAAGGGATGAATTGAAGGTTTATTTGAGTATGACTAAATGAAAAGAAATGAAGTATTTATATATATACATATATATATAAACAACACATTCCTGAAATTAACAGGCATCTGTTGCTCTAATCATAACGTGAAACAGGTGTCATAAACGCTGATCTGTTTTCTCTCTTAGTTAGCAAAATATCTGGTTTATACAATATTCCTTCTTAGTTTTGAACTAATGGTGATGTTTTAAGGGATGAAGTTGGGAGGTGAGGGAGGGGAAATTATAATACTTGATTTTTCCGAACTCCCTCATGGTGTTGCTAATAAGTTTAACTGTGGGTTTACTTGCATGAAAAATTACCTGAAGAAAATACAAACAAATTTTGTTTTCTGAAAATAGTTCATATTCTTATACTCAAATTCTGAGACAGTGTGTAAGATCTCCAAAGTATGGTGTGGTAATAAAATGAAAGAAGTGCTCAAAGAGTTGGAAAATATTTTTTTTCTCTGTAAAAGAAAGTATTCTCTTGAGAACTGAAGTATTTTCTCTTGAGTAAAGAAAGCTATTTTCAAGAGTAATAGTCATATTACTGATACTGAAGAAAATGTCCTTCTGCCAGCCATGGCATTATCTCAGTGGGGCTTTGCACTAGAAAAATGTCATTAGCTACAACACCAGGCACCACAAGAACAAGACATGCCATGTTTTGGAGGACAAGAATTTAATACTCATGATGTCCTTCCTTGCACAGAGGAAATGGCAGTATTTGAACCTGATGATATTTTCAACACTGGAAAATGACACAGGTCATGATGAGCTGTAATTCTTGTAAGAAGTAAGTGGTGATATTTTGGCACTGAATTTTCACCAGAAAAGACAAAAAAGCACATACAGAATGTGGAAAAGAATTTGAAATTAATAAAATTAGCCCAAAATTTTGAGAGTGTGAGATTAAAAACATCTGAGAAAACCACCTGGGGTGTATGGCTAATGTAGTACCAAGGTGGTAGTGAACTTAGCTCAACCCTTCACAGTGATCAGGGAGGTGCTGCTCTGTCCTAGATGGAGCTGTTGCTTGAAGAACCTGAGTTTTACTCAGTAAATTTGGTATTAGTCTCGGCTGCAAGGTAGTCCACTTTTTATTCTGTATATTCTAATATTCCAAGGGAGGAACTTCCTGAGTTTATGAATCTGCAATGTTTGGACTATGTCTGAATGATCAAAAGAGACTGATTTGTCTCCCTCCAGTGAATTATCCCTTTCCAGAAAACCACAGTGGCTGCAAGCCGTGCTCATTTTAGATGCAGGCTCAGGCATGTTTACATATTTTCTCAGTCATTTAAAATTGGCTTTATTTTCTCTTGCAAAAAATGCATTACAGTCATTGTACCTTAATTTAAATAAGGCTCATGGGACTGTTAGCTATAGAAAAAAATAGTTTTTGATATGAAAATGTAACATCCCACTTTCTATTGTTTTTTTCTTATTGAAGATATGAAAATGTAACATCCCACTTTCTATTCAAGTTAAACATAGAAATTAAGAAAGTCTGATCAATTGTTGTGGCTATGATTTTTAACCACTTATTTAGCTTACTATTAATCCATCTTCAGCTCCATGTTCTAGTGCCTCATTTAATAATTTTATTTGTATGGAAGTCCAATTTACAAATAATCTAATTAAAAAATTAAGTTGTTCTAGTCATTCAGAGCAATAACCACAGGAAAGATGGAAGTGCAGAGAAATAGAAGTTATGTGGACAATAAAAAAATATCCTTTACATAGCTACAGATAAATGCTTAATCTTAGTTTTACAAAAACAGACTCATTCTTCAAACTGATGTATTTCAAAACATGTCAGATTTCAGAATATAATATAGTCAAGTATTACTGAAATGTGACTTGACTCAAATTGAGATAATTACAGACTGTTTCAACAATTTCTCACTTGTTTTGGCAACTGGACTCAGCTGAATGACTGCAAGGTAAAGACCAAATTCAAAATAAGCTTTTTTTTAAGGAACATGCTTGTTAAAACTTTAGCAGAAATAAGCAGAAACATAAGAAAGTTTGAAAACAGAGGAGTGACACAAAAACCACCAGCATTCTGTGCTGAACTTTTGGATTATTTTCCCTATCAAAGAAATTAATGAGATTAACATGTTGTTCAGGATAGTTTCTACACTGTGTTAAATTCCTACCTAAATGAAGGGTCATCTTAGACAGCCCAGTCATGCACTTGGAGGGATGACTGTGGGAACAGGATTTAGGTGGATGTAAGTTTATGTGGAAGGGGGTTTTGCTGAACTGATTATCTCATTGATCAGACCAATACTGCAAGAACTGCAAGAGAGTGTCCCACTGTAAAACCCCTCAGCAGAGACCCCAGCTGCAGGCTGCGGACAGACAGTCCTGCTTCTCACCCATCTGGGCAGCCCCAACTCTCACAGGATTCAGTCCAAATTTTTTTCCCCAATTTTCAGTTTCAAGCAGATTATAAATCCTTTCCAAGGTTATGCATTTTTATTTCAGTATCCAAATTCTAAAGCTGCTGTATTCACCACCTTTGTTTCCGGCAGAGCAGAGTCTGCTGCTCTCAGCTCTGTCAGCTCTGGGCTTGATTTGTCTCCAGCAATTACCAGGAAGGTGGTTGCTATGCTGCACTAATGAAAGGAGCAACCATGTTTCCTTGAAGGCAGTATAAGCAAGCATAAATAAACAAATTCTTTGTGGTGTTAATAGTGTAAATGAGATATTATTGCAACAGAGAAAGTAAGATATTAACCCGTTTTAGAGGCTGGATAGCTATCAACCTTTCAACTTTCTACGCAAAGCTTAGCTTGAGATGGATAACTTTTTTGGCAAATATTTGTATTATGAGTTTTATAGAATTTTCTCCTTCATCTTGAGGTGTCACATTTTTGTTGTGTTTGTTCTTGTTACCATATTTTTGGGTGGACGTGGCCCAGGCTGCCCAGAGAGGCTGTGGCTGCCCCATCCCTGGAGCGCTCAAGGCCAGGTTGGATGGGGCTTTGAGAGACTGGTCCAGGGAAAAGTGGCCCTGCCCATGGCAGGAGGGTTGGAATGATATGATCTTTAATGTCTCTTCCAATCCAAACCATTGTATGGTTCTATGATTTTTCCAGTGATGGTCTGTCTCCACAATTTTGCTGGTTACTGTTATATCAATGACAGGTGCATAGATGAAGGTCCATGGCCAAAGCCAGGAATATAAGTTTTAATTTTAAAAAATCATGTTATGTTGCACTGAACCTTGTCATCTCTGGTTCACTGAATTTAGCTCTAAGTGTGATTTTTTCTGAGAAGTAACCGTAAAAACTGTATCACACATTGTCGTGTTTGTATTTCAGTGACTTTGCATCAGTTTTATTCAGGATGTTGGAATTTTTTTAAAACCACCAGATATACCAATGAAGATTTGAAGGTCATGCTGTGTTTAAACTCATGTAACACCAATAAAAATGGTATTTCTGACAAATGAAATCTCATTCACCCTACCAGCAAAGCACTTCAGTGTCTAGAGCAGGCTGTGCTGTCAGATTTTCTTGAGGTGCAAGTAAATCCATTCCACTTCCAACATAAATGCAACCTCACAAAACAAGCTTATGCTAAATTATGAAATAGTCTTACAATATTAGCACTGTGTATTGCATTAAGGTGGGAAACTTTGGTGATCATACTACCTCATCATGGAACAAGCTTCCATCACTGTAACAAAGTATGGGAATTATCCTGAAGAGTGACTACTGTAAAGATACTAACCATGTGTTATTACATATCTGTAGGTAGAGGGTGTTACTTACTTGAATTATTCAGTGTCCTTTTAGTACATCTCAATATTTCTGGAAAATGCTGAGCAGTTTTTGCTAGTGGCTGCAAAATTATAACTTTTGTCTTGTTACTTGGTTAGGACAGAGATATATTTCTTTTTGGAGATACTGGGCACTGAAAACATTGATCCAGGATGAATTGAGGAACAAAATAAATGCAGCATATTTTAAAGGAAACTTCTTCTTTGCTAGCTATTAAGTATATTTGGTGTTTTAAGAGGAAAAATGGAATACCACATTGTAAAAATACATTAGTTGGACACACTGTAATTTCTTTTCTTATCTGATTTCTGATTCTGACTTAGCACACTACAAACTATTTTCCTTTTCTTCTCTTCCTTTATTTTGCAGTTAACTTTGACCACTTTCAAATATTGCGGGCTATTGGGAAAGGGAGTTTTGGAAAGGTAAGAATCAATTTATTTTTGCGCAGCTTAATGTCTAATAGGGAATACCTTTGTGTTTTTCTGGCTTGATTATGGTGAAAGAATATAGCTTTTGTAACCTTTTCCTTCTTAAGAACATCTAAGCACCAGTATGAACTGTCTCTTCATTAAATTATTTATATTATTCATTAAAAATAATTGAGCAAAAATTATTATAATAATTAATTATCCCAAATGGAGATTAGCAGAGCTTAGAAATCTGTCCTGGAAACAAAAATCAACAAAAAGGTAGGTACAGACTACTTCTTTAGACAGTCCACCAAGTGATCTTGTTCTTAAATCTCTGAGCTTATTTGTGTCTTTAAAATAATTGCAGTATTTTGAAGGCATTTTACATAGAATAAATCCTCTTGGGACTGTGTAAACTGACATACAATATAATTATGATCATTGAGTAAATGTTTGTTCAATTCAACAGGATTTTTCTGAAAGAGAGAAGATTAATGGTTTGTTTACACTTGAGCAGACAACATTTATTTCCTACTAATAGTGATTATAACAAGGTTTTAAATCTATAATATAAAGCCACATAGCCACATATAATACAAATAAAAAGCCACAAAGTCTGAGAAAATGCTATTTAAAACTATTAGAAACCACTTCTCACAGGACTACATGTGAAGGTGAAATATAAGTGATACTTGATCAGGTGACTGATCAAACAACAGCTGTCTGGCTCTTGATTTCAATGATTTCAATGATTCCTGAGTGTATGGCAGCTCAGTGCTGGTGAGGCACTTCTGTAGCCATACATTAAGAACACACAAAGGATTTTTCTGGTTCTTGGCCTCCATGCAGAACAATGACTTTAATTTTAGAGAGGCCAGAAATACTTCTTGCAGAACAGCATGGTCCTTCATGGCACAGTCCTTATTCAATTCAGTAGTTTTCAGCAGAAACCCTCTTTGAGGTCAATAGAAGTATATCCTGCTTGGGCAAAAAGGTACTTAAAAACCCCTTAAAATCAGGGCAGCAGAGATCTGTCGTTGTTTATTATCACAATACAGAGGTGGAATACCATGTCAAACTAAATGAAGGTCCAAGAGTGAAATTTATGTACAGGAAAAAAAGTAAAAGACATATCCAAATCATGTTGACCCTCACAGAGGAATAGCTACTTAGATCAGAGTTCAGCATTTTTGGCTTCAAATTGCCCACTTCTGAATTCACTTGACAAAATTTTTAATATACAAACAAAACTTGTTTCATCAGAATTTCTAACCTGCCCTCTTCCAATGTACTTGGAATTATTAGTAACAGGAATATACTAAACATAACTAATGTAAAGGTCTTCCACAAACAAACAAACAAACAAACAAACAAACAAACAAACAAACAAACAAACAATTTCCTGGATTTATGAAGACCAAAGCATAAGCAAAAAGCTGCTATCACCTTGGCAAAGCAAGGTCACTGAAGCCAGAAAGCTCATTTTACAGTAGTGCCCTGCACCTTGCTGGGGCACCACTGATCCCTGCCCTGTCTGTGCCTCTTTGGGTGTGCAGCAGACAGTACCCCAGCTCTGTGCCAGTGTCTGTCTGCCCAGACAATACCCCAGGTATTATCCCTGGGGTGTTATCTGGGCACCTGCATGTGCCTGCCCAGCAGTGTGGGAACTGCTCCATGGGTGGCCACACACATTCTGCCACAGCTTGCCCATCATTTGGCATGAACAAAAGAGCAGCCAACTTACACAGAAGCTGTGGCTGAGATGGTGCTAGCAGCCTCAGACCTCACCTCCTGTACCTGTCCCTTAACAAGGCGCAACCTGGGCTCTCAAAGGACACCTCTGAAGTGAGCTTGGTTTTTTTCAGAAAAAAAGAGCATGCTTGGGGTTACTCTACCTACCCTCCTCAAAACTGCTGTGGTGTATCTTTTCCTGAAAAATATGCAACAGTTTATAGGAGATGGCACCTGCTCTTAAGGTGTCCCTAAGAAGAACTGGGTACAGAGCAGCAGCTGAAAGCAGGTGGCCACTTGTCAGAAAAGACAACAACTTGAGATACAAAGTGTTTGGTACCAAACGGCCTAGGAGTTCCTGTGACAGCAAATGTGACTGTGAACTGGAAATGCCAAAGGCAAGGCAGGGAGCTGATTTCTGAAGCCAGCGGGGGGACAGGTGCCAGCTGCTGAGGCAGGCAGCCCCGTGGAGGAGCTGAGGTGCTGAGCATCACCTTGAGCTCTGTGCACGAGAGAGAGCTGAGCAGCACAGGGGTCTGCCGTGCCAGATACCTCCTGCAGCAATATCCTGCACAGGCCTGCGGTTGCTGTGGCAACCAGAGTAATTTAAGAAATATTGAGAGAGAGAGACAGAGATATTGTACCAAGAGCGATAAAATAAAAAAAAATAGAGCATGTCTTAAAACATCCTATTGCTCTCAGAAAACAGAAAAGGCCACAGAGGAGCCATAAAGGAAGCAGGCAGTTTAAGAAAGCGTGGTACTGAACATGGTGTTACACTCTGCAAGATGCTAGAGCACAGCAGACCCCGAGCAGTAAACACCCTGCAATAGAGATTAACAGTCTTGCATCCTTTTTTGACATTTTCTGCTGCCAGGTACTTCCAGAAGGACAATAATAGGAAAAGTTGCCAGCAACGAGGCTTCTAAATGAACAATAAAGGCAAGACTGACTCACAGAGACAGACATTTGAAATGGTGACTGATTTACCATGTTTTGCTTTTGGCTATGTTATAATAGGTCATTTTAAAATGGGCTTCTTTCTTTCCCTTGCCCATGGAAGGAAAAACAAGGTGATTTGTCAGAAGCCTGTACTCATCTGGGAAAAAGAAACCTGTTACACCAAGAACGTTCCTGTTGCATTTGACAACTGCAAAATAAGGATTTAAGTTTAGAGGGAGCTCATACTTTAAACATGTTCTCTGAGGATCGTGCAACTCTATTTTCACCAATATAGATTCCCCAAAGTGGGTTCACAAGAACCACACCTATATAAACTGTAAAAAAATTAGATATTTCTGTAGAAATACAGAAACTTTCACCAGTTTTCTGAGTGCCGTGGACAAGAGTGGATCAAAATCAACGAAGCCTTCATAAAGTAGGCTTGTTTTATTTTCCTGTATGGTGTGAAAGGATGGTTTTATTTTCCTGTATGGTGAATGCTCCTTTGCAAGGGCAGAGACAGTAGAAACAGGGACACATGATATGATAGAAGTGCTGTCTCCTGCTTCATCTGGCTATTTTTTTTCAATATTGTTATATGTAGAGCCATCACTCTTTTCAAATAAAATATTGAAAAAATTATATATTTGAAGATCATCCAATAAGTACAAAATGAACGAGGACTGAAATACAAGAATTCTCATTGTCCTTTAGTGCAACAATAACCACATAATTGCAGGGTTACTGCTGCAAAATAATTTGTATTCAGGTGTAACAACTAGTTCTCAGAGATATTATAGTACCAATTTTCTCTGACTTCTCTGTTCATGGGAGTAGTTATATTAAACAATCTAACATCCTTAAATTGAATTCAAATTATAATTTCAAGGTACAAACTCTTCTGTTTGTCTAAGACGCTGAGACACAAGACTTAGTTCTGATTAATTTGCTTGAATAAAACAGTGACTTCCTGTGATGAAGTAAAATTGAAATTACAGTCCTGTAAACCATATGGGAGCCCAGAATCATGTCTGCACTGACTGAGGGTAAATACTATGCAAAATACTTCAGAAAAAATATGCTTCTATCCTAAGAGCAACATAGCACACAACTGCAGAATATTAATATTTTTTGACAGTATTATGACCTGGTTTTTTGTTTGAGTTAATATGAAAGGATACTAAGCAGATGCTTTGGCTGCTCCAGATGTCATGTTTTGCTCAGGGGAATCTGGGAATGAATCTCCCTGTTTAAAGGAAATCCCCTGGCAGCCTAAAGACATCCATTCTCCAGCTTCTTTGAGTAAATCTTGCCAGCTCTGCTTGTAGGCTAAGACTATGAGAACTAGTTTTTCAGAGCACATGGGTAGGACAGACAAGGGAGCAGTATTTGGGTAGGACAGACAAGGGAGCAGTATTTCAGGCAGATGCTCAACAGCAGGTTCATCAATTCCCATCTGGAGTGAATCTGATTTCTGTCTTGTAGCCCTCTGTGTTGGGTGAGAGCTTCTGCCCGTGCAGTGCCACAGCCCCTTTGCTGGGCTGGGACTCCTCATGGCAGCCAAAGCTGCCCCATCTCATCTGCTGATGTGAGATGCAAAATACCACACAGGAGCATGGGGGAGTGAGCACCCCAGCTTCCAGCTCTCCACCTGACAGTGGCCTCATGCAGAGGTTCTTCTGGCTGAGGGTTTGTCCCTCTCCTCTTTTATCACCTGTTGTGAAACCACATCTGGAGGCAGTATGAGAGGTCTAAGTACTCCTGTGCTAAATTTAGACCAAAATTGACACTAAGTGCACCTTGTTCTTTCCACACCATGCACATAGCAGCTGTAAGTCTCTTCTAGTGGGAAACAGGAATAATCTGTGTTTTGCAGCAAGTCTGATATTTCAGCCATCACCATCTTTTGCTCTGGGAAGAACTTGAAGCTACCCGTGGTTGCTCTCTGCCAACACAGCTTTATGCAGCTTTCTTCAGCAATCTCCTCTGGCTTTTGCATGTGAAACCAGAGGAAATCCAAGAAGGTAGTTTAGAAGTGAGCCACAGCACATGTTGCTCGTGAAAAATGAAGCTTGGCCCTGCAGCCATAATCTATTAGCTTCCTCCCTCAAATCTGAGAGAAAGTCACTCTCTGGTCAAATTTCTTCTAACATGATATGTTTTAAGGCAGCTCACTGTTACCTTCTAGCAGAAATAACTAAAGACACCACCCTGTGATAACAACTAAGAGAAGTAAAAAAACCCAAAAAACCTTTAGAAAGGGAATATTTTCACAAAAGATTTTTAAAAATAGCACTATACCATTCCAGAGAAAATTAATGGGGTTCATAATGCCTGCCTTTAAACATGTACAACACAGATGCCTATATCCAAACTGGCAATCTACAGCCTCTTTAGGGGACATTAGAGGAAAACCATTCCAGGTTCAGAGATAGTCCCCTGTACCTCTTTAGATCCATGCCTTATGGAGATGGCTGCTGTCCTTCTCTAAGACTATGAAGCTGAATAGTTGTTGAGTTCAGAATACATGTTTGCTCTGAATCATCACACTGTCTGGCCTTTGGTAAATGATATTCACAGAAAAATGGAGAGAGTGTGAGTGTGACAGGCTTCCATACTGATACATGTAAATAAGGCAATTCTGCACAGACTTTCATCATAATGAGTCATCACGGAATTTTTTTGTTGAGGTTCCAGAGCACCTGTTTATCCCTATTTTAAAATTGCTCCCTTGCCACAAAAAAACCCCAACTTAAACATTTCCCATTAAGATTGCACATGTTAGAAGGGCTCAAGGGCTTTTCCTTTCTTTCTTGCTTTAGTGGAAAATTTCAATCCATTGATGTCCTGTTCAGGAGAAGTACCAGGGAAGGTAGAAATGCCAGGGAAGATCTCCAATATGATCCAGTGCTGTCATAGCAATGTCAGGCATTTTTCACAATAACATCAACATGGCTGCAGGTTGTGTTTCCTGGTTTTTAGTAGGAAGTAGCTTCATTATATTCATTAAAATCCTATTGATTTTGTAACCATGTTAAAGGATTTGCGTAGGTACACATTGCTAGAAAATGTTTACTATCATTCTGCTTTTAAGCTGTGTGTTAGGCAAGCTTCTACCAACAACAGAAGGTCTGTTTCAGCTGTGCTGAGCACCCTTGTCTTTACTGCCAGGTAAGAGAGCTGAGTGCTTTCTGGAGTCCCAGCAGCATTGCAAAACTGGTTTCCATTACATATTTTGGTGCAGCATATGAACTTGATTGGCCACATTGGTCAAACCTGTACTTCTCAGCTGAGTAAAATCCCATTCTCTCAGCAGTCTCTCTAGTCAACCCTTCTATAGGGAGGCTTTTAATGTAATGGACTGAGGGGCTTCTGAAAACACCTAACTCTTGGCCAAGTTGTACATGAAAATCGTGATGCAAACTAATGTACATGGCTGAATTTCTGGACTGAGGTTCTGAGCTAAAATCCCCAAATTTTGCAGTTTATAATGTGACTCACTAAAGTGGATTCTCCATATATTCTAAGACAGGATGTCAGGAATTGCCCCTGAAAATTCTGCTTATGCTTTTGAAGGACCTGTGGGAGCTTGAACAATTCATTTTCATCCCTACTTTTCCCACTCAGTTTCAGCTCAATCCCACTTGCTACTTTTTCTTCCTGCAAAAGGCAAAACACAATTCCCCATTGTTCCACAGCCAGGGTTCTTTCCATACAAATGTGGACCTTTAGTTATCTTAAGAGCATCAACAATTTTCAGATCTTTCATAACAGTCCAAGGTGAAAAATAAAACAACACTTCAGTACTCACCATTGTGCAACATTGATGGGCTCAAAACAGAATGTTATTATCCCTGTTTTTCTTAATAGCAGAACATGTCCTGATACTGGGAAAGGTAATTAGAAACACTGCTTAATCATGCCTTATCATTGTAGGTTAAAGGTGCTCTATTAACTCCTCTATTTGGAGTAGATTTGTGCTCAAGGACACACTTTATGAAAGCAGAGTTTCAGAGAAATGATTTGACTTTACTGGCCCTGTTCCTCCCAGTTTCAGCTGTGGGATGTTTGTTACTCCTGATTGTTCCTAAATATTGGGTGCATAAGTTCCTTAAACTCAGAGAGAAGGGATTTCTTTTTGGCTGTCACTGTATTGTAATCTGATCTCTTAATATGAATTTATGAGTGTATAGTGTAAATTTTTGTGGGTAAAATATGGGAGCATGCATGTGTGCATGCATTTAAATATACAAATAAAAGAATAATGCCCACACCAACTGCATCCAGAACACCTCAGAACTTAGACACTGCAGGCCTTGGATACCTAAACCAGATGTTTCCAATACATTTAGAACAATTGAGTATTTCTGTGTTACCAAAAATTGTACTTAACCTGATGCTTGGTTGTGGTGCTAGTGCCAGTCTCCAGCTCCATTCTCAAGGCAAAATATCATGACAAAAGGAAATCCAGAATTCCTGTGGAAGTTCTCTTGACTAAGATTTTCTTCATGCATTTACATTATTTGGCTTTTGTCAAAAAAAAAAAGTAAAAGTGTGGATGTTTACTGCCAGAGACTAAATCATTGTAATGGTCTCTTGTGAATTCAGAAATACTATGATGAATACCTCTATGAAAATTCTTTTCCTTTCAACAGTAATTAAGGGAGCATAATTCTGATATTTAGATGAAATATTGAGCCTTGGGAACACAGGCAAGGTTTATGATGCAGTAATCAAGATGTGAATATTGACTTGTGGGAATGAGGACAATGACTGAGCATTTTCCTAGGCAGGAGGCAGCAATTTCTCTGAATAATTAAATAGCCTGTGATTTCAGCCATTGCAGCATGTTACTCTCAGCTTTACCATGTAAGTTCTGAAAGTTATGATATTTTTCTGGGTCCCCATTTCATCTTATACAGGGTTGGGTTTTTGTTAATTTTTAATTACAGTCTATTACAAAGAATCCTGCAGAGCTGTGAAGTGAATGTGTTACTCAGTTGCAATATCCAGATCTGAATTATTGAAATATCATTAAAGACTCCTTTTATCCAAAGTCACTATTGAATTCACTTTCTCAAGGTGTCAAAATTTTTCTTTTACTTTGCTGCCAATTAGGTGTGCATTGTACAGAAGAGAGACACCAAGAAAATGTATGCCATGAAGTATATGAATAAACAGAAATGCATTGAGAGAGATGAAGTTCGCAATGTTTTCCGGGAGCTGCAGATAATGCAAGGCCTGGAACATCCCTTCCTAGTCAATCTGTGGTAAGAAAATCATTAAAATGCTTTCATGGAGCTCTCATTTTCTCCTTGTTGCAGAATCAGTTCAGAATATGGAAGGCTGGAAAGCTGAAAAGAACTTGGTGACTTCTTTTGTTAAAGGTATTAGGTTTCACAGGGAATTTTATTTTTCATTAATATTTTTAAGGTGTTTTTTTAAATTGGAATATTTAAACATCATATTCATCTGTTCATTTTTGCTTTGGTTTCTCTCCAAATTGTTACAACACTGTGTTGAAATGTGTTGTCCTGCCCCATTTGTTTTTGACAATACGTGGACTAAACCTCTCTAATAAAGCTGTGGAATATCAAATCCAACCATTAATTTTATTTTTTAAAGTTGATTCAGAGAAAATTCAAAACTCAATTACTTTCTAAAAATTACTGTCACAGGACAGTAAAAAAGTGCCTTTTTGTCACCTGGAATTTCCTGTATCTTCTCCATGCTAGACCCTGAATCTTTTGGTCACACATGATTGTGAGAAAATGCTGGTCAAGCAATGACTAGCTTCATCTACACCAGCAGATTAAAATATTTGCTGGCTCTTATGTAGTGTGATAATGCCTGCTGGCTTTTGTAGTGATTGTAGTAATGGGATGCAGAGTTTCCCTCCTTATCTAATGACCTGTGTCATTCAGAAAATGAAAAGGTGCAGGGGATATAACCCACTGCAATATGAAAATTATTCAGCCTGTGAAGAGCTTGATTGGCTGGAGATGGTTACAATGCACACTGATCTTGTGTTTTGTGAGTTTTAGCTGTCTTACTTGAGGTCACTGCCCAACCTACAGTGTTCTGCCCATCCCTTAGCTCACTCCTGGTGCCAGGTTAGCACCTTTCACAAATTAAAAGCCAAGTTGTGTTGTCTTGAGTGAAAACAGCTTTAGTGTAATTGCAATTTAATAGAAAGCATTTGAACCCAAAATTGACTCCAAATTAGGTCCAAAAGGACCTAATTATATACATACATATGTGCTCTTCACTTGATATGAATGATCTGAGCTAATCTAGTACCCTGTTGAAGGCTTTAAAAAAATACATCATTGTGACTGCAATACAAAACTTTCCCAGTATATTTTCCAAGGTTCCAGCAAGCTGTAGTCCTGGTATTTCTCTGTCAAAGATATGGTATATATCTTAGGAGGCTGTGGAGTTCTCTGTTATGTGTTTGTCTACCTTTTTTGAAATCCCACACACTTTTGTTCTTTATCAGGAGGTGTGGAAGTATCCACTGTGTAACTAGACACTGCACAGAAACAGTCATAGGTTAATGTGATCTGAGAGATAAACATAGCAGTGCTGAAAGACTGAAGATCAAATATTTATTGTGAAACAAAAAGAATGCTAGATTCCCATTACTGAATTATACTCAGATAATAAATATTCTTTCTCATTTTCTTTTTCCATGCCAAAGATTAAACTTGAAATAAGAAATACCTTAAAATGCACTGGGCATTATGATGCCTTTTATCCTTCCTGCACTTCTAAGATACCATCACAGGATATCAAGACTCAAATGTTATACTTTATGTGTGTATGAGAAATGCAGAAAATGAAATATAGTACGCTAGAGTTGCAAAATATTTCAGGCAAACAGGACATTATTCAAGATACTTCAGTGAACTAACAATGTTTTATATTTGCTGTCTCTAGCAATGGTTATAGTTGACCAGTCTGATCTCTTCACTCTCCTGATTGGTGACAGGACTCAAGGAAAAGTCATGAAGTCGTGGCAGGGCAGGTTTAGGTTGGATATCAGAGAAAGGTTTTTCACCCAGAGGGTGTTTGGGCACTGGAGCAGCTCCCCAGGGAAGGGGTCACAGCAGCAGCCTGACAGAGCTCAGGAATCATTTGGACAATGCTCCAGGCACATGGTGTGACTCTTGGGGTGTCCTGTGTAGGGCCAGGAGCTGCACTCGATCCCTGTGGTCCCTTCCAACTCAGGGTGTTCAGTGGTTCTGTGGTTTTGTACGAGGCTCTATGACATTCAGGGACTCAAAATAATACAATTAGAATTGTAGAAATTTTTCAAAAAATACTTTAATTGGCCTTTATTATTTTCACCTGAAGTGCTCACCTCAAACACTGCTCTGACTCCAGAGTGAGATGCTGAACTGCTGGAGAACCTGTATTTCACCCTGGGACAGCAAAGGGAAATCTTGAGCCTGAACCTTCCCAAAATTAACCTAGTCTACCCTGAATAACTCTTTCCTTGTATCAGGCTTAAAATATGTTTCTATTAAAAAAATAGCTTTGAACAATCCTAAATTAATTTTAATTAATTTGTTATATATTTATGGAGTGTCTACACTTGCAGGCTACAGTAGAATTTTCCAGACCTCTGACTTCTCTGCCTCAAATTTCAGCTGAATTTCAAGATATTCTACTTGAAATTATCTTCAAATAATGAATCTTATCTTCAAATAATGAATTATTATTATCTTCAAATAATGGATTATCTTCAAATAATTATCTTCAATATATTATCTTCAAATAATGAACTTTGTTATTGAACTGCAACAAAGGCAAAGAACAAAAATCATAAATGATCCATGAATAATGGTCACATCTGTTCAAGCCATATGAAGCTTTTAAACATATTATGTTTCATTTATTTAATATTTGAAACTACATTTTTATTTCTACCATGGGAAAAGGAACACTGCAAGTATGAATGGAATAGTCATTAAATATGTTGTTCCCAGAAATAATTTCTTAAAATAACATTTTCATTGATTGTTGGTGAACTAGAACTCTGTTTAATGTATTTCTACTTGCAGTTTAGATGCAATAATAATTTGCATCAAATACATTTACACTGTAGTTATAACTTATATTGGATGATTGGCACGAATCCATGAGTTTTGCTCCTATGAGTCAATTCCTGACACAGTAATGGAAGGAAACAGTTGAATCTGCATTTCTTCTGTAGTAATTGCAGCTAGATTAGTTTCATTTTTCAGAGCTAGATTTTACTGTTTTGTTGATTGCACTGTAAATGTACAAAGGAACTGTAACAGGAACTACTAAGCCTGCATTTTTTCAGAAACTGGAATATTAATCTAACAGGGAACAGTAATGTCATGGTGTAAGGGGAATAAGATCACTTCAGTTTGTTTAAATGCCAAAGTTCTTTGGCCTAGTCTCTCTTGCAAGGCTTTATCACACTCTCTTAGGGTTCATATCAGTTTTTAGAAATCCTGTCAAAAGTAAGATTTTGGTGACTAAAATAATGAAATTAAAATATTTTCATTTTTTCATAAAGTATAATTTTCTGTAAGAATAATTCAGTGTCCTATTTTTTTTTTCATTATGATGAATTGAAATTAAATCCTACATATCTCAACTGAAAATGTCAAATCCTAAATCAATATTGAAAAGTATATTTGGAGGAAATTCCATCATGGTAAGCTTTTCATGAGTTTGTGGTACTTTCCCTGATGTGAACAGCTGATTTTCAAAAGTTTATCATCTGTATTTCAAAATAAAATTAAATTAGTAACAAATCTCCTAACAGCTCCTTGAATATACTAATCTATCTTTGAGAAATTACATGACCAAAAATAAAAGCTGGCAGTTTAAGAAACAAACATGAATACTGGAAAGTCCTTTAGTTTTTCATGATAACTGAAGAAAGTAATGAGATGTGTGTATACAATCCTTCATCAGTTAAATTCTTGTGAGAGAACAAGAAGAGGGAAGAAAGTAAATGTTCTGTGGTGGGTGGATCTATCAGCAGCTACAGTTTATACAAGAATACAGAGAAGCTCATACAAAACAAGGGTAGCATCTCAACTCTGAAAGATCTCTATTTAAGCCTTTTGAGGCTCATGCATCTTCTCTGAGCTTTATTACATTTAACTTCATAATCTCAACTTATAAATCACATTATTTGAAGTATGAACTGTCTTTCATAACATCTGACACAGAAGGAATCATTCTTCTGTAAATGCTCATAAAAGCTTGGAGGATAACAGTGTTTTTCAGGAAGCGTTTGAGGTTGATTTATAACTTTCATTTTAGAAATGAAATTGAATAAATGCTTAAAGCCACTTTTATCACCATTAGAGGCATTTCTGATAATAGAGATTCCTTCTTAAAATAAAATGCAGTCCTGTTTTTTATCACACTTTTTTTTTCTGTCATGGGCATTTCAAGCACAGATGAATGGGCTGTAGAAATGTCAGCTGCCAACTCGGTCCCACCTGGAGTCTGTTCCTCCCTGATAGTCAGCATTTCATCCATGTTCATCCTTCCCCAGATATGTGAGTGTCCCCTGGGCAAGATGAGTGGTGTTTCTTTCATGTTTTAAATACATTTCTTACAACATCCATTGGGACTGAGCCAAGAGCCAGGTTACTTGCCAGGTACCAGTGCAGGTAGATTTGGTGTTATGTGCCTTTTCCTCACTCATGATGAGATGTTTGAAGCATCCACTGGCTGCTCTGAAAACAACATGGCTTACCACAAAAAAACAGATTTTTCACAAAAAATCCCATGTATCAAAGTGGTTTCCTCATCTTGCTGATGAGGAACTGAAAAAAATGAAAAGAAATTGGACCATTTCTCAAAAGTTTCGAAACATTAAAGTGATCTTATTTTTAATAGCCTTGCAAAAATTTTTTAGATTGCCAGAACTTTTTGTAAAGCAATGGGGGAGAAGGATAACCATGTTCTTTTTTCAGCTTAGGTAATTTTCCTGGTGTAGACAAAATAGAATGTTTGGTTTATTTAACAAGCCACGAAGTGTTAGCTGCATTCTCTGAGTGGCTATATACTGTGATGTATTTTTCTTTTCACTTATCAGTCTATGGAAACTGCATGTATTCCATGACAGACCCACAGAAGTACCTTGCTGTTGCCAGCTACAGTGAGACTTAAGTTTCAAATCCAGTGAAAACTGAAGAACACACATTGCAGTAAAAAAAGTTCATGGATTTCTGAGTTAATCTAATACCTCAACATGTCTTCAAAAGAAAGAGGCAAAAACAGAGAAAAAAAAAGATCTGGAGAGAAGAAATTATTTTTTCAGTCTCAAGTGTTGGATGGGTTGCTCAATGTACACACATACACAGATACATAACTGCAAATTAACACTTCCCTGGGAAAGGTGCTCTTTCTAGACAAGGTCACCTTGGACTGTCCCATAGCATGGCTTTGCTCCTCAGGTTGGTATCAAAATGTGCATAAATCTACAAACTTAGGGAAGCAAGAAGACCTGACCAAGTGTTTTACTGCTGGGTGGAGAGGAAAATGACCAACCAAGGAACACCAATTACCTATCAGAGACCAAAGCAAGAGAGGAGGTCATTTAGGTCCATCTCAGGTGAATTTGTTTAGCGGCTGTGGTCTTGTGGCTGCTTAAGTTGCCTTGATATAGGTGACCTAATGTGGAATGAAAAGACTTTATGGGGGGGATTCAATTTTTTTTTTTCTTACATGTGTTGTGACTAGTTTTCTGACTTCATGAGACACCACAATAAGGGCTGTGAGAAAAGTTCATGTTCTAACAGAATAATTACAATCAATTTTTGGAAGGGAACAGTGGGGTTGTGTTGATTCCTGGTAGGACCTAGGCTGGGTGTTTGTAATTGGCCTGTGAGCAGTCAGTTCTGATGAAAAGGAAAGGTAAATTGTACTGATGTCTGTCTTCATAGTATGTGGTGGAGTCCAAAATGGTAATGAAAAAATCCTGACACACATTCAGTTTTCCTGGAGAATAATGAAGGTGCTTAATCATCTTTGCTCTCTGGTTTTACCCAGCTGCTCCAATTCTGCTTTATGGGGAGCAAGACTTTGGTGTTCTCCTCTTTGGCTGTGTCTGTACCAGTAACTTAAAACCAGGTGTCCTTTCGGGCTCTCAAACCCAATATTTCATATTGCAAAATGTTTTTAGGCCTGCTCCCAGCCTTGCTATGGGCTGGGGCATGAGCAGCATCCCAGAGGAGCCCGGGTGCAGCCAGGCTGTTCCCAGCAGTAGGAAACCTGCACACCCTGTCCTGGGTTTGGGAGATGACCAGGAACAGACTTTTCTGTGCCATTTGGTCTCAGTGGATTTGGAGAATAGTCACTGATGTGTTTTTATTGATGCAACATGTGTTTCTTACTTTTGTGAATTTAGCTGAGGTCATGAATGCCAGGCTTGTAATCCTGGTCCATTCCAGATATCTGACAGTGTCTAAGTTTCTTTTCCAGCCAAGAAGAGATTGTAAATCAAGGGAGAAGGATATATTTAGCATCTTGCACAGATCTTAGATGGGTGAATTATTTTTGCTGTAGATGAAGCAAATGGTGAGTGGCTTTTTCAAATAGCTAGATTAATTCATCACTGCATTAATGTAAATCTGAAATAGGTGAAGATATTGAAAAAGACTGAAAAAAATTTCTGTTCTCTAGAGACTTAGAAGAGATAATGATGGAGGAAAAAGGGCAGAGAAAGGTGATGAGGCAGCAGGAAGGGTAAGATAATTGGAAGAAAAGAGTATAGAATAGATTTGACTTGAGTTGTAAATGTTCAGGATATTATTTCTAGCTGTGGAAATTACATTGGACTCAACACTGCCAGCTGGTGACCTCTGGGTGTTTTGCTAAATGAGTGTTAGCTGTAACATCATCACCAACTGATGAAAGCGTGATCCAGCAGTTATTTATTTTTTTTTGTGCTGATTTTAATAACCTAAGATAACAATTGACAGTATTGGGACACTGTCTGGATAAGTTTTATTCTAGTGACTAATTGTTTCCTGTGAAAAATTGCTGTCACCTTGAAATATATATCTTTGGGCTCAACTTTAATACATTCCTCTTAAAAGTGGGAATTGGCCTTTGGCATAATTTAAGTTTTGATCTTTTTTGCATTAGAAACTGCTGCACGAGCTATTTAATCTCCTGTGTGTCTCTCTGCACCCTGAGACCCTTCTTAGGAGCGTGCCTTCTGCATCATTCTTACTGAGACACACACTTTATTTGCTGACCCCAATAAATTTTTCTCACAGACAGCTTTCTCTGCAAGAGGAATCTCAGTATAAATATTGATAAATATCGAACTGCTGGGAAAAATAATCCCTACTGTTCTAAAAATTTTCATTTCCAGCCATGTTCCTTTTATAAATTTGCAATTCTTACCTTGTTTGGCCTTTGCAGTGGGGTAGCTGCTACCCAAAGCAGACCCTCTTGGGCTTGGAGGGAGCCTTGGCCACGTCTCACATTTGTGGTGTAGACACCTGCAGGAATCCTGTGCACATTTATGGCAGGAATGAGTGTTATTCCTTTTGGGCAGATGCAAAGCTCCAGGACTGAGGCAGGGGTATTCTCAAGAGAGCATGAGAGCAGGGTTTTGGTGCTCTCACTCTAATGTGATGTGAAAGAAAGAAGAAAAGCACTTAGATATTGCTTCAGACTCTGCAATTGCCGCTTTTGGCAAGCAGCGCTTTTTTTCCTTTTTCTTTGTTTTTTTTCTCTGCTTTAAAGGTTATGAATGGCAAACACAATAGCTAGAGTGTGCACTTATACTGATAACCAAGGTCCTGTAGGTAAAGTGGTTCTTTTGACAGAGTAATGAGTACATCATGTAAATCTAGTTTTCAGTCAGGATCAACTCTTACCTATGCTGTGGAAACTGGGACTGCAATTAGCCTGCAATAAAGGCTCTGTTAAAAGTACATTGCACAAGATGCAGCTCAGTGCTGTGTTAACAAAGCTCAACCACAGTGGAATGGCCATCAGAGGGCCAAACTGTCTTGGACGCACTTGTAAAACCATCCAAAGTGTGACTGCAAAGTAGGTGATTGTTACAGAAGAAAAATAAGTCCTTAACATTTCCACTGCAAAACTTTGGTACTGAGCAGATCCTACAGTCCAAAAATGTTACAGCTGTAACATTTATAGAAACTTGTCCTGGTTTGCTTTTGAGTATATTTGTGGTTTTAGTGATGATGCTTTTTTGTTCAAACCAGAGAGAACACATAGGGGAACTCCTTTTTATTTATAACAGGCTGAAGGAAAAGTCAGAATAGTGATACTAAAAACAAAACCAAAACCCCCATGGAACTAGCAAGAGATATCAAAATAGTGGTAATTGAATATCTATGTTCTTCAGGTGATACGTCACCTATCCAAGTCATATTTTCTTTTTGTTTCTGCAAGGATGTCAAGGGTATTTTTCAAGTTCCAAGTATTAAAAGGTGGGGATGATTTTTGCCAACGGTTGAAAAGGACAGAACAGAAGCTAAAAGCCTCTATATAAGGGTAAAAGAGATGTAAATAAATGATTAAATAATAATAATAAAAATCCTGAGTGCAAGGCAATTTAAAACGTCCATTGTTAGTAATGTTTCAGTGTGAATTTAAAATGGAAAATAGTGCAATTAAACCAAAGCAGAAAGTTCTGTAATGCATTAATTTTGCCTGCCTAGGAGAATCTTTGCCTTAACTCATTAAAATTTATCAAAGCTTTTATTAATTTAAAAGTCAACTACAGATTTTTACAGCATAAGTGTGCTTTTAATTCCATTTTATTGAACAAAAATTATATTTATTGTACTTGTAAAGTGCAGTGAGAACCTGATATTGAGACTTCAGAAAATTATTAATGGCATCCTGCTTCAAGATTAATTACAGTTGTGCAGTGTAAAGTTCTAGTGAGAAGAGAATCACTCTCATGTTTCATAAATACATGACACATAAGGGAGGATTTAAGGTTCCTTTTCTGTGGTGATGTACATTTTACAAACTAACATGCAGAACAAAGAAAGGTTATAAGATGACTATTTAAATTCCAAATTCCTCTGGATATGACCAGTAGGAAAATTACTTCTGCCCATCAAATTCTCTCTAACTACCTGAACCAGAATTTATTCAGGGTGTAGAGAGCAAATTCTTTCTTGCAAAAGCTGAGATGGTGGGATTGAACTTTGTTGACAAATGAGTAAGTGAAATAGACCTAACAGAGCAAATTCTTCTTCTTGACCATATATTTCACAGCCTCATCGAGAGATGGGCTGGGAGAAGGACAAGATAAAATACAGGTGCAAACGAAAATGGTAATGAGCCTGGTGAGAACGTGAACTGTGGGCTGAAAGGAGAAGCCATTTTTCTCCTTCAGTGGTACAAAATCTAACCTAATTAAAAAGTGTAACAAATATTACATATCAGATTCTTCAAGGTCTTGACTTCTTTTACTGATATTTGAAAAAAAAAAAAAGGAAGAGGAAATCAGGTGTTGTTTCTTGTTTGTCCAATGAAAGATAGATAAACTATAGATTTCTCTGTGGATTGTTTTTTTCTGTGGAGTGGAAAACTCTGAAACCTTTTATAAAAATAATCAAATCTATTATATTTGTTCATCTTAAATTAAAGCACTTGAAATCCTCTCCAGAGGAAAATGTCCTTTATTTGAAGAAAATATTCAAAACCTAGATAATCCTTCATAGAGAAAATTTGATAGTTGATAAATGATCAAGTCATATGATAAAAAGGAACAGGAATGTTCCCATTTAAAAAGAATTTTAGGAATTAAGCTTCATAAGGAACTAAAATGTAGAGATATAATTTAGAAGTGAAGAGATTGACATCAAAGAGGAATAAAATATGTTATGCTGGTCTCAAGTATTATCCTTTTCATTATTGTTCATTGCTTAGTAAATGGTGACATCTGTAGCCTTGACAGTACAGTACTGCATTCCTAAGGGAAGGATAAGCATGGATCCTTTCCAGTCACTACAACCAGCTCTGTGGAACTGACAGGTAGGACAATTTCCATTTCTTGTACCAGCTTTACTGCATGATCCAGGTTCATGTGGTGAGCACCTGCATGTTTTTGCTGGGTCTGGGAGGTCTGATGCAGCAATGCCTCCCATTCACCATCAGCCATGGTGGAGTTGTCTGCATTTCTGCAGTCTTTAGCAAATTATGGTTTGGGCCAAGCAACCTGAAGTGGTCCTAAACCTCCTCTAAAAGTCAGTGGAATATGGTGTATAAGAAAGTGACAAAACTCTGATAGTGATCCATATTTGGGATCACTAAACTACTGAATGGTACTAATGAAGCATAGAGTTTTCTAGCATTTGTTCAAGTGGAAAGTGGAATTATAGTTGCAAGGAAAAATTGACACTAGTAATTAGCACACAAAGATATAAGAATGATAAGTCAGTCTTTTAAAAAGCAGCGACAGATTGAAAATAGCACTGTGACTATCTGGAGTCACAGAGCACAGGGTGACTTTGGGACTAGCTCTGAGTGCCTCATGCATGTGTGCTACCAAAAAATGAACAGCTCTTCCTCCACACAGCAAACAAAAATCTGTTTGTGCACCTCAGCAGCCTGAGGCAGCTAAACAGCATAACAGGATCCATTTAGACTAACAGGGAAAAAATAACTCTTATGACTCTCTAACAAAGTTCAGTGCTGAAGAGGAGTTTTCACTTTTCTGCTGGCGCTGCATTTTCAGCAATCTTGTATTTAAGTTTCCTATGAGCTCTTAAAAGAACTCCACACAGTGTCTGTCAGTGTTCCTAATCAATCATGATAGGCATTTGCCTGCTTGGCAAGGTCTGTCACTCACTTCTTGTGACATACAGAGTCAGATGTATGTCAGCAAGAGTCAGATGCTTGCTCAGATGGATCCCTGGGTTTCCTCTGCGGCTGGAGGAACCACATTTAATACCTCTCTCCTTCCATTTTCCCTTCTCTATATAGCGCAAGAAAATCTTATGACCTTTTCAACAGGATTTGATATGCCAGCTTCAGGATGCCTTATCAATAAATATAGAGCTGCCTGTGGTTCATTCTTTAGCTGTGTATTTAGTATGACTGATGCCATGTACACAGTATCTGCATAACTATTGGCAATGGTTGATACTCCAAATTCAGAAGAAATTTATCTTTAATTATTATTATCACAACCTTTGACAAGTATAACCTGCTTTAATGACATCCTATATTAATTTTTCTGTACCTGTTCTAATGAACATTTTCACACTTTTTTAAAATCTCTCTTACTTATGAGACAACTGAAAACTTATTGTCGCTGAGTCTCTTGTGCTCTCCTGGTATGTCTGTGCTCTTTCCCAGGGAAAAGAGAAAAAGAAGACCCTCCAGATTGTTATCCAGCTTCTGTTTAAGTAGGGAATCCTGGCTGAACAATGCCTCTACAGCCTTGCAAGCATGACTTTGTGTAAGCTATAGCTCACAAGAAGCTAAAGATGCTGTCGGTAGCTTTGGAGTGGTGGGGCTGTCAGACACAATGAGGCTGGGGAGCAGTGCTGAGCCCAGAAGGGGCAGGAGTCATGGCTCAGGCTCCCAGCCAGGCTGACAGCATGAGGCAGCTGGAACCAGGGTCCTGTCACTGCCACAGACAGACAATTTGGTGCACATCAGCAGAAATCAATATGCTCAAACAATTTTTTTCCCCTGCTTAATCAGTTGTGTGTGAAGTGACTCAGTTTAACATTGGAAAGAGTCTTTGTTTTATTCATTCATAACTCCCAGAAGAACAAGATGTAATGTTATAATAAAATCAAATTATAGAGTCCAATAAGCATCTCCTTCCCTGAGACATGGTGGGTTTTGTTGCAGTCTAGAATTGTGATAAAGAGTAAATTCTCTAACTATCCATTTTTTTACCTGGGGAAAAAAAGTGTTATTCTTAATCTCCTGTCTAACCTACTTGCAGAACTTCATTATGTAATAAACAAAAAGTTCCAGTTGAACTTTTACTGAATTTGTACCATGAAGCTGCAGCAGGGTAAAAAAGCATCATGTGTACCATTGTGTTTACAGAGCCTTCTTCTAAGGACAAGACTGGAAAAGCAAGATGTGCTGGTTTGTACCATTTTAAATACAGAATCTTTGGGGAAAAAAACAGATCTGGAAGTACAGAGGTATCACAGTACACAGAAGAATGAAACCTGGCAGGTGACAAGGAGTTTAATGAAGAGAGATTCTTCTTTCTCAGTTGTTGCTTTAACACCTTCTTGCCACCATCTTGATGCTGCCTCCCTCTGCCAGCACCCACACCCTGACATCCTGGCAGGCTCTGGCTTGTTACCAAAGGTGATGCTTTACCTTACACAGAAACCATCAGGTTGCAGGTCCTGAATGCAAGAACACATCAAAGTGGTGTCTCCTCCTCTAAATTTACCCTCAAAATGTATCTGGGGGAAGAGTGGTGGGAGAGACTGTCCTTTATCTACCTTGTACTTCTGACTTATTTATCTTTTGAAATATTTTTTATCTCAAAACAATTTTTTTGGCAGAAATCCTTTAACTATGCATTTGAAAATCATGTTGGATGTGCTGCCACACTGCTTTATCTACCTTGTACTTCTGACTTAGTTATCTTTTGAAATATTTTTATCGCAAAACGTTTGTTTTGGCAGAAATCCTTTAACTATGCATTTGAAAATCATGTTGGATGTGCTGCCATAATGTTACCAAGTATTGCCAAATACCTTTTCTGTACAGAAGAATGATGAGACATTAATTAGGTTCCATTGTTTCTTTGCCTTTAATGCAGGTTTCCATGACAGCAGAGAGAGAGGAATCAGTCAAAGCCAGTAGTTAAAACTGACAATTTGCATTCTGGTCAGTAGTCTTAAAAATGTGATGTACATTTAAATAATTAGATTGTCTAGGTGTTTGGTCACTTATTATACTGCTGTGTCTTTATTTACGGCAGTCTTCTGTAAAAATGTAAACTATTATGAGATGCTGATCTGCAATTTCGACTCTCTGCTATTTGCAGAATAGTCTATTGAAATATAATAAGGGGTTTTATCCTAACTAATGCAGTAATAAGGAGTAGTAAAACCATAGGAGTTGTTATGCTGTAGGCTAACTATACAGTTATATGAAAATCATGTATAGAGATGCCTCAAAATAGTTTTAACAGAAAATGGCGTTCCAACTAAAATCTATTTTTTCCTTTCTTCTAAATGTCTGTCTTCTACTAGAAAAAAGTTCTGAACTCCAGAATCATCTAGATTCTCCAATGTTGGCATCGATTCTACTGCAAATTGTAGTCTGTTGCATTTGCTTGCTGTTTCAACCTAGAGACAAAGATGAGACTTTAGGCACACACAGCCATCTAATTTGCATACATTGACATAGGTATTTTTAAGAGAAAGTTTGTGTCTTGCTGTAAAAATTGCTTAGGAAAAATATTCTGGAAATATATGATATCTATCCATGTTCTTAACCTTCAGTATTAGCCTGTAGGACAGATATTCAAGATAGCTTCAGGTTTCCCCATGGAGAACTGCAAAGAGTGGAACTATGAAGTCATTGCAAATTTTCTTATGTGCATGAACTTTGATTTTAATACTCTTTCTGTCAAATGGATCTGACATGGGTCTACATAATAAATCAGTCTACTCCAAAACATTCAGCTGACTTTGGTGAACAGTGTTTCCCATCTTAAAATACTCCTTCTTTTGTGTGTGATGGAAGGCACTGACATATTTTGTTGAAACACACATATACAATAATTCCTCCTATTTTCACCTGTCTTTCTGGAGCATCAGGGTCTGAGCATAGCTCCAAAAGTTGCATCTGTGTTTCATTTGCACAAGCCAGAGAAATTTCCACTTTTTCTAAGAGAAATTTCAAGCAGCAGAACGTTCTAAATATAAAAATATAAATATAAATTTGGGGTCTGATACCTGCGGGGCAGTTGTCACATGACAAGGTGGGCGAGGTGCCCAACCCAACTATTCAACATGTTCAGTTGAAATAAACTTGTTAGCAGCTGGGAAGAGCTGGCTGAAGAGAATGTGACTTCATCAGACCCAGTTCTTGGTGGTATGTAAATTATCAGATTATGAAAATTGTGTGCTCCACCCCCTCCCCAAACACCCTCAGCCTCACCCTGGGTCCTTCTAGATGTCATCTCACAGACATCTCTGAAGGCCCAAGCAACTGACTGCACTATTTATAGAGGGCAAGATACATCCCCACCCTGCTCCTCCAAAGGGGCAATGTGCAAGGCATAAGAAATCAGATTTTGTACCTTGCATCACTTTCTGTGTATAAGGAAATATTGCATCACAAATGGTTGTGATTAAAACTGCACAATTTAAAATGCTAAAGGACCAAACAGCTCAAAGATGGACACTCTGGGTAGGGCTTGAGGAGTGGAAGGAGGAGTTGCTGGTTCAATTTGGATATTTAAAAGGAAAACACATATTGGAACTGCAATGGAAGAGAAGACAAGCAATGCCAAGGATTTTTGAGACAAATGGTCCCCACAAAAAGTTAATCGGGATGGACATTATAAACTTTCATTGAGTAAGTAACAGTGGACTGGAGAAAGTGCTTTCTATTACTACTTGCCTTTAAGGAAAATGATTTACATAAATTCTGCCTTTGACAATTACAAGGTCTGCTTTGTATGAGAAAGGTTTGCTTTGGCACAACTATTACTTCTGGTAACATTTTAGAAATGCAAATCTTGGCTGCTGGAGAAAACAATTCATTTGCAAAGCCTGAGGATGGCTGGTGTCTCTGTAAAAAGAAAATTCTGAAAGTAGTTTGATGTGTAAAGATGTGATGAAAGTGAAAAGGATCACGAATGAAACCCCAAACAGCACCTCCTGGTACAGGATGCATTGGAGAATTAGGTCATTACAAAAATGACTGAGTTGAATGGGAATCTGATTACAGTGGTGACAGCCTGCCTTCAAAGAGAAGGAATGACAGGGGAGGCTTTGAGACTGGCTCAGTGCTTGTGGGGATACTCAAAACCCTCCCCTTTGGCTCATTTTATTTTGGAATAAATCTGCCTCTCCCTCTGTGTTCTACTTATATAATCTGAGTACAGATATATTGAAAGTAGAAATAATGACAGTGAGAATGGTAATGGGGGTTTCTGGAAAAGGTGAATGTATTGGATTGACCCTGGCTGCACAGCAGGTGCCACTCCTCTCATTGGTCCCCTCAGCTGGATGAGGAGAGAAAATAGAATAAAAGGCTCATGGGTCAAGATAAGGATAGGAGAGATCATTCACTGGTGACCATCACAGGCAAAGCAGACTCAGCCTGGAGAAATTAGCTTAATTCTCACAGAAGCCACACCTGCAGCCCACCTGCTACCAAAACCTTGCCATGCTAACCTACTGGAATAAGTCTTGGAGATGAAGGCTGGATTAATGTTTGGCCTGCAAGGGGATATGAAAAGAGGATTTGGAATCCTCTTTTGCTGTACTCATGAGACTGGTCTGTAGAGCATATGGTAGCATGGTTCATCTATCAAATCCCCACAGAGAGCACAAGCTTTAGAGGTAGAAAAAAAATTTGAATTGGGCCTTTGTAAAAAAGTAAATACAATTCTAGAAACTTTTAAATTGGATGAGGCATAGCAGAGCAGCGTTACAGGGGCTCAGAGAAATGGAAATGGTTCACAATTTAACCAGAAGCATATTTACTATGAGTAATTATGCTGCAGAAGGAAAGAAGTGTTCCCAAACAGCTGGGAAGCAGCAGATACTTAAACCCTTTGCCCTTGAAAGAGCCCAAGTATTACAGTCACTTGAGGACAAGAACAGTTATAATTCTAGTAAATGTTATCTTCCCCTGCAGTAATGCTGTTTTGGCCTCTGACACAAACCAGTCTAAATATCTCTTAAACACTGTTTTGTCTCGACTACTTTCTTGACTGCCAGAGAGAAGGGAGAAGAAAAGACAAAGTAAAATGCTGTGTGATGTGTGCCTGTGCCTGCCACCTCAGCAGCTCCTATTGCTTGAAGAGGCGGGCTTCTGTAACACCACCTCTAACACCACCTCTGTGCTGGGGCAGGCAGGTGGCAGGGCTGAGAGAAGAGCCTTTCTGGAGGAAGAAAGAATCCTCTTGACTCTGGCTGTATAATTGAGGGAGAAGGGTGGAGCTGAAATCTAAATATGGAGAGAAAAGTAAGAATTCTGTGCCAAAAAATGGCTACAGGATGACATTTTTTATTTTTTAAAGCAGCTTTTATCTATCTCTTTCTTTTATTGTCCAAGGTGTGTTAAGAGTCTTGACTTTTATTTCCCATACGAGATCTTCTTACCACAGCATCTCGCTAACTTGCAGAAGAGCAAAGCCTTACACAGTTAGAGTTGGGGTTCATTTGGGTAAAATATAGGGAGGACTCCTTTTGTAGCTGGGGTCTTCCTTGGGTTTTTTTTAATTATAAGATTGTTTGTTTGCTTGTTTGTTTTTAAGGGTATTGTTGTAAAGCAAAAGATGCTGTAACATTTCTATCTACTTTTCTGAATTCTTAGCTTAATAAGTGTTTTCTATTCTGCCTTTTGGAAGACAATATTTTCTATCCACATTGCCAATGGGAATATCCTTCTATACTCAATCAATTTTTTTTCATGGCTTTGAGAAAATTAGTTAGAGCTCTTTCTTGTCTTTTGATTTTGTAGCTGTCTTACCATCTAAGTTGCAGCAAGTTGTTTTTCAGATGAGTTTTTCTAAACTAAGATGTCAACTAAGTTAGATTCTTTTGCCTAAAAAAATTGTGAAGGGAAAAAAATGTCCAGTGTTTGAAACTACTGGAACACCATATTTTCAGTACAGACCCCAAAGATTCAAGGTTTTGGTTTCCCATAGCTCAGCTGGTCTTCTAGAACCTGTGGGCTCTTTAGTTCAGATCTGTTTCAATGGAGAATGAACTGTGATAACCCAAGCTGGGATGTATTGGTTTTATTACAGAAAATTAAAATGCTCATGAAGTGGTAAATTAATTTACCCACAGCACAAGACTACATGTTAGTCCTTCTTGGAGAAACATGAAAAATTGTTGCAACCATCCAACAGCAGAGCGGCGTCTGAAAGGTCTGGCTGTGTTTTATTTAGTTCTTTCAGGCTGTGTCTGCAGCAGCAAGGAGCACACTGCTTTCCCCCTAGGAATGGATTTCTGGAGTGGAGCAGTGGTTGCTGATGTTTGCAGACCCATGCTCTTCTCATTTCAGGGTGCTTTTCTTCATGCCGAGTTCGGGGACTGGGACCATGGTGTTGTACACTGGGACTCTCTCAAACTCCCTGTCAGTGTTTTTTTCTTATGATGGCACATAGTCTCCTTGCAGCCCAGGTGCCCTTGTTGTGTGTTGGCTGGCCAAGCCCTGCACACCCATTATGTTGCTTAATGATCATGTACCATGTGATTTCCAGGGCTGTAAAATTAGAACCTTCAAGGGGAATGTGAAGAGATAAAGCTATGAGGGCACTCCACAAACCCTGTGTTGAAGAATCAGGCAAAGGCACATGGGATGAGCCCTGCCCCAGTGCCTTTGGGGCATGCAAGCAGGGCAGGCAGGATGTTTGCAAATGAAAGGTCCTTCCTCAGTATCACAATAATTTGACCACCTGAGGCACTATGCAACAAATATTATTTGGTATTCAAGGCCCAGGTTGAGAGCAGTGAAAATCTTTAACCCTCATTAAGCAGTAAGAACCCTTTCATTTTGTAGATAACTCTCTCTGGCATTTCGGACATCCACTACTGATTTAAATGTCATTGTGTTCAGCAAAGTCTCCTGCTAATTGCTGGTCTTAAATATCCATATTATACTGCTTCCAACACTGTAAAATTATTTGATCGATATTTTATGGTGGTGGCTTCTTTAGAGGCAGAACCATTGATTTTACTAGTTTAAATCAAAGATAGAGGACTGTCATAATTCAACAGCAGTAATTACCTCATATTAATTAGATTTAGGTGTGTAGTGATAAGCAATAATGGGAGAATGCAAAAATGATAAGTGGAGGGTTTTATAATTAAAATTGCTAATGGTGAGTCATAAACAGCTGCTGAAAGGGAGGAAATGAAAGATGCATTTGTGTAGCACTTTCAACAGCCAGGTCTGCTTCTGTTTAAACAGGAAGCAGCCAGGTTACTGGAAAAAAAGTTTGTTTCAGAGGAATAAATAGCTGAGAAGGAGCTGGTACCTGTCCGTCCTTCAGTGAAGCATGTGTCTCTCTGATGAAGCTGCCTAAACTCTCAGATGAAGTTCTCAACCATATAAGAAAAAAGGATACATCTCTAATGCCAAAATTATTTACCTCTGGTGTAGATTAAAGATCAGGAGCTGGCTGTGGAGAGAGAAATCATTACCTACCCTTCATCTTCCCTTGCCTTTGAATTTCTTGAGTGTCAGGAGTGTGACAGCAGGGGTGCTGTCACACACACAGTCAGTGCATCACTGGCATTTGCCTTTGCTCTAGGTGTGTGCTCTTTGCTGGGAACTCCACACTCCTAAACCTTCTGAAGAGCATTGCAAGGAAAACATACCTCAGGAGTTATTTCACCTCAGTTTCTATAACACTGAAAGACACATATATGTGGAATAAAGATGAAAATTTCTTCCCCTTCAGGGAGAAGCTCTTGAGATACAGTGAATTTATTACTAACAGTTTAAAAATTGTAATTTTTGTCTTCCACTTAAAGTTCTGAACAGCCCAGAATTAATTTAAATATGACAGACTTTTTCTTTTTTGGCAGAAGTCTCTGCTGTTTCAAGCTTTATATAAATTCCCATAGAGAATGAGCGTGAAATTATTTCATTCATTCGTGACAGCATTTTTATTGCAATTAGAAACATTCATCACTCCATAAGGGAAAGGCTTACAGCGGGTTAAAGGCAAGAAATTACTAGACATAACTAACACCCCAAATATATAATAGCTTTGTTCTAGATATATGGATGAGAAGATTTGCATTAAGTCTGAATTGTATCACCAGTTTTATACCAGTGTAATTTTCTGAGTTAATAGGGCCACTGTAATTTTGCTCTTAGCCTAGAATATCCATTCTAATCTATCTTTCCTTGAGATGAATATCTGAAAGTATAGCTTCTTGCAGAGACAGTGTTTCTATGTGTTTCAAACCTGTTCTTACAGTTTTCTTCTTCCTTTATATCTCTTGGATGTTGATCACAAAGCAATTAAAATTTCTTGCTGTGGAAGCAAATGGAACTCAGAATGACATCAGTTCCTGTCACCACAGAGCTCTTCTTCATTTTCAATAGGTTCTGAGACTTTTTGGCTGGGAATTTATGAAGTTGAAAGCTGTGGAAGGCACAAATTTCTCTTATGTGCTAGCATCTGGACCAGTTACCAGAGGAACCTCAGCTGATCCAAGTGTAACTGGTTCATTCTCTAGACCTGACAATGTTCTGCTTTCTTGTTGCCCATTTTATTTCCTCTCCCTGCCTATTAATGTACATCTATTTGTATTATTAATGTAATAGTTTCCAGAATAAAGGAAGTATAATCTCCCTTTCCCAAAGCTGCAAATATCTTACCACTCATCCATCATCCTGTTAGGCATGTATCCTATTATGTAGGTAACTAAAATTGTTATATGTAGTCAATAATCAGCTCTGTTACTAGCAAAGAACTTGCCAAATGTTGGTACAAGAAAGACACTTAAATATCTGAGAGGTCATTATATCAATTTTTAAGGACCCATCCCTGTTCTTGCTATTGGTTTCAGCCTGGTGTTGTTGTGGTCGACTCACAGGTGCTGTGTGCATGCATGGGCTGTGGTTTCTGACTGTGCTTGCCTTGCAGTCAGCACGCAGCCTCTGACAGCTGCACAACTCTGCCTTCCTCTGCCCCTTCCTCTGCCCTCATCCTCTGCCTCCAGCTGCATAATTCTGCCTTTCTCTGTCCCTTTCCAGCTGATTTACAGCCTCAGAGCTTGTCCGTAAGGTCAGTGCTAGAAGTCCAGTTTCACAGATATTATTTATTTTTTTCATTTGGTCAGTTTTATTTTGGCTGAAACTTTCTGAAGAAAGTTTTTTTTATCATTTAGACTAGTCCTACGATTGTCTCAGCAATGTTTAAGTGATCATAACAGACACAAACAGGAGGATTTTATTTTCTTGTGAATGTAAGAGAAATGTGTCCTGTAAGAAGAAAACTGTCTCAGCAATGTTTGAGTGATCATAACAGACACAAACAGGAGTTTATTTTCTTGTGAATGTAAGAGAAATGTGTCCTGTAAGAAGAACATGCAAGGATTCACTGCTACTTAAATGGAAAATGACATCTGAAAAACTTGGTTGAATAAAATAAACAATTAATTGACCAAATTAACTTTGATATTTAGTAATATTCCACTGTAAGCATGAAGGCTTTAAGGCTGTAGAAATGTTTTTGGGAATAAAATTTGGTCTTTCATCTTATGCTGTCTGAACACAGATCATGATAAATGCATGCAACTTATTGAAGTGTCTAAATGGTTTGCTTCTAGCAGACTCTACACGAATTTGGATTTTAAAACTGGTACATCTTTGTCAGTGTGTATATGCTATTCTATAGCCAGATGCTCTCTAAAACTTCCAGATCAGTGACTAGTTGGCACTGAATCTTTTTACGAGAAGAATGCAATGACAACACTTCCAATAACAGTGTTGGGTCACAGTTAATGTGAATTTCCTGAATTGAGATATCATTCTTTCCTTGCATTAACACTGCACAAAGAGCACAGTGCTGCATTAGAGCAGCTTAATAACACTGAGACAGCTCCAAAGTGTTCATGGTGCTCTTCATGACATATTAAATTTCTTTTTCCTGAGGGCTACACCAGTGTTACTCTTCATTGTCCTCCAGTAAGACCATACTGATTTTGGGACACTTCCAATTCTTGTGTGCTCAAATCCCTGATATTTGAAGACTTTGTCATGGTACTGTTTTATTGTTTTTGTATTTTTCAGTAATTTTGGTATTTATTTGGCAAATATTTCTGTAGGTCTCTTCAACTCCATTGGAAGATGGAACACAGTATCACTTTAATAAATAGTTACTGTTGTTCTTATATAATGAAATATATAATAGTACAACACCTAATATATCACACAGTTCTCTATAATAACATCTACTAGTCTGAAGTATTTTATATTCAGTGAAGAAAATGTTTATATATTGAAAAATTGTTAAATATATATCATCACAATAAATACCTGAGTAGAACTGGATGAGTCAAGTTAATTTTTGATTGACTCTGTAAATATGTAGGGAAAATAAAGCTAGGAATAGGGCAATGCTGCTTTAATTCCACTGCCCAAGTATGCTGTTTGTTTCAGGAATGCCAGAGGAAAGCTGGTGTCATAATTGCTTTTTCTGTTCTTGTGAAGTCTGCCCTAAAGGGTTTTGTGCTGCTGACAAATATCTACGATGCTGGCAAAGTCACAATGGCCAAATGTGTTAATTTTTCCAAATGCACCTTCTGGAGTAACTGATAAAAAGATTTTTTTGGGTCAAGTTGTTTGCATTCATGTTATTTTGGTTGTGTGATCTATCCCTGAGCCAGAATCTCTCTGGCATTCAGTCAAGTGTTGACCGTGTGGTGCACGGGTCCTTCATCTGAGAGAGGGAATCGTTCTTCAAGTCAGCTCATTTTCTGATCCCTTTCAGCTGTGGGTCGCTATTCTGTAGAAATATTTTAGCTTTAAGAAACTGTAAATCAAAGGCCTTTTTTCCTAGTGCAACAGATCTTTTTTTAGTAAGAGTAAAAGAACAGTATTTATGTCTCGCTGTGAAACAAATTTCTGATATGGATCCTCTTATTTTATTTTGCCTGTAATTTTGCATCTTGAAAAATGGATAAACTGCCATTAGAAACTGTTTGTTAAACCTTCTTTCAAAAAACCTCTCAGGCTAGCAGTAGAACATAAAATATTCCCAAACACCCAGACCCCCTCTACCCTTCTATGAAAAGAAAGCATAGGGTACCATTTCATATAAAAATATATTCTCTTTTTACCAGACAGAATCAGAATTTTATGTTCCTCAGTCTTTTACTGGAAAACTTAAATATATTTCTTGGGGATAGATATATTTCTTTGTCAAAAGAAAAAAATATCAGTGAAAAACAATGAAAATTAAATATGGATATTTCATCAGATCTTTTCTAGTTTACAATATATACAGGCTGTAAAGAAATCCGATTTTAATATGTGGTGCTACCAGTCAAAATTATTCATATTTGTTTCTTTACAAAACATTTCACAGAATTCAGAATCCCAAATAAGAAAAACATTTAACAACTTAAGATTGCATATTAAATGGAAAGCCCACTTTTCAAAAGTAATACTACTCACTTGTTCCTCAGACCATGCTTATTTTTTCTGTATTTATAATTGTATCCTGGCATCAGCAATTTCAAAATTTGCTTTCATCCAAAAACCCCCCAGCCTGAGTCAAAAACCATTCTGATGCAAGACATGGTGCTAAGCTACCTGAAAGGCTAAGGTAATCAGGGCTCCTGCTAGGAGCTTGTTGTTTGTTTTCTTGCCACTCAAATACAAACATAAAGGAAACAGGAGCAAAAGTGACTTCATATAAATTTTAATTATAATCCTAGCTCAGTACTGTGACACGTTTGCTTTTAATAAATGAAAATCTAATGACCCATATAATGAATAAATTAAATGGTTTTGCTCACTTTGCACATGTTTCCTTACAAAAGTAATCAGAAATGGAGAAGCTTGTTTAGTGTCTTGTTGAAGCAGATGTTTATCAGTCTCCCAAATGTAATATTTGCTGTCAAAGCCTCGGCACAAAATGTGTGTGTGTTTGGCTATCAGTGGAAGTCGTTGTAGCTAAGCAGACCCTTAATTAATGTTCTGCCACATCTCAGGCAACGTTTGTCTGGAAAAGAGTTATTGCTATGCAGGGTACAAAGGTGTTTCAGTAAATTTTTTTCAGAAAAGATGAGAATGTCATATTCTCTCTGAGTAGGTGAGTGTCCCACAGAACACCACTCTCCCTTAGAAGTCAGTGGCTGTGGTAGTGGTTTGAAAGATGTCCTTGTCTGCTGCTGACATTCCCTTTGTTTAGCAGATACTTTTGTAAGAATTGAGAGATTTCACTCTGAGTACAAAAACCAGATGGATGTGTTACTAACTCCTACTGTTACTGTTATTTCAATCTTTTTACCTAATTTCTTTTTTTCTCAAGCTGTGTGTCCTTTGGATCAGCAGCAGGAAGAGGAGGGTAAAGTGAAATCTTACAGATAAGTCCATCAATGTCTGTTTAGACTACAAAAGCTGAGGGGTTGATCATATAGTCTTATATAGCTTGGGCCTTTAGCATACAAAAAATATCCAGTTACATTGCCTAATGTAGGCACTTGCTGTAAAAGTTAGTGGTTTTCTGAATGTTTCATATTAGTTACTCAGTTATAAGTTTAGGATATCAGTTACATTGCCTAATGTGGACACTTTTTATTGCTGTAAAAGTTAGTGGTTTTCTGAATGTTTCATATTAGTTACTCAGTTATAAGTTTAGGATACCTGATTTTAGCACTTTGTTTTGGTCAGATTGGTCTAAATTTTCGGATGGAAAATTTAGTTTCAGTAGGATTTGGAGAAGAAAGTTAACTTTAGCCAGAAAATCTTATTTGTGTTTTTTGCCATACATACCTAACTTCAGGAAAAAACAGTTGGGCTGAAATAATCTTTAATTTTTATCTTCTTTTAAAAAAATGCATATTGATCACAAAGTGTCACATCATATAAACTATAGTAGCAGGGTTTTCTTGAGATCTTCAAATCTACAAAGTCCAGGTAGAGAGAGAATAAATATTACATTTTCTAGTTTCTTTATGGCATCCAGAATGCAAGAATAAGCATTGGTTTGCTCCTTTTTGGCCTTAGATTATCTTGATCCGCTTTCATATTTACTTGTAATAGCTCTGTGTTGTAATAAAACAGGGTAAGAGCATTTTTAGGGCAGAATAAACTCCCATGTGTTTAGTTATCACATCCTGTAGCAAAAATCTAAGGCCGCTCATATTCTAGGAGATTGATTTTAAAGAAACAAAACAACATAAGATGGTTTAATCATCATGCAACTACCATAAATTTCTTGCAAGACTTTAACTTTTAATCATTTTAAGCCTGTTTGTACACACAGGACAACTTTCTGCCTTCTTTTGTGAATACCAGCTAATGTGTGAACCCAATTTGCTTAAATGCCTTTAAACTAATTTATACAGTCAAATACTAACTATTACTCACAGTAAATGAAAGCTTGAGTAAAATGCTTCTGACTTGTATTGTGCAGTGGGTGAGTGGAAACAACCCACTGGTTATTTCTAAATCCAAGATACATTCACAGTCCATGAAGAAAATAGGACATACATAATGAATTATGGCAACTATAATGGCAAAAGTAAGAAGCTGGGCATCTAGGATATTCTGTGTTCCCTTTGTGCAGCTCTTTAAATTGCAAAGAAGTTGGGAAGTGATTGATCAAAATCAGAATTAATTGAATTCTGAGATTTAATCCCCAAGACATTATGCTTTTAATCATTTTAACCCTGGTTGTACACACAGGACAACTTTCTGCCTTTTGTGAATATCAACTAATGTGTGAACCCAATTTGCTTAAATGCCTTTAAACTAATTTATACAGTCAAATACTAACTATTACTCACAGTAAATGAAAGCTTGAGTAAAATGCTTCTGACTTGTATTGTGCAGTGGGTGAGTGGAAACAACCCACTGGTTATTTCTAAATCCAAGATACATTCACAGTCCATGAAGAAAATAGGACATACATAATGAATTATGGCAACTATAATGGCAAAAGTAAGAAGCTGGGCATCTAGGATATTCTGTGTTCCCTTTGTGCAGCTCTTTAAATTGCAAAGAAGTTGGGAAGTGATTGATCAAAATCAGAATTAATTGAATTCTGAGATTTAATCCCCAAGACATTATGATAATTTTTCTGTATAGAAAACCTATCCATTTTTATTGACTGGGGACTTTAGGATGCAGGGAAATACTTTGTCTTGAAGACAAATTGAAATGTTTTAATGTCTTGCTCAGAAAATTTAAAAATACTCCAACAAACATTATGCAGCAAGCAGGACTTGAATCTCGCCTGCAAAGGTGAAAAACTAGAATTTCCATTCTGCTTTAAATGCACATCACAGCACAGCAATAGAAAGCAGCCACTGCCGACTCTGCCTTGTTTGATACTCACAAATGTTGCAGAAGGGCAGAGCAATAGAAAAGCAGTAAATTTGTCTGTGCCCTGGGCAGCTGTGGGGGTAAGATACGGGCTGGGTTTGGCTGTGGTAGGGTTAATTGCCTGCACAGCACAGGACTGTGCTGGGATTTGTGCTGGAAACAGTTGGTGACCCAGGGATTTGGCTGTTCCTGGGCCGTGCCTACACCTTTCTGCTCCTCAGCATCTCACCAGTGAGGGGTGCACGAGGAGCTGGGAGGGGACAGCCAGGACACCTGCCCACAGGGATGCTCCAGATCATATGGCTGCATGAATGAAGTCATGCTCAGCACATACAGCTGGGGGAAGGAGAAGGAAGGGGATAATATTTGGAGTGATGGTGTCTGCCTTCCCAAGTCACTGATACATGTGATGCAGCCCTGCTTTCCTGGGGATGGCTGAACACCTGCCTGCCCATGGAAAATAAATTCCTTGTTTTGCTTTGCTTGGGCATATGCCTTTTTCTTTCCCTATTAAAATGCCTTTATCTCAACCCACTTTTCCCATTCTGGTTCTCTCCTCCATCCCAGTGTGGGGGCAGTGAGTGGCTGAGCTGCCAGCTGGAGTTAACCATGACAGGTACAGTCAGCCCTGGCTGCAGGTGCAGTGCACACCTTCCACTGATACAGAAGAATTAACTCAGCAAAGCTTTTCAGCCAGGAAGCCCTGGATTTTTCTCACCATTAAATAATTTAGGGAACTTGAGGATTTCTGGTAAATTTCCAGCACCTCTGACTGGGTCTCAATCTGTGTCTCTGAGTCTGACATGGTTCTATTGTTCCAGTATCACTGCCCTTCTACAGAAGAATCCTGCTTAGTGATCCAGCATTGTTTACCAATTACTCTGAAAACACAACACTCCATCCAATCTACAGCAAAAACTTGCCATGAACAAGGGCAAAATATATTTGGAAATTATTTATTGACGACAAAAGGTCAAAATTAATTAAAAGGGCTACTCAAATGTCACCATCCCTGCTAGCAGAACCCATAAGCATATTAATGTGTGTTAGAGTCTGGAAAGTAACAGGGAAATGACACGATGTCTTGTCTTATCTTGATTTTTCCACTGAAATAACATCATCAAATGGGTTTGTTAAAATCAGATCTGTAAGATGCAGATAAGTAGGGATTTAAAATTATTCCCATTTTGAAAGAAGTTTGTTGCAAAATCGTACTGTTGCTGGTGCAATTTCAGTTCTCTGAAGGTGAAATATCACTGTTTCTGTCATGGGTTGCAAAGTGTAGCAGTCCAGAAGAGCTCTGTGCTTCCAGGTCTCACCAGGAGAAAGGCTGAGCATGTTTTCCCACCAGGCATATATGTAACCAAACCCTGCACCACACACATACTTGTGCCAGGCACACAGATTGGCACAGGCAGAACACACAGCACTCACAAGCACCACCAGTGGCCTTATCCAGGATGGCAGTCTCCTACTGGGAAATAATACACATGTCAAGTGTGGATCCCTTTGGAAGTGGGACTCAGACTTGGGTGGCCCATCAAGGAGTGGTATTTCCTGTGCTGTAGCTCTGGGAGAAGCCAGGTGAAGGAGCAGTTCAGTTCTCCCTTGTCCCATTGCTACACTGGCTCCTTTGGCCACAGAATTTCATGGCTTCCTTATCACTTGGACGAACTTGTAAGAAAAGGTTTGGGTTTTCTACTGAGTATTAGTTCAAGTCTAGATAAATACAGCTTGAATTGTGCTTCAAATTTTCCTTATCACTTGGACGAAGAGGTTGTAAGAAAAGGTTTGGGTTTTCTACTGAGTATTAGTTCAAGTCTAGATAAATACAGCTTGAATTGTGCTTCAAATGTGGGCCACCAGTGACGTTTGAGCCCCAGGATCACTTTAAAAGGTGTCACTCTGTATTGACTACATTCAGAATGGCTGGGCATAGAGGGTATGCCAGGATCATCCAGCATGCCAGGGGGATTGATGGAAAATCATTAGCACATGGGTAGAATATGGATGAATCTTACAGCTCTGTAAGGCACAAGAACAGAAGAGGTCTTTTGGCATGGTAGCACAGTGCAGGCTGATTTCTATTCTACAGGAAGAGTCAGCACCTGCTCTCCTGACCATTAATGCAAAACAGATGCTGTCTACCCAATGTACACAGCTGCCTACATTTTGAAATTAAATGCTCCTTTTACTCCATGGAGCAGAACCTCATAAATTGCCCTTTCTCTGTATGTGAGATTCACAGGAAGGTCAAATATCAAAGTGACAACATGAACAGACAGTGCATGAGGAACTGGTTTTGGCTTTTTTTTTTGTTTGTTAGTAGGTTTTATTTTTGTAGCAGTTTGTTTGTTTCTTTATTTTTGGTTCTTTTGTGGGAAGGGATTGTCCTCTTTTAAACACTGAGAAATCTACTATGAGGACATTTTTCAAGAGGGGAGTCTTCATCTCTCCTCTTTAAAATAATCTATGAGTTTAGCAGATTAAGCATGTCTGAAAGTAGTGAAAAAAATACCAAACTAAAACCAGAAGCAATTTTCCTGACTTGAGGTAATGCTGTATGTACTTGCAGTGTCTGTCATCCAGGCTTCACTGCTTGTGAAGTGGGACGTGAGCATGGTTTGCTGAAGATCAGCTCACGTGTGTTCTGTGTCTAACAGTGGTATCTCCAGCTGTTATCTTATTTATAAACTGAGAGACCTGAAGTTCATTTAAATGCATACAAAATGACTGGTTGTGGTGCTGTTCTTGCAAAAGTATTCTCCTTGTGCTGTGGTCTTTGTTTGGGAACGTCTTCCAATTGTTAGGAAACTGTTGACTTGTTTCATGCATCACTATCTGCCTAGTTTTGACAAATAACTGAAGAATTCCCTGCTGAGAGATTTTTCTCCCTCACTGCTCTCCCTTTATGTATTTTCATGTGTTTTTCTCTTCAAAGTACTCTTCTAACATATAAATTAATCTTGCTTGCTAGATTTTGTTTTCCAGTCTTCCGTAAAAATTGAAAAGCATGCAAATTAACTTCTCTTCTCTTGTGTATGTTGATTCTGTTGTAGATTATTAGCTACTACTTTGCCTTTCTCTTGGTGCAAAGATAATACAGCCATTTGTAATTCAAAAGCCAGATTTGAGCTTGAATCACATTCTGCCTCCTGCTACAATTCTATTTCATTCCATTAAGTGAATAGTCAAGTAGAAAGTTCAGAACTAAGTGCAACTGCTGCTCTGAAATTAGGATATACCCCAGAGTTTTATACTTTTCTTTGATTCATGTGTGTTTGTCCTCCAAATGGAGGCTTAGATGTTCAGATCAAAGTCAGAATATGCTGTACTTCATCATGCATTTTCCTTAGCAAGTGGAAACCAAGTTTTGGGGATCAGTGACTGGCAAATTAGATCTCAACTGCAAAAACTGCATCTGTAAAAGCAGCAACCATTTCAATCAAATATAGTTCAGGAATATTTCTGGTGGTCTTTAAGTAAAACAATAGAGCCAAGGGACATCTATTGACTAAACTGTGTTTTGAACAAAATACTTTTTCACTGGGGGAGCTGACAGTTGAGTGACATGTGTCATTCAGAAGCATTTCTGAACTATCCAAGTGCTTATAGGAGAAGAAATTAAATATTGTGGAAAAGGAAGAATGAACCCTGATAAAGTATTCGTAAAATATGAAAGAAGCTTATTTTTTCCATGTGTTGTTTTTATCTATTTATATTATACTTCAGTTGAGGAACTGTGGAAAATTGACTCACCTCTGAAGCACATCAGTTAATGTGTGACTACCATGTAGTGGTGAAGAGCTCAAATATATTAATTTAAAGCTTCTAAAACAGGAACAAAAAGAGAAGTCTGAAAATGTTTATTTTTAAGATCATGATATTTTTCTTCAAATATAATGGCTCAAAAGCATAAGAGTGTCTCTGGCTTTATCAATATTGTCAGTATTCCCTACTGCCCAAATCCCACTGTGTCCTCTGTGAGATTAACAGAGAAAAAAAATACTGCTGATCAATGAATAAAATTAACCCTGGAATGTTTCTTACTAAATTTTATTCCAATAGTTAAATTCTTTGGGCAGTTTCAAACAGCTTGGTTCTGAGACAGAACAAATGTGAGTAAAGAGTGAATGTGGTGCCATCAACTCTCCCTTCTCAAATGTGAAAATGGGACCTTATATAATCATTTATGCTACAGGAAAGCTCACCTCATTGATTCCTCGCAATCAAAATACCTACTTTTGTCTTTGGTGGCCTGAAAATATTAGGCAATTTTGTATAAATGGGTGATTTAGATCACTTGAATATTTTACTTAATGGTCTACAGGTGGACTGATGTTTTGTTTCTTTGACAGACTTTCATACACCTTACCCCAAAGTTCTACATTTTGTAAAATTTTTACATTAAACTTCCACGTCCTCTCTCTAAATTATGTGAAACGTGATATATAATTATCATCCTCATGATAGGTGTTCATCTTAATTGCTTTTTTGCACCAGCTTGGAATAATTTTCCTAAGTAAACTTCTATTTTGACAACACTCACTCTGTTTCTTGTGCTGTAAAATCACTTACACATCAGTTGAGTGGTAAGAAGCAGCATAAAGTGTTTGTTCAGCTAAAGGCATATGCCAAGGTTAACCAGTCAAGATTCAAAATGAACATCCCATCAACTGTAGAGAATCACATTTGCAGATACAATAGCCCAGAAACCACTCTGTCAGGATATTCACATTTCTATAAGCAGTAGCTGGCAATTATTGACTCCACTGGTTAAAATCCAACAACTCATTGAAAACAGCAGCATTTTATTTGCATTATTAAATCTAACAAATCTCCATTAGACTTTTAGACTCATTTGTTGGTCATATGACCTCTTTCACCAGTGAATTACAAATGTCCTATATCTCATCAGTCTTTAAGAAATTTGATATAATATGAACACTAAAAGCCACAGCATTCCAGCATAGAATCAGATAATCTTTCTGCAACAATTGCCAAAATCTGAAGTTTTGGTAATGAAATTTTCCTCTTTTTCTTTTGAATCACCTGAAATATCAATAAAGAAATTTTCTACCAGAGTATTTAAAGAAGAACTGTGACATACTAATGAGCTGCTGCCTAATTAAAACCAACCATTAGAAAGAAAGGCAATTACAGTCACTGACTGTTTAAAATAATTGAAAGATACACACCAAGGCATCGTTTCATTGCATTTGATGTTACAGCTGACCTGATCTCTTCTGGCAGTGTTCCCACAGATAGGAATTGAGAAATCCTTTCAATATTGGATTCCACTAACAAGATGAACAGTTCTCAGCAGCTTTAGGTTATCTTATTACTTCAAATGTATTAGTAGAATGGAGACATGAGTGTTACCCACGTAATTCACAGGGATGCTGTGAAACCCATTAAAAGTCACTAATCAGTATTGTACTTGAGGCCTATTAATTCTTTAATTCATACCAATGTGATACTCCTCTTTAAAGGCTTTGAAGATGTCTCCTTTTCCTGCATAAAGATGACTGCTGGGAGGAGACTTGCTTCATACATTTAATTTTAATAATCTTTGTGTATTTGTGCTGTATCTCATGACTCCTGAGGTGCAGGAGCTAAACCCTCGACATAGAAATAGAGGGGTAAGCAAGGAGTGGCTTTACACAGAAGCTTTTCTGCTGATAGCAACAAGTCCTGCCCTGGAAAAAACAGCAACCCTGATGATACTGTACGAATAAAGTGCTCATAAAACTGACACAGGTTGCCTCTGTGGGATGTGGAGAGTGGAAAGAGCAGATAGAGCAGGTTGCCCATGTGCCTTATCCTAGGGGCATGCTGTGGTTAGCTGACCTTGAACACCGGAACTTGAAGAGCAAGTGGAAAGAAGGATATTACTTAAAATGAAACATTAGATTTTGGAACCATGCAGATAAGTGTGGGGAAGAGCTGGTAAGAGATGAGAACACTCTTGACAAGAAATGGGTCTGTTCTGGGAGAGGTGACAATTATGATGATTTAATAGACAAGATTAGTGCTAATGAGTTGTGAACACTTCAGTTTTCTTTTAATGAAGAGATTGATTCTCTGAGCTGGCAGAGTCCCTGAAACTGGGTGTTCTCATTTGAGCAGGAGAGGTTGGAAAATGAGGTGGGTTTGAAATTCCTTGAATTCATGTCATTTAAAATATGGAACTAATGTAAAAGTCACTGGTGTACTGATGTAGCAAAAGCAGTTTATTGTGAACTTAATATGGCATTTTGAAAATGCTATTCCTTACTAATTTGACTTCAGGAAATAAACTCTCAGTTAACATTATCTCTCTTCTGCTCCTTACTATGCTTCATTTTGGCACGTGTAGGATAGTAATAGTTATGTCTGTGTAAAAAGGAAGAAATGGAAGGTCCTAGAAAGTTTTGCCATTCAGAATTCCCCAAAATTAAAAAAATCAGGGTTTGACCTGCTATCTTGAAATGCAGAAGCTGAGAGAGCAAAATCAATCAACGTCTTTTTGTGAATTATTGGCCAAACACACACAAATTTCTTTTAGTAAACAAATGAATAAATACCCAATAATCTGTAATTACATATAAGAAAAGTTATAAAAAGCTGAACTGGATATTCACCAATTGTTTAAAAGCATTTGGGTAATTTTTTTGTGGCACAGTATGATTAAACACCAAAAACCAAGGCAAATCCACCTGTTAGAGGTAAAATTATTAACCATCTAAAACACCTTTTAATTGTCTCCCAAATCTTAACTCTTGATAGGTATAAAATTAAAATTGTTTAGGTGGGAAGAAAGTGCATATTTCCGAATATTTGTAAAATTCAAATGTACATGTTAGCAGATCTGATAAATGTATGAGCTACATCAATGCTACAAAGGTTTTGCTACAGAGAATATAGTTATAACTCTGATGTGGAGAATGGCTGAGGACTTGGAGAAAGTACTGAATGACTTTTCCAGCTGTTAAAATGTTTTTCTGGAAATATTTAGTTCAAGGTGTCTACTGGCCTTTTCATGTGCTCTCTAATGAAATCCTGGTGCTTCAGAGGACTTCCTTCCTGCCTTTTAAATATTAATTTCATACACAATTTATGACATTGTCATGGAGACCAAACTTCAGTTCTGCTGGTACCTTGATGGCCTCATGCTGCCATCAGCTGATTTCACAGTTTTCACCCTATTGACATTCCACCAAATGCTGATGTTCTTCTGTTCCCTTTCCAGTTCCCACTAGATCATCCTTCTGAGAATTGTCACCAGTGCTGTGCATCAGCAGTGCCAAAACCAAAATAATGATAGCAAAGGAAAAAAAAAGTTTATCCTTCCTTATAGATATCTTAAGTGGGTCTTTTAAATGTACATTTTTTTACTTCTGTAGTAATTTCTTTGTATCCAGTTCTTTGGGGTTTAGTGTGGTGGGTGTGAATGCATATTTTTGTTATTAATTATTTTTCTGCCATATTGTGAGAGAGGACTTGAGGCTGTGAGATAAGGTGATTTACACTGGCATTTGGGAAAATAATTGTATTAGCCCCTTTTTTTTAACATTATTCTCTTGATTATTCATTTGAGGTGAATTTTTATCTCATACTCTGCTCTTATCTTTCTGAGCACAGACCATCATCACATCCACCTCACTATAAATGTTATGTTACATATGAGACCACTTCTGTGCTTTTCTGATTAAATAGTTTTTCTTTCCACATTTCATAAGTAAGAAAATGCCAGTCACTTCTATGCAAAAACTGGTGGTCTTTTTAAATGGCCTGCCTCCCAGCAGGTGAGAAGGTTTGCTTAAAGGTTCTGGTTTGAATCTGCTTTTCTGTATGAACTATATGCACTTAATGAGTGAACTTAATCACTGCTCAGTGATTAAATCAGAGGTGCTTCACTGGAAAGCAATTTGGGTGGATGTGTTTGGTGCAGAGCCAAAATGGAAGGGAGATGCTTTGGTATAATATAAATCTCTAAAAGCAGCAACCTGGGGTGGAGATCTTGGAACCCAAGTTGAGGACAGCAGGTAAATAAAGGGACAATGTGTAGTCCACAGGCTGGATGTGAAAGAACAGCTGGGCAGTGTCACAGCCCAGACTCCCCTCCTCCCTGCTGGCAAATGGAATCCTTTCTCAGGAGTGAAACAGGGATAAGCAGGGATAATGACAGTGGTCCATGGGACATTTGTTCTCTCCCTTCTACGTAATAAGCTGGTGTGTAAAGACAAAGAAATTTCATGTTGTTTTTCTCATAAGTAACCATTTGAAGCAGACTGTTTCATCTCTAACCAGTGCTGTCTGGTTGCTCCTGCACTGGGAAGTCAGAGTGAAAAACCTCTGACCTTGGCATCTGGCCAGGCACAACAAAGATCTGTGCTCCTGTTAAAATGGGATGCTGTTGACAAAATGCAGAGCAGTGACAGAAGGCAGTGTGTGCCTTGCCCATTGTTAAAAACCTTCCTTTCTTTTAATTTCTGTTTTGCAGAGCAGCCAGTCTTGCAACTACATCTTGCAATACAATTTCCTTTCCTGAGGCAGAACCACAAACCAGAACAGTGGGCTAACGGCCTCAGTAGGATATGCAGGATGCTCTGCACTCATCATTTCTTTCTAAGGACAAGTTTGTGAGGGTGCTGAATATTGAAAATTAGAAAAGAGAAGAGAGATGACAGATTTATCACACTGGTGTAGTGCTTAGGGGTGTATACAGGTGATTCCATTTTTGCACATGGATAAACTCATAGATACAAAAAATTTCCTGCTTTTTTTCCTGCCTATTTAAAAATGTGGCCTAAGAATTCAGAAGAATGTGAGGCCAAGAAAAAAAAGTAAGATCCCTGCTAGTTTTGGTTTTAGGCTGTTACCCAACTTCATTCTCAGAATTTCAGCTTTCTTGACTGCTTCCACTGCATTGCCATGTCTGTACTTGACTGTAGTTAATACAGGAATTCACAAAGGAAACATCCTTTTTCTGCAGCTATTTGCCTCCCTTTGTCCAAGGATAAATTTACATCTTCTGGCTACATATTTGAATGCTAAAAGTATCTTCCCACTTTCTGCTATTGTGTATAAATTGCCATCAGCCTCTGCTAGAAGCTTGGTTAGTGTGTTCAACAAAGTGATGTTTCTTTCTTGGTCCCAGTCCCAAATGCAAACGTTTTTCAGTCTCATAGAGCTTATTAAAGGAATATATTGTTTCCATTGTCCCATCCAATTTAGCTACAGCTGCCAGCCTTAGCACTGGGAGTCAGATCCACTTCAATTATTGCTTCAAATTAAGACAAATACAACTTGGGGGGACAGCTTATAATCATTGTCCCTTCATGTGGAGTAAGATAAATTTGCTGTTTGTTAGAATCTGGCTGAGACTTTTACAGAAAAATGAGAAGAACCTCAATTAAAGTGAATCAAATGTTCTGAAGACATGTCAATTAAGGAAAAAATTTGTTGGAAACTTGCCCCCTTCTTGTCTTGCCTGGAGGACTGTTAGACAGCCAGACTCTTGACTCCTTTGCTAGTGGGTTGTGAAGAAGAAAGAGCTCCCAGGTTGGATTTCTGCCTTCTTCCTCCATATGCAGGCTGCTGGATTGCCTGAGCCACAAGATCTACACCCACCTTAGTGTCTGGACTGCCCTGCTCTGAAGCTGTCATGTCACCAGACTGGTGCCTTTCCAGGCTTTTGTACTGTTTGGACACACATTAAAAAGAAAAATAAAAATCTGATATTTCCATGGATGTTTATAAGCATCAATGAAACTAATTCTGAAGCAAAGTTGCTTAAATTTCCTTCATTTTCTTTCTAAGGAAACGGGTTAAGAGAGATTCAAGGTAAGATCAGGACATAGTTGTGCAGACGCAGGACAGGTCAGGAAAGGAAGCAACATTCCTTCCTGTCTGGAGTCCCTGGAAAAAGCAACTACCCTGCCATTTGCTCATCAATACAGACCTGTAGCTCTTCAGCTGAACATTTGGCCATCCACAACCATTGCATCCATTTTATTCCTTGTCTCATCTTCTTGACCAACAGCACAGCCTCTCTCTGGCAGGTAGCCTGCAGTAGTGCAGAACATCCAGTCAGGGGAGTCCTCCTGATAGACACCAGTAAGTCCATTTAGATCTACTGTTTAATTAATTAATTTATATTTAATAACTTAATTATTTAATTAATTTACTTCTGCATTTTGTTGTATTCTTAACACAGAAATAGTGGTTCATGAAGCCCTATATATGGAGGCAGAAGTAATGCCTGTCAGCCAGCTTTTTTTTTTCATGTCTGCTTCTGTTTGCATCTGGAAAAAAAGATGTTTGATGAGAAAGGCCCTCTGTACAGCCCTGGATTTAGTGCATGACCCCTCCTCAGTGCAATGGTTCTTTTGAAGGTGATGTTCTTTGCACTCATTGGGGTGTCTCCCTTGCTCCTGACAGTTTGACATGCTCCTCCTCTCTGCACCCCTATTAACCTGAGCAAAGTTACCACAAATGACATGAGTCTGCCATGTTAAATTAAAAAAAAGAGGAAACACTGAAGGCTTGACAGACAATTTTGCAGAATAATTTAAATGTCTGGGGTGAGATAGAATGATAGTAGTTGACTACAATCTGAAGTTGCTTCTCTGCGATTGCTCTGAATCAACTTGATAAACTCAACTATAAATTAGAAAGGTGAGAGTTATCTCAATTTTATAACAAATCATAACATTTATTGTGACTATAATTGGAATTGAAAAAGCAAGATTCTGAATCTAAGGGTGCCAGTAAGGTTTGATTATTCATATTCTGAAATAAATTTCTGCCATGACAAAAACATTGCTCTTTGGCAGCAGTTACAATGAATAAAGAAAGTGAATCATTGAGATCCATTCCCAGAAAATTTAAACAAAGAGAATACAGGCAGAACTAGAGTTTGGGTTTGGAGTTTTTTTCACTTGATGAGACCATAAATTCCGTTTCAGCACATCCTCTCTGAAAAATATATTGGTTCTCAGAGATTTGCTTAATTAATGGATAAAATAAAGCAGTAAAAGGGTTTCCTTCCTTTTTTTCTGTAGAGCTGTAGTTCTAACCATGCTCTTAGAGCTGTATTAAACAACTTCTCTATATGCTGAGAGCATCAAAGAATGTTCCTAACAGTACTCTCAGTGCTGCACATTTCAGGAAATAAAAAGCCTCAAAAGATCTGCCAAGGGAAGATGTTCCACTTTCTAGGAAAAGAAGGGGACATGAAGATGTGGCACATGCACAAAGTACAAGTGTAAGCCTCATTGCCTCCTCTGGCAGTAAGCATGGCATGGGCATGGCACAAGAGCTGCCCTGAGACAGGACACTAATAATCATGGGCATTGATTATCTGAGTGCTCACACCCAAATTAATGAGCACAAAGTGCTGCTGGCTGAGAAATAACCACAGAGATGTCCTGCTCTGAATCCTCACAGTTCTGTGAGCCTGTGCAGGTTGCTCTGGGTCCAGCTGTGTGACAGTTCACTGCAGTATCTGGAGAAACTCAAATGCTTATCATTATGTGGGACTAATGTGGGAGATTTTTGAGCGGCTTTTCTTCCTTTGAGCTCCACTGATATGCTGGGGTTAATGTAGAGACAGCAATATTAAAAAATAAATTAACAAAAAGCACAGAAGAATTGCCTGTGTTTATTTAATTTACTTGTTCTTATAACTGCCTTAAAGAATCTCAATTCAGAATCCCTAACCTGAAGAGCTCCTTACTCTTTCCATGCCTCTTTGCACTAGGTCTTGTTCTTATTAAAGAACAAAGTGCCCTTTACGTGAAATTGAACATCAACAAAAAGATTCTTCAGATGGGGTTAAGCAACATAGATAGAAAATTAGGGAAATTTTTATTATTTGTCTTTTTTCCTGGCTTATGCATCATAATGTCGTTTGCAAGTTAATGACTTTCCTGTCTTTTTAACCTGAATAGATGAAGGTTTATCTTCCTGGAGTTAAATATAAGATCAATTAAGGGATAAGAAGCAAGATATGCACCACAGTTATGGAAGGAATTCAGAATTTTTTAAGACCAGCATAAGTCAGAAAATCTAATATTTTTCTCTGTTGATCAAACAACAAATGCTCTGTGAGGGTCAGTCATAATTATCAACCCTCCTGTACCAGTGAAAATGTACATGTGAATGTGATGTGCTGACCATATTAGGAACTTCCCAAAACAGAAAATACAAGCTCCAGAGAACTTGAATTCTTTCCAGCTTGCTTCAAACATCAGCCTCATTGCCTTGGTCTGCCTCTGTGATCAGTGGGAAAAGAGAAAACTGCCAGAGGGCAGTTCCCACAGCTGTGAGCAGGACCATAGGTGTCCTGCTTACTGCACAGTGACCACAGAGAAACTACTTTTCTAAGCCAAAGTACATTAATCATGCACCCAAAGGTAGTCTGGACCAAAATTGCTCTAAGTCTGGACTTTTGTCCCAGTCTAGACAAAATTAAGTCTTAGAAACTCAATTCTAGTAAGCTGTTGAGCACCTGCCATTTGGATTTTTAAGGTTTCTCCTAGATTTGGTGTATGGGTGAGAAACAAAAGTAAAAAGGAAAATGCTCATGCTGCTTGAAGAATCACTTAAATCACACTGTTATTTACATTCCTACCAGAAGGATTGGGCTTTGCATGGAAATTGAATTTTGTAAGGAAGTTTTTGTATGAAAGAAATTGTCTTTCAATTTAAACTGAAAACAGCTTTCTGTCCTCGTTTAAAATGACAGAGAAACAATAAGCCTAATTTGCTTTGCACTACATTCTTCACATTACTATTCAGATTTTTGCTTCATCTTTTGGGTTTGGAAAGCTTGCAAAATAACTTGCATGCCAATTAAGAGGGTAAGTCTGAAACAAGCTAGTGAAGATTTGACAGAGTGGAATGTGTTTTGGTCCATCTTGTCTAATATATGTTAACATTTTAGAAATACCCACAATTAAGAAATAAGGTACATCATATTGATAGGAATGAAAATGTTTGTAGGCATCTACATGTTATTGAAAGCATCATACATCAGCACCACAGTCTTAAATTAACTATTTTATTGACAAAAATTAAGAGAAACTGCTTGAGTGGAACCTTTTGAGTAGCTGGCTTCATTCACCAGGATTATACCTGAGTGGAAGAGATTCTCTGGAAGCTGGTTGAAGAGTGTTTGTATATTTCTAAGAAAACCAAAATAAGATGAACATTTATTTCAGTAGCAGTGAGAAATTTTCCTTTATGGTGAAGTCAGGAAGAGGGAAGGGATAATAGGAAATTTGTCCAATTCTAGTGAGAAAACTAACCACAGAAGGTGTATGCATGCAAGGAAAGACTAATCTGCCTTTTTCTAGGTTCCATACCAGGAAAATGAAGGGGTTTGTGTAGCTCAGAGGAAAATCTTGTGCATGCCTAAGTAAATGAAAAAGAAAAGCACTATTTTAAGCCTCTCAGCCCATGCAGGGTGCCAAACACACAGAGATACATATACACAATCAGTGCAGTGTCTAAGGTTACACACAGCAAAAAAATATACCTGTTCTTAACTCCACTGTGTGATTTGTTGTTCATTCAATAAATCATGTGCTGAAGATTAAATTTGTTATGATTGAAGCTTAATGATAAGTGCTGCAATTTTGATGTTTCTTTGCTTCGTAAAACTGAAAAAAAAGACTCAAAATTGTCTCTAAAATATTGCAGTGTTTGAAGTTAAAAATATAGCCTGGAATAATTTGTGATAATCTATCACAAGTTTGATTGCTGAACTTTGGGTTTCAAGAAAGCATAAGTCCAGACCTGTAACAGTTTTCTTTCATCAACTTCTGTTGTCCTAGCACAATTTTATTGCTCTGTGCTCCAATTATTTGGGTTATTTGATCAGGTGAAATCCTTGTTTAGTAGTTAGCTATTAGCATTGGTAACTAATTTTTTAAAAACCTTCTACTAAACAGAAGAGCTATGAACCTCAAAAAATAAGGTTGTGAGAAAGAGGGAAGAGAAACAGGAAATTTTCTATTGTCTCCAGAGACAAACCTCTGCTCTGTTCTTCAATACCCCTTTAATTGTATGTAGTTTAGAAAGCCAGTTAGCTGCTGCAATGAAAAAGTTGCAGAATCACAGAATTGTTTAGTTTGGGAATGACATCTGGGGTTCACCTGATGCAAACCCTCAGAGTCACCTAAGACAGGTTTCCCAGTTGGGATTTTAGTATCTCCTCAAAGGAAGACTCCACAGCCCCTTTGAGGAACCTGTCCAACCATTGTTTGACAATCCTCACAGAAGTATTTCCTTGTGCTCACATGGGATTCATGTGTTTTAATTTGTGCTCATTACCTCTTGGCCTGTCACGGAGCACCACAGAGAAGAGTCTGTCTCCCTCTTCTTCGTTTTTGCCCATCAGCTATTTGTACACATTGATGAGATCTCACCTAAACCTGCACTTCTCCAGGGTGAACAGTCTTGGCTCTCCCAACCTTTCCTCACATGATAAATACTCCAGTCCTTTATTCATCTTTGTGGCCCTGCACTTTACCCTTCATGGACTGGGGAGCCAAGAATGGGATGCAGTAGTCCAGGTCAGCCTTGGCTTTCCTAACCCTATCTCTACAAGACCAGATAACAACTCTGTATTCCTCCTGGATCACTCACCCCTACTTCCACCTCTAGTACACTTATTTTTACTCTCTGAGTTCAGTTAGGATGTCCTTGCTCATCCATGCTGGCTTCCTTCCTCTTGTGCTTGATTTTCTACTTATCAGAGTGGACCATGTCAAGCATTGGAAGATGCTCCCCTGAGAAGTGGTAAAGTAACCATCCCTGGAGGTGTTCAGAAGGCATGTAGATGTGAGTCTTAAGGACATGGTTTAGTGGTAGACTTGGCAGTCCTGGGTTAATGGTGGGACTTGATCTTGCAGGTCTTTTCCAATCTAAAGGATTCTGTTATTCCATAATTTATTAATATATCAAGATCTGCAAGTTACAGGCTGATATCTTGATCTGCATCTCAAATGAGGTACAAGTTTTCAGTCCATTATTCCACACAAGCCTTTTCCTCACCCACAGATTTCTCAGGTACCTATTTTCCTAGGTGAGCTGTTTCCTGTGTTGGTGGTGGGGCGCTTGTTTCTGTGAGCAGTTTCCCTGAGTTCATCACACAAGCTGTCTGTTGCCTGCTTTAATTGGAAGTGCTTGAGACAAGCTGGGGACAAGAGAGACTCGTTGGCACTGTAGACATAATTGCTACTGCTGTAGTGCCACGTGCATATGAAGTGCTATAAATTGGCAGTGATAATAACACGAAGTGATAATGAAGAACTTGGTGAACATTCGCCAAGTCACAGCACATCTCCAGCACAGCTGAATGGAGTTTAGAGGCTGCATTCAGATGAGAGTATCAACAAATCCCAAGGACCTTCTATATATGTTCTAATTTGCTCAAACAAAATAGAGCTCTCATGTATAATTGTGATGTGTCTATTTTAAAGACTATAAATAGAACAGATGATAGTGGAGACTTTTCTTTATTCCACTCAACAAAAGATATATGAAGGACAAAACACTTGGAAGACAATTGATGAAGAATGAAGCAGACTTTGGTCTCAGAGAGTAAAACTGAGTGAGGCTGGTGAAAGCTGGCATGCTTTTCATGATAGCAGAACAATTAAAATGAGCTTTGAGGATATTGCATCCAAGTCTGCTAAAAATCCCAAACAAATAGACTGAGAAATGAGCCTATTTTGCATTCATTTGCAAGTCTTACTTTATCATTGGTCTAATAACGTTTGAGAAAACACAGACTTTATCATGAGACTGTGCCATTAAGTCTACAAGTATATGAGCAAATGAGCCAGAAAAGTAATTAATTTTCTCCTGAAAAACAAATTATGAGAAAACACTTTTAGAGATCAGCCTTTTGCAAAAACAGAGCTCTTAATATGTGGGAATAAAAATGTTTCCAGAGTCACAATAATTGATAGCAGTGTGATTTTTTCCTCCCTTTGATTGTTCATAGTGTACCAAAAATTCATTCTATTTGTCTGAAATTTTCTAGGCCTTAAGTGTTCATGAAAGTTTCAACTAATGTAATTTATTTTCTCAAAATTTACCTACTGCAGTGGTCTTCCTTGAAATAATTCATCCAGCCCTTTTCTACAAGATCTGAGGAAGTATCATTGTTCTTGGGTTGGAGAGCAGAGCAGGGACATGATGCTGCTGAGCTGAGGGAGGGAACTAATTACAGCCATTACCCAAAGATGTGGTGGTGATGACATGAAGATGGAGAAAAACTCATGTACACTGAAAGGATGAGTGACACAAGTGACATAGGTCAGCAAGAGGAATATTTGCTTGTACCTAACTGGATATAAGCAAAATATCTCCTCAAGACTAAATGAGTGTCTGGAACATGCTTCCCTGAGAGGCTGTGGAATTCTCATCCTTGGAGATTTTCAAAACTGCCCTGGATAAGGTCCCAGAAAACCTGACCTAGTTTGAAATTAGCCCTGCTTTGAAGAGGTTGGAATTTGGAATTCCTGACATCTGAAGAGCTTTTCCATCCAAAATTATTCTGTGTGTCTATTTTAATGTTCAGTGAACACTATTTAATCACAGTGTAAAAGATCTCACATGACTGTGGATGATATGCAAACCCTGGATCTAAGCTCTTTAGTCCCAGCCTAAAAGGAACAGAAAATTGTAGGAACTCTTTCTTATTTAGTAGATGACCACCTACATTTAAGCACATGGTTTCTCTAATGATTTCTCTACCATATCATCATGGTGAAAGACAAACAAAATACCATATTTTCATAGAATGGTTAGGGTTGGGAGGGACTTTAAGGGTCATCTACTTCCAATGGGCAGGGACACCTCCCACTAGAATAGGCTGCTCAAAGCCCCATCCAACCTGGCCTTGAACACTTCCATGAATAGGCCATCCTCAGCTTCTCTGGACAACCTGTTCTGGTGCCTCTGAGTAAAGAATTTCTTCCTAACATTGAATCTTAGCTTGACCTTTTTCACCATCTACAATTACTACCATAACCCACATCTCAAATGACCTCTTACTCCCCTAGAATTTGGAAAAACAGAGGCAGAAATAAAGAGTTAGGGGGAGTAACACATTGGTTGATTAGAACCAGGTGAGTGAAAGAAAATGTGCTCTAAAACTAGCCATCTTAAATGATCAGGACTCACAAAGAACTTAAAAACTTCAAAACAGCATTGATCAATAACTGTAGTTTGAGCATGTAAAAACATAGTAATGACGTTTATTTCATCAGCTGAAAGCAAAGTGCATAGTAAAAGAGTAAGGAACAGGTATTTTGCATTTTGCTTTTTCATATTTAGCTCATTACTTCTCGCTGCCAGCCCATGGAATGGTCGTGTAACTTGTGTATCCCAGCTGAGCCAAATGCTAACAGTGCATATGGGAATGATCATAAAATCACAGAGAGGCCTGGGCTGCAAGGGACCTACCTCAAATTTCATCTAGTTCCACCTGCCCTGGACAGGGATGCCTTTCACTAGACCAGGTTGCTCAGAACCTCACCAGACCTGGCCTTGAACATTTTCTGGGTAGGGGCATCCACAACTTTTCTGGGAAACCTGTTCCAGAACCTCAGCACCCTCACAGTAAAGAATTTCTTCCTAATATCAAATCTAAACTTGTCCTCAGTTTAAAGCCATTCCTTGTCTTGTCCCTACATGCTTTCTTTCTTGTAGGCTCCCTTCAGGTATCGGAAGACCCCAGTTAGGTCACCCCAAAGCCTTTTCCAGACTGAACAATCCCAATTCTCCCCTGTAGGCTCCCTTCAGGTATCGGAAGGCCCCAGTTAGGTCACCCCAAAGCCTTTTCCAGACTGAACAATCCCAATTCTCCCAGAATTTCCTCACAGAAGAGCGGCTCCATCCCTCTGATCATCTTGGTGGTCTCCTCTGGACTTGCTCCAGCAGGTCCATGTCCCTCCTGTGCTGGAGGCCCCAGAACAGATGCAGCCCTGACTGCAGGAGGGCAGAGCAGTGGGGCAGAATCCCCTCCCTGCCCCTGCTTCGCACACTCCCTTGTATGCAGCCCAGAACAGCTTTGGATTTCTGGGCTGTGAGTGCACATGGCCAGCTCATGTCCAGATGATGAACAGTTCTTTCCCAGATCAAAGAGGATTTGTGGTCTTCTCAACCTTCTTGAGGGAGAAGATTTTCTTCCTTGTGAGGATAAATACTAAGCTGTCTCTAATTAATTATCCTTGCCTGTACAGGAGCTAATGGTAAATATTTACTGTGCTAATAAGTCTCTTATTATCTTTGTTGAAACGAATTTTAGTCATCTTTCAACTTAATTTCAGGCTAGTTTTTATTTAGGCATTTTTCTTACTGGTTTTATTTGGTCACTTCAGCACTAAATAGAATTTGAGAAGATATAAGCATGAACAACCTAATTCCTTATAGAAAATTCTCTGTTCTCAGACATTTTCCTAGAGAATATTGAAAGATATTTTCATATCTTTATAAAGAAATATAGGAAAAATAAAGGGAGTAATCGTCCTTTGTTCTTAAAAATATTTGTGGAAATGACTGTTGTCTTTCTGAGTTTGGAAACAGGCATATTTCCTTTTTTTTCCAACAATGGACTTCTGTTAAAGACTTTGCAAGTACAAATCTCAAATTCCATTAACCAATGTTTATCAATTTTCCGATATAACAAAGAAATCTATAGAAATGTAAACAAAACAGACATTACAAAGGGACATTTCCAACATTCCTTCAAAATACTTGCATATTTGTATTTACAAAGTTAATAAATCTTGAGGCTTTGTCTCTTGAGGCTTGTCCTTGGCTGGCAGAAAACACAAACTTCAACAAAAACATTAATTTGGTTGGCTTGGACACTTCAATTTATGAAAAAAGTATTTCAAAGGTAAGTATTTGCTATTTGCAGTCACAGTGAGTGTAACAGTTTTCAGCACAAGTTCTCAGCACAGGGCAGTTTGTAATGATTTGATGTTTGACTGAAAAAAGTTGCTATTTTTGCCACCTGTAATATATCCTATACTTATACTACCTTATATTATGTCTATATTTTATTCTACTGTACCCATACAAGAGAACTCTGTACTATTATTTTTCTGCTCTAACTGTTCTTTGGCAAATGTCAAATTATTCAGGCCTTTAAGTGACCTTTTTCAGTGCAGGAAATCTTAAACAGTTAAATCTGTTGCTGCTTTGCAGTGGGTGATGAGTATTCTATAACATAATTACACAAATTGAACTGGTAATTAAAAAAAAAAAAAAAAAAAGCAAGGTAACCACATCAAGAAATGGCATCTACATCTACACTGGGAAAATCTACAGTTTCTAGTGGGGGGTTGATGTCATTGAAAAAATTACCATGTCCCTTTAATGTTACCACAGGAAAACTGGAAAATGATCCTTGTTTAATTTGTAGTTAGGAGACACCAAGGATCAATCATTTGTCATGTTCAGTGGAAAGCAGAAGTGTTATCTGAATGTATGAACTGTGCATGTTTTGCTTTAACTGATTGCCTCAAGATTATGAAGTTAGGTTTAGTCTTAATGATGAATTTTTTCTAATCTGTTTCTAATCTTTAATTTAAATCATATATAAAATATCCATCACTATGTCATTTTCCCCAGGTAATTCATATGAAACAAGATATATGAATGCTGAATACCTCAACTGGAAGGATTTAAATGAAAAATTACCCTGGTTAACTAAAAAGAAGGAATGAAAGGGGGAAAATTATCTTAATAATTCATCTGTAATTGCTTTTATGAAGACAGAGTTACAAATAATAAATAAAAATATTCTATAAATACAAACATTAGATACTATTAAAACAAATATACAGATATAAATGTGGAAACAGATAAAACTTATTCTAAAAGTACTTTGTTTAAATGTGTTTCCATCAAGGTCTATGTTCAATAATAGTTTATCTTCCAGTCTGAAGATAATCAAAAATTCAATTCCCTGTTTGCTATGGGCTTTATTATTTTATCTTAATTTTGAGAAAGATGAATATAATGCATTCAAACTTTTCTTCAACTAAGCAAAAGGAGAGGCTGGGTCTGTATTTAGAACAGTTTTCCTATAACTGGAGAATGACACTACTTAGGAAACAAACAAGAACTATTATTTCAAGTCATTTACTCTTTCATTTCAAGAAGGATTAAAATGTTGTTTCTATGGTAACTAATAATGTATTATTGGTATTCAATATCAATTGATTAATATTCAACATAAGTTACAATGTGTCAATTCATTTGGAAGGTATTTCTCAGCTACCTGGTTAACATAAAAATCCCAAACAACCCCTGAGTTTATTTCAAAAACCAATCAACTCTTTTCTATGTCATTTCCCTTTGAACAGATAAGAAGCTTACAAAAGTAAAATTACAATGTTTGCTCAAAAACTAATCTCCACTGGTCTGATTTGCCACCAGCCCCTCCCCAACCAGCAGCAACACTTTCAAAGGTTCCTTTCTCCCATGGCCAATATTTCACTTGTCTATTTCAATTCTTAGACCAATATATCAAAAGCTCTTTTTTCTTAAAATACTTCAATAGAACAAGAGTATAAAGGTAATATTTCATTTCTTATGTAAAGGCAGAATACTGCATTTGTGTGAGGGAGAGAGGCATAAGACTAGATTGCTTGTGACCATGACACACTAAATTTGTCTAAGCTGGTACATAAAGTCCTGTTAGTCCTTAAAGCAGGATACAAGGAAAATTATACCATTTGTTACCCAGCTGCATAGCAGGACCTGGAGAAACTCCTGCTCTGCATTCAGTAGCTTAGAAATTGGTAGCTGAAAGATCTGCTCAGTGGAGTGCCTGCCAGCTCCAGAGACCTCCTCCTGTTTGCCATGCCCAAGATGTGGTCTAGGTCAAAGACACACAGTCTCACTAGGATGAATCTCTTTATCTTCCAGAAAATGTCTTGGGGTGGTCTTAATGACACTGTGGTCTGATCCAGACAGAGAAATGCCACCCATGAAGGTTTGACCTAACTGGATCAACTGTGTGGGGAAGACACCACTGCCCATGAGAAAGGGTGTAAGAGTAGCATAAAGATGTGTGTCCAGTGGGATAGAATTCAGAGGGGGTGGGAAGATCTCAATATCCTGAACATGTCCGTGCACTTGTTCCTTCAAACTGTGCCTATACAGCTTTTGTCTTAACTGAACCAGTATACACAGCACTTCTGGCAGGCTTAGCAGAGTTACCAGAGACACATATCAGTACAAAAGAAAACCAAAAACTCTGAGTGCAAGAGCAGAACATCAGAGAGGATATAGGGAGCTTCACAACCACCGTGTCTTGGTGTACATCATTCTACCTTCAACATCTAAATAAAACTGACTTGCGCTACGTCCACAGGTCATGAAAGATCACAGAATCATAGAATAAAAGGATAGAAGGATCTCAAGGATCATCTACTCCAACCTTTCTTAGCAAATCATGATCTAGTCAAGATGGCCCAGACAAATCTGAGAAGTATCCTATGTGGGAATGCTGCCTTCAATAGCTGTACTTCTGAAGGTCTCCCAGTTTAGTTTTGGTGTCACTGGGGGTATTTTTGGTTTTGTTGAGGGTTTTGTTTATTTGGGTTTTGTGTTTGGGTTCAAAGTATTTTGTTCTAGAGGTACAGCCACTTCTGGAATGCCTTGTAGCTCTGTTCTTAGGGATTGCACTTCATGTGTTTACCTGAGAGGCAAGGCATGGTAGCAGGAGATTGATTTACTAGTGGATCTGGCAGCCCCTGGACAAAACCCATCTGTTGTTATTCCAGCCTGGATGCCCAGAGTGCCCTGAGAGTCCCAAGGCAGTGAATGGGTGCAGGTTGGTTGAGCCCTGCAGGAAAGCTTTTATTTGATCTCTCTTTTAAATCATTAATAATTAAGCTTGTGCAAAAGCTTGCCTGGCAGGTGACAAAGGACCACATTCCCTTCTCACAAGCACATAAAACCAGAGTATATCAGCCTAAAACCAGACTATATCAGCCTAAAAACATGTTTGGAGTGAAAATCATGTTCCACCAAGTGTTAGCATTTATCTGGATGTGAACAAGATTGCACATTTATTTCTGGATGGTTCTCATGGGTCTTTTGTCTAGAGTGAGTATTCTTCTTGAAACATACTCATAATTAAAAAAAAAGGGAATAATCATTGGATTTAAAAGCAAGTTCACAGCTGTCACTCTTTACCCTGATCTCACACTCTGCCCAAAAAAAAAGACTAAGGACATTTATATCTCAAAACTAGATGTGTATCAGTACCATTTCTACTGACATGTCATCATATGACTTTAGGCACCAAGAGTGTTCTTTAGTCCCAGACAAGACACAATATTTCACTTACCCTTTAAGTAGAGTTTTCAATCTGCAATTTTTTTCAAAAATTATTTTAAAATTATAAAAAAGAAAGAAACAAAATCTGTACCTTACTCAATTGATAACTAAAGGGAAAAATTAGTGTTTTCCAGAGGATGGTGAGGCACTGGAACAGATTGCCCGGAGCAACTGTGGCTGCCCTGTCCTTGGAAGTGTTCAAGGCCAGGTTGGATGGGGCTTTGAGCAACCTGGTCTAATGTGTGCAAGGTGCCCCTACACATGGCAGGGGGGTTGGAAGCAGATGATTTTTAAGACCCCTTCCAACCAAAGCCACTCTATGATGATTTTACCACTGCTCAATGCTACAATTTCTTCACCTAAAATAGCAACAGTGTCAAAAAAGAAAAAAAAAAGTCTTAAATGTAATTACACTTTTAAGCTTTGCTTTTGCAATTGCTCCAGGCTCGGTAATGCACAATACTTGGAGGAATTTGAATGTATTTGGAGTTATCCTGTTTAAATGTTTGTGTATTACAAAATTCTGCCTCTCTAGAGGTGAGCAGACACCATGTGCCACCTACTTTGCCATTTTGCTTCAGAGGTTTGACTCATTGAGAAATAAGCAAATAAAATTACTTTCCCCTCCTGGCATTTGGCAGTCACACGGAAATGCAACAGAAGAGCAGAGCATGAGAGAAAGTCACTTCTCAGAACTGTGTTCAGAAAGAATAACAAGCATTAAATCCAAAATGAACCATCTGTGACAACCCCTAAGCAGTGCCTCATTTCAGTAAGTGCAAGCCTCGGAATGAAAGTGAAACTGTACGTAACTGTCAATTAAAATAATCTAATATAGACTTTTCTGCCTCTGGGGGAGGGTGTGCGCATATTTTCTGGAAGTTCTCTCTTTTACATTTTCTTGGCATAAATTTTATAGTTCAGGAGAACAGAATCATATCTGTAGCCAACATACATTACACACCTCATGGGAGGAAAGGTGCTGGAAGAGGCACTATCACTGTGGATCCCCTCTCAGTGCTCCATATATACCTGGTATAAGATAATATAACTTCACATCAAAATTAATTCTAAAACAATTTATAAGAAAAGAGTGATTTCACATCAGAAATAAGATATTTAACATTTCCCATTTGGGAAAACTGTATCTTATACAGTTGCATTTGGAAACTAAATCCAGAGAGTTTCTGTCGGTTCACTCAGACCACAAAAAAACAGAGCAATGGCAGCAGAGCCAAGGTAAGTGGAAACACATGGAAATTCCTGCTTGCCCAAACATTATATATGTATATATATATATGTAAATACATTGACTGGGAACACCTTTGGATTTACAGGATTTAAATCACATCAAAATTTGGTCCTCAGAGTGTTCAGCAGGCAGTTCTGGGAAAGGGTCCAGAAGAATTCAGTCAGTAACCACGAAGACTCTGTCATTTTATAAGACATAGGTTGCTGATTGAAAAAAAAAAGTATTGTTAGGCCGTAAAATTGCAGTTTTAGTCCTTATTGAATTTGGACCTACACTGCAAGCTGTAAAAAAATACTCAGCTAATAGAACATTGTGTATATTTATTGAATCTGGAAAATACCCCTGAGACGGCAGCTCTCAATGCTATTAGGATACTTTCCATAAGCACTGAACTAGAGTTGTATGTGTGTAAATACCAAGTGTGTTTCAAGGCCTTCCATTTTATTGGTACTGCTTTGTAAGCTGTTTTGTCACCTGAATGAATATATGGTTATTTAAGAGTGTAAAAATCTTAAAGGTATTTTAAATTCTGTTTTATCAACATTCAGGTGTTAATCCATCTTTAAAACAAGACAGTATTGTGGCGGTAGCTCAAGCTCTGCTTGCCTTCAGGTTCTGGGTTCAGCTGGGATAAAATTAGTTTTCTTCTTACTAGAACAGTGGTGTGTTTTGAATTTAGGATGAGAATAATGTTGATCACACTCTGATGTTTTGGCTGTTGCTTAGCAGTGCTCACTCTATGTCCAGGACTTTTCAGTGGCTCATGCTCTGCCAGTGAGGAGCTGCACAAGGAGCTGGGAGGGACGACAGGGGACAGCTGGTCCAAACTGTCCAAAGGGATATTCCACACCATAAAGTATCATGCTCATATAAACTGGGAGATTTGGAAGGGCTGAGAGCCACTGGGGGACAGGCTTGACATCATTCAGGGGATGGTGAGCACTGGTGTTGTGCATCACTTACTCTTCTTGGGTTTTCTTTCTTCCTCTCCTTTTCATTGGAATTATCACTGTTTTTATCCTTAGTACTATTATTATACTTCTCTTTTTTTCAATTACTAAACTGTTCTTATCACAACCCATAAGTTTTTCCTCTTTCTGATTCTTCTCCCCAACTCACTGGGGGAAAGAGGAGTGAGAGAGCATCTGCTTGGTACTTAGCTGTCACTGGGGTTAAAGCACGACACTTAAACATTCAGAGTCCCACAATCAAAGCCTATTTGCAGGACTGGACCTCAGCAGTGAGAAAGCCTCTCTGTGTGGGCCTTTTGAGCAAATCAGGGACATACCAGGATCTCCTTAATGTGAGCCAGCCCAAGGCTCTGTTAAAAATTCATCCACCCTGAGATCTCAGCTGTAACTCTTTCCTCCAGGTATTCCTTTCAAGACGAAGAGGACATGTTCATGGTGGTTGATCTCTTACTGGGCGGTGACCTGCGTTACCATTTGCAGCAGAACGTGCACTTCAATGAAGGAACTGTTAAACTGTACATTTGTGAGCTGGCTCTTTCCTTGGATTATTTGCAGAGATACCACATCATTCACAGGTGAGTGGAGTTCATTTGGGGAGTGGGCTGCTTTCTTTTGGCAGAGCAGAGGATCTTTATCATATATCTAATTTTATAGTTTATTCAAAGCCCCTGTAAAGTTCCCATTGCTATTCAAGGGTGGAATCTGGCTCTGAAAGGTTTTCTTTTTAAGTGCTTTCTTTCAGTCCAAAGCCATTCAGTAACCTTGTATCCTTCTCATACTGCCCTTTTCTCCTCCTGATCTCATACTAAGATGTACATTTTTCACTGTGGTCTTCAAACTCTACATACAACCCATAATAGCATCCTGATTGCTTTTAATTTATTTTTAATTCTCCAGTGCCCCAATGTTACCGAATGCAAAAATGTTGTAATCCAGTACCAGAGCTTCCCACAACAAGTTCAGGGAGCAGTTATAGAACCTAAAGCTGAGAATAATTTGTTTACTGGCAGCATCTGCATGAAGGTCAGGAGGAAGAGAGGTGGGGAAGTAGGAATAATAGTACAAATCAATTGGAACAATGATAGATGCTGCATCCTTTTTGTAGTTTTTATATTACAGCAATCTGTTAGGTTTTCTGCCATACAGAAGCAAAGATAGTATTCACTTTGAAAAATGTGTCAGGAATCAGGGTCTGTTTTCCTTAAACATTTTGGCATTTAACTGAAGCAGCAGGGATAACTTCTATTTTTATGTCAATACAGTAACTATGAAATGATAAAATTATGGGCTTGAACCTTTTCTTTACTCTCTTTTTTAGGCTGAATTCAGGGTTATCTTTTCTGATTTAGAGTGGTATGAATGCAAAAATACAGTTTTGTATATACAAAATGTGCATGTGGCTTTCAGAGACCAAACTAAACTAAGCTGTACCATAGATCTCCCAAAGTCCAGTATGAACAAATTCCTTCAAATGTGTTAATGCAGATTTTTCATCCCATCCACTTGCCAGAGCTGCCTCATGATTTTGCAATAAAGATACAATAAAAAGTATGGTCTGATTTTCAGAGGAGGAATGGCCAACATGAAATCTATCTGAGCAGAGATGCAGTGGTAGGTGGGTATTTTGTGTTACTGAAACTCTGCAAGACAAAATTCCAGTAAACATTGCAACATTTGCTTTGCTTGCAGCTAGACCTCCAAATATAATACAACTTGCAAATATTGCAAGAAAATTCTTTAATACACTGTTACTATTTTAGTATATTTCCATGGATTTTGCATAAGTTTTATTTTCTCAGTGAGTATTTCAAAAGTGGAGCTCAGAATTATAGCTGACCTTTGTTTCTAATACCTTAAGGAATGTTCTTGGTGGAAAACAAATTGATGAGAACTTTTATGCAAATAATGCAAATTTATGAGATAATCCAGTTTGCAATCAAAACTTGTCTTTTACTAGAAGTCTGTAGCTTAAAAACGTATCACACAAAAGCCTGAGAAAGGTGACAGAGGTCTTGAAAGAATGAAGGACTGGACTGTCATTGTGGTTGTTCATAGCTTTTTGTGACAATGTCTGCCTTGTAATGGTCCCACTATGAAACTGGGCTTGACTCTTTGATCTCTTTTGTATTACTTAATCAAGTGAACACTTTATGTTTCTTTTTTTTTTTTTGAGTTGTAGTGGTTCAACACTTGATGATTTGCATTGAAGTGGGGGAAGGCATGCCCATCCAGAGCTGGTTGTTGGCTCCATTTGGGAGCAAGTTCTAGGGTTTGGATTTTGCTTCCACTCTGCACCAAAAGTTTTGACAGAGAGTCTGGACAAAATAGCATTCTCTCAGCCTGCAGAGAGTGTCACTGACTGGTTAGCTAGGACTGTGTCTAGGGATCTGCTTCAGGACTCTGCTGTGTATGGAAGAGGTGTTTGTTTTGAAGCTGGCAGTCCTGAGATCTGAGTGTGTCTGCCCCACTTCACAGCTCACTGCCCAAATGACACAACCGTGGCATGAGGAGTCTTTTGCCGCTTATCTTCTCACCACTTACCACAAAATCCCAAATGATCCACACATCCATGGACATGTTATTTAGCCAGGTGAGACCCACAACATTCTGCCTTCTGTCTCACCACCACCTGGAACAGCAGTCTGTGGGATGGGTCTTCATCTGCCTTAAACCTCTGTAGCATGTCTGGCATCAGAGTGCAGTGCTGACTGAATTTGGTGCAGGAGCAGAGCCAGCAGTGATGCACAGTGAGGACACATTTAGTCATTCCTTTATCTTTGCAAACATACCATCTCAGGAGATGAAATCAGTGATCTGCTAGGTGTTTATACCTTATGATAGCAGGCCTCAGCAATATCATTGTTACCAAGTGCTTCCAGTCAGCATTCACATGCTAACCTACAAAACTATATTACATGTTTCATTTTAAAATTAATGTGTTGGCAGTAAAAAGGAAAAATAATGTTAGTAAATCAGAAAGTCATTGAGGGAACCCTTGAGAGACAACATCTCCTAGATGTTGTCTTGGCTACAAAGAAAGTATAGTCAAACAATTTATCAGACTGAGTTGGTAGATTTTCAAACTGCAGCATCATAAAGAACTGAATATATGGGGTGTGAATCAGGAGTTTAATTCCTCCTGTATACTTTTGTGCATGAAATGTGTTCAGATTTCCATTTCTATTGCATGCAGCAACATGACAGAATGGGTTTTTCTAGGTTAGCCTGTGACCCCAGGAGTTTGCTAAAAAAGGAAAAGGGGCAAGAATTCCCAGGCATGTATGAATGGGTGCAGAAGTGTAGAGATCAGTACTGTGCCCGTTCCCCTTGCAGATGCCTTGTAATGTCTCTGTGTTTGTCGATGTGGTTAGTGGTATGTACTTTGAACATGGCAATCATTTCAGCAGTAGGACTATTGTTACTGCAGGGACACATTTAGCCATAAATAGAATAAAACCCACTACTGTTCTGGTGTATTTATGAAACTTGCAATTTTTATTAATCACATCCATGTGTATAAAATCCATATTTGTCATGCATAATTCTGCGATAGTGGATTTATTTATTATGGTACAACAATAAATGTTGCTCTGTGTCTTGCAGCTCTATTATAAATGTTTGCATTTGCATCGATGCTCACCCAGAATTGTAAAAACTTTAAAAAGAAAATATCTAAGTTCTAAGCTATTACTTGAAGGCTATTCTGAATAAATTTTTCACTTATACAACAGCTAACTTAATATTGATTGCTGGTCACAGGTAAGAATTAAACTGAAAACCCTTATTTTCTCACAGCCTTGCTGTAATTGTACTTTATCCACATTTCTCACATGAAAAATTATTTTAAAGCTGGACGGGTGGCATTTCTTATAGACCCTTGGATCCCAGTAAACCCAGAAAGGCTTACAGTACACATCACCTCAAACATTCTCAAATTTTGGATCAAATCCGGAATTCTGCCATTTCAAGATGGTATGACTAAACACATTCCTTGAGAACTGGTTGTGTAATGCCAGTGAATAATGTATTGGACAAAAGTTTTCTCATCAAAGGCTGAATAAACTTATTTCAGCCATGAGTAACTCAACCTCCTCCTTTCACAAATGCTGCTGTTCATACATTTCAATAAAACCACCTGCCTCCTCACCAAAGTAGGCTGCCTGTTTCCATTCAGCGAATTCTTCCGACAGTAGCTCCAGTGTTGTCCCTTCCAGGATGCTCCTGCAGCTACAGCCTTGGCTCAGAGCAGTGCTGGTCCTGCAATGCTGTGGCTGCTGCCCTGGTAACATGCTCAGGATGAAAAAAATCACATTTTCCCTTTCTAAGGGACAAGTGTTAACTGCATTGCCCTCACAACTTTTCATCATCGTCTGGCTCCACTGGTTTTCATCTGCTTAGAGAGGAGGCTGGATGTGGCAGGTGTCTGGAATGGAAATTGCAGTAACCTTCCAGCACAATTTTAGGATACTGGACTAACTGTTTGATCAGTGTACCCAGGGCACTTTTATTTTAGTGGGGTTTATTTAAAGCAAAACTGTTCATGTGTGTATGTGTACATATATAAGTGCACATATAAAAATTTTTTGAGCACAATATGACTGGAATCAGCCTGGCTTGGCAGGTCTGTGTTGTTTCATCACCAGTCTGTTTTCCCTTCCTCTAAGTTCTGCTTCCAATGGAGAATAGCACCAGGAGTTATTCCAGCTCTGAGTAACTCAATAGCACTGCAGGGTGGGCCAAAGCTAATGGAAAATAGTGGCAAATTGAGCATTGCATTTTCCTCTGCCAGTTGATCCACTGCAGGGTAAGGTTGTCTTCCTAGACAAGAGTTACTCTGTGTTCAGAACTGAACCTGTTTGTTCATTATCATTGAGTCTGCCAAGTTGTTTGACAGTGGTGAAATAAGATGCTGCATCTAAATGATTAGACACTTTAAAATGGGCCTTCCCTGTCTCACTTGTGACAACATACAGCAAAAGAACAAACTCTGCTTAAAAGCGTGCCCTTCATAACATTTTCCATTTAGTAGGTAAGCAGTAAATAGTTTTGAAAATTACTTGGAAATGGAAAATTTGCCCCTGGATTTTCACAGGTGGTGTCACAGGCAGAATAGTGCCAACCCGAGATTTATCTGGATATACCAGATGAAACACAGTTCCTTACAGATTTCTGCTCATACTAATAGTCTTTTACTTTCTGGCAAGTGTGTGTACATGAAGAAAAAGTATAGTAGGGTTTGAACATAGATGAACAAGGGAAAAAATAACCATAACACGGCTTCAGTTTATAAGCAGTGTCAAAGATCATAGCAGATCAAGAGGCTCATCCTCTGAATTTTCTTAGTTTGCATTCCTGTGTCTCTTCCATGGCATTGTATTTTGTTCTTTATACAAGTGCTGGCCCACATTATTCTGAGGAAAAATTACAGGAACTGAGCAATGAGCTACATAAGAGAAGTAAATTGGAAAACATATCAAAACCAGTCAAAAAAGAAGCACCATGCAAACCATAAAGCCCTGAACACCTGCTGAATGCTTATGAGCCAGCAAAGATGAAAAAAGAAAGTGATTCATAAATTCCAGGCACAAAGGGTATTTAAATTTCAGTCATGCACTTAACAAAGAATTAGATACCACAAGATACAAATACACAGAGAACAAGCCTTTCATCTTCTGAACGGAGTTCTCTCCCTACAAGAACAAATTAATTTTACTTCTGTTTAGCTACAGAAAAAGTTATTTCATATACCAGGTCAGATACTGCTAATAAATGATGCTGGTTTGGAAATACAGAGAATTAGATATATAGAGTATATAAACCACAAATAAAGTAAAGCAGGCTGTGTTTGGAAGGAGACACAGGGAACACTCTGAGATGCATGATGTCCCATCAGGTGCTCTGGTTCCTGCCACTGGCACAGATACAATCCTTTATTGTGGGCCTGATGTGCTCTCCCTTCCTCACTGAGGTGAAATACCAGAAGGTGCCCATCACACCCTCACTGCTTTGATTCCCCATGAGTGAAACACCCTCACTGAAGCCAGCAGGGAATTGCTTGTTTCCTTAGAGTTTTCAGTGAGTAGATGAAGTCACCTCTTTTCCCTTTATTTCATCTTCCCTCTCTCATTATTGTACCATTGTAGGAATGTGCTTATATGAAATATTTTCTTTAGCCAAGGAAAACTCATCTCACAAGCCCTAGATAATTTAGAATTTGCATGTCTGGTCAATGGTAGGAGATGGAACACGTGACCTATACACCCAGCCTGGCTGACCGTCTTGCATTAGGTAACAAATCTAGTGGCTAAAGATAACCTAAATCAAGGCCATCTTAGATGTGTGTTTGTGGCATACACAGCAGAATAGCTGGTTTTCTTATTGATTGCTTCTCTTTTTAAAATCAGACACCCAGGCAAGGGTAGATATGATCTAGGCATGTAGAAGTCCACAATGCCTAGTGATGGCATTGTGATTTGAGAGATTTCTCATGGGTTTTTTGTTGGTTGCAGCTAAATGTCAATGAAGTGGGGGAGAATTGAGGAAAAACTTTAAATAATTGTAAAAAAAATGATGATTTAGATAACATTGTTTGAAATTCTTTCCAGAAGAAATAATATGAGGGAGAATTGAGGAAAAATTTTAAATCATTGTAAAAAAAACTTATGATTTAGATAACATTGTTTGAAATTCTTTCTAGAAGAAATAATAACTCTTTCTTCTAAATCCATCATACACTCCTTTATTATCTACATCATATCTACACTTGTCTGAGTGTTTGTTTTTTTAAAAGAGAAGCAATGAATAAGAAAACCAGCCTGTGCTGTATACACGTACACCACAAAGATTGGTTGCACTCCTGTGTAAATCAGCTGCCATCACCTGTCTGTGTTCCTGCCCCTTCCTGGTTTCCTTCAATAATCCCTTTACAAAACCTTTCAGGGAAAGCAGGCTTTATTAAAATGCTATGTATCCCTCATATCCATAATTTAGCATCCTATTGATGGATAATAAAATTTAATGCTTTGTTTCCTTCCTTCCTTTCCTCCTTCTCAGTATTGAAATTTCAATCATTAATCATTTTTAGACATTCAGTTTGAAGCAGAAGATGCTGAAAGAACTAAAGCAGAGCTTTATATTCAAGATTATCTCAGGTCTCCCCCCAACAAATCTGATCTGGTTAATGCCAGTTTCCTGCTTTATCATATTGCTAGTTTCTTTGTGGCCAGTTATAAGAGATATCTTTCTTTCAGAGAAATCCATTAAAAATTTGTTGGTGTTGCTTTAAAGCTTCAAGTGATTTTAGTATGGATGTCTGCTCCCAGCTGATTTATGCCAGCAAAGCCCACCATATTAATAGCATGTTGATACTGTTATGCTAAATATAATAATCAAGAGTATTAATAACTACATGCAAATAATTTTTGCTAATAATTAGAATGATTAGGCACTCTTTCTACAGAGGCATGACAATATCCACTGTCTCATATGACACTGCCTTACTCTGATTTTTTGGCTTACTCTGATTTATTACTGGCTTACTCTGATTTTTTGGCCTTCCACCTCCTACCCCAACCCCTCCATGCATCTGAAAGTGGATGAAAGGCTGATCCAGAGAGATCAAATGAGCAATGATGTGAAGTCCCAGCCAACAGAGGAGAGAACAAGAGCTAACCATATGTGATAAAACATTAATCCCTTTTCCTTCAAAGCTTTAGTGTTAGTATTTTAAGTATTCTGGTATATTTGTATCTTGGAAATTTCACACCACCATGACTCTGAGCAGGCATATTCTCTCCACTGAAATGGCAGATTTGCAGGGAGTGTGCTTAAATCTTTTTTGTTTGCAGTCAGTGAGGATATTTAAAATCTTTGATTAAAGTATGTAGATGGAAAAGGGAATATGGAAAAAGACTAAATTTCATGCTAAGTAAAGTATGAACTAAGAGCAACATATGGACAATTGTTTCTTTCTCCTGTTTCTGCTCAGTGGTGGCAACATATTTTTCAGTTTGGATGAGCAACACATACATAAAGTATTCTGTCAGTCCCTTGAAGATTTCCTTACAATGTAAGTTTTTCTAATACATGACAAAATAAAAAAGACTTAAGAAAAAGGTGCACTTTACTTGATTTCTGCATGCCTGCAGTAGTCTTCTGTATCTCAAGTGTTGAGTGAATTGTTCATAGTATGACAAAAGATATTTCATTAATGGATATTGCAATTTGAGCTTTCTTCATGCTTTGGAAATGCATTCAGAAACTTTCAGTACAGCTTTCATATTTCAAGTGAGGTGTGGTTTCCTTAGTACGACTCCACAAATATACTGAGAGTTGAGAAAGAGTGAGAGTTGTAATTGTGATCATCTGACAGTTTCTTCTTTAAAAATAAATTATCTTGTGAGCAGGGACTGCAATTAGGATACAAATTACCATCAGATTTGTTATGCTGAAGTTGCCTTCTCAATTTTTTCCCCTTGCATTTCTTCTCTCTACCCCTCCTTGGATGCTCCTCATGACACTCCCTCAAGATTATTTTCAAACATTTCTGTATTCTCTGTAAAATCCTGTCCCAACTCCCCAGGATGGGTTTTAGAGAGGACAAAGCACAGCAGCTCAAAGCTTTGATGTTGTATGACAGACAGTGCTACTGATGAGGCTCTGCTTCTCCCAACATGTGCATACACAGCTTACATTTATCCCAGGGGAATTTCCCAGGATAATGCAGTGCGGATAATCGTGCTTTCCTGCAGCAGAGGAGACAAGGCAAACCTTCAATTCAGCAGCTGTGGTGCACTTACACATGAAAAATACTGTCAGTGGGGAAAGACATTAAAGTACTGTGTCAAACTGGGACCTTGCAAGGTGGGAACAGCACTTGGTAGGCAGGGCACATTCAATAAACCAAAATTTATTAAATAGGGTTCAGATTAATTGGGTCATTCTTTATAGTGATGATCAAAATAATCTCTATAGTCTGACTAATAATAATGAGAAATAGCCTCTATCCAGTGGCTACCCATTTTAATTCAGGCATTTAGCTCTTCATTTTGTTATAAATGTGAAACTTTTGTAGTGTTCTGAATAAAGAGGAGTTCCTTTCTAGCCCAAGAAAAACACAATACAAAATTGGAGCATCTCTCTTTTTTGGCCTTTCAGAGTGACTATTCTGTGTCTAATCACATTATAGTCTCAAAATTTATTTTAGTAATATTCTTAGTGTACATGTCACAATTTTTAAGGTTTGGAGTTTTAGTTATGGACACAGATACATTAGAAGATAAATGTGAGGGTTTTATGATAAAACTGTGGGCCCTCTTTCCATACTCAGATGTTGTCTTTGCTGTCAGGCTGAGTTTAGACTGCAGATACTTTGGGCATCTACTCTTTGGAGAGACAGTAGTAATGAAAGAGAAATTGGTGGTAAGATAGATGGATTTGGGGGCACCAAAACAAGGACGTCATCTACCTGCATCAAGTGGGGCAGAGATGTCCAGAGGGGAACTAGGATGGCTGGGGAAAAGACCAGGGAGTGCAGAGTGTGTGTAGGAGTGGGCAAGAGAAAACTGCTGTGGAAAGAGTCAGACCCTAAAAGCCAAAGCTGGAGTGAGCAGAGAGAGTGAGAACAGGGGTGCAGTAACAGAGGAAATAGGGGCTTGGTGGCAGTGTGGGAATTCCCAGTCAGTGGGATAAGATTTACTGAAAGCTCAGTGGTTTTGAGTATGCCTTTATTTACCAGCTGTGAAAACCACGGCTCAGAGCTCTGTAGATAAAAATTAACACACGGACATAAAGATCAATCTCTCTGTGTATTTCTAGAAAAGCTGATGATGTGGGGAAATGCAGTTTTACACTTCCCATGTTTCTCCCCCAAGGTGCTACAATAATTAAGATATGATCTTCATTAAAATATCAGACCAACAAGACTACTCAATGAGTGTCAGAGGTCTATTTTGAATGAAATCAAATAAAAAATAATGGATGTGTTTTCAATAATCAGTAAAAATCACTAATACAGTCACTTAACAAGACTTGCTGAGTCAAAAAGCTATTGCCAGGATGTTGCATTTCTCAGCTTTTATGCTAATTAAATGTATTAGTTATCTAGAGTTCTGCCTTTAAAACCCACAGAGAGTCACAGCTTGCCTCTTAATTTGAAATGCTGCAGAATTTTCCCCTGGTGGTGCTCCTTCAACTGTCTTCTGTAAATCTCCTAAGCCACAGTAATGCTTTACAGATGCACCCCAATGCAAACACATGCACTTACATAAGTAAAGAGAGTTAACACTAATTAAAGTAGCAGCTTATTTCCCTCAGTGCCAGAGTACCTCTGCTGCTGAAACTAAGAATTATGAGCATGTACTTAAGGAAGTACATTTCTAGCAAACAGTCTTTTATCCTGTCATTATTGTTTAATATTTCCTTTTGGAAGAGACAGTGTCAAAATGGAATAGCATATGAGATTGAAGCTGAGAAATGGAATTATTAAGCCTTAGTTGTCTAGATTTTTGAACCTGTACATCAGACCACTGTAACTCTTCAGTTAATGGGGTCACTTATTGCTGGTTGTTCCTTCCTATGAAACACTTGGTCACAAGTTTCCTCACATGAGGCAAGATGTTAACTCCCCAAGCTGAAATGTGGCTCCAGTTGTACACAAGCAGCAAAAAGCTGTACCACTGTGGTATTTCCAGGTTCCCTGCATGCCACAAACAGCTGAGCTTGTGAAGTCCACCTGCCTTGGAGGGAAGCAAGGAACCCCTGGGCTCCTTCTCAGACATCTCCCTCTAAGCCTCACGCAGATAGAAGACAATACAGAGCTTCAGAAGTTCATGTTGCAAATGAGAAGGATGTGTTTTTTGATGGCAGCAACTAAAAACTTCTGAGGTGTGCAAGGTGTTTTGAATACAGCACAATTAATCATGTAAGAAGGATTGCGTTGTTCATGGTGTGAGATGACGTCAAACAAGACAATGAGAGCCCGGAGTGTGACTCCTGCAAGAGGCTTAAACACCTGCCTGCACTTCTGTGATAACACCTTACAATAATTTGGCTTGAGAACGTCCCCGGTTGTTTTCATAATTTCACACAGCATGCAAGATTTTTTCTTATGTCTTAAAAAACTTAGTCCACAGTTCACCAAGATTTAAATGAGGGAGTCTATACTTTTGTAGTTGTCTGTTCAAACAAGCCAACCTAGCCAAAAAATCTATAAAGCTAAAAGAATCTATAAAGCTTTCAGTTCATCTAAAAATAGTCAGTCATATGAATGACTTCTGCACTCCAATGACTGTGATTTTTATACATCTGATGGCAATAAATGGGTATATAGATGCCTAATACACAATAGAACCTAATCCAAGTGTTTTAACCTGAGACCAGAATCTCATATCTATTTTCACTTGAATAAATAGCAACAATAATCCTTCTAATCATTTCAGTGCAAGTAGTACTGTAGCAGCAGTTTCCCTGCACAGAGTCCAAATTCACCTTCAACTCTACTGTATTCTTGCCCAGTAATCCATTTAACCAGGCACTGCAGTCTGTGGGCTCAAACAGAATTGCCAGTTCCTGATTCCTCATCCAAATTCTTCAAGAATAGTTAGAATACTTGGCTGCTTGATTTCAGGCAACAAGTAATATGTTGTTGACATCTCCTAGAATAGAGAAACTTCTTAGAAGGGTGATGTACTGAAGTAGGAGTTGGGTTTGGGTCAAATATTGCCTGTCATGTCTCATCTACTCTAAACAGCAATATGCAGTAATACACATATATATTGCTCTGTGAGTTTGTTTGCAAATGTTCCTTCTGAAAAGCATACAAAATTATTCTTGCAAGTAGCTTATTACTAAGATATGTGAACCTCAACACAGAAAAGTGTCATGGGACATGCTACAGATGTTTCAGGTAGTAGCAGGTCAGTTTTTTAATCATTTATGAAATATAATTTTCTTTTCTAGAATATACTGCACCTCCCTTCCTGGTCTACTGCAGCAAACTTCTGCATACATTAAATTCATAAAATTACCCAGAAGGGGAAGCGTATGCAGGACATCAAAGCTCATTTGTCTGTGGAACACATTCTGTATCCTCTAGGTGATACGTTCTGGTTGTGTATATTATGGGATGCCAGGTGGTCAGTTTGAGGAATGAAGGTCCAAATACTCGTACCCATGTCAGAGGCACAAGCCAGCAGGAGATGATGTCAGAGGTGAGGGTGATTTGGGGCTTTAGATCAGAGTGAACCACACAGCCTCACGTGGGTGTTTCCTGATTTTTGGTCTGCAGCCCTTCTCCCTGCTGCACTGTGCTGCTGGAACTCAGATCAGCAGAAAATGTGCTTATTGGGAAGCTCCACTGCTGCATTGAGTCCAGGCAATTGCTGAAAGCCTGGAACCTTCAGAAGTTCCTGTTTCTTTCCTTGCCCTGCACATGAAGAGTGCTGTGCTGAACCACACTTTAGTTGCCAGCCATGTTGGTTGCACTATGATATGGACGAAGGAAAAGCTGTTAAATAATATGAAAATATTATTATGGCCACTGTTGCTCAAACAGGTGGTGCATGAACTTTTAGGTAGAGAAGTTGATAGAGGGTTTAAGGTAAATATTAGGGATATTATACAGTAATTACACACTTAAGAACAGTGTCTGACAAGCACACCTGTGTGTTTGGAATTCTGTAAATTTTCTTTTTGAATTTGCCTGATAAGCTGAGCAAGCTCCTGGGGATGCAATACATCTGAATGGATCTATTCCATATTTCATGCAGAGAAAAACAAAGGATCAGCTATATGAATTTCAGTCATTACAAAACACCACTCTTATGATGCTGGCTTTTTACAACAGATGAAGCCAAATGGGCTTATCAGTAACAATGTTCTCCTGATTTGTCTTTAGGCAGAGGGCAAATGTCATCAATTTCTTCTCTCATTTAGTTTCACACATGGATTTCTGCCTGTAAAAATTGGAATAGAGCCTATGCCTTCTACTGGAAGGAGACTGATAGTCTTGTAATTGCTGGCAGAGTACACACGAAGTACATTCTCCCTTATTTCTAGTCAAAAGCTCTCTGCACAGGGCCATGGAAGAAAGCATCACCATTGCAATGAATACACTTTCCTGCTGTACCAGATAATTCTTTCCAAGTGCCACGCTCCAATTATTGCCTAATGAGTTGTGCCCTTCCCATGGTTATCAGAGGTGTCACCTACTCTTAAGAGCTGATTCATGCAGAGTGGTTTGACCCTTGTGCATGCACACACAGAAGGTCTCAGTAATACCTGACTCTACAACAGAGAATATATTAGAGTCATCAGCTGTGAGATTATCAAAAATTACTGCTCTGTGGTGATTTTGAATGACTCCTGCACGTGATCTGAAGAAACATTTGGCTGAAGAAGCTTTTTATTTGAAACGCAGTGATATTTGGTATCATCAGTGTTGACAGCTCTCCCAGGTTCCCTTCAGCACTGCATGGAATTCCAAGACCTGTACCTGTGTAACATTAACTCCAGAAAACAGTTCTAGCAAAGGAAGTGTAACATTTGTCATTACTTTGAGTCCTTCAGGCAAAATGAAAACTAAGCATTGGATTGCCTGCAAGTTGCTTGTGCGTATAAATGTTTAGTTGAAAAAGAACCATTGTGTCAGGAAGATAAATCCTGGGTGATATAGCCTGGGCTTTGTTATAGAAAAGCTCAGTTTATAAGGCTGCAGTGGTACTTTCCAATCCCATTCTCTGACATATCATACATTGCAGCACACAGGAGACAAAGTACAATTCACAGGCTCCTTTGGGCAAATCTTTCTCGCTTTTATAACATTTAAGAATATTTTCCTATTTTTTTTGCTACTGCAGTATATAATTACCTCTGTGGTAAAGCAATTTTGGGTTATTCAATAAGAACAATATAATGAAATAATCTGTGTTTAATATTTTTCTTTTGATTTGACATCTGTGAAAATTCAGAAGTTGAATGTAGCCAAAGAAGACTATTATCTGGCTATATATACAGAAATTTGAAAGGTTAGCTATAGGTTCCTTTATTTTAAAAAGGTAATTTTCTTCAGCCCGGAATAACAATATATACTACAGCTGTTTACCCAAACTAAAACTGAAAAATACAGTGTTTCCAAAGCCCACTGGCCATCCAGACAAATGTAGATATCATTACTGCCACCTATTGCTGCTAGGAAAGAATTGAAGATGTTTTCATATTTGTATATTTCCACATGGGGATAAAATTGGAAAATAACAAGCTTGTTCCAGTTAAGGCATTTGTAAATAAACATGTTTTGATATCTTCTTTGGCAGCTTTATTTTCAGAGCTATATAAAATTGGCTAGTACAAGTGTTAAGAAAATCCAGCATTGTCATGGACACCTGGTAAAAAATAGTACTAAACTAGGAAGGAACTCCAGGCACCACACAACTCAGCTTCACAGTAACTTGTTTCTACATAAGTGGCACTACAGTCCCAAGCCTTGAGCCAGGTGTCCAGATATTCTTTGAATGTACTTAGGGAGAGGTAGGGTCTCCAGAGGCTTTTATGGGTGAGAGCTTTTTCACTTGTGAAAATTATGACAGCAGTTATATGTTTCATACAGACTTGACAATGGTCTTGTTTCCTTCTTGTCAGAAGGAAAAGGCTCCAAAATGTGATAATGGACTGGATGATGGAGTTTGATTAGAAACATGTAAATGCTTGCTAGCAGAGAAGTAGTTGCAAGTAATTCTGTTTTTTTGTTTTGTTTCTGCATTAAAGCCCAGGAGGGGGAATTGCAGAGAAAAACAGAATAATCTAATACCTCATTTTCTCACCTTATTTTCAGTTTTACTGAATTGTTTATATTTCAAAATTACAGTGATGCACAGGGCCATATACTGTCACAACATTCGTTTGAGCAGGAACAGAAGACTCTGAAGATCTTTTTATGAAAGGACAGTAAGTGGCAGCAATTACTGCTGCAATCTAAGTGAGTGGTCTGTGAACAGGCAATCAGAGGCCTGGAACTGTCAAAGTCTTTCATTCCCATTCATCTAATTGTAAATAACAGTAAAGAACTCTGAGATGCTTACTATGATTTTTTTTAAAACTATTGAGCAGTTCTGGAAACTAGGAACAGTGTTGGTCAGGAACAGAAAAATAAAAAGATAAATGAGTGATGAGGTGTTGACAGAGGGAAGAAAAGATTCATCACACTTCACCAAGGCTATTTCTTGAGCAAGTCCTCTTGGTAGGTGCCCTGCACTGTTCAGCTCTGGAAGATACCTCATTTCTGGGCCACCCTCAGAGAAGGAAATCATATTTGGAAAAATTAATCTCTTGGGTGTACAGTAGCTAATATATATTGACTTCTTCTTTATCCAAAACATCAATAAATTCAGCTAAAGAAAACCTCAATAGCTATGCAGTCACTTCTTTTATGAACTGCACACCTTGGATATTGGTATTTTTTGTGAGTGTAATAAAAAAAATAAAAATAAATAGGGTTCCTCTCTGTGAAAATCAGAATTTGTTTACATTTCTTTCCATAACTAGGAGAAAACCCTTTATCATATATTATGTGGTTCACTTCAGTGCTCTGATCCAGTGATGTCTCATGTGAACTCAAATAATCCATAGCTGAAGCTTATATTTCCCAACTCATTGCCCTTTTTATGGCTCTTGAGGACTGCTATGCACCTAGTACTTGTCTTATAGCTTATTTCTATGTAAGGAAAAAAAATTATCATTAGACACAAACAGCATGATTATGAAAAAAACTTTTAACTCAATATTTTAAGGCTTATCCTACACAACAGTTGGGGTGTTAGCACTAAAGAGAAAATGTACTAGAAAATCTTGATTAGAGTGGAAACAATGTTGACTGAAGCCAGTGTAATCCTTCCACTCACCTCAAGGGCCTTTGTCTGAATCCTTATCCTTTGTCTGAATCCTTATGCTTTGTCTGAATCCTAATCCTTCTTTTGCATCCTTATAAGAATGAAAAATCCATCTAATTTGATTTCTCTGTGATGTGTTGAAACTTTGAGAAAAAAATCCCCTTAGCATTCTGCAAGGACATGGGTTGCCTTCATTGCCACCCAATGAATTTTCAGTGATTCACATGAGAATTTTGGGTTACTACACCCAGACTGAGACAAACATGTCTTGTGACCCATGGAGTTTTGTTGCCCATGGGCTCTAGGCATCACCACTGCCCTACAGAAGGAGGTAGACAGTGTCTGTATGTGCGCAGAAGTGCTCTCCTTAATCAATTAGATTAATCTTAGCTGGAGTAACTCTAGCTGGTAGTTCTGTTATTCAGATCAATGTCTAAATCTTTGCTTAAGCCTCAGAAGCATTTTTAATGAAATTATGTCTTGTAGTAATCACCTTGAGTTTAATTCTCTGTTACAAAAATAAAACTCTGTTTGTTTAGCTTACTTCAGTTTTATGGAATATGAATCCACATTCATCTTCTAAAGGCAAATAGAGAAGGTTTTTTTACCATGTAGATACTATTATTTGTCTCATCACATCTAACAGGTCTCTGCTACTAAGAAATCTAAACTATTTGTTCTTTATTCACAAGGAATTTTTTTGTTTAGCCTTAGACCTTTTCTTTTTTGACTGTTTTCTTATAGATCCTAAGAAATTATTTAACCAGAAGGACCTATATTATTTAAAATTACTGCAGAACATCGTCTTAAAATAATTTTCTGTAACTTATTTAAAATTAGTTGTTTTCAATGTGAAGTACTAGCCAATGAATGAGCCATCAATTTTTTTCTTGAGAAAAATGGGCAATTAATGGTTGAATTCACCAGAAATACTCCTTTCTTTTGTAGATGGATGTTTCAAGTCCACTCAGTAAAAACAGAGACAAAAAGTTATGAAGTCCTGACTGATCATATCACACAAAACTTTTTGAGGTTGTAGATTGTACTGAATTTCAAGCTTTAGAGCAAGTGGCATAATCACATGTTTTTCAGTCTTTATTAGATTATTTAATCTAATAAGGAACACAAAAGTGTGACCTCTGGAAGGGTATTTATGGTCATTAATCTGGGTGAGCAATTCAGATTCTCCTTTTGATATATATATATATAATTTCTGTCATTTTATCTGACACTAGGAATACAGTCATCTAGATTTAGTCATTCCTACTGAGATTTCTCAGAGTCCTCTTCAGGTGATATAATCTTCATTCTTTTACCACTTCCATAGCTAATAAATACTGTGTTACATCTCTCCAGTGCTGAACTGCAGGGCATTTCAATTTTAACCTCATTTCAAGATGAAGATAGGCTATTTAGTCCTACCATTTTCTTCATGAGTATTCAAGCCCCATGATAGAATTTAAGAGGTGAAAGCTCTCACTAGCTGCCAACTGCTATGGACTATATCAAAGACTCACTAAATTCCACATATACAGTTCTCTCACCGCTTTCTTCAATCTTTCATGAACTTCCTAGCAGTCAGAAGGAGGGGAAGTAAGACAGTCTTTGAACTTAAATACATTATTTTTCATAGACTAATTCAGAGTGGAAGGGGCCTCCAGACACCTCTGGCATAATGATCTTCCCAAAGCAGGGGCAGCCTGCAGATCAGAGCAGGTTATTTGGGATTTATCCACTCAGGTCTTGAAAACCAACAAGGATGAAGACTGCATGACTTCTCCACCTCCTGACTTAGACCAGCTTCTACTTCATAACATGAGAAAAAAAAGTGATGGAAAAGGTAATTAAAACTGCAGATTCTTGAACCCAAGTCCTTTATAACCATTGTGAGACTTTCCAGGGAGGACACTGACTGGCATGTGCAGTGAACATGAGTTGAGCCATGTGCATGGTTTTCATGTGCATGGTTTCACTCCATGCAGAGAGAAAAATCTTCAAGCACATGGGATGCACACACGGCCTATATATTATAAAAGATACAAGTAGATTATTAATCGTTCTTTCCTACTTGGAAATTATATGCAGCATCTTCTCACTCAACTTTCGTCCTGCAGACAGTTTTATTTTCATATTTGTAGCTAAGACAATTGAAGAAATCCAGAAATGGTTTCACAGGCAATATCAAAAATGGCAATTGATTTGTGGGATTTTTCTTTTTTTTTTTTTTCTCAGTTGTTCACACCTTTGAGTTTCTTGAGCCAATTTTTATGCTAGTTAAGCCTTGTCCTGTCATTGAGCAAAAGACTCTGAAGGTTCCTCTGTTCTCATTTCTATGTGGCTCTGATATTTCTGCAAACAAAAACAGTTGGAGTAGTACAGGTACAGACTGACAAAGTTGTATTTACGAGATCAGTGTCCAGGATGCTTCCATAGCTCTGCTGGCCATTGCTTGATGAATGGTGAGAGAGGAGCCCAGAGCATGTCTGAATCCAAACTGTGGTGAATGTGGTCATTGCAAAAGTCCTTCAATTTTTCCTATGAGCTGGTTCAAGGTAATTGGATTATTAAATCCAAGTGTTTCGATTAATTATCTTAACTAGGGAGATATGTAGCAGGAAAACCCTGAAGTTAAGGTGCTGCATTTCGCACCCTGCTGTTTAAACATCTTGTTAATGGGAAATTTTTTCAGAAAAATTGGTGTGCAATCAAATCAGAATTTCACTTACACAGTATGTTCGAATTTAAACTCCTTAACTAAAGAGGATTTATCTTTTAAATTCACTAAAAAAGTGGTTTAGTGAATTTAATTAGAGTATTTATCTAAAGGAACAAAATACAACAGTCTCCAGAAGCCCTCAGTTCTGCATAAATCCAGTAACTTGTAACTCACCTGTGCCTGCCAAGGCTTCCCCTGGACCCCAGTGAAAGTTCTGTGCCCTGCTCCTGGCTGGCAGTGGTCAGGGCAAGGGCAGAGCAGTGCCCGTGCTCCTCTGCAGCCTTAGAGCTCTCTCTCAACAAGCTGCCCCTGGAGAGCAGAGCTTTTAGTGCCAATCCCACAGCAGAGAGCTGCTGGAAGGCACACTGAGCACGGTGACCCTGTGCTTGTCCTTCTCACCTGCCCTGTGAATCCAGCTCCTTGGCATCCCCAGGCGTGTCACCCCAGAGCAGCGGTGTCGCACGGAATAAACTTGTTTACCTTCTGGCTTAAAATAGCCCAGACTTTCACTTGCTGTGAGAGCAGTTTGAAATATCCTGTTTGAGTCTGAGGCAGGGCTGTGAGTCCACCAGGCTGCCTCAGGGACTGAGGGGTTGTGCTGCTGTGAGCAAGGCCATACGCCCTGTGGTGCCTGCCCCCAGCTACATCCTGCCCCGGAGCAAAATGAGCAAAGCCAGCAGTGGGAACATCCCTTAGGTGGGAAAGGCTTTATGGATTGTGCACATCTGTATCGAGTATCAGCCGCTGCCTGAATTAGTCATGGAAGGATAAGCACATCTCAGGTTTCTGTGGTTGAAATGACCCCCAAGGTATTCAAAAGTCTCTTTTTTCCCAGCCCCGCAACAGAAGAAGAGGTCGAGATTCATCGGTTTTGCTTTTCAAAGTTGTTTATTTTCTCTTATCTATTACTCTCTTTCTCTGACCTGCTGAGATCTGTCCTGCAGGTCAGGTTGTGGCACAGTGCCTGCCCTTGGGGCGAAAAGTCTCTTTTTTCCCAGCCCTGCAACAGAAGAAGAGGTCGAGATTCGTCAGTTTTGCTTTTCAAAGTTGTTTATTTTCTCTTATCTATTACACTCTTTCTCTGACCTGCTGAGATCTGTCCTGCAGGTCAGGTTGTGGCACAGTGCCTGCCCTTGGGGCAGTGTTAACTTTTTATACTAAGAACTACATGTACTTTATTTACAATAATTTTCCAATACCTATCACCTATGTTAGACAGCCTATCTCTAAACCAATCAAAAAGTGTCACCATCCCAGCAGAAGATGGAGGACAAGAAGAAGAAGAAGGACCGGACACACCCAGATTCCTCATCTTCCCTCTTGAACCCCCATTCTAAACCCCAAAATTCTACTTTTTCACCCTGTGACAAATTAGCTATCATTCTACTCAAACTCTTGTGGCTTTTAAGGCTTCACACCAAGTGGGGAATTTTTTCCATGGGCTAAAATCAAAGGCACAGGTGTTTTTGACTCTGTGCCAAGGTCTCTGAGCCCCTTGCCAGGGTCTCGAATCACCCAGAGCAGCCAGAGGAATGTCCTAGGTCCTGACAAGCACAGATCTAATTTTACCACTCAGCTTTCTGAACATTACAGACACAAACTGAATGAAGAATATATTTGATGATACACACAGTTGTCAAGTGGATTTGTCAATGTCTTTTCTGGTGGCTATAAAAATGTTTAATGATGAAATACCATAGCAGATATTCAAATTATTTGAACTGATCTTTTTTAAAAAAAGACAAAAAATGCACTCTCTTGTAATGAGCAATCCCTGGGTGCTGTAACTCACATGGCAGTAGCTCATAAAGATGAATTTCTCCTTTTGATCAGTTTTATTCTTGGTGAAGTGCTAATGACTGTATAATTCTAATTCTTTGTTTTCTTAAACTGGGAAAAGAGTTTGCAGCACTGTTGAATGTATCACTGATTCTAGGAAGCCACAAAAAGACCCAAATGTACATGTGTATGACCCCAATCTTTTTACCCACCTGAGAAGTGCAGAGTCAGTTTGTGCTTGGAAGGCAAAGTTTAAAATATTTAATTCAGCTGTCAAAACTATTACTTACTTACTTACGCCCATGGAAAGTTATTGCTGTATTTTCAAATCATGAATCAACCACAAAGACTATTCAACAGGAAATCACAATTCCAACTCTTATTATAAAACTGTTATCAGTAACCAAAGACCATATTGTCACTAGAAAATATAGAAACTATCTGAGCAGTAGCACTTTCAAAAACTCTCTCATTACTTGAGAGATTAGGTATAACATTACGTTTAGAATTGCATAGAATCTCCTATTCTAATTTAACCAAATTAAACAAAATACAAAAATCCAAACTTAAACAAAACACAAAGATGTTTCATAATATAAACAAATATATTTATTCCTACAGTTTGTCTCACAACTTCACCCATATGAAATCAGGGAAGGAAAGATTATACTGTGATAAATTATATGCCAAGTGATTACAGGGGAAAGGAAAGAGAACTCAGAGTCTGGAAGATTTTGGGTGAAATAGGCCCTAGGACAGATGTTCCTTTTATTATACAAATAACGAACTGCTGCTGAATCAGACAATTATAGGTAGCCTGTAAGTTGTGCAGAGCCAGTATTTCATACTGAAATATTGGTATGACTTTAAATTTCCATTCCAGATAATTTTTCATAATGAGATCCTGTTTCTTACACAGACATATATATGCATTGTACATTATTTCCAAATGTGCAGAGAATGATCCAAACTAATTTCTTATTCATACTGTGTTTCCTCAGCTTCCACCACACAAATTATAAAAATAATTTTAGAATACTAAAAGTTTTAAAAAGATACTAAATTCATTTCATATGAATCTCAACAAGGGCTAGAAAGTGAGGAATCCAGAATGCTATGGAAAGTGTAGGTTTTACTTCTGTCAACAAAAATGTGAAACTTAGGTGATGACTGAGTTCCTACCATGCAAGCAATCCTTCTGTCAATAAAAATGTGAAATTTAGGTGATGACTGAGTTCCTACCATGCAAGCAATAAATATAATTGCTTTTGCTATCTTATTCCTGTATAATGTTTACTTTAGAAGTCCTTCTCTACTATAAGTCTGGAAAAAAAATTATTCCGGTATAACAAATCTTCCTTTCTCAAAACTTCATTTTTTGATTATTCCATGTATGGGCATGTTGTAAAAATATAAACCTAGGAAATGTTTGAATTGGAATAATCAAGCCATCTCTTATCTAAAGGAGATTACAGAGGTGGGAGTGTTTGCACTTCATTTGCAGACATTCTGGAGCTTATTTTGCCAATTTATGGTTCCTTACCTTTTGAGGTAAGAAAATTCAGCTCAAGGGCCAAAATCGTGCTCAAGCTGCTCAGCTGCTGCTCTGCCACTCTGGCAATGCCTCACTGGGGACAAGGAGCTTGGAACCTGCACGAAGTGAAAGGTGCCAGTGACAAGGCAGTGTCACACAGTACACAGGGCAGTGTCACACAGCACATAGGGCAGTGTCACACAGCACACAGGAGGCAGTGTCACACAGCACACACAGGGCAGTGTCACACAGCACACTGGGCAGTGTCACACAGTCACAGCACACAGGGCAGTGTCACACAGCACACACAGCAGTGTCACACAGCACACATGGCAGTGTCACACAGCACAGCCCCATCAGGCTCACCCAGCCACAGGTGAGCCCAACCAGGGCCCAGTCTGGCCAGCAAAGCAAGACATGAATTTTCCCTTAATATCTCCACACCAATGGCAGATATTCTGGACCAGGAAAGAGGAAGGGAATGCGTGACAGTGGTGGGGAAAAGTTGCTTCCATCCCTCCTCACAGCAGCATGAATTCAGGTCAACAGAAAATAATCTTGAAAGTGCAGCTCTCTAGGGCAGTATTGTTCTCTTGTGCCAAGAGTGACAGAGTTGAGCTGATGCTTCAGCCTGTCATAATTTCCACCTTCCCTTATCCCTGCTCCTTTCCCCAGCATGGTACTTGGTCACAGACAGGCAAGTGGGGATCTGGGAGTGACAGCAGAGCTGCTGGACACACTCAATTAGCACAAGACAGATCACAGGACTCTGCTGTATGTGAGTGACCATGCATGGCAGATTAGCAGGTCTGGCAGACAGGGTAAACCACCTATGCTTCCAATTAAATTATTTCTGTCAAATGTGGAGTCCCTGAAGCAATCAGGCACCTTCTAGATGCAAATCTGCCTTCTCATTTTACTGCTGCTATAAAGAGTAAAGCACACAATCTTGAAAACCAGACCCATGTCAATGCTAACCATATGAAAACAAAACTACAATAAATGGAAACCCAGAGAGCCTCTTTGGTATGCATGTTTTCTCAGGGCAACAAAAATATGTAGATAAAAATCATTTACTTTTATGTATTATATGGTTTTCATTTGGTCTGTAATGATTTAAGTGACTTAGTCTTCATACCCAAATGGAGAAAACTTTTAAATTGCAGATTTCCTTTGGGTATAAAACGTAATGTTTTCCTTTCCTTATTTTTCAGGGACATCAAACCTGACAACATACTACTGGATGAACATGGTAAGTGAGTATTGCTTTCCCTCAGAATCTCTAATTCCTGAGATCTCAGTAGCAAGCTCATGGCATGCTTTATAAGTCAACCTCCAATGCTGAATTCCTACCTAAATCTGGGCTTTCTCAGAAAGCTCCCTCAGACCACCTCGGGGATTGTGTAGTTTCCCCTCCTATTGCCAAAGAAATGTGCAGATCAGAAATTTTCAAGGTTTGAATAGAAAGGAATTTAATATTAATTGAGATCAGCAGGGGCACTTGGTAAAAAGAAGTTGGTATTTCATTAACAGGATTCTGTGAATCACCATAACCCCTTTTCAGGTGCTTACTGATAGAACAGTACCAAGCACTTCATTTTCTCTTTTAGAACTTCTGAAGGGCTAAGAAATTCCACATAGCAAATTATTTCTCATGTAGATATCTAAAATAAACTTTCTAAAATCTAGATAGAGATATTGCAAATTTGACTGCAAAGTTTGTCTCCATACATGTAGTTCTGGCTTAAATAGCATAAAAAGGAGTAGACAGCAATAAACAGCTTTGAACTCTTACTACAAATTCCATGTTCTTAAAGATAAAAGACATGGTATGAAAGAAAAGCAGCTGATTTCTTTAAACTTAAATTTTAAACATATACTCTCTCCAAGAAGTATTTAGTTAAAATGTCATGTATCTTCTTGCAACTGTTTATAGGGAAAACATAAGAAATGCAGGTAAAGAGGACATTAACCTTGTATCAGTTAGAGCAGAAATGCATAGAGGAAAAAGCCTCTAGCTTTTTAGGAAAAGGAGATGTGCCTGCTACTGTGGGGAAAGTCTTGTGCTTTGTTTACTTCCAAAATTGATTGAAAGCAGAAAATCTCTGAGAAACTATAATATTGAAATTATGCCAATGATGGCATTATGTTTCAAAATCCATTGTAGAGCTGCTGGGTATACAAGTAAAAGTTGATTAAAGAGGTAACATTCTGCATAGATGATGTTTGTTTCTGGGAACACAAAGGCTAATAAAGCAAAGTAATACTGGAGTTTTAAACCATCTAGAACTTCAGCAATTTAATGCTTCAGACCCACAAGTGCTAATGTTCCCAAGACTCCAGTAGCAACAAACAAGCATGAAATAGAAATATCTTGCCTTTGAGTCCTGGTGAATTAAAGATGCCAAGAGCAACACAAAATGAGTATGAGTGTGTTAAATCTCTGAGTGACAGCCTTGGAAGCACAGTCACCTTTATCTCTCCCTGTCCTTCATCAAGGTCAATTAGTGCACAAAACCAGCCTCTTGTGGCTGAAAAACAATCTTTCTTGTGAGAGCTTTCTTGTGGGGACTTGGGCATCACAAAGAAGAACCTACACCAGAGTGAGCACTACCATGCAAAATGAAGGGGATATTTTCTGATTATAAACTATTCAGCAACAAAGTTATCTGCAGGCAGATTGGAAATTTTGGGATGGATTACCTCTCTTCTGCAAAGCAGCAGAGTACTGCTCCCTCATAGCACACCTGCAGACAACAGACCTCTCCAGACAAGCACACAAATCTTGGTCAGCAGAAGTTGTCAATTAGTCATCCTTATCTCTCCCTGCCCCTCATCAAGGTCAATTAGTGCACAAAACCAGCCTCTTGTGGCTGAAAAACAATCTTTCTTGTGAGAGCTTTCCTATGGAGACTCGGGCACCACAAAAAAGAACCTACACCAGAGTGAGCACTACCATGCAAAATGAAGGGGATTTTTCCTGATTATGAACTATTCAGCAACAAAGTTATCTGCAGGCAGATTGGAAATTTTGGGATGGATTACCTCTCTTCTGCAAAGCAGCAGAGTACTGCTCCCTCATAGCACACCTGCAGACAACAGACCTCTCCAGACAAGCACACAAATCTTGGTCAGCAGAAGTTGTCAATTCATGGCTTCACACAGCTTCAAAGACCTGTCATGTGGATGGGGGAAGGAATTCCCTGGAGCTTGTAAAGTGTCTCTACACTTCAGCTCACTAAATGTGGTGATATCAGTAGGACATGTGCCTGTCCCATGCTGATTACCTCAGGTTACCTTACAGAAGCGAAGCTCTTTTGCAGGAAGAAAGCTATTCTTGAAGTCCTTAACAGCTCTCATTAAGCTGCAACATTTTAACATTCTTTTAACGAAATCATCAGGTTTCACTCTGGAAAAATATGCTGAAGATATGCACCACAAATACATTTGGCTGCAGAGTAAAAAATCATCAGATTTCACTCAATGGAAAAATATGCTGAAGATATGCACCACAAATACATTTGGCTGCAGAGTAAGCATAACAAATTCACCTAACATGAGCCCAACCAGGTGTACAGGAAGGAACTTTATTTTAGCCTGTGGCCTCTAAGACAGCACAACAGTTTCCTACATGCTTGACTTTACCCCTAGGTCTTTCTTACAGTTCATTAAACAAATTATGCCTACACAAAGTATCATGTAATTGGATATGCACAACATTTCTGACTGAGACTTTGTCTCATTTCCTGGCTCATGGTTTTCACAGTTTAACAGCTTCCAGTGACCATTTCTGAGAGCTGTTCTGATGCTTCCTGGAGTGCTTCCTTTATCATCATTAACATCTTCTGTTAGGATCCTTATCTTAAATACAGATTATGTGAAGACTCACTACCTAGTTGTTAATTTTGAAGGTCTGACTTGCTAATTTCACTGTATGACTGCTGTTTCTAATCTTGAAACTGTCTCCTGATGGCTCTCCATACTGAAATCACAGATCTAGTATTTCACTCTTAAACAGGGCTATTTACATGTTATTGGGTTTGGGGGGTTTCTTAGGTAGATTTTTGCATCTGATTGTGACAATTTTACTCAGTAAAATAACTTCATTTATGAGTGAACTAAATTAATTGAAGCTGGAATTAATTTATTATATATTGGTTTGTAATCATCAAAGTTTTCCTTAAAACTCTATCTCCTTGAATACATTTTAGCTCTTATTTGGAAACTCTCAGCAAAATTAAAAGATGTAGCCAATGAGCAATCTTGGCATTAAAACCAAATATGGGAAGAAAAAACCTACTCAAAAATAACTGGAATCTCAGTATTAACTTCTGAATACCAGAACTGCTAATATTATTGCTGTATACTGATGTCTGTGAGACAATTTGCAGGGACTCTACCTTGTTTAACCCTCCAATTTTGATTATTAAGACAAAAGATTTCAGCAAAATTAATTTGTCTGAAGCTGTCTAGATTTTGAAAGTGTATCTGAAAATTTTACATGCCTACTTGGCCAGCCTAACTTTTTGAAGTGCAGAGATTTGCTGGACCCATATACAGCCATGCAATTTCTACCCATCTCCCTAATGGTAAATGTCAGACTGCCAAGTCATGCCAAGTCCAGGTGGGTACAAGCTTAGGCTCTCAAACATAGTACAGATGAACCCAGAGAGGCTTTTTAAATTCTTCATTGGTTTGGCTTTCTGACAGCAAATCAGATTTGACTGTGCTTCAAAATGTTACTGATCTGAGATTTACAATCAGCTCTGGTGCTGCTGAGTTGATGGCATTAACCCCAGTATAATATTTCTTCTCTCTGACATCACATTCACTCTTTTGGTTTCAGACTCTGAGAAATTCAGTGAGGTTTGAAGTCATGTACGTTTTCCTCTGCTGAATGTTAGTCAGCTAGCCACAGCCAACTTTCAGGGCTTGTTCTAATTGTCATTATGATTTCCTCAAAAATTAAATCCAAACACAGATCATTTGCTGATTACCTCATGTGCTGCAATATCAGGCCATGTTGAAAAGTGAGACATTGAAGTCACATCACATAAAACTTTCCAAAGTCACACAGTGTTCTGTGGGTAGTTAGAGCCTTAACTGGAAGCTGACTAAAGCAATGTTGTTTTGAAACAACTTCCACTGAGATACTTTCCACTGCAAATGTATATGTTGATGTATGTGAAATCTGCAGTCTGAGATGATTTGAAAAGCCACTCTGCAGAGAGTCAAAAGAGTCTGCTTTTTCTTCCCTTCTCTCTACCATCATGTTATTATATATGGGGTCATGCAGCTCCAAGGATTAAGAAATTAGCTCTTTCCCTGGACTAACTTGAATTTAGTTAGGTCTGCTGAATCTGTTGTGCACTGCTCTGCTTCACTGTTCATAAAAGCAAAATCCAAGTGACACTGACATTCTGTTTAGTTCAATATTATAACAAGGTACAGACTTGGTTTGGACATTTAATTGTTTACAATCATAACCAGAAAGGGAGATCAACCACAAGGTGTGAAGCTCAGATGGGAAAAAGTTCCCACAAACAGAAATTTTGCAAGCAGTAAGAAGCAGGTGGAATCCCAGCATATTCTCTGCAGCAATTGCAACCTTCCCTTTTCCTATGTGCAAGAGTTGCAGTAAAAACTTGTCTTAGAGGCTGATTAGAAAGACTCCCATAGAGAGCTGGGGTCTGATTATCTCTTGAAATATTCACACCAGGAATGAAAAACTTAAAAAACCAAAGCAAAGCAAAGCAAAACAAAATGAAAAAAAAAAAAAACCAAAACAAACAAACAAACAAAAAAAAAAAACCTCCACCCCAAAACCAATCCCCCAAGCCCTTAGGGTTACAAAAGCTGAAACATCCAGTGGTGTGCACAGGCAGGCAGAGCTCCATCTCAACACCCTCCAGCCCTCCTTCACTGACCACAGGCACACGGGGTTCACCCCTGCTCTGCTCTGTCCCACACAAAACCCCTCTCCATGCCCTCAGTTCCCACCAGGAGCCTCCCCTGTCCACAGAACACCTTCCTTTCATGGGTTCATACTTTTTATCTGGTATGTGTAGAGGACTTCCTGGCCTGGGCATCTTAGGAAAAAATTGTCAATAAAATGCAGGCAGGTTTTTTGAAAAAAAAAAAGCGGGCAAGCCATTTCACTGAAAACTTCTCCTGTGTCTCTCATTTGGAGAAACAGCTTAAAGTTTAGCAATGGGAAGCACCTTCTTCCTTTCCCCTTTCAAAATCAGCTCAAATCTGGCCAAATTAGGGTCCTCTGAGAATTTCAGTTCACCCATGCACAGCTGCACAATTAGAGGCTGGCTGATACATTTCCTGAGGACTTTGAGCAGGATCTAGGTTAGATTGTTGGAGCAGCATGACATTTTGTTGAGACTGCTCTTCCTCCATCAGGCACACGGCAAAATCCATCAGTCATTTGTTACACTCTTTTCATCTTTGGCAGCAAACATGATTAAAAGCCTCCCCTCACTTAACAACTGCATCATGCCCAAAGCCTGATCCATTCTGTGGATTGAATGAAACAGAGACCTTGACAAAAAAAACCCCACACAAATTTGTCAGTTAGAAGCCTAGCTCAATACATGATATATTAATCCTGATGTGAGTGCAGAGATAAGATGGGGAAGGGAGGCCCTACCCTTGTCCTTCATGGCACTGCCAGGTGTAATCAGAGAGGGATAGCATCTGCATCACACCACAACACTAGTCCTTGAGCAAAGATGCAAAACCTAACAGAAGACTTGTCAAATTAAAGCTTTACATATTTTCAAGCTGGATTTCTATTCAATTTACTTGCCTATAACAAACCAGGATTAACAACTATTACTTCACAGTAGTGGAGCAACTGAACCTATGCTTATCATAAACTAACCCAGGAAAAGAGTAAAAGAAGGTTTGGGCCATTCAGCCTCATTAGTGCAGTTTAAATCATCTGTGTGGCTGGTCAGGCAGCACATTCTCAGGCTGACTTCTGCCACTTATCATTTGTCTTGCCACCTACTGTCAACTGAGTGATGATTTGGGATCTGCTTCTGTTACATACACATCTTCTGCTACCATGGATCTAATGTTATACTTGTTATGTGATAAAAATAGCATTTTTCTTCTTCCCTCTCCCTTTGCCCTGAGAAGACTCAGAAAAAGTCAGGCTGATGGTAACCTGTAGTGGACACAATTGTAGACAGTGTCACGAGTACCAGAGATGGGAGGGGTGACTGTAGCTGGAGATGAGGAAAATTTCACACCCAGCTTTATAGTCTGCTTCTGCATGTTTCTTCTGAGAAGACAGAGAGAATAATAGGATAACAGAATGGTTCTGGTTGGAAGGGACCTTCAAGATCACCTTGTTCCAACCCTCCTGTTTATTGTATTTGTGGGGCCTCCAATGAAGGAAGGAATCATGACTCTGACTCCATGTTCCCGGAAGACTAATTTATTATTTTAGCATACTATACTATATTAAAGAATACTAAACTATACTATACTAAAGAATACGGAACAGATACTTACAGAATGCTAAAAAGATAATAATGAAAACTCGTGACTTTTTCCAGAGTCTGACACAGCTTGGCACTGATTGGCCAATGAGTGAAAACAACTCACAGCTGTTGGATAAACAATCTCCAACCACATTCCAAAGGAACAAAACACAGGAGAAGCAAATCAGACAAAATTGTTTTCCTTTTTCTCTGAGGCTTCTCAGCTTCCCAGGAGAAAAATCCTGAGCAAAGGTATTTTTCAGAGAATGTGGATGCCACACCTGCTGTGGGCAGGAGCAGCTTCAATTAGACCAGGGCTCAGAGCCCCATCCAGCCTGGCCTTGAACATTGCCAGGGATGGCCCATCCACAACCCCCTGGGCAACCTATGCCAGTGTCTCACCCCATTCCAGGGGTGTCTCCCAAGAGCAGAGCAGAGAGAAATCACCTCCCTCAGCCTGCTGGCTGTGCCTCCTTTGATGCAGTCCAGGACAGGGTCAGCCTCCTGGGCTGCAAGTGCATGCTGCTGGGGCACATCCAGGTTTTCATCCATGAGAACCCCCCAGTTCTTCCCCTCAGAGCTGCCCTCGATGAGTTATCTCCAGTGTGTGCTCATGCCTGAGATTGTCCCCATCCAGGTGCAGTCCCTTACACTTGGACCTGCTAAACTTCATGAGGTTCTTGTGGGCCCACTTCTTATCTTTGCTCATGGCATGAGAAGATTCAGGGGTGATCAGCAAAAACAGTTCAGGAGTGCAGACAGATAGTGGCAACCACACAAGAAGAATATTCCATCACTGTTCTTCCAAATTTATTTTTCTATTTAAGAGTAACATTTAATATTAAGCTTCTGTTAATGCTACATATCTTTCTACTTGTGTTTCTTTCCATTATCACTTAAATGTTAGATTAAGTGAGGTATATTTGTATGATGTGCTGTTTTAACTTCTGTTTTTACTTTGTGTAATTGCAGGACACGTTCATATCACTGACTTTAATGTAGCAACCATAGTGAAAGGCTCAGAAAAAGCTTCTTCTATGGCTGGCACAAAACCTTATATGGGTAAGTTTTCAATACATTTAAAAATGTAATAAAAGTTCCATATTAAGGGTGACTAATGGCATATCAAAAGGATTTTAAGTTGTAAAAGCATAAAGTAGATGTGATCAACTTCTTTTTTTGACAATATGTGTGTCAGCCGTGAAAATCTTCAGAGATGGAAGATGTTATTTGGATGTTCTTTGATACAGGAGCTTGATCTCTACACTCTGCTAGTCAGGTTCTGTTTGGTTTTGTGAATTCAAATTCGGGAGAAATTCAGCTGTGTTACTTTCTGTAAATCCCCACATCTTGAGACAAGAATATATGATATATTTGCACCACAGGAATATATGGTATATCTGCTTAGGTGAAATGAACTACAGAGGCATGGGTTACAGAGCATAGGAGGTCAAGGGAAAAACAGGAGACAGGGAAAAGATTTTACCTTTTCACACTAATGGATCTGGTCTAAGTTCACCTCAGCTCATGTAGATGTTCTGTTCCTGATGCCTCCTCCCCACTCATCAGATCTCCACCATATCCATCAACCTCACAAGAAGAAACAGTACCAAAAATTCTCTCCTTTCCTTTATGAAGGCTATTACACCATCCACCAACTTAATTTCTCTTCATTGCACCTTTCTCACCTCTTGGAAATGCAAAGATGCTGCAAAAGCCCCAGTTGCAGTCTTTACCATTCAGAAAGAGTCAGAAAAATCAGCCATGCATTTATTTGGAGCTGTAACAAAGCTTTTAGAGCTGTTTCCAATAAAAAGTGATTGGTAAGGATTCTCTGTTGCACAATTTGGATACCAAAGCTTCAACAAACCAAAATTGTGTGACAGATATGGCCAGACATTCACTGGTGCTGCTTTCCTCTTTCAGTTTATACCTTTTATTTTGTGAGACATTCTACCTGCAGTGAAATTCTACAAGGACTTTTCAGTTGCACTGACTTCTGATTGTAAGGTTTCCATGTGACTTCTCCTGAGAAGTTTGGACTATGAGACAAATAGAAAAACAACAGAATTGGGGAGGTTGGCTCTGTGGTTGATGGCCAGCTTCTATTGCCAGGAATTCAAACCACAGTTTAACCTTGGTGTAACAAGACAAAGTAACCTCCAGTCATGGTACCTGCTGGGTACCAGAACCAAGGAAACTCAGTAATTTCTGTAAGACATGCCTTATGCTATGCTGGTTTTCACAATGATGACAGTATGAGATGTGATGAAAGCTATTTCCCCCTCTTGAAGTTTTATAAAGTCTTACTTTCATGTGGAGCCTGTTGTGTTTAATCAGATATGAGGGGACTCTCCAGCCTTTCCCCTAGCAGAGGAACTTAGAGGATTTCTCACTTCTTGCTATGGCAAATTTAAGGAAATAAACAGAAAAAACTTTATCTCTAAAGCCTCCATTCCTCTTTGAAATCTGATTGAAGTAGGCTGAGAAATTGCTAGGGAGTGATTTGTTCACATGCAGCATGACCAAATAAAAATGGTTTCCAGAAAAAAATCTGAGTGAATTGATATTGTGTTGTAAAAATGCCCTAGCTGTTCTGATTAAGATGCTTATCTTGTAATGTTAAGCATGGTGTGAGTCAGCTCCTGCAGCCTTTGCTTAATCCCACTTCACATTAGCCTTTTAGCCCCAAACTCTGTACTTAATCCCACTTCACATTAGCCCCAAATATTTCAGCCTGAAGCATTCCCTGCCTATTTCCCTACTTATTAAAAGTTTATGCAGAATGCACTGTACCTGAGCCTGAATGTTTCTCTAGAAACCCTATCATTTTCCAAATTTCCATGTCCTCTCCTAACCAGCCAATTAATTCAGACAAGTGAAATACCCACTGCACATAGGAACAAATACAGGGACAGCAGTGTTTGTGAAAAGAACAAGGCCAACAGCCTGGCAAGGCAGGACACTTCCAGCTGCTCCTGCAGCTCTTCCTCTCAAAGCCAGTGACCTGAAATGAGATCAACTTCTTAGAGGTTGGGGATCTCCAAACTTGTGTTCTGCTTTCAGGTGGCTGGGACTGTGGAAGGCAATGTGTGCCCTCTGCTGATTTGGGAAACCTGTGTGCCATCTGTGCCTGATTTTACCTTCACAAATTCACTGCTCAAACCTTTTACAGTACCTGTGGCTGAGGGTGTTGTCAAGGCATTGTTGTAAGAATAGCTCTTTATAAACTTGTATGGTTTCAGGCTGTCATCCTGTCCTGGCAAGCAATGCAAAATGTCCTTTGGGACCAGGCTGGCTTTTGGCAGGCACAGCTGCTGCCAGCAAATGACCAGAAGCACTCTGGAGGATCCCTGCATTGTGCACAGGGATGTGGAGCAGGAGAGCCAGGGCAGGGCAGGACATGTCCCTGGCACATGGACTGGTCTGGTCAGCTGTGACTTTCTGCCTGCAGAAGTATTTTACTTTGGCCTCTTGTGAGAAAGGGAAGTGTGTGTTTGCCTGGCTGGAAGCACCTCTGTAAGGCCTTGCTACTTTCAACACTGTTTCATCTTTATCAGTGGGAAAAAAAAAAAAAAAAAAAGGACATTTCTTAAATTCCTCCATTGTGAACAAGGCTGCAAGAAAAATCTGTGTGTCTCAAATATGCTCTGTGCTGGCTACAAACCCAAAAGTTAAACAGTAAAACACATCTAGAAAGCATGACAGGTGTCACCTTTCTTTTATTCCTCACTTTGCCAAATTTCTGTGTGTTTGAGTCCTGTAGCATATGCTTTTTCCTTACTGAAATATTTTGGAATGATCAATTTCTATAGATCTGTGCATTATTTCTGAGTGTTGCAAAACCCTTCCATTCACAAGGTATATTTTGGGGGGTTTATGGTTTGTTGTTTGGGTTTTTATGTGATTTTTGTGTGTGTGGTTTTGTTGCTGTTGTTGCTTATTTTTGTTTTGATTTTTGGGAGCTTTTGGTTTTAGTGGTAGGAGGGTTTGGGGGGACTAAGTAGAGCCTTTGATGTTTTTCTTAGCCAGAGACTAAAGATATTTAAATGATGCACTGTGACTTTACCTCAAATCAAACCAATAAAATACATTTTATTACACAAATACTCCTGATAAAAATCCAAAGTCAATAAAATCAGTCATAAATTATGTGAAAGGTTTCAGCTACCTCATTCCTATCTCACAGGCTTGTTATCTCAGGTTTTCACAGCTCCTTTCATAGGCTGCTGTCATGGTGAAGAATGACTGTATGCCTGAGATTACCAGAGTATTGTGGATTTACACTGCTCCACTGAACTTCTAAAATGTATGAGTCATCCATATTTATTAATTAATACTCTGTGGGTGTACAATTGAACTCAGAGGAAAGCCAGTGGATGTCCTGGTATAAACCTTTCACATAGAAAAAATTATCCCATAGAGCTAAATTTGTTTCTCAGATGCTTAAAATATAGCAGGGAAAATTCCGAGTTGAGTTTTCAAAAGTCATCATTCTTTGGTCTTTCTGGAACTCATATTAAACAGTGCTCTGAAATTAAATATTCTTTTGCAGCTCCTTGCATTTTGAATGTTGTTAAGGCAGTGTTTAGGTTTTTAAAAACCCTGCCTTTATCCTACAGGGGGTTTGACTGCCTGTCTGGAGAGTTTCTCTGGTCATGTCATTACCTGACCTTTTGATCCCAGGGAAATCTCATGATGTCAGCATGGCAAGGGAGGCTTCTCTTGGTTCTGATAAGCAAGAACTAAGAGTGGCTGTGTGAGACTCCAAGGTGCTGAAATAAATATTCCCCACACTGATGGCATTTTCAGCTGGTGCCAGGAGCTACATGGCTGAAGGGACTAAACACTGAGCTGTGAGCAGGCATTCAGGTTCTGGTTCCACTCTGACACTAAGAGTAGGAACATGAGCAGCTGAGGAACCTCAGGAGATGAGGAAAGAAGTTGTTACCTCCAGCTGCTCTTCACCTCTTTGTGTTCTCTGACCTGCTACCATCCTTTAAGATCTTCCAGCAAAACTACTAATACAATCATTTCTTTGACTACTTCAGTTAACAAATACTCTATTCTGAGTTCAAGAGATAGTTTTGGTTTGGGCTGGTTTTTAAATTTTTTTTTGTTAATTTGTTTGTTTGTTTATTTATTGCCTGTCTAAAAGGGCCTGGTGTGCTGTGGAGCTCTGCAGGCAGATCCAAGGGGAGCAGAGGTGGAGCAGAGGTGACAAACAGGTCCCAGCAGGGCCCTTCTGACCCCTGGATAACTCCTGGGTTTTGGTCAGACCAACCCCCCAGGTTTTTGCATGCACAAACTGGTGCAAAGATATTTTCTAAGCTGTTGGGAGTATGTGATGCAGGAGCATGGAACAGTCCTTCTGGTGTGTCAGGTACAGTCTGTCCTGAAAATCCATTACACAGACCCACTAATTTCAGTACTGGGCAGAACAGCTGCTGTCTATACACTGGAACAATCTTCCAAACACCAAATGGATATTTTTGGACAAAATCCCTTCTAAAAATTGCTAGAAAAACTGGCCCTGCAGCCGCTGTGAGCTTTTGTATGGAGTAACAAAGTGCTTGTGTACAATTTCATGTTCAATAATGGGAGACCATGACGTGCTCGTTACTGCTGGGCTTTCTTTCAGCAGGGGTAGCAACTTGAGGTTGTTTCTCTGAGACTGATCCAGATGTTCAGCCACCAAGGGCTTCTCTGTGCAAGGTCAAGACGTGAGTTCTGTTCAGTGGCTGAGTAAAGCAGAGGGGTTGTATAAGGATAGCAGGCTGAATAAGGGCAGGAGAGGTTATATAGCCAGATGGAAAACTAATAAGGCATTCTAAATGCCATGTCTGTTTTCAGGTAATGGTATCTAAATTATTTACTTTGATTGAATAATTGCATTAAGTATGAGTATTAAAACTATTGAGGTGTATAATGTGAATAATGGTGCAAAATCAGTTACATGGCTGTAACAAGCAAAAACCTCATGCTAGAAAATTGCCATCCCAGCATGCCCAGGCTTTAAGCAGCATTTTGCCTTATAAAATAGAAGTTAGCAGCTGGCTAGTCTAAAGCTCTGAGTCAGAAGGCTGACCATTATAATTTAAACCTTTTTAGCACATAAGAAAGTAAACACCAGGAGCTAAATTGATAGTTTACCAAATCCACATTTCTATTCAGGGAAAGAGAAGTTGTTTTCTTCCATTTTGCGCTTGAAACAGCTTCTGCTCTGGATAGAAGATCAGTGGTTATTATTGTAGTTTGATTTCTGGTTCTTATTTAAACCATGATCCAGAAAAATTACTGACCCCTGAATATACTTCTCAGGGGAAAGTGAAAATTACATTATCATCACAGTGCTGAGAAAGCAATTAGTGTTTCACTGAAACATCTCAGTTCAAGGTTCTTGGAATATTATTCCAAAAATCATTTGTTATTCAGCTCAATCTGTCATGCCTTAAGCCTGATTCAGCAAGGTGAAACTATAAATGTGTTCTGTACATCATCATTCACAAGTTTGTTAGATGCAAACATCAAACCTTTTAACAGCTTGTCCTGTGCCAGTCAATCAAAATATTGCTTATGCTGTGTGTATTGTATATATGGGTATTTATCAATTTATACACACAATATTTTCCCCAACATCAGGGACTGAGATGTGGAAGGAGAGTGATACCTGGCAGTGGGATATTATGCTGAATCTCAGTTAATGACTCTGGAATGTATTTTCCAATCTGAAATCTCGGGCATTGCAGTCAGACCCACGCCTCTGAAGTTTGTTTTGCTGCAATGACTGCAGCAGTGTGTGCTGCTTTGCAACCCCTCCAGTAAACCACAAACCTCTGATTCCCCTCACTGACAGGTGGGGTCTCTGCTGGGATCAAAGGGACATCAGAGAGCTGTAGCTAGACAACTGGATGAGCTGTGACAGGGATTTAATTCTTAAGAAATGTTTTGGACATATCCACCTGAACTGGATCAGTTTAAAAAAAACAAAACCAAAAACCAATAAACAAAACCACTAGGGTTTTTCTTTGTTTGTTTGTTTCATTTTCAGTTTCTCATATGGATAACACTGGCACAGGGCATTGTGCAGGACGACCCACCTTTGAGCACCAAATTAAAAATAGTCTGAATTTCAGAGACCCAGACCAACTGATGACCAGATGTCATTGGCAACATTTAGATTTTCATTGACAGTGAGGACCTTACAGTAATCCATCTTGCAAGACTGACTTGCAAGTTATGGCTTAAATAGACTGATTTGTTAGTTTGTAGATGCTCCATCAGGAATAACAGCAGCTTTTCTTTTTGCCAACCACGAGATAGACCTCAAATGGATCATTCTATCATGGACAGCATTTTTAAACTCACCTTTGAGCACCAAATTAAAAATAGTCTGAATTTCAGAGACCCAGACCACTTACAATTTATGAGGTTGTGATGCCAATGAATACTCAGCAGATTGTCAGAAACCCTACTTAAAACACTTTATTCTTTGTACAAAATGGACTTCTATAATAGGAATAAAGAGTGAAAATTTGGTTTGTCATTATTTGCATTTACATTGATATATTTTTGTATTTCAAGCTCATTAATCATATTGTTAATTACTAAAATCTTTTCACAAATAAAGGTAGATTATGAATGGATGGATTTGTCAGAAATTACTCCCTTTTGCACAGTCCTACAGAATAGGAGTAAGGATATCCCAGTATGCCATTTCTTCTGAGATGGAGACAGACCCACTAAATTTGCTTTCACATTCAATTTGTTCATAGGTTGTCCTCTAGTATGGTTTCATTTTAGAGAGAAATAACCATTTATTTACTTCCTACCATCTGCAGTAGTATGGCATTATTAAAAAGATACAGTGCAAAAGCATCAAAAGATACATATCTGAAGAGGATTTATTTTACTTTATTAGTTGGAAAAAAGTATTGACTGAAAATTTTTATTGGGGACAACCAAGAAATGCACTGAAGCACACAATACAGTACAAATGTGGATTCATTTATATGACTTTTCAAGAAAGCAAAGCAGGTGAACAATAAAATAATGAAAGTGTATTATTAATAGAAAAATATAGATTCAGCGAAGAAACAGTAGAAGGACTCTTAGCTTGGCTAGTTGCCAAAGTAGTATGTGAAATTACTCATTATAATATGAGACAAAGAGACATTCCTGATTTTATTTGCTCTGTTAAAATTAGTACAGATGTCCCATCTCAGAATGGCATTGATATGTAAAGGGTGTTTCTTTGTCATTTTCAAAAAGTTGCATGAAAGGTGCCAGATCACACTTTGCAAAGCATGAAAAGCAATAACCCAAACAAAAAGACCACGTTGCTTCTGAGTTCTAGACTTTAAAGTTCCCGGTACCTTGGGTGACAGGTTTTCCAAGGTCTGAGCACCTGGGCAGGGTGAAGAGCCAAAGCAGTTCATGATGACTTCCCAGAGGAAGCAGTTGTAAAGATCCCGTTGAGGCTTTCTGGCCTCTGTCACCCCACTCAGATGTGCTGTGAGGAGCTCTCTGCTTGAGCTTCATGAGGATCACAGGATTGCGATAGCAGGAACCCAGGAGCCTCTGCTCCAGCTCTGCTCAAAGCAGGGTGAGCAGTGGGGCTGGACCAGGCTCCTGCTCTTGAGTCATTCCTCAGGAAGCTCTAGGAATATGCAGTTCCCCACCACATCAAAGATATTGAGTTGGGGAGCTGTGAGGACTGGTAAGATCTACCAACATTTCTCTGCTTTTCTTTGAATTCACTCTTGCTGCTAGATTTGCTGTTACTTGATTTATCCTCACTGCTTAAAAGCTTCTGCCATGCAAACATCTACTGCCTTTCCCCTAAGTGCATGTGAATGTAACTACAGCTCTTGGCCAAAACAAACTGCAGGATCAAACCCAATATTAAAACAATTTATTTTCATGAAAAGCCTTTGTTCGGTAGAAACTTCTAAAGGGAAAATATGAAACTCTTGTTCTTGCAGGTACTCTCTTGTTCACACAAACTCTTGAAGGCAGAATACTTCTGCCTGTGTAGATGCATGGGGGTAAAATATGAAATATTCTTCTCGTCCTAAGTCTGTTATGGCAAGAGGGGATATGTTCACAGCAGGTGCACACAACAGAACTGTTGCCTTTGCTCCAAGCTGGCAAATGCAAATCTGATCATCCTTTGGAAGAATCTACCCAGAGCAGGCTGCAGGATGGCTGTCCAAGCTGATCGTGGGATCAAGTTCAAATGTTAAAAGATTACAGATATTTAAGTAAGAGTGTTAAAGAAAATCAATGCAGAATTTAATCTTTCAGAGTTTTTATTTGCTTTTATCCTAACCAATTTGCACTCTGAATTAGTTCTCCAGGCATAGTTATTTCTTACAGCAAAACCTAATATTATATGCTGTATTTCACAGCTATAGTTCTTCAGAGCTTGGTTAATTCCATGACTTGGACAGTCTGCTGTCTTTCTGTAAGAAAGTTTGCCTGCTCTGTTTCTGAATGAGCAGGCAAACTTCAGAAGTCTACACACAGCTTGGAACCCTCCATTTGCACCTAATGTCTCAATTCAAAAAGACTTTTAAGACACACTAAGCACAAGCTTAGTGTGAAATGAGTATCAACCTAGAGTAAGGTCTTTTGGCTTCAACATGGTTGAGATTTCACCCTGAGAAAAAACCTGTATATAGGGTGCTGCAAATCATATTGTACCCTCTGCCAGTCCCCCCACCATGGGAAGAGAGTGTTTACAACCACTTCACTGGAGCTTATGGAATGCAGAGAGGCATTCCAGCTGGACTGAAAATAATGCTCTTAAAGTGGGCCAAAAGGGGCTTTAAAAATGGGTACCTTAGCTGCTCATATTCTGTCCTCAGAATGCCATTGGCATAAGGTGAGAAAACAGCTGGAAAACTCCAGGGCAAAATAAAGCATTTTCTGCTGATCTGCTTAATGTAGGATGAGTTGACCTTGAGGATTTTAGAACAATAAAATGAAATAAAAGTCAATAGGTCAGTCAGTAAATTAGCAAAACAGCTGCACCATTCTGGAAATGTCATAGGTTACATCAATAAAGTAATTTCACCTCTATCTCACAGAAATCAGATAGTGATCTGCCTCGTTATTAAAATGTTAAAGCCATAAAAGAAATAGTGAAACCAGCATTATACCTGCATAGTTCAGTAAAAATGCCAAAAGGCTATTTTCTGTAATGAGATATTGTACATCATCTAGGCACAGTGGGCAAAAACCATAACAAATGGGGCTAAGTCAAGCAAGTGAAGTCAACCTTCACTACAAAGTTCCTGCGGTGATATTCAAAATGTAAGTTTGGAGCCTGATGTGCAATTTAAGTGCATTGATCCACTAAAGTAATAAAAATAATCCTGCTTATGCTCTCACCACCTATCTGATAGACTGCACACCTGTAAGATGTGCCTACACACCAGCAGCACACAAATAAGAGTTAAAGCACTCATGAAGATATAGGATGCCAAGGCAAGCTATGTCATCTGGAGGTGAGAAGGAGTTAACTCAGTGTAATGACTCTTATGGCATTGTTGATTTATGTCATTCTGGGTCACAGCGCAAGTTTTCCTCTGCCAGAGATCCACTGGTCACCTATTCTCCAAACACATGCATTCCATAAAAAAAGTTTGTTTAGGTGCCTGCAGATCTCATACCAAACATGTTTAGACATGGTCAAAGAGTATAAGACCACTTTCATACATTCACTGTTTTTATTCTACAGATTAGAGTTTTGTCATAACTGATAAATGGATGCTGAAATCTATTATATTTGGCTCTTGAAGACTTTCTGAAGTCAGGTCTGGAGTTGTAAATTATTAGATTGCCATCCATAGTGCAAGGACTGCAAAAACTCCTCTAAAAGGATTGCCTTTCCATTTATTAAAGATGCTTCTCTAAATGCCATGAATAGTCAAATCCCAAAGTGCCAGTCAGAAGTGTGACCAGACTGCATCACTCACTGCAGTGTGCACATCACACAGTGAGGGCATGGTAATAAGTGGTAATGTGGTGCATTAGACTCAGTATCATGGCCAGAAGAGGCTCACATGTAATTGTAACAGCATGATGTTACAGCTGGGGACAGTGCTGTTCAGAAAATCTCCAGTGAAAATGTTGTTTTAACAAAGTGTACTGAGATTCTGCTGTTAAATCATTAGAAAAACATGACCAACTTCTCATTGCATTTCACTTCATTTCATTTCATTTCATTTCATTTCATTTCATTTCATTTCATTTCATTTCAATCCACTCATTTATATCTGGTTTTCTGAAGAAATGATAGTAACATTATTTAGTACAGGTTAAGTGGATCCTTGTTTTTCTTTTCATCCACAGAAGTTACTTTTATGGAAGTCAATACTTCATTGACAGAGTGTTTTCTTCCAGTTGTGACAGTTTCTCACTTCATAAAATCAGTGTCAGGGTTTCGATTTAAGTACCATTTTCCTATGTTGAATACCTTTAAACCCTGTCTGATTAGTTCTATCCAAATGTAGAATAAGGGTGAGATTTACCATATTCAACACCTTCATCAATCACGAAGAATCACCTCACTTGCAGATATTTCTCTCATAAAATGTTTACATTACCCTAAATGTTCTAAGTCACAGTTCAGACCAAGATTCCCCCTCCTATTACTTATTCACATAACTTAAAACTTACATGAACCAAGTAAGAATTAACATATGAAATTACTGATTTTTGAAATACCCTGCTTGGTGAAGGTTGCTTGTTATCAGTAAAAAAGGCACCAAAACTACACCCTGAAAATTCTGTGCTTCTAAATCTATTTAATTCCAGTTTGTTGAGTCCTAATTAATTTCTCAGCTGTGAAATAATACCATAGTCTAACCTTAATGAAATGCTTTTTTCTTCCATTTGGTTTACAATTTTAGCTCCAGAAGTGTTCCAGGCTTTTATGGATGGAGGTCCAGGATACTCGTACCCAGTAGACTGGTGGTCTCTAGGAATTACAGCCTATGAATTACTGAGGGGTTGGGTAAGAATGATGGAGTTTGTTGTTTCTAACAAAAATCTCAAGTTTGCAGTGCCCCTGAATGCACTCTTCAGGATAAAATTTGAATGTACAAGGCCCAGGTCAGGAATGTTGTCCTGGTTCTTTCCCCGCTGAAAACACTCTTGGGAAAGTCTCACCCCATACTCAAATACATTATGGAAACTTGCCTCAGTTTGGCTAAGAAAAGGCCTAATGTTTAACAGCTTCTTTATAATGCTGAATTGCAAACAATGGTATGTTTTTTAAAATAGAATTGAGTTAGTTCACACTCTATTTTCTCTTTAATTCTCTTGGCTAATACCATAAGAGATCTAATGTAATATCCTAAGATGCTTGGCCCAACTGCATAAAATGCTTATCTGCCAGTGCATTTGTTTCTTATCTAATCAATTATGTGAATAAGCTTAATGAAAAGTCTTCCTGGGTAGAATATCACAGGAGATAATAGAAAATTCTTTTCTGTTTTGGTTCAAAGGATTTCAGTCAGTTGCTTAAACATTTAGTATTCCCCGCAGAAAACAGTAATTTAGATACTATTTCAGGATGATGATGTAGCTAAAGCAGCTGTTTGGGGTTTTTAAAATTATTTTTCATGTCTGTTTTGGAAAGTGGATTTTATTGCATTGCAGTATGGTTTTTTATATTATGACACTAACACAGTTTGGCTACCTTGTCTTGCCAGACAATCCATCCCACAAAGATCTCACAATTTCACATAGCATAACAGATAAAGGAAAAGAGAAATAAGAAATAATTATTATTCTTACTTTTAAATGGAAAATTTAATTTCAGAATGTTTGTGTATTGTTACTGCAGAAGCTACTTTTTTCAAAGGCCTAAAATTTGGCCTATCTATTTTGTATTTCCATAGGAATAACAAAAGTCATGCTCCTGAGACAAAGATCTCTCCCATGCAAAGACTGTTTCATCTCTCAAAATAGAGGAGTGTTAAACACCTTTCTTAACAAAAACAAAAACTAACAAATATTATCAATTTTTCTGTACCATAATTCTCAAACCTTAGGGAGTTTTTAGACTCACATTATTCCTGGAATGGAGGAGTTAAAGTCTGGTGATAAGCACAATGCATCCTCTGTCCTGGTCACAGACAGTAGTTCTAGCTGCACTTAGAGTAAATTAAGAGGACATTCTGATGGTTTAAATCAACCCTTTCACCAGTGACTGTCTCCAAGAAAGGAGAGCAATGAATGATTGTTAATGAAAGCTGAACTCCCAAAACTAATCACAAAAGATCACTTTGATGCAACAATTCACTTTAAAAATGAAAAATTATATAGGATGATATCCATTTGCTGAGATTCATACAGTCTTTCTTGAATAAGTTAATCTGGCTACAAACAAAGCAAAGTTGAGACTGAATCAATTTTTTGTTAGGTTTGGGGTTTTTTTTTAAATAAAAACATTGCCATCTGAACCTGCTCAAGTCACCCAAGCCAGCTGCTTGTTTTCTCCTGAAGAGCAGCTCTTGGTTACTGACCAAGAGGATGGCTTAGCAGCTCACACCACCCGATGGACAAGGAAAAGGTGTGTATTATCTAAATTTTTGTAGTCTAAACAAGGCCTAAACTGACACAGGTGATGACGAGAGAAGTAGCAGTGGGTTGAGGAGATGTGTCTAACCTCAGGCACGTTGCCATCTCAACAACTGTGAGCTCCAGAGCCCCATCTGCCACAGCAGCAGATGGCTGTGGAGGCACAGTTTGCACACAAGGCTGTGAGCTAAACCTGCAGGCAGGCAGCCCCTGCTCCTCCAGGTTCCCACAGCTCTGTCCAGCAGAGAAAACAGCCCCACTGCCACCAGGAACAGGGGCAGGCTCTCGGAGCAGCCCACCCGCCCCAGCAGCAGCAGCCTGGCAAAGAGGAGGCTGTGGCACGGAGCAGAGCCACTGGACACAGGGATTTCTGCAGATGGGACTGGTGCATGCTGCATGGGAAAGGCAGGAGCCAAGAAAGGAAGGAGCATTAGAAATAAGAAAGATCACAAATTTGATTTTCCACCTCGGAGCAGTGCATACTGTACGATGCTGACAGCCTGAATTCAAGAGGTGATAAGTAAAAGAAGAATGAGTAAAAATGAGTTGTTTTTCATTCAGCTGAATTTTTGTTTTTATTTGCCTCTGCTGCTCATGGTTATCAAGGCGTTTCAGCCATTCTCATTTCTGGCCTCCCACTGCTGGGCAGCCAAAAGCATGCTCTTCTTGAAATGGACCAGTAGGTACAGGAGCATGTTGTGTCCAGTACAGAGTTTTCTGCACCATTTTTTTGGTTACCCATTGTACAGCTAACATTTCCTAATAAGTTATGGGTACGTTTTTCTCCTTATCCAGCTGCTGGTAAAAAAGCTAGGAAGAAAAAAAAATTCATACAGCTTTGCATCAAATATTGATGTTTTCACAAAGTCCATGAAATTAAACTGTAATTGGGTAATTATTGTATGATACAAACCATGCCATGTGTCAGTCTGCTCCTGAGCTATAGACAACTGCTAAAATGCTGCAATAAATGTATATACCATGAATTCAGTAGAGACAAAGTGAAGGAATGAGTAGTAGGTGGGATTCCCAGATTCTCACATTCATTGCAATGTGAACAATCAACAACAAACTTTGATCCTTGAGTGGGTTGAATAGCTGAAAAACTGGGGAGATAGAGGTATGAAGGGCCTCAAAAGACCAAAGCTATAATGGCCATTTATAGATCAATTTAACTAATAAAAATATTTAAAATCTCTGCGAATCTCAAAAAAATCAAGATTTTAGAATGCCAATAATCTTGAAAATAAGGCAAATTTTAGGGATTTTCCTGTCAGGAAAAAGGTATGGGTAGAAACATCCTTAAGAGAAAAACTTTTGATGATTCATAATTCCTTATAGTTGCTAATTTTGGAGTTAATTGCCATTTTCAACAACTGATGTACAGTCTGTCTCAATGATCCTATTGATCACATTGTTATATCAAGTTAAGTCAGCAGTAAGTTGCTTCTAGGTGACAGAAAGCACATAAAAGTTTCATTTTAAATAACTATTTTATAGCAACATTACCACATGTAAGGGAAAGCATATGACAGACTATTTCTAATGACAATTTTGAACGCAGTTCAGGAAAATTATGTACTTAAAGCAGACATTTAGGTCCTGTGGAATTCATATAGACATGGTATAGCTAAATGATGATGGTCTAACAATGTGAATCAAAGCAAAAAGATTTAGACCATCCTTGAATTTATTTTTAGAGCAACCCAGTGCCTTGGAATGCACTTGGTTTCATACATATGAAAGTTAAATATATGTATGAATTGTCCCAGAATAAGAATATGTTCAATTCTTTAACAGATTAGATAAATAACACCTAGAAATATTCTTAAATTATAATCCTCTACCAGTACATACTAGCAAAGGGATGATTCATTTCTTAGTCAAGGTAATGAGCGTCTGCCCTTTGCTGTTCAGGATATTGGATTAATAGGTAACTCTAGGTTGTTTATGAATTATGATGCATTAATTTGCACACTGCTGCCAGGATGGCATTTAGCTGCAGATCTCATATCACATATTTATCACCTGCTGGGTACAGCTTAATTCACTAGCAATCCACTCTCTGCACTTGTTTACTAAAATACATTAAGTATAATTACAAAAACTTGCTTCAAACACACAAGTATGTGCACAGAAAATAACAAGAATATAAATTTATATGTAGTAGTTTTATTTCCAAATTCTGCCTGTAATAAAAGATAAATCAGAGAAAACTTAATGAACAAAGTACTGCAAAGACCAGAGATTTTCTTCATCTGTAGAAGAATTAGGCGCTGCAAACTCATGACAGCAGATCCATGTTGTGTGTTAATTTTGGATTTTAAAAAAAAGCAAAGGTGAAGGATTGGGATTTGGAGTCCTTTTTTACTGTGATTCTCACACAAACTTTTCTAAGCATTTTTTAATTTCTTTATTTACTACTCAGTAAGATTAGGATGACAAAGCTCCTTTCAGCCACCTCTTTACAATTTTGTTGGTTTAGGTTGCAAGAACTGATCACTAGAATTACAAGCAAAAAGTAGTAAACAATCCACATTTCACATGGAATGCCCCAGGAACAAAATTATTTATGCATCTCATTTGAACTGATACTTCCTTTCATAAGAGAAAAATGAGAAAAACTTGCAGAGGAAATGCATCCATGAGTAATTACATTCATTACAACCGAATAAAAGCACACACACAAAGGATTAGACTTAAAATTTTTATACAATGTTTTCGTGGTATTTATATTTTCAAGACAAACAATACTGAGCTCAGGAAAATGTGACTAGTCTGCACTCTCTTATCCATTCTTTCTGACTTGCTGTTGGTTTAACTTTATCCCAGAGGCCCTATGAAATTCACTCAGCCACCCCCATCGATGAGATACTCAACATGTTCAAGATCGAACGAGTTCACTACTCATCCGCATGGTGCAAGGGCATGATAGCACTACTGAAAAAGGTAAGAAAGCACAAATACCTTCTGTCCCCTGTTCTCTCCTCTTCCAGAAGCCTCTCCAACACTGGAAAAGGCATCAGACAAACACACACATTAGGCAGTCAACATCTCAAGGGTACGAGAACAGAGCTTATTTTTAGGCTGTTCTGAATGTGAGTGGTGCAGTATTTTCTCTTCAGAAGGTGCAGTATTCTTGGACTCAGGCTTTTCATGGCTTCAAAGAAGTAAAAATTTTGAATTTCTTTTAATTTAAAGTTGATTCACTAGTGATAATAAAAGTTTGGGGATCAGTAATTCTTCGTTTGTGTCCTAGCCTCATTTCTCCCCAGCTATGGATATGTAAGTGGGACAGGGATGGAAGGACCACTCTGCCCTCTGAATTTCTGCTGTAGTTTCTAGACAGGGAGATTACAAATTAAAATGGCTGATTTTCTTCCTGTCCCATGTTGCTGTAGTTGCAACAACAAAAGTTGAGCCACTTTGCTGTAAACATCACTAAGCCACAAGGCAGGGTTCTTTCTGAGTGCATCCAACACTAAAAATTGTTTTCTTCCTAAAATCCCAGTTTTTTGTTTGCTTTAACTCTCTGCCTACACAACAAAGATAATCTCTCTCTTTTAGGTATTTCAGATTATCAGTATTGATACTTGAACAGGAAATATTTGTGAATGTCTGAATAGAGTAATAAAAAATACACATCTTTAGCAGCAATTAGCAACGTAGTCTTGAGTAGAGAGTGCAGTGAGGTGGATAGTTTTAATTGCTGCCAGGATTCTCAGTGTAACTGTATTTTCCAAGAAATTAAGGAGAAAATACAAATTGTTGGGTGGCACTGATCTGTGATGTTTCATTTTGCATGGGCTCTTGTGTATTTGTAAGCAGACTTTTGTTGCTAATACATTTATACACTTCATGCCTGCAACAGCCATCTGGTGGCAATTAAACTGTACTCATATCCTATGACTTATTACTTTTAATTTTTCTTTTTTAAAATTTGGACTTCTAGCATCTGTTAGAAGATTCCCTAGCCATTTTCTTACTTAAAAATATATATCATACAATTTATGTATGTGATACATTTACTGTTCTTTATGGCATCCAGCTTCTTAGAAAATGCCTTGTGCTTGATCACAGCTCCTCATTAAGGACCCAGAGTGTCGCCTTTCAAGCCTTGCAGACATCCAGAACTCTCCATACCTAGCTGATGTCAACTGGGATGCTGTTCTAGAGAAAGCTGTGACCCCAGGCTTTGTTCCTAACGTAAGTCAATATTCCAGGTGAACACTGTTTGTAAATTCTGACTTTAATTATCATTGCCTTTTTACTTGTTTATGCTTGTATTTATTGCTCTTCAGTGATTTACTTTGGATTTTACTTTCATTTACTCAGTCACAGCTAAGGGAAAATTAGTCCCATTTCAATAGATAAAAACAAAAACTATTTAACCTTGGTTCACTTTTCATTCCTTTTCAAATAAAAGAAAACCTTTTCCAGACTTTGCATTTCAGCTTTTAGAGCAAATGATTGTCAGAGTTAACTCTGTGACAAAGAATACCAAGGCTGTTGTGGCTGTGAAAGTTAGACATTTGAATAACATTTGGAAAACTTTTTAACATCCCAGTATGCTCTTACTTTTTCACTTAAAAAGTAATGTTCCAAAAGGCTGACCTATTTCCCTGGTGGCGGTTTCTTACAATAAAACATTCCAATTCTGTGAGGGAATCTGGTGGTTTCTTTTTTACTGTGGTCCCATTTTGTTGGTATTTTTCATTGGAATATTTCCTTTTTGCTCTTTTTCAAGTTAAATGTATTTCAGGGCCATGAATAAAAAGCAATGGCTGTGGTGTTGATATGCTGCTTCACTTTTTTCAGCCATGTTGCACTATAATTATTGTCCAAACAACATATTTGTAGCATACCAAGGTTTGTTTCTGGGTTTTTTAAAATTATGCAACTGTAAATAAAGATGAGGAAGGTGGAACAGGTGGACCCTGTCTTCATCCAGGTGCACATCAGAGTTCATGATAAACATGATGGGGACAGGATGCAGCCCTTCAGCAGCTGAAGGTGAGAGAGCATTCCCTAACGGAGCAAAGGTAGCCGGGTGTGTTGCCAAGAAAATCCTCTCCGTGATTGCTGGGCTCCTTGGCACCTGAGCAGAGCCTCTCTGGAAGCAACATCCTGCAGGAGAAGACAGCTGAGGGGGGGCAAGAAGGGTCTCCCTCAGGGAACTGGGAGAAAGACCAAGCACAGCAGGAGAAGGAAACATCAGGCCCCTCTTACAGGCACTCCGGCGAAATGTTCATCTGTGGGGAAATTCCTTCCCTTCACTTTGTAGCTCAATCCTTGTGCAAGAGAGAAGTTGGAGAGGTGAATGTCATTCATTCCTGGTCATCCATTCCTAGCTCAATCCTAGTGCAAGAGAGAAGTTGGAGACGTCACGTCTACCAGGCTATAACTCTTTCACTCTTACCTGATGTCCGTGCAGCTGGAATAATTGCTGTGCCATGCCAGGATCCTCTTTTACACCCTCAGGTCGCTGTCCTAAGCAAAGCAATGCAGAACAAAGCTCCTTCCTGGCCTGCTGCACTCCATGTTCCTGGCATGTGGATCTACAAGATGAGCGAAGACTGACTTTTTTCTTTTCCTTTTTTCAAGTTAAGAGTTGCTCTTTGAGATATCAGAGGTGTGGACTCGCTTCTCAGGCAAAACTCAAACACTCAAATTATTTACACAAAACTCAATTATTTACACTTCCTACTACCAGCTAAAAGTTTAATCCACAACTGTCAGCATGTGGAAAACATCACAACATAGTATTTCCTAAGGGAGATACTAGGTATCTTTGGGTGCCCCATGCCCAAAGATACAATATAGGTGGGGTTCCAGGAGCCCCAGACTCTGCAAAGGCAGCTTTTCTTTTCTCATTGGTTTAATTTTATTTGTGTTTTGGCAGCATCTATAAAACTGAACAGGAAGTCTGTAATATGTGAAGCAAAATAATATTCTACATTTAATAGGAAATAGGAATAAAATGTTTCATTTATCTGTCCAGATTAATCTGAAAGTCCCATTACGAGCTCTACCAGACTCTTCCATGAAGAGTCTGATATTGCAAAGCTCTCCTGGCGTGTAGATCTACAAGATGAGCGAAGACTGACTTTCTTCTTTTCCTTTTTTCAAGTTAAGAGTTGCTCTTTGAGATTAATCTGAAAGTCCCATTACGAGCTCTACCAGACTCTTCCATGAAGAGTCTGATATTGCAAAGCTTGTTCCACCTGGTCGATCAAGTGTGTCAGGAAAAACAGTGAGGTGAGAACCAAAATTCTCTTCTAGCCCAACATTTCTTTTTATAGAAACTTTGCTGTTTCATGAGACCAAGTTTGGTCACACATTTTCCAGGAACTTTCTCTTTGTAGCGCAAAACTTTCATGGATTAATTGAGGCCACACAACATTTTTCAGCCTTTGGTGAGAAGGTGAATTGGGGCGCCTGTGAGCTGTGTTTTGAAACCAGAGTTTTATAAATTCTGACAGCTTGCTTTCACTATCAGGAGCTTGTCTGCCTTCTAGAGCTAGGAGGGCACACAGGAGGCCCATGGGAGCAATGTCCCATAGCTTAATTTCTAACAGCTTAATTTGATTCCATAACCATAGTTCTTACTTAACTAGCACATGTGTTTCTTTATAGCTTGGTTAGTTTCTTCATTTTCAGCTTGGAGTCATAAATTGTTGTAGGGTTTTGTAAAATACAATTTGCTTTTATGTTTAAAGCTTCAGAATGAAAGTGATATATTTTTTAAGTACCCAATCAATTCCAAAATCTATGGATGCTCAAGGGAGGAACTGATATTGATGAAACCTAAGATGTTATTTATTTTTTAATAAATATAAATAAGCTGTGAAGTGTCAGTAAAAAAACAAAAAAACAAAAAAAAACAAACAAACAAAAAAAAAGCTAAAGCTGGCTGGATAATATGCAGGAAAAGGCATCAGATATCTAAACATTATGCTCTGACTATACAGAATTTACTAGGAATAAAAATGATGGAGTGATCTCTAAACCAAATGTTTCATTGAAGGACATCACAAATTATACAAGTAGTTTCTGATGTGATTTTGCTGCTTAGTGTCTTTGCTTACTATAAATATCTGTCATTTATATATGACTTATTTTAGCACTTCCACCTTGACAGTGACAATGGTGTGATTGAACTCTCAGAAGCCCCAGAGGAAAACAGGTTGCTTTTAACATCCAATTCAAATGGTTTGCAAATTTTTAGTGAAGGATTTCCTGGTCCTTCACTAAACAAGTGAACTAACAAAGAATCTTAAAATTTGATTCAAGCACCAGAAATTGGCATAACATTTTTTTAATGAAGAATCCAAAAGCAATTTAAGGAATATGTGTAATGGGTAAGGAAAACCTTAATAAAATGGATAGAATAGAAAAAGAATAATATATTAGAATGAACCACCTGATTGGAAAAAGCCAGCAATGATTCTCCAAGGACAAATGGGACTTTCCAAACCTTATCATGTTCAATGACAAGGTAACCTGCTCAGCTGATATGGGGCAAGAGGTTCTCATTGTTTACCTGGATTTCTCTAAGGCTTTTGAAACAGTTTCCCACTGTCTCCTTTGTGAGAAATTTAAGTGCTATGGTATAGAAAAGTGATCCATGTGATGGGTGGGGAGCTGGCTGATGGGCTGCACCTGGGGGAAGGTGGAAAAGGCTCCTCCTCAGACTGGGGCCTGTCACAAGTGAGGTCCCCCAGGGATCAATATTGGGTCCAACACTACTTAATACCCTAACAAATGATGTGGGTCATGGGAACAAAGAACCATGAGGAAGTCCATTGATGATACCAAGCTGAGTGGAAAAGTGACACCTTGGAGAACTACCCTGCAGGAAGACCCTTGTAGGAGTGGGCTAACAAGAACTTTATGAAGTTCAAGGGTTAGGGCTTAAACCTGGGAAAATACAGTCCAGGGGTGTAGCACAGGGTGGGATCTATCCAGATGAAGAACAGCTCCAACATCTCTAGAGGTGCAGGTGGACACCAAGATCAATGTGAGTGACCAGGGTGCTGCCATGGCAAAGAAAGCCAAAGGGATGTTGAGTTGCATCAACAAGTGCACCACCAATGGAGATAAAGAAGTCATTGTTCCACTCAGCACTTGCCAGGCCACACCTGAAATACTGTGTTCAGTTTTGGTCCCCACTACACAAAAAAGATGTGGACAGGCTGGAGAGGGTCCAGAGAAGGGCCACAGAGATGATCAGAGGAGTAGGAAGTAGGCCATAAGAGGAAAGGCTGAGAGAATTTGGCTTGCAGAGCCTTGAGAAAAGAAGGATTAGGAGAGACCTCATCACCATGTCCCACTACCTAAAGGTTAGCCACCAAGATGGAGACTCCCTTTTTACAGGGAATCACATGGAAAGGACAAGGGGTATTGGGTACCAGTAACTCTTGGTAAGATTCCAGTTAGACACAAGAGCAAAACTTTTTGCAACATCAATTGCTATTTCAATAATCTGCCCATGAAAATGGTGGATTCTCTAAAAGTGGACTGTTTTAAGATTCAGCTGGACAGGTTGCTGGGCCATTAGGGACTGTGGTTTTGGCCAGAATATCCTTGAGATCCTTTCCAACCTGGGATTCTATAATACTGTGAACCCTTTTAAATATAAATGCTGCTGACCTGAATAGGCCTGCTCCTTCCTTTGTTCTCATGGACAGCATCTAAGTAAATTAATCCACTGCAACACTTCAGCAAATCAAATTTCAGCAAGGTCATAGAGGTACTCCCCAGCTCTTCTGCACTATTACTGGTGTGACTATTACTCTACAGCACTAACTGATATTCTGATGAAGACCCTGGGCCAGATTAATCTCTCTCACTGGGAAAACATAACTTTTGTCACTCTTGTATATCTGTTTATAACCAGGAAGAAGATCTAACTCTTTATAATTGCTTTTTAATATGATTTTTATCTTATCTCCCTTATTTAAACTTTGAGCATCACTTTAGGCCTAAAAGGACAGTTTTCATTTTACAGATATGATTGAGGAGCTGGTTCATTATTACTGCTGTTAACACTTGCCAAACAAATTAAAAAAATACAATGATGCTTCAAAGAGTAACTTTGAATCCTTTTGTACCAGAAAGGAAGACTGAACTGTGATCCCACATTTGAACTTGAAGAAATGATTTTGGAGTCCAAGCCTCTCCATAAAAAGAAAAAGCGACTTGCCAAAAACAAATCCAAAGATGGAGCTAAGGAAACCTGCCCACTGGTAAGATGGGGACTGTGACTGCACTCAGTGGCATTTTGTTTACACTCTAATAGGCAAACTCACTTATGTGCAGCTTTATCACCACTGAAAATAGACTCAGCCTCTCTGTCTGTCATTTTATACATTGCCGAAATCACCTCCAAAGCAAGATGAAAAGCAATAATTTATTTCAGTCAAATAGTAACAACATCTTTAAGCTATAATAATTTTTACGGTTATCACAGATGCTCATTTAAAGCATGAAAAACTGTTGCCAGTTGAGAAAAACACTTCCCACACATGGACAAATAGTTACAAAGAGTATTTATTTGCTACTACTACCCAAAATGAAAAGTATGCAATCAAAAGACTTGTTATTTATAAATATGTTAAAGCTGTCTCTTCCACTCTTGACTAATGTGTGCCATGTAGAAAGATGCATTGTATGAGCAGTCAAGAGTACCAATAATATTAATAATAATTTCCAGACTTGAATTATCATTCCAGTGGGGTTTTATAAATTATACTGCTACTCCTAATGATTTTGAATGTTCATGCAAGCTGTTCTTCCTAGAGCTATCAGATGTAAAAATCCTCAGGAATTCTTTGTGAGGAACTTCTTCCAAAATAATGAGATTGATTGTGCCATCACAGCCCAATTTAACGAGTCTTCGAAATGCCTCTTGATAGCATTCATTCATAAGCATTTTGTTCACTGTTTGTGTTGTTGTGATTTTTGTCTATGATTTCTCATCTTTTTTAATCAACCTATTCATGCTGTTTTTTAAAGAACGTACACCTGCAGCAGTGCTTGGAAACCGTTAGGAAAGAATTCATCATATTCAACAGAGAGAAGTAAGTGCATTTCTTAATGCCTCTTTAGCATTCAGCACTAAAATTAAATTGAGAACTATTTTTTTTTCTCACAGCGTAAGGGAGGGTGATTAATGATCAGAGCAGCAGAGCCTAAAAGACTGGATTTCCATTGATTTCTTCCTCTTATAGTCTCTGGTGTGATGGTTTTGTAGTTCTTGCATCTCTGCAAGCAAGTAGAAGACCTTGTGATGAAAGTGTGTTAGAAATATAAGGCAAATGTTACTGGAACTCCCCAGAGAAACTGTCAGTAATTAAGCAGAGGAATGCAATAAAAGATACTGCTTTTTCATAACTCAAACAAAACCAAGGGAAGTCATAACTCATGAAATTTTAATGATATGAACATCACTGTTCTGACTTGGAAAAGCTGTTCATACTTCCCCACTATTAAAAAAAAAAAAAAGAAAGAAAAGTGTATTCCAACATTTACTATTTCAACAAACCTAGGAATTGCCAGACATGAAGCAAGAACTTCTAATCTGAGAGTCAGTCAGGGTTGACTGAAGCACAAGACATTCCCAGGGATATCAATAATCTTCCTGGTTCAATTAATTCACTGCCTTTCTCCTAATTACTGCCTCTGTGTTGCAGTCATTATGGACCTGTCTGTATTAGCAGATACAAGTCAAACAATGGATTTGTTTGTGTCTTTGGTCAAATTATTGCACTTCATTCAAGTGTATTCCATATTTTTAATTGATATAATTATACATGCAAGCCTTTCCAATAGAGTTGTGAGATGTTAAAAATTAATTTAAAAGTTGTGACTATTTTACTTAATGCATACAATGCAGGTAATTACTTTCTCTGTAATTAAAACTGAAAAAGGAACTGTCAGCTTTGCACAGTTCACACAATAGCATGAAGGAAACTCTACTTTTCTTCCTGTTACAATCTGTGGTACATTTCTGACTGATACAGACTGCTGACAGAAAGTACAAGGTCTTAGAAAGAAAAGGAGAATCCTGCAGATTCTTCTTGTTATTTTGCATGATCTCTAGCACAAGAAAGCCATTGGTTTCTGTAAAAGGCACAAAGAGGAGAAGCCAGACCAAGTCAGCCCATAGAAAGTTTAAAGAAGCATCTTGGTGGGTCCCCTGAATCAGCTGAACTAGTGAATGCTTGAACTTTGTAGTTTAACCCAGAAAATTTAAAATAATTAAGATCATAATAATAAGAATGGAAAAATATTACGTTGCGTAATCAATTTAATGAGTTTCCTAGAAACTGTTCATACAAGTAATTCATTTCCAGGTATTCCTCTCCCATCTGCTCTAGAGTCATACATGAGGCATATCCAATATGTACCAATTTTTTGAAGTTAGTACACCAGATTTTATAAGACACTGAAAATCTCATTGGTGTGTTCACTACCTTGAACAATTTCTCTTGTCATGATTTTACTGTGTTATTCTTAAATCTTTTTATGCATAGGAATTTTTTTTGTTTGTCTCTTATTGCACAACTACAGTAACAACACAAGCTATAAAGAAATCTGAGAGGCTGATGAGAGATCAAATTTAAATGGAGTACAAGTAAAATTGAAGCAAAAGGTAAAGCACATGCACTTCAATCAGGAAAGTATGTGTTTTGGTCATTGCTTGATTTGCTTTAACAAGGTAAAGGAAGAATATTTAGTTTAGACCTATAACAGATCCTGCATTGTCTAAAGCCAGATCACAACCATTTCTCTTTTAAATTGCATTATAGCTTAAAAAAGACATGGAGTGACTTCTGTAATATTTTTCAAAGAAAAAAATGTTAAGAAGGGGGGAAGCAGATGTCAAATGTTTGAAGTGCAAAGTGAATTCAAGTTAATGAGAACAAAATGAGGCAGGCACAGACGCCTCATACACAGATGCCATCATACCAGAAGCTGCATAATATACACCAGAGGAACTCAGGGTGGGTTTCCTCAGACCTTCTGTGCCCTCAGGTCTGGATGTACAAGCTGAGGCTGTGCTTACATGGGTTTCCAAAGCCACATGGCCCATCAAGTTCTTAGGAACAGCTGAAGATGCTGAAAGATGTGAACCATTTGTTCCTACAAATATAATACATATTAAAATGTGATTGTACCATTAGGTGAGGTGTCAATCCCAAGCAGGCCTTTAAATCACTCTCAGATTAATGCATCCAGATAATTTGATATTCTTCCACGTTCCTCTACTTAGTAACTGTTGAAAATATCTGCATATTTTCTTAAATCTTCATTGTATTCAGCATCAAAAATCTACATTTTATTGCCACTTAAGCCTTCTGTTCTGTTTACTTCAGTGTCACAGAACACTACATAAAAACTAATATAGGATGGGGAAAAAATAGTATGTCTTTCAAGGGAAAAAATGAGACTCTACAAGGATGCAAGGATAAAAGTCAGATGCTTCTAACTGACTAACATAAAGTCAGGTGTTAATACATAGTTAATTTTGTGGTGTTAGTCGTCACAACTACACAACAACTTGCAACCCAGTACTTGTAAAATATCTGCTATGAAAAGCAAAATCTGATTTTTTTTTAATGCTTTGCTGGTAGTTCTACTTCTACTGTGTGTCTTTCATCCTGCAGCAGACACTGCAAATCCTGATTTTTTTAATGCTTTGCTGGTAGTTCTACACTGTGCCTCTTTTCTACTGTGTGTCTTTCATCCTGCAGCAGACACTGCAAATCCTGCAATGTGTCATACTTGCTTTCTTGTCAAGAAGCTCAGGAGAGTTTCAGAAATTCTTGGATTGCAGGCAAGAGGAGCAGGGGGAGGTAGGGAAAAGGCCCACTATGCTAAAAAGAATTAAAAATAGTGAAAAGAGACTGAAGTGTGTTAAAAGTTTTGGTTAATGAAGACAAAGACAGAATGTGCATATTTTCTTTATTCTATTGCTTTCTGTATTTAAGTAATGGAAAACTGGTATTTGCAGCAAAGTTTTAAACAAGGGTTTCATGGACAAAGATGTGAAGTTAGTGATTGTCAGTAGTGGGTAAAAAAATTAGATTTGTATCCCTTACACAGTCCTGATCAGTGGGCATCCTCTACTGAATATTCCAGTGGATGTGAGCTACAAATTAAAATATCTCTCTGTGTGTGTGTGTGTGTGTGTTTTGATGTGACATGGGGGGTATGGCATCTGTCCACAGTGACATTATCTTCCAGTACCTTCAAGAGAGGGGCATACACTGCCTTGATCCAAAGTAAAATAACATAGGAAAATCCTTTTGCAGGATTTGTTTTCTATTGTTAAAGGTGTCAGTGTAGTCTCTTAGTTTTGAACACATAAATTAAATCAACTCTGATATACGAATGGTCCACACACTGATTAGCTTGAAAATAGTATCTAAAGTAGTTTTCAGGGATGTGTTTGGTTTCTTTTTGTGGCAAAATAATTAGTTTTTAAATTACATTTCTGTATATAGATTATTTTTTAATATCCAGAAACACAGCACCAAATATTTTGCAGTATCTTAATGTGTATTTCATAGACTTGACAGCAATTTTCCAAGAATTTTATATAATTTGGAAGCTGTAGGCTATATTTTTGGGTTTTCTTTTTTTTAATTTTGTGTGTGTGTCTTTGGTGGGGGAGATTGCACAGATAAAGCCACACTGTTTGCTTGTAGCTTTATTAAAAAGCTGAGCAAAGATTATTTTGCTGTTTTTGTGCTGTTATCACTAAAAAGATCTTCGCATACAACCACATCTCTTTATGAATATCTAAAACCCGAAATGACCAGAAATTAAGGAAAAGACCACATATTTGCATGTAATGAAATAATATTTCTTACTTTTTATGGTCCTGAGCATCTTCTTCTCCCTGAAAGATGCCTTTAAGATTGAAGATATGAGAAATCAAAGAGAGAAGAACACACAAGAAATATTTGCTTATCAGGCAGAATAATCCTTCAGTTAGATGTTTCACAAACTTAATCAAAATTATCAGCCTGCTAAAGAAAGCAAAGTCAAACATCCACATTTTACTGCATAGAATATGTATTTCATATAGCCAACATAAATGAAAATGGGTTAAAATTCTGCAAAACTATATTAACAAATACAATGACCTGATTAGGAAAATATCCATGTTTAAATAATTTTTAAATAAATTTTCAAAACATTATTAGTGATTTTCATTTTAGAGGGTTTTTTCTTAATAGTTATATGCTGCAATAGCAATGTTATGATATTCAGCTCTCTTATCCCCACTGATCTGAACAGACTTGTCTCTGCCCTGAGTACAGATACACCTTATTCCTCTTCTCATTATTTGTTCAATGCTAGCACACTAAAAAATGTGCCACAAATTGAAGCACATTACTCTGTCTTTTCCTGCCATCATTCTACCATTTGAGCATATCTAGTTCTCTTATAAATGATCCTGAACAGCTCAAGGTGAACAGACAGCTCTCTGTCCCCAGAATAAATAGCAAGGCTTGAGGGATCATATTTTAGTTATAATAAGATGCTTAAAAGCTTGTTGTCTAATTTTTTTCCATATCATACATGAAAAGCTTACTTAATATTTTTATAAGATCAAATTTATTATCTCTCTCATTTAGTTCTTTTTCTTTCCTTTTAATTGTCTTTTAAGATTCAAATCCAGAGTCCCTGAATACTCTCTTTCATTTCAGTTTGATTGAAATTGAATATTCATAATGATTTGCAGTGTAATTCATTGAATGGAATTTTCTTAATACGTACTTTATGTCACTTAGTGTCTCTAGAGATATTTAGCATAATCCTTCTAATATCTGAATGCTTTTTGGATGAGGTTGCAGTCCTTTTCTTGCCCCTTCTGCTGACCTTAATTCAGTTCAAATCCATTTCTTTCTGAGCATTTCTAGTGGTTGCACTGCTCTTCACTGAACCTTTCTTCTCCCTCCCTTGCATTGGAAAGATTCTTTTCTGAATGTGATGGTTGAACCTGGTTTGTGTTTGGGCAGTAATAACTGTTGCTTGCCCACACAAGCCCTTTCACTCCTGCCTCTGACTCCTGCTTGTTATTACTGGTTTAGAATTACCAGTCCAAAAGTCACTCTCTTCTTAGTGAGCCAAGCTACCTAAAAGTTTGAGCACAGCAGGTCCAAACTGGTAATTTTTCTAAGATATACCTTCAAATTAACTTTTTTTGGAGAAAGGAGTGCTCATACAAATGCCATTTTTTCAATAATCTGTTCCCTTCACAGTTTCTCTCACAGAGAGAAAAAGCAAACTACAGAAGGTAATCAGTATCTGGAGTATAATTTTAAAATCTCCCAGGAAAAATGGTCAAAGTTTTCCCAAACAAGTAATGATGTCTTTATAATGGCTACAGTCCACCATCCAACTTTGGGAATGAAAGTTGCATGGGAGTGCATATGTCAGCACATTCTCCACGTTGAAATGTGGTCCTGGAAGGATCAGGATAACAGATGGAGATCCTCATCACTGGGGGCCAGAGATTAGATCTATTCACAGAAAACTAAACACAAATACAACTCATAAAAACTAATTGGAAGTCAATTCGCAGGCAGACGAAAGAGGAGCCTTAATTTGTACATCTCAGACTTTGGAGGGGAAGCACAACTGTATAAATCTGAGTCTGAGTACCTTTTTTTAATTTTTTTAAGTAGGTTACATGGGACAAATCATATCTGTGATAAATAAAGGCTGCATAACAGGTCATGACTGTTCCATTGCCACAGGGAATTACCTCCGTGAGGTAATTGCCTTCATCTCTCTTGATGTCCCACAGTAACATAAATTTTCACTTATGAGTCTCCATAAACTGAGTCATGAAGACTGAACTCCTAGTCCTGTTTTAAGGCAGCAATTCGTGTCCAGTTGCTGAAGCAATGCAGAAACAAGCAGTAATGAGATAACATTATTACAGCCAGTCACGCTGATGTCCATGTGTCTGTTGAATACATTTGTAGATGAGCTGGAAAGGAAGGTGAATGGTGAGGTCACAAAGTTCACTTATGATACCAGAGTAGTCACAACTAAATCTGAGTGAAAAGAGCTGCAGTAAATAATGATAGTCATGGTTCAGGGTGAGAAAATGGCAGCTCAAACTCAGTACTGATAAATGCAAATACAGTCAGAAGAAGAAAATCTAAATTTTACATTTAGGATAATAGACTCAAAACTAGCTTCAGTTATGAAGGAGGGAGAGTTTGGAAAGACTGTGGTTAGCACAATGCTTAGTGGAAGGCTGAAAGGTATTGATATGTTCCTGCAAAAAAACAGCTACAGATAAATGTATGTTCATATGCATACACCTGCATCTTCCATTCTGTGCACAGCTCTGCTTCCTTATCTCAAAAAGGTTTAAAAGGACTTAGAAAGTTTTCAAGAAAAACTGGATTGGCCAGGGGGGTGACGTGGGTCATTTTGAAGCATTTAATAAACTTGAACTAATTTAAACCCAGAGAAGAGGCAACTGAAAAGACAGAAACAGGATAAATAATAACATGTTCTGAAACTTATTGAGAAGATGACTAAGCAATGATTCTTCACTCTTTGTGGTAACCCAAGGTCACAAAGTTATCAGGCAGCAGGTTAATAAGAAAATCAACCATGCTTTTTTGTGAAATGCAACATGTTGCTGAGTGGTGATTTGGATGTTAAACATACAAAAAGATTCAGAAGAGGATTAGAGAAATTCATGTGAAAAAATCCATCAAGGTCCTTGAGATGTGAGGTTTCTGATGCAGTCATTGGTTCAGGAAATCTGGAAATGTCAGAAGCAAGGGGACTAAACCACAGCAGGCATTTGTTTCCATTCAGCTTATTAGTTAACAGCATGTCCTAGTGTCTGAAATGGGCCACTATGAGAGAGGGGAATCTCTGTTAGGTGGAATTGCTGGGTATGTGCATTTATGCCTTCTCATAGCTTACAAGGTTTCAATCTTCATATAGTCTTTGCAATAGCACAAGGGTAGAACAGTAAAATATACATATTTATGCATACAAGCATGCATATATTGCATATATGCAAGTATGCGTATATATATATCTCACCTTTTGGAAATAAGAAAAGAATTGCAGACTTAGGTCAATGAGGGATTTAGGTTGATCACCACCCTTCCCACTCCTTGTGCAGGGAAGTTTGGTGATTAATTGAAGGCTGAAAATTATTCTGTGCAATCACAAGTGAACTCCTGGCTCAGTCTCCTTTTGGGGGATCCACCCTACAGGGAATGAAGGAGCTGCACCACTGATCAGACTTCTTCTGGAGCTAAGTTTGGAAGTGGGGCAGAGAAATTTTGCTATTTTTTATAGGAGAGGGATGAGCCTGCAGAGAGGTGAGTGCAAGCTGTGGCTGCTCCCTGGCAACTCACAGCCTTCGATTCCTGGAAGCTGGTGCTGTGAAAAGGGCAGGACTGAACCTGCTTACTCTCGGATGCTTATGCCAGCCTGAGAATGTTTATTGTCAGGTCAAATAATTCGTCAGAGCCAGAATGACTTTAGAGGTGTGTCGACTCTGTTCTGGGTGCCAGGTGCCCACCAAAGTCACTCAATCATGGCCCTCAGCTGGGCAGGGGAAAGAAAATACAACAAAAGGCTCATGGGTTGAGGAAAGGACAGGGAGAGAGAGATCATTCACCAGTTATCATTGTGGGCAAAACAGGCTCAGCTTGGGGAAGGTTAGTTTAATTTATTGCCAATAACTAAAAGACTGGGATAGTAAGAAATAAACCCCAAACCTTAAACCCACCTTCCCTCTACCTCTCCCTTCTCCTGGGCTCAGCTCCACTCCCAAAACCTCTGCCTCCTCCATGACAGGGGCACAGGGGGTTGGGGAATGCAGTCAGTTCCCTACGTGCTGTCTCTGCTGCTGTATCCTCCTCACACTCTTCCTCACTCCAATGTGAGTTTCCTCACAGACTGCATTTCTTCATGACCTGCTACAGAGTGGGTCCCTTGACCTCCATGTGATCTATCCCTCTGCAGGTAGCTGAACAAAAGGGTGAGCCTACATCCTGCAGGATACACACCAAAGGCAGGCTAGGAAATTAATGTCTTTTTAAAGATGATGGTTGGCCCACACTGCTGAGAAATATCCTCATTTGTGGACAGGTGAAAATAGTCTTAAAACTGGATTTTGGCTAACTAGAAAGAAAATTTTTCCCTGTCATCCCAAAAGGTCTGAAACACAGTATGTTATTGGGAAATTTCATAGCTGCTTTCCTGTCCCTTGTAGATGTGGATCTGCAAACACTTTAAACTAGAAATGTTGTGCATGTTTTAAAATGTGCCTGAACAAGACAGGTGTTGGTTAGGATGCACCTGGTCTTGAAGAGACAGTAGCCTGACTTCTAAGAAAACACCTATTTTATTAATCTGATCCTGGCTTTAATGTTAGTCACATTTTCTTAAATGACTGCACATCATTTAAAGCCTTCCTTTATTTACTTCATGTCTTTACTTATTTTGCTTTATCAAATCCCAGGAGAAACCTCAGATCTCAAGACAGTACAGGTCAATACACTATAGCCAGTACAGTTTTTCAGTTGCCTTCTGCACAGTGACAGTGTTTCACATGTCACTCACGCTGTATGTGCACCTGAGCCCGCTAGGTTTGATTATGAATTGCTGGTTGATAGAAAGTTATATTCACAGCCATTTACTGAGTGTAATTACTCAGCAGGAACCATCAACCTGAATCAATTATCCAAACTCTAAGAATATTTCCCCTAGGATTTTTGGAAAGGATGGGAGTAAATGCCGTGAGTGTCAGTGGTAGAAGAAGACATATATGCTACATGGGGATACTACCCCCAAAATTTTACTGTTCACATGCAGCTGTAATAAAGCATAACTTTTTATCTGAAAATCATTAATTTAAATTTAAATGGAGTTAAAATATAGTTATTTGGATAATTACTTGGTAGTCTGCTGAGCTATCCAAACACATACATCACAGTGTATTAGGAAAACAGACCTGAGATTTTGGCTGTTTCTATCAAATCAGTTGGTACCAAGAGTGCCTGTCTGGGGTCAAAGACAGCCTGAGCCAAATAGTGGTTAGACAGTGAACAACTCCTGCCCAGAGGCTGTACACAAGGTTTTTCAGAGATATCTGAAATAAATGGGAAGTAGATGACCAAGTATTTTTCAATATACAGACCAAGTCATGCAGAAAAGCCACTCCTGGCAGAGCCAGAACCTGAATACACTACAGGCACGTCTGCATGGATGAACAGGCTGTGGCACCTCTGTTCTTGTTGGTGATTTCATTACCCAGCTCTTGGCAGAGCTCATCACCTTGTGCTGTGTTACAGACTGATGGGACCATTCAAGTTCTGCTTCCCTGAACTGTGTGGGTGCAAATTAGCTCTAATCCAGCAGTAAATTGGCTCTGCAGAGCAGTGCAGTCTGTGCTGAGCTTGTAGAGCCACTAAGTAGGAAGGGCCTTGAATGTGTTTCTCAAAGAGAGAAGGCATATATGTTTTTCTAGAGATGCAACAAGCCTATATTCCTATAAATTAATATATCTAAAAATAATTTCTTTAGTTTAAGCTCCTTTGGTACTCAGTGAGGAGAGACTTATATCTCCCAAGATTGATCTGTGACACATATATTGGATAGATTAAACCCGAAGAAATCAATCTAGGTTGGTGACTCTATTTACCCTGTAGAGAGAGCCTGGACTAATCTTTCAGTTGTCTGCAGTTAGCTGGCATAAAATCCATCCCACATTTGTGCACTCAGATAATTTCTGAATGTCAGTTCTGCAGACACGGGTGCTCTGTGGTCTGACCCCCTCCCTGTGTCAGGTAGTCAAGGGCATCTCATGCAGCACAAAGCATCACCTGTGAACCAGCTGCATTGTATGCCCACAGCCATGGGGCAGGAGACCAAGAACAAGCAAGCCATAGCTGGAAACATTTTCCAGGAAGTGCCAAAGATTCATGACATCCACTCTTGGTTAATGGTTAGATGGAGTCACTGCTTGGACCCAGGTTTCCCAAAATATTCACCTGCTGTAACACAGAGCAGGGAGGATTGTGTTCCATTTAAAGCTGCTCTGCACACATTGGTTCTCTACAGAAACTCCAGATCAAGGGGAAATTATCTACATTTACAGACTAATTTTCACTTTGGAGTTGTGTGACTCAGCTATGATGCTGCTGAGTGATGAGTGTTGTCTCTGCCTCAACAGCTCCTTGATTCTGCCCTGGTCTGCCCCAGGCTTCTTCTGGCACAGAGCAGGATTGTGCCTCCCTTGTTTACTCTGAAATGCTTAGAAAATTCATAAATTTTTCAGTGATTTCTGTTTTCCTGAAAAGACTTCTGAGATCACTCTGTGAAGAGACTGAAGAAAGGAAATGCCCACTATTAACTCTCCCATGCTTTCTGCTCCTCTGCAAGGTGTAAAGTGGGATTTTTGGTAAGCAAACCAAAAAGGAAATTAGCTATATACAGCTGTCTTTTGAGATAGTTTTAATTAGCTATATGATTACTTAGTTTAATTAATTAGATATCCATGGTTGGGATTCTTTGGAATCCTTCATAATTTTCAAAGTGTTTAGCTCTCCTTCCTTCATTGCTACTCCTTTTTTTCCCCTAATCCTGCGTTTTCCACCTTCACTGCTATTTTCTATCTATTTTTCAAAGGCAGTATACAGGCAGTCTTCCATACTGCTCCATTGTGGTCTCTGTCATAATTTTTTCTCAGGCCAAAATCACTCTTTGGAGCAAATCCCTTCGTATTTCAGGGGTTATCACAGACCAAAGGCTGCCAACAACCAGCCGGAATACAACAGCTCTGGTTTGCAGATTAGAGATTAGCCAGAAGGATGTGAAGCAGTCTGTGCCACTCACTGAGCTCCCAGGCATTGATCCCTACCCTTGGGAGTGAATGGAGCCAATGCCTAAAATGCAGGAATTACATTCCCATGCAGTGCTCTATTTGCTGTCTGTCATGAGAGTCCTCCCAGATACCACTGGGGAATAGGAAATGGATGAATAATTTGTCAGATGTTCAGGTTATCAGGTAATTTAAGCAGGATTGACAATTATTTCTGCTATATGTTGTTATGAAGTTAGAGCACGTGTTTTCAAATTGGAGGATTTCATTGTATTTGGACAAACTTGACTCTGTTCCTTAAGATTTACATTGAGCAAAGTTACTATTTTCTTCTTTATGAATGACAATATAAATTAAGCAAATTGTCTGAATTTCTGATCACCTCATTTTTGCTAACTATTTTTTTTAAAAAAAGCAAATCTAAGAATTTTCAGTGCTTTATGACAAATTTTATGGCTATTTTGTTTTGAAAAATAAAAATACTCTTCCCAATATACTTATTTAGTTAAAAAATAATTCAATCGGAACCCCTTGCTCACTTCTTCCTACTTTATTTCATATAGTTGAATGAAAACTTGGCACAAGAGAGCTAGTAAGCAGAATAAAGGAGATATAAGAGAAACATTGTCACTCATTTACAATTGTAAAATACTGCCAGCTTCTTCCATTCTCACAAAAATAGAACACAGCAAGGACCAATTTATAAGAGAAACCTTAAAACATGCAGGCAGAAAATTATTAAGTGACTGTGTATCAAAGTCCATTCTTATTCCTGACAGAGGAAAGCAGATGACAAGCCAAGCTGCTCATTGTCCCAGAAGCCATGCTCCATTATCCAGTATTTCCACAATCATTGCCTGCAGTTGATATTAAAATGATGGCAGAAAAATAATGGGTGAAGTTTTCAAAGTGGAGTGTGAGATGCACGTGCATACAGCCCATTATTTTTGAAAAGACATGTGTGCACTGCAGGACCTACATTATACTGCCAAAACCTTGCCCTGTTTTTGCAGTGTGTCTGATTTACTGAGCCGCTGTAAAGGTTAGACAGGGGTTTTATAAATGATAGGTTTTGTATGATTTTGGGGAAGTGACTCTTCTTCTGGCTAAAGCATGAGAGACCGTGGGTGCTGTGGATATTTTTCCTCAGTGCCAAGCCAAGGAAAAGGTCTTTTTGGGGTTGCTGGGTGAGCTGATGCAGAAAATGAGCTGGTATGACCAACACCAGTAATTTCCACCTGCCAACCTCCTACTTACCACTAAACACTTATAATTTAGGACTGAGATGTAAACCAAAACATATCTCTATTCATGAGTGAATTACTGACATGTAAAATTCAAACTACCCAGCAGCTTTGTGGTTATAAATTTATCACACCCAGTGTGAGCCCTTTTGAATCCTCACAGTCCAAATACTTCTGTTCTTTCTAGAACATGTTTCTCTACATAAAACCACTTAAAAATGTGAGTAACATAGAGATATAATCTGTGCTAGTTCCACATCTTATTGCCACTTAGACTCCAAAGTCCCATTAAGTTTTCTTTTTTATACCTTTTGACTAGAAATAAAGGAGATGGATGGGGATATAGTCTGTGGTGCTCCAGACTGCCGCAAATGTTACAAACCCTTTGGGTTGAGCATTTCATCTTTGTTTTGTGTGGAAGCAAGCCTTGAAGCCAGTTTCCATAACCAGCTGCTAACTACTTCCGTTTCTTTAAGAAGCAATATTTGGACCATTTGGTAAAAGTGCTTAGTTACCAGGCAAACAAATTAATTGTGTTCAGGGACTGGCAGAGGTGGTGTGGGAATAGTTAAAGAGTCACTAATTTGAGGAAGAAATTGTGTTGACCAGTTGTGATTTATTCATCCAGGCATTTTTTGGTTATGTTTGTATACAAATTTGGAATAAAAATTAAAATTAGAAACAAACAGTGGGAAAGAGCAGTGGTTACCAAACTGACACCTTGCCTGCCCTCAGCACCAAGATACCTCTCACTCCATCCTTGGCTATCTTAGCAACTTGCTCCCATCTTGCTGGACATGCTGGGTGTCCCCAGCTCTGACAGGATCCCTGTGAGACATTGCTGCTGTTGGGATCTTCTGACTTTGTGGAGTCCCTCTACAGAATTATACCTATAAAAATTATTTGGATGAAAGTTTTTCAACATGATAATATCCAGCAATTTTAGTTATATGACATAACTTCCAGGTTTCTATTTTCCATGGCTGGGATATAAAAAATAATGCCTATCTCTGTCTCTTTTTGGCTTCCTTTAAGTCCTTCACAAAATGTAATTGCCAGACCTTTTCTATTGAGAATGAAAAGTTTCTAATGCTATATTATTTGTCAACTAATTCTAAAAATATGGGATTTGGACATTAGGACATTTACTGCTTTTTTAAAAATCCCCTTCTGTGACTTCTGTGGTCCAGTAGCCAAAACTCATGACATGGTCAGAGACATGTAGATGAAATAGTTCCTTCCTGAGCACAGTCATTCCTCATGGCAGATCAGTAATTTTCCTCCTCTGATTCCAGCGTGTTCAGAATTAGCTTTACAGCAAGGCCATCTGCACAAGCCATTAGCATGACTCCTGTGTAGCTGCTAAATCATACAACTGAGATGTGTTTCTGATTATTTAGCAAACTGTCCTCCAGGATTCATGAATTTCAAAAAGCCAACATAGATATGCCTCATCTGTTTTGATCTCAGTCCCCATCCCTTGGAAGAATAACTGGGATAAATATTCCACAGATTGATTTATTCCTCAGGACTTATCCCAAGGGATGTGAAAGTTTTCATTAATAGGCTTTTGTTTCCTACAATAAAACTAGTTTCTATAATTCATTTTATTAAGCTCTTCTTTTCCCCAGACCAAAAGAAAAATCATCTGTTTTCTCAAGCAAAGTGAAATCAAGAAACCAAGGTAAAATGCTAAATCTAGAAATGGCAAAGCAAATCCACTGCCCACTCAGACTGTTCTGTTTCCTCCACCCTCAGGACACTCAATTTGTAACTTTGGCAAGCTCACTTGCAGATTTTTCATAATAAGAAGAGTTTCCTTTAGAATGTGGTGAGTGTGGGAGTCTCAGGGGAGGGGCAGCTCTGCCTGGCTTCAGTTCTCTTTGTCAGTAGAAAGTTTCTTTTGTCCTCAAATGGTTGCAGAGAGCAGGCCCACAGTTTGAGACAACTCCTGGCATTTCTGAGGCTTCAGATTCAACCTGAGAACCTGGCAAGACCCACTGAGGAATGCATCAGCTGCACAAAGGTGGTACCATGCACCAGGCAGGGTAACAGCCTCCACATGGCTCTCAAACACAGCAACTGCATTTTGCAAAGCCTGATGCCAGTGTTCTGTACTGCTGTAGTGGTTTGGACCCAGTATTCTTCCCTCTCCCCTGGATTCCCTTCCACTGACTGATATTAGATTCAAGATCCAGTATCAGAAATCAATGCTGCGGGAATGCTACTATAATATCTGAGTATTGAGAAAATAAGAACCTTAAAAACCAATTCATGTTTTTTTTCATACTGACAAAACCAAGACCGGAGATTCAGTTACGGTTCTTATGCATTCCTGTAGTGGTTGGAACAACCTCTTTCTTCCTCACTGCTGGGCAGGAGTTTGTGCAATGCTCAGGGTCACACTCTATCAATATTGCATGGATCAATGGTGAAAAGAAGGAAAACTCTTTGTTGGTTCAGCAGAGCCACTCTTAGTTCCCAGCATAATTGCCTCTGAGACTCCCTATGTGTTTGTGCAGAACTGTCATGGAATAAATGCAACAGACACTGTTCAAACTCATTTTCATCCTCTTTTCCCTGCTGTTTTTTTGTTCCATATGACTATATCCACTAGAACCACTTGTTCACTTTTTCATCCATAGCTGGCCATTTTATTATTTATTCTTAGCCAACAATATTCAACGCAGGAACAGGAACCTGCTTCAGATCCACCACAAAGTCTCCATCAATCCATTCATTCTCCATGGGCCTTTATAAAGTTATCACAGCCTGTAGCTGCATCAGCTTAAAGGCAAGATAAGTCATTCACTGGAAAGCAGCTTCCTACAAATGATTTATTACACTAGTGTCGTTTTTGAACAGAATGGCCCAGGCTGCATTTATTTTGCCATGATTACAGGAAACATGTCAAGGTACTCACATTTTTAAAGGCTTAGAACATCTGACAGAAAAGTGCTCTGGGTTTGACACCACGGAATCAAGAATGCACCAAAAAGAGAGAAATTTCACTTCTGTAACAGTCCAGTATTTAAACTGAAGAGACTGTGCACACATATTTCTTTGTGTCTTGACCTGAGTCTGCAGTTTTGAGGTAAAGAGAAATACAAACCAATAGCTTTATTTTATTTTTTCTGAAACTACAGTGCTGTTGGGAGGATGGCTCAGTCTTAGCAAATCTGCAATTTTGACAGTTATGTCGAATCTGCAATTTTTCATTCTTTGTCATTGAACTTATCCTACTACGCAGCCTAAAGACAAACTTCAATATTCTTCTTCATCTAGAGAACAAAGCTGAGCTGCAAGCAATTCCCTGCTGGCCCCAAATTTTCTACTGGCTTTCATTAAATGTTTGTGATTTTCTTTCTGTCCTGCCATAATTGTTGCAGTCCTCTTCTATTCAATATTTTATTTTATATGCTAGCTTTTAGCCAGTCTGTTCTCTTTACTTTTGTATTTTTATATATTCAATAATGCATACAGGCATAATTATACATGCAGTATAATTATATTTTGGTTGATTACACATGCCACCTTCTTTTCTAATTATCACAGACACCAGACTGTAATTCCTTGTTTCAGTCAGGCCTGTGAGACACAGAGCAGCATTTAGAGACACAAAGTTCTCAGCTTCCATCATTCTTGACAGCAGCTGCTTGACATCTGATGAGAGAAGCTGAGACACAGGAATGTCCTGCAATTTGTCCAAAGGGTGACAGGGGTGGAAACAGAATCAGCATCTCCTGGTTCTTAGTCCAGTTTCCCAGCCCCAAGGGTACAGTGGTAAGCAGGTTTTTGTAAGCCTACAATAAATAAACCCCTAGAGTGAAATCCTTAATGTAATTTTAATAACTGAATACAGTGATTGATAAATTATTAAAGAGTTAAATAGCAGTTATTTTTTTATCTCATCATCAGGTTAATAACCTATTGCTTAGTTTGATAATTTGAAATATGTGTAGTGAATCTAGATACGGAAAAAGTGTCTGAAAAGGAAATACAGTGAAGCATTGCTAAAACAATATATTTCTTTAAGACTTCCAAATCCCCATATTCTGTTTCAATAGTAGACCTGGGAGAAGGAACAGGATAAAAGAAAATAATGGAAATAAATCAGCATTATTAACCACCTCTGTAGAGAGTGAAAAAATTGGAGCTGGCCAGAGGTATCTTTTGAACTCAGCATGGGCTTTATTTCTCTCCTTTTTCCACTGTCCTCCCTACATGCATCCTGCCTTTGTGCCAGTTCAAGTGGTTCTCAAAATAAATTTTAAAATTGGTGTTTTCTTGCTTCATGTTGAGAGAATTCTTATTTTCCTTTTAAATTGAGCAGTGCAGCAAATGTCTTCTTTTTCAGCATTTTACAAACAAAGGAAATATAGAATTCCAGGAAGGAAGCACTTACGTGTCTTAGACCAATGCAATGATTCCTCAGATTTCTATAGAGCCAAAGTTTTTCTCACTCCACTGTTTAGCAGTTTGCAAGGTTTGCCACCCACACTTTGCAACATGAGTTTCCAAGCACTGCAGTCTTTTCCCTCAATGCCCAAAGCCATCAGTCTTGTACCAATAGCTCAGATCCCAAGATGTTTCAAGTCTCAAGCTGAACTCTCTTGCTCCTTGGTAGTCTCCTGGATCATTTTGGAGATCTTGTTAAAAAAAAACCCCAAACCAACAAGCAAACAAAAAACACCCCAAAGCAACAAACAACCAACATCATCACATCTGCTGTCTTCCATGGTGCCAAGACAGTTTGAAGAGCTATGCTCTCCATTCAGCTGTACAAAAATTATAATTTTCTTAAAGTCCTTAGGGTGAAAATCCATTGTCTTAATGCTTCGTCAACATTAATTTAAGGAACTGGTTCTAAAACTATTTCATTGATGTTTTAACTGGAGATGATGGACATATTTCTCATAAGGAAAGGAATCTTCCTCAGCTCACATTGGTGAAGATAATTCATTGGCTTTTCAGCTAGGGACTCATATTTTCTGTGGTATCCTCTAATAATTCACTCATACACTGACCTATAGACTCAACAATATCCATTGAATTTCTGGTGCACTTAAAAAACTTCACCAAAAATGCTTTTGGCAATTTGTTCCTCTAAATTGTTGTCTTCATTCTGTCTTACAGCTTTTCATTTAATGTGTCTGCCCTTTTACATAGCGTTCCCATGTTGTTTTTTTTTTTCTTTCATAGCCTCCCCTATTCATCTGTTTAATTACAGTATTTTCATATCCCAACACATTCTCTTCTGAGTGTTCAGTATGGTGTCTCCATATTGTTTACGCCACCTGGAAGTATTTAAGGCTTTGAAATTGACCCTTTAAATTTGATTTTTGCATGCTTTTCCACTGACTATTTTCTAGGTATTCTATATTACTTGCAAAGTTGTGGCTTTTTTTGGAGTATAGCATACATATCTTTTATAATTGCTGTACCAAAGCGCTCTTCCATAATGTCTCTGGTGCCAAGACTTGGTGACTTTTTGAGTAATATTATTTCCCATTTTGAGAAAAGAAACAGATAAAAAAAATCTTTCAAAACAGTAGCTGTTCGTGTTAAAAAAAAAGTTCCTACCACATAACTTCTCCTTGAGTCCTTATATCTTTCCTGAAACATATTTACACAGTGTTTGGAGGAAAATACTGAATATTACATGAATCAGAGTAAAATCACAGAGATTGCTGTTGAGCAGAAATGCCAAGAAGCCCTTTGATAACATGGTTGGTGGGGACTGCAGGTGCTTCTAGGGCTGTTGCTCTTCTCCTGAAAATTTTGTCAAAAGATAACTTTGCAGTCTTTAAGCATAAGGTTTTGTTGCTGATGTTCCTTGACACCACTCATGAGGCTTTGATAACCTGAAATAATAACAAGAGGAATACTGAAAATACTTTCATCTCCTGGTTATTTTTCTCTTTTAACTGATGAAGGTTACTGATAATTTTGTAGGACAACAGAGGGGAGCAGCTGTTGTGTGCCCAGTCAGCAGCCTCCAGCTAGCTGGAGGTTTTACCAAGTTACAGTCGGAGCAGAGGTGCTAAACCAGCACTCTCCTCTGCTGGCTCTTTATGGCAGGCTTTAAGGGCAGCAGGATTTGTCCAAGACCTAATTGCACATATTTAGGAAGAAGTAATCATCAGTGTTTAGAAGCAATGGCAGCTATAAAGCTCAAGCAGTTAATGCAGGTGAAATGATGCAGGAATGTTTTACACCCAGGAGGATGTGGCTATCCACAGGGCAGGCAGCAGCTGTCCTTCCCATACAGCTACCTGCACATGACAGCTCTATCCATGTTTTTAACCTCTGGCAGATTAAGAAGACAGCAGGATCAAAGTGGACAGACTTCCAGCATTGACAGCAGAGCCTCTCTTCAGAGCCACGAGAAGCTCCAGGACGGGCGGAACAACAATTTGCTGGGACACGGCTGCACCAGGGGCTGCAGCAGTTAGGGAGCCCAGCCCTGCTCCTGCACAGGCAGGGGAGGGGGCTCCTCCCTGCACCCCTCCCTCTGCACCCCTGCATCCCTCCTGGCCCCTCCAGGATCCATGGCCAAGGACAAACCCACACAGCACACTGGCTGAGATTTTCCACGTACAACTCTGCCCTCCTCTTGACTCCGCCACTGGAAAAATGACCATCAGCAGCAAAATGCAGTTTTTTAAGTAAGCGTGACTTTTGTTTTCAAAATCCTGGAAGAAAACTTGAAACCATTCTTTAGGCAGCCTCTCAAAGATTGCCACATTCCTGGATATTTGCAAGAGACAACTGGGGCCAGCTTTATCTTGAAGGCTTTAATATTACCCCCAGTCTTTCTGCTAATTAAAATGGTCCCGTTTGGAATTTTGTGAAACTGCTGGACACAGCTGTCTCTAAGCATCTGCTGTTGAGTTTATAACAGATGTACATGATGTAAATACATTAATGTAGTGTCAAATAAGCCAAACACTGACTAATTTCATTTAAATACCTGAAACTCATTGAAAAAGTTGCAGTGTAAGTGTATTCACATTGTTCTTTAATATCATGTGTTCTGCTTTGTAGTAAAAGGTGTGACCCTGGCCAAGTCAAAGTTTTGCTAGTGACTTTAGTGGATGCAGGATCAGAAACACCTTTTTATTTGTAACAATGGGCTGACTGAGCCAGAGTTGAAAAGCAGCTTAGTAAGGAGAGCTAAAAACATTAAGAATTTGCTCAGACCAAAGTTTTGCTAGTGATTTTAGTGGATGCAGGATCCACTAAAAACGCCTTTTTATTTGTAACAATGGGCTGACTGAGCCAGAGTTGAAAAGCAGCTTAGTAAGGAGAGCTAAAAACATTAAGAATTTGCTCAGATCCATAGCTAGGTGTTATAAAATGTTAAAAAGTTACATGTGTCTCTATTTTCATGCATCTATTCTGGATGAAACTATCTTGAATAGAAAGAAACCTACTTTGGTCAAAATATTGCTGACACAAAATCCTTTTATTTTAAACAGCAGCCAAAATTCCAAACATTTATGACAGTTTAGAACTTGTACATGCACATTTTCATAATAAATGCATGTTTATTCTGTCTATTTGTGCTTTGGTTTTGAAGGGTTACCACCTGTAAGCAAATTTATTTTCAACTTTTTAAATCAAATAGGTTAGGTTTTTGGAAGTGGAAAACATTTCATTTGAAATAATCTATTTTTATGACATCATTTCCATTCTTTTACAAAACAAAGTTCTTTGTAATTGAAACTATTGTAAATTTTGTTTCATGTTATATGTAATTTTGGTCACAAATTTTTCGCAAATACAGATTTTTATCACTCCATGAAATGATATGGTGTTCTGTATTATCAACAACAAACAGTTTACAAATGTACAAAGGTAAAGATTTTCTGTCTGTCACGAGCATGGTGTTGGTCTTCTTGCTTAATTTGGTCATAAACTGAAATAATCATATGATCAAGCAAAGGAGCAAAATTTTTCTGGTCATAAGAGGATAGATTTCATTGCCCAGAATAAACTATTTCCCATCCATCCTCTTTTTTTTTTTTTTACTTGATATTTGTTTCTCTTGGGAACAACCAAACTAGATAAGATTTCAGATTATTTCTGGAAACACCTATTGCTTTGTTCCAATCAAAATTCATGGTGATCTTGGACCTTGAGCTGAAAGAAAATATTTATTTTGAGGAAGAAGAGCCACTCTGGCTGATTTTGTACATCAACCACATATAATGCCACAGTGCTAGAACCTTAACTGAGGCTGGGAAGGCATTTTTGAAATAAATGTCCTAATCTTACAGCCATACTGCATTTTGGTACATATTTTAGCACCCAAATCAGATGCTTTTCGAATGATACAACACCAGAAGATGTGTTCCAAGAGAGCACTTATTGCCATCTTCCCAGTCTTGAGCATGTGGACCACAGAAACAGGTGAGAGAAAATCTGAGGTGGAACTGCCCCAAATGTTGCTCATATGGATGTCAGGTCAGCAGAGCCTCTCCTGTCCCGATACACTGCCAGCTAATGCACACACAGCCCCCAAAAGTCCTGTGTTTATAGAATGGGAAGTGGTAGAATGAAAGATCTGCATAGTGCAAGATCATCAGTGACTGCATTAAAAATTGGAGGAGTTTACTGCAGATAGAATTTAATTAGCAGCAGGATTCTACCAAATATTTGCAGCCTGATCTGTGTCTTGCTGGGTGTATTTGCCAGTGCTTTACTGAGCTGGTTAGAGACAGGAGGTTGGTTATTCAATAGATTGCATCTACTTAAATATATTTGCACAGAGTATTGTGCATGAATGCAAGCTCACTCAGACACTTTAATTTCACGCTTGTTGCCACACCATCATTTCCCAAACTGTACTGCTTGCAAAAAACTGAAATCATGGCACCAATCAGCTTTATCCTATCTATGGCACTTCCACTGACTGCAAGCTCTACCTTATGCTGCATATAATTATCTGTGTCAACTTATTACACAGATCAGTGAATGCACTCAGTTATACCATGGAGACCCAATATTGACTCAAAGAATCATGGAATGGCTGGGGTTGGAGGAGACATTTAGAGGTCATCCAGTGCAACTCCCCTGCCATGAGCAGGGACAGCTTCACCTAGATCAGGTGCTCAGAGCCCCATCCAATATGGCCCTGAATGCTTCTCAGGATGGACCCCCATCTCTCTGGAACGCTTTAATTTTTCTTCCCATGGGAAGCTCTGGTAACGGTACAGGAGAAAACTTATTTTTAATAGAATATGATTTGTGAGGGCAGAACACATACAAGAAAAGTCACAAAGCCTGGGAACATGCCTGAGAAATGCTTGGTTGAGACTTGTTTCTCTTACTTTAGACATAAGAAAAATGAATAAGCCAGATCCAGGCTCAAAAACAGAGATGAAAAAGGGAAAAATGCTTTTAGGATGTGATGCACTTTCCCTGTCTTGATTGTCTGTTTTAGCAGATGGTTCTCCCTGTAGCTCTGCCTCCATGGAGTAAACATCAGTGCACACAGCTCAGATGTGGACATGCACATTGTGCACTGACATTTATTCAGATTAATCTGGTTTGTGATGACACAATTTGTCAAGTTGCAGTCTTATTTTTATAAAAAAGTGGGATAATTTCTGATCTATTCAATGGGAGTAAGAGACATTAAACAGTTTTCATCCTGAAGCGCAGAAATGGTATTAGAGTGACAAGAAAATACACAAACATACTCTGGTCTAGCATTCCGGCAGAAATGAAAACAGGGAAGTCCTAAATAAGACATAGAAGATTTTTACAATAAATTCAGCTAGATGGAGGAAAAAAGAAAGCAGGGAATTCATAAAACCAGAAGAAACTCTTTGGGACTCATTTATTCTATACAGCTTTATTGCCTTGCAAAAGTGGACAGTGATCTTGACTCCCAAAATCTCACCTGGTTTCTCCAAGTCATTTAAAAGATAAAAATATTTTTCTCATTTCTGCTCCAGGGAAGAGATAAAGAAGTCTAACACAGCTGGAAAAGCAGTTTGTTGCTACCAGAGTTTATTGCAGTGCCTCTTTCTCTGTGGTGTTGCAGTTCTGATCCCACGTGAACACTCCCACAGCATCACTCCATGATAAACTCTGCCAGATTTACCTTCTGTTCAGTTTGCTCCTTCTAAGTTGTGTATTAAATATTGGCACAGTACTGTAAATGTTTAATTACCAACTGTCATAAAGTACAAATGGCTCCTTTCATCTGTAGTTTTGACAAAAATGATTAATGTAATATTTCCAGAAGATTTTCCTGTAGATCTTGGGGAATAGGAGGGTTAGTTGTAGGTCTTGGCACATTATTTAAAATGACAGCTAAGTACATTATAGAGGAAATAATAGGCACTGATCCATCCCTTCCAATAATTTAGATTTTTTCTGCTTGTAGGGACATATGATCACAATTTCAAACTTATTTTTGGCTGTTTAAACTAAACCTAAATAATGCTGTAATGGAGTGTACTGAGAAGCTGAAGTAGGCTGAATTAAACTCAAAGCATTCTTTTGTTTTCCACATGGATAGGTATCCCAATATTTCTGCTATGAAAAATGTGGCTGCCAGCACAGGAGAAGCTTGGAGGTTTTGGACAGGAACATTTACATTTATATTTTGGTGGGGCTGGAAAGCAAGGAGATATTGAAAGTGTATTAATAAAAAAAGCTACAGATTTAATAGGCTGTCTCTGATAGCCTCACTGCTTTAGCACCTGCCCCAAGAGGAGACCTGGCACAAACCACTGCCCTGCAAGTAATCTCCATTATTTCTTTATATGACCCAGATTTCATCCACAGAGAAGTGAGTCCATCTATGCAGACTCTGATTAAGAAGAAAAGGAAGGAAAGGTGCCCCTGTCAACAATGCTGGGCTGCTCAGACTCTGCCTTCTAGTGCAGCAAAAGGGACAACAACTCCTACCACTTACTGCAGCTGGTCATCAGTCATGCTGGGGACAGCAGGAATTACTTTTTCTTACACATCCATTGCAGTTCAGTCCCTCAGCACATGCTACCAAAATGTCCTGTGATGAATTTTGAATGAGGGATAATGTAAAGCTTTCAGAGATCCTTCTGATATAACACATGTCCTGTGATGATAGACTGGTGTGATTTTTAAAGAGAAGCTTTGTGGTTCTTCTTCTGGAGAGGATAAATCACTGATTTCTTATACACATTTTGCTTCATCATCTCAACGTTCATCAGAGTAGTTACTTTTGTTTATCTGTATTTTAGTGATTGAATCAGCTATGCTCTGGCCAGCAGGGAAAAATGTTTTGGTATTTTTAGCCTTTATTTAGAGATGCAAATGAGCTTCCTATAATCATGTTTGTGAGAAAACACACGCCACAATCAGGACCTCAGTAATGACTGATATTAGCTATGCTCTATACATCAATGAAATTGGCTCAGAGTCACAAGCTCCCTTTTTCGTCCTTTTTAATTGGAAAGGAGCAATGTATCTAATCAATTAAACAATTTTTTTTACAAAATTGCCCAACTGTCCTCGTGAGTCCTTCCAAGGAATCAAAATTATAATATAGGGCAGAAAGCTTTGCTGTTCCGTGTTTGTGGGTTTCTTTAAGTCCATTAAAAACAACAAAGCAGGCATAAAAAAACTACTGTAACTTTCTATATCCATTAAAAGAAACACAACTGAGAACAATCATAAAATGCAAGTCCTTCTAAAATGTATGCCAAGAATACAGAGTTATGTAAAACCAGTGTCCTTTAAATGGAATTAGATTTAGCCACAGACACTTTCATGGGCAAAACTATGTTGGAACTAAAGCTCTTGAGAATTATTTTGTTTCCTACTATCCATTGTTTTGATGTGTGCAATAATACAGCCCTGGAATTTTCCCACAGTGATAACTTTGTACGTGAACAATCCCTCTTGGAAGAGTACTGTACAATTTAATTAGGACTTTTCTACACAGTTTTGTCATGACTATAATATTCTCCAACCTCTGTGCAAAGGTATTGAGGCAATTTTGTTATGTTAATTAGTAATGAGAGAATGCTCTAAGTCTGCTCTAAGTCCTGAGTCCTGTCATAATAAATTCTTTATCCACACACTAAGGTGAGTCAGACACTACTGCAATGAATTTTCAATTTGAACTAGCTTTGTAAGGTATACCTTGAGACTAGGGATAAACTGGAAAAAGTGTTCAGGGCAGCAGGCAACAGTGAAATCAGCTTAACAAATGTAATGAGCACCCGTGTGATGCAGATTTATGGATTATTTTATACATTCAGTTATGTTCAATATCTTCTTTAAGGCCATAAATTTCCCATTTATATCCAAACCCTCAGGCATTATAATCTTGGAGAGTACAGCAAGGGCTGGCAGTGACACCAGCAGCTGTAACCTCAGCTCAGGGCAGCAGGAGCACACAAAGCTACTTCTGCTGAGCAGAAAATCACTGCATCTGCAGAATGCAGCTGAAGGTGGATGTGGAGAGCTGAAATGAAGCAGCAAACACGATGAGAGCTGCCAACAGAGCTGGCTTGCTGCTTCTGCACCCCCTTGTGAAGAGCCCGTGTGGCTCTCCCTGAATCCTGCCTTCCCCAGGGTCTGGCAGGGCACTCACTGCTCCAGGTGTGGGTGCAAACCTCTGCATGTGATCCCTGCAGCACAGAAATCCACTCCTGCTCACCAGCATTCTCACTGACACACAACTGCTGCCCTTCCAAAGCCCAGCCCACCTGCACCCCAGACACATCCCCACCTCATCCAAACACCTGGGCTCCCACCTACTCTGTACTGCTGAGCCACAAACTCCAGCAATTAAAGGTCTTGGAAATGCTTAGAGTCTTCTGAAGTCCCCCCAGTTCCACCAGAGGGTTTCAAAGTGCTTCCTGTAGCCAGAATTCCTCTTACTTCAGTGTTGAGCTTAATGTTACATTATTCAGAGGTACACATTAATACTGAACAGCCAGTAAAATAAGGTAGGGCTGCTTGTCTTGTGTGTCAACATATATTTTAAAGAGATTTCTGAAATGTTTTTCCCATCTTATACGCACAGCTATTTAAGTAAGTGTCATAGCTTTTTTTTTTTTTTTTTTTTTTTTGCAAATGGGAGGCATAACCACACAGTGTGGGCAGAGAAATCAGAGAAAATGTATGTGACTGACAGTGTGCTCTCAGACCATAGTACTAACTTTCATTACCTTCTCATTATTTTCTTCAAGATAAAGTATCTGCTAAAGCTTGTAGCAGCAATATTGAATCCTACAGGTCAAATTGTGGGAACTGCATTTTAAAAATAATACCATATCACATTAAGAGTCTTTTATTCCTCTTTTTATTTTGAAGACTAATAGGTCCAGACAATAAGCCTTTTCTGGATCCTTCATTACTTCATATTACCCTCACTGTAATTTGTCTCCTCTATAAAAACAAATATTCCCTTGGCAACACACACCACAAACATATTTTTCTGTTTCCCTCTCACAATATTTTCAGTTTTCCCACACAAATGAAGATTTCTGTGTCTCTCAGATATTGTGATGTCCCTCTCTGGGAAAATCTTCTGTGTGAATTATGCTGACAGTTTACAATTGTCCTGTAAACTGGAAGTTATTGATATGAGGCTGCATTATCATATTTAAGATGCATGAAGTTGCTAATACTTCACACTATCATGTTTCATAATACTGTAGGGTCTCAGAGAAAAGGAATTTAAATGTTTTTTGGGGTTTTTTAATTGTGGGTATGCACAACAGCTAAAACAGCAAAGTTATTGCACAGCTTCATCATGTTGGTACTACATCAACGTGTTTAACTCCCTGAGCCTGCTCCTTCCCACCTTGACTGTGCCAATACTGATCTTCACCTTCCACTCTGTAGTGCTGCCAATCTTTTTGGTAGGACCAAGATTATTGGTTTACTGAGTCAGTATTTATAGCAGGGACACAGCCCTGCTGTTTTTGAAGAGCATACATATGTATGAACCAATTATTTGACTGTAATTTGTCTTTGGAGAAGGAATTTTTATTTGTGCGAGGTGAGAAGACCAAATTAAATCTTTTCCATTTAGTATACTTCAAAAATAATTTTCTCACTTCCTATCAACTGTTTAAATCACTTTGTAAATGAACGCTATGAGATTTAAAAAGTGCTGAAAATATGCTTCTGTTTTTCTTGAAGATATTTATTCCAAAACTCTTTTCATTAAAATAAAGCAGCCAACCTTCAGATCTTTATCTGTGATATGCTCATTATGTAGCATATACATATTAATCTACAATTAAAAGGGGTGGCTGTGAGACATAGTTCATTTTCCCCATGTTCACCAACAGCTTTGGTAATATGTAACCCTTTACAAATGACAAGCCACACTTACAGGAAAACATACATAGGATAACAGCTGTAACATAGAAAACAGATTTTTCCTGTCCATGGATGGCAGAAACCTCAATCTCCCAAGCTAAAAAATGTGCTGAAGTATAATGAGACATAATGCAGACACATCTACAAGTGTGTTAAAAAATAAAATCTTGTTTTCTCTCCATGGATTTGAGAGTTGCAGATTTCCTGCCAGAAAAGTTAGAAATGTATTTAGAGCAGGCTGGAGAGAAGGGAATGCTTTTAGGAGACAGAAAAAATGCACTGGTCCAATATTTGGAATCTGAAAATATTTTGTTGTTCAATCATGTCTCCCCAAATAAGGGTGCTTTGCTTAACATAAACCAGCAAGACTAGACATAAAAAAAGCATTTAAACACATTTGCGTTGCTCCAGCCTTAGCTTATTGTTACCTGAAGGTACTGTATTAACAGCAAAAGGTTTTTTTACAAACAGCTTGCACATGATGATCTTTCTTTCATGTTATCAGATAAATTTCTGTCTGTTTAAATCAGAATTTAATGAAGTTTTTTTTAAACTTCCCTTCTGCACCTCTCCGTTTCTGCCCACATGCAATGCCCAAGTGCTAAAGGCCCTCTTCCTCTTAAGAATTTCCACTCTGAACTGCTCATCTCTGCTTCCCACCATGTCTTATCTTCAATAAAATAACTTTTAATTATATTTAATAACTGTAATTTTTGTACTTCAAAGAAAGGTCTTCATTAACCATGCTGGATGCCATTTCTGTTGTGGGGATGTGAGATCATCTTTGATCTAGCCTAGAAACAGACTGAGCTGGGTCCTCCTGGATCTTCTGGATGCAGAGTTACGAGGTAGCTCTAATGAGGACTTGAGTGGCTGAAATATTCAAGTGCCCTAAATTTAGATGCCTGAGGCACAGAGCCCAGGGAAATCCAGGACCAGGAGCTTAGAGCTGCCCTTTTCTTTTAGTTCACAGGGAATCTCACAGCCCTGCAGGGCCCAAACAGCTGTGTCAGACACACAGAGCTCACCCCCACCGAGGCTCTGGGATGTGTCTGGAATTCCTGCCTTTCCTGGGGGAGCGAGGTCACATCTAGCTCAGCCTTACAGCTGTCCTGGTGATAGTATATTCCTACACCAGCAACTACCATGAGAGCTTAACACTGAGAAAATTAATCCAGAAAATTAAAAACCTCTAGTTTGAAACTTTCCAAAGCCCAGGGAACTTAAAATATGTCCTTCCAGGAGAGGAGGCCACATGGTAGAAAGAAATATCTTTTTTTTGTTGTCTTTTCCCAGTCTCTGAGGAATCCCAGATTATTTCACAAATCTTCAATTCAGGGGGGAAATGCTATGAAAGAAAACACAATGTCCTTATACAGAGGACTGTAAAGAACAAAATGAGTGGTGTACACAACCTAAAATTAAAGAAAAATCTCTGTTCAATCATTCTGTTCAAGTTTCACATCTATATTACTTGCTCTCAAGATCAACTACAGGACAAAAAGTTACTGCTCTCTAATCAGTATTCATATGAAAGTGTTCAAACTGTAACTCAGAATCCTGAGAGACTGGAACGTTTCTCAGTTCCATCTTTTTAAAATGAGAATGAATTCCATTTCAGTGGTAGCTTTGATGTATTTCAGGCATTTTTCCACATCAGTTAGAAGAAAATTATTTGCTTCAACAAATCTTAATGTCTGTATGTTTTTGGTTTTGTCTTTCATTAGATGGCAAACATTTTATTAGATGGCAAACATTTTTTTAAAACCATTTTATGAAAGTACATTTAAAACATATCCTGAAATGAGGCTTGGTTTTGAATTTATATTATTCAAAACACAACCATTTAAAACATATCCTGAAATGAGGCTTGGTTTTGAATTTATATTATTCAAAACACAACCATTTAAAACATATCCTGAAATGAGGCTTGGTTTTGAATTTATATTATTCAAAACACAACCACATTGAATGACCTCTTTTGTTGGATGAAGAATATGGCATAGTGGATGGAGTGAGTTTGAAAATAGGGTTTTTTTAACAAAAAATGCAACTGGCAAGAGCCTTCATTAATGCTCATGCAGAATTTTGTTTTGCAAAAAGAACAGAAGTTTGTATCAGAGCAAAGATGGGGTGCATAAGGCCAAGAAAATTCATTTCATTTGCTGCAAAAACAAATTGGCAAATAAACACCATTCAGCCAGCCTGTGAGGTAGTCCATCCACAAAATTTAGAGGAAAGAGAGGAATGTGCAGTGATCCAAAGTAAGGAGCACTATGTCCTTTTCCTTTTATCAAGAAATCGTGTGACTGAAAAGGTCTCTCCTCTGTAAGGGAAGCAAGGGAAGTCACTAGTGCTATTATAGATCCATTTCCACTGGAAGATCAAAGCAGCAACATAAAAACAACTGTCAGCTGAAGCATTTTCTTCCACTTTCAAGTAAATGGTAAAAGCTGCTGAATGGAAATCTATCAAAATCTTTTTTTCTGACATGTTGATGGTAATTTTTCTGGCTGATATCAACCTCATTAAATAGCCATCAGTGTCTGCTACAAAAGTGAAGAGTCCCTTCTGAAGAAAGATGGCCAGTAATGAAAAATTCAAGTCTTTTACTTTCTGCTAAGCATGAACAGATGTATAGACAGATTAAACATAAACAAATGCATGGAAAAACATAACTTATACTGGAAATGGTGTTGGACCCTTGCCTACTACTTCATATTTTAACCACTCAGTGGTTGATGTTCTATCCAAGTCTGGTATATGACTCAAGTTGATCTGTTTTCAAGAGGTACAGCTTCCTCCACTCATTCTGTACTGAGAAGGAAGACAGAGAACTGTATTTTCTGTACTTCTCTTTAAGGAATGTGGTTTCACTCTAACACCTTTCTCACCTGCTGTCCCCAACACTGCAAAATGATGCAAAGAAATCATCACAGCACAGTTTGGGCTTTTTTGCAAAGGCCCAGTCCAACATACATGGCACCTGAGCACCACCCCAAGTTTACAGTCTAAAGATTTGTGTAAAATCCAGGCCAAATGCTCCACAGCCTCATCCACAAGCAGCTCTCAGGATACCAGTTTATCATATTCCTCTGACATTTTTGCACCTGATTGAAAAGCTGCCACAAGCTACCTGGGCAGAAGGACACAGGTCACAGATCCTGCTTGATCCTCTCCCACTGGCATTTTGCCTCAAATTCAGTAAAATCCTAGGAGACCTAACCCCAAAATTCCATCCAAACATACTTTGGTATGTGGTTCACTGGATGCTGCTGTGGTGTGTTTGTGAAGTGAAAGAGCTGGAGCAGTACCTGGAGAAGGAGCAAAGGCAGTGGTGGTGAAGCAGAACAGAAAATACTTGGGCTGAAAAGAGGAAGAGAAAAACAAGGAATGAGGCTAAAGTCTGAGATTACACAAGGAGATTGGGCTGGAGGTTAAGGCTGAGACACACCAAGAGATGTGGAGCCAGGGACTGCTGGCAGAGCTTGGCCAGGAAGAAGCAGCACAGATGAAGGAGTCCAGGGATGAGTGAATGAGGGGAGAAAAAGCACAACAAGAACAGCCTGGAGGGCTTGGGGTGAGAGTGGATCTGTCAGGCCAGAACAAATTCTTGTGCAATGGATGGAAGAATTTCTGCCCAGCAGATCACATTCCCCTGCAGAGACTTAATTTTCTACTGTACATGGTGTTATAAAATGGTGTGGATCTTCCAGCAAAGTACATCTCACCCTTATGTAGTTTCCCATGGAGAAATAGAGGCAAAAAGGGAAAAACACAACCACTGGCAACAGAGGTCTGTGCAAGAGAGCAAGCTCTGCCAGACTTGATGAGGAACCATGAGCACAAGTGAAGTACTGTGTAATTAGAGCTCACCAGCTCCCATGAAAATATTTTCTAAAAGTATTATTTCAGTACCAGAAAGCCTTGAAACAATCAAAGCACTCTCACAACAGCGGCTTTTGGTGTCCCCAAAACTGGAGGGCAGGAAAGCTGACATAAGAAATGCCAGGACTCAGGGAGATGGGGAAAAGGCTTGTAGGAAAGGCTCCTCTCCACATTTCATGGAAACCAAGGCATTCCTTGGAAAGTGCAGATTTCTGCAAAGCTTCGTTATCTGAAAGGATATGTTTCTTCAAAATTTTCTACCAGCTGAAAGCAAAAAAGGAATACTGGTTTTCTGGCTTCTTGACAGATTTATTTATTTACATGCAAAAATATTACTATGATATGGCTATGGAAAATCAGTGAAAAAATAGAGAATGCCAGGAAAAGGAGGATCAGCATAAGAGCCCAGAAACACAGGTTGAAAGTCCAGAGGCAATCTAGCAGACCCAGTGGAAAACTTCTGATTTTCTTTCCTTTAAAGACCAGCAAAATTTTCCAGAAAGGTTTTGTTTCTTCTACAGGGGATTGTTTAATGTCCAGAAATTATGGTCAATGTTTCATTTATCCAGCTAATGAGAAAAGCAGAATCCCAGATTTATAGCAATGAAGATTTTGGGAATCTCAGTAGGAAATAGAAGCAGTAGGTGATAAAGTCCCTTTCCAATGTCAACATCCTCTGGTCTCGTTTACTTATCAGTGGTGGGGCTCCAGCAAGGGTCCTGTCAAATGCTTCTACAGAGAAAACCTCCCTCTGTCCAGCCTTCATGGCCATGCCTAGAGATTGGTTTACATAGTCCTCATGCAGAGGAGAGCACCAAACTCCTCACTTTATGTAAGGTCCCTGATCATGGAGCTGTTGAAAGAGAAGCATCATCTCCACTTTGTAAGAAAGGTTTTAAAAGGAAAGGTCTCACCTTCATGGTGTAAACAAATGCTCTTGCCTACTTTTGTCCCAGTGCTACAGATCTTGAATGAGAAACACATATTCACTGGGTCCTGAGGCAATCAGAGCCTGCTGAAGGCACCCACTGCTCAGGTGAAGTTCTCTGAAGTATTCACATACTTCAGAAATGTTATGAGTACGTATCAGTTTTGAATACAAAAAGCAGAAAATATATGAGGGTTGCTCATCTTTGATTCCCTTATCTGTCAAGACTGGATGTTCCTAGTTTTCCTTTGATTTGTTTAGGATCATGTATTATTTCAACAGTTACCACCCGGTCTCAAAAAACCCAACAGAAACCATTTGTAAAAACCAGCAATTCCCAGACTGTAAATGCCATGGGACTTTGATTCTCTGCAACAGAACAACATTCCACTTCATTAATGTATGAATGGGAAAGAGAAACTGCAAGCAAAAGCAGAGCCCTGCATCCCTCCCAAGGCAGCAGATGGAACGAGAAAACTACACTTGCAAAATCCCACAGACCTACTGAAAACAAAGGTGCGAGGGTCCTGTGTCTTGTGAAATGAGCAGTTGATAGACAGTGATTTGGAGCAATTTTCTCCTGAGTAATCAGCAGCCACTTCACAGAGGGGCAGGCAGATGCTGTGCCTCTGCTCAGGCAGAAGTGGCTCCAGAGGCAGCTCAGAGAAGGGATCAGGCACCCAGCTTTGATGCAAAAGGAAATGAGCACTGCGCTGGCTGATGCCATCAGACCCTAAGTAAAGCAGGAGTACAGGGCTTTTCATTCTCATACTCTTCTAATCAATGTCTGGACTCAGCAGGAAGGGAAGTGAAAGAAATCCCAGTTTCCTAATCTTCTTTCAAGGTGATTTCATAAGGTTTAATGTGTAAGTATTGATAGTCTTTTAAGTATATCCATGCTAAGATTAACTTCTTACAGTCCTATATTTTATACAAGTATTCAGCACCTGTCTTCCTCTAATTTTGATTCTATTTCTGAAAAGATATCCCACCTTTTAATCTTGCTTTATTACACAGTTTTATCAAAGGCAAGACATCCACATTGAAAGTACCCCACAAGGAGGAAACAATCCTGGGCACTGCCTGTGTCCCAGTGGACAGTGAAGTGGACAATTTCATGACCAGATAATTCTAATGTCTCACTTGGGATTCAGGAGCAAGCATGGGAGGTCCTTGTTTCTGAACACAAGAGGTCACTTGTAAGAGGACCCCCACCAGCAAGCACACAAATACTTGTGTAGTGGTGTGCAGCAGATCCTGCACATAAATTATTAGAGGTAAAAAATAAGGAACAGCTGAGGGTAGGAATAAATCTAAGTCTTTTACCTACAGCTTCAGAAATCATCTATTTCTTTTACACACAACAGCCCTGTGAAAGGAGATGTGGGGTGTGCTCCCATTTCACCTGTCGGAGATGCCTGTTGTGTGCCTGGTAAGCAGAAAATGTGTGTGCCTGAGCTTAAGGGATCTGTCAGGCTTACCAAGTAAATGGTACTTAATAAAAATAAAATCTGTCTTCTCTTCGGGGTATGGCTTGAAAAAAAAAAGAGCTGACATTTCATAAAAAAGAACAAAAAACCATGTAGGGACTGCAGTCCAGGAGGGCAAAGGAAGCAAAGCCCAGAAGAGATCCAGGGCTCCCAAGCTCTGTCTCTGCCAGGTGGGCTGATGCTGGTCCCCACCAGCACACATGATGCTTGGGTGGGGGAACAGTCCTCCCTCAGCCCCTGCTTCCCTACACAGCAGGGAATAGGAGGGAATGACTCTGGAAAGTCAGGCATCTTGGATCTGATCACTAATGTTTTATTCTGACATTATATATTACATTATTTATTCTGACATTAGGCTGTCGCTGTAAGCCAATATTATTAATACTTTCTTACCTGCATGCCCGATAATTAATTGTTCTGATTTCCCGAATTTGCAAGAATTCATTCCTGTTCTGTGTGCAGTCACACTTGGAAATTCAGCTACAAAGGAATTTTTAAGCTCCTTGAGAAAGGTTAATAATTGAGTAGTTTTCTATTTTTAATATTGTCCTGGGGTCATCATTTAAGATAGCATAGGATGTTTTGTCAGAATCACACATGCCTGCTAATGTCAGCAATGGGAACAGGTGGAGTATTGAACTCTCAGATGTGTAGGTTTTTAGGACACAACGCTCAAGTCCTTCCATGTACCAAGACTTTCAGACTTGCCTAGATCAGATAGTATTTCTAGTCTTTCTAGTATTTGGCTTTCTTGTAAAGTGTATAAATGGAAGCTGCAAGGAATGACCAAAAATATTTTATTCTCCTGTACTGTTAATGTCAAAACATTGTGTTAGTATTTTTGATTCTTCTTTTAAAATCCTACCCTTTTCATGTTACTAGTTTTATTATGTGTCTTCCTTCCAAACAACACAGCTGTGTTGCTGTTGACTTTTTCTCCTAGCTTATTAGGGTCAACAGAAGCCTAATACATCCTACTGGAACTGCTCTCTTAAATGGAATTAAAATTCAGCGGTCATTGAAGATCTTTTGGTATTTACATCAAAAGAAGGCAACAGAAAGCTGTAGAGAAAATTGTAATCCTTTTGAAATCCATTAAAGTTTTACCACTGATTCCAAAGGAGTCAGGATTTCACTCTCACTAGAAACTGTGTTCTGTCCTAGTAACCTCCTCCCTGGAGTCTGAGAGCCCTGGCATGTTACAGTATTCCCTAGGAGGGAGTGATCTGCAGTTCCTGCTGGAGATTGGGAGCAGGTAAGGACAGAAGGCTCACCTGGAGATCAGACACATGAGGAGCCAGAGCCCTCTCAGAACTCAGCCTTAGGAGTACAAATCCCTTTGTTCCTTCAGGTCCAGCTGCTGGGGGTCAAGGAGAAACAGGTCACCTACACAGAGAGACCACAGCAGCATCTCCATTTCCCCCTGTGAAAATCCAGTTCAAACACCACTTGTGAAATCCACTTGCGTGTAGTTTGAAATGGCCCATTTCCTATGAGACAGAGACTTTATAATTTTATCAACTACATTGTGTCTCCTGTGGGAATCTTATCTAGATAATACATTTTTTTATGTTTCATAAGAGTTATGTGGTAAATGGCAAAAATTCAGATGAGTCAGGTTATATTGAGCATGAAACCCAAGCAGAACCAGGAGTCAGTGTCATTACAGGGCTGGTTTGTTCTGGGAGTGGATTCTACCAGAGAATGTCATATTTTTTCATTGCATCTTCTCTAAAGATTTCTTGGATTAGGTGTGTAGTTATCAAATTGTTCTTGAAATTTAAATAAATGTGCCATGTTCTAATAATATTCATCCTTAGGTTTCATTTTAATTAATACTGTATTAATATTTTATTTCTTAGCAATAAAATTCACTTTTTTTCACTGTAAACAGAGGTGGAAAGGTGGGAGTGAAAACCACCTACAGAATGTGCATAGCCTGTGGAAGATATAATTATTCTGAATTAAATCTCTGCATTTTTGAAAATTCCAAAGTACATCATTGCACAGAAAATTCATAGAAGACTACTGGAAGATTCAGAAATAAAAATTTATCAGTAAAAAAGTTCATTTATACTTAAAAATAATTTTCATAATTATTTATGATTTTTGGAGAAGAAAAAGCTTTTTTTTTCTTTTGGGGATCAGGAAATTCAAACCTAGGCAATGGTTTGGGGTTTTTTTGGTGGAATTTTTCAAAATTAAAAACAAAAAGTTATCGATGTAGAAGAATATCCCATAAGAGGTAAACTATGGCTAGAATTTTTTCTAACTAATTTCACTGTATAATCTCAGTGGTTACAAAACTTCAACTCTTTTAAAATCATTTTACATATTTAGCGTGCTGAGATTTAACTGTTTCTTATCAATGGCCCACAGGTTCCATAAGCACCTATACTTCTGAAAAAACAGGCTCATTTTCTGTATTTCACTCCTTCAAATGGCTCAGTCTCAGCCAGCTGATGACAGTAAGAGCCAGTATTGTGATACAATTTCAGGGGCTGTGTTACACAAAACCCTACAGCAAACACTGGAAAAGGTCTGGTATGACTGAGTCACCAGCTGAACAATTTATACAGAGTGTGCAGGAGAGCAGCTGAACAGTCCTTTGAGTATTTAAGATGGACATACTTTTTTTAAACTGCAAAGTACCCCTCCCATTAGAATTTAATAAAAGGAAAGTTGGACATATCTCCAAAACTGGGTTTTGTATTTTGTTCTGTATCATGTAGTCTCCTCTAGAGATGCCACCCACATCTGCTGCACTGCTGACCTTCCTCAGGTGAATGCAGCCTCAGCCCAAGCTGGGCTGACAGAGAACACAGTTCTTGGTATCAACATATTTAGTGCCAAGAGGGGAAAATTTAGGATGTCAACATTTTTCTTCAGGGACATATTAATCTGGAAGTTTGTCACTGTTCCTTTTTGATCCTCCAATTGCTGTAAATGACACTTGGTTTCAGCCATTTCCTCATATTTTATGGGGACCTTGGAACAAAAAAACCCACAAAAACAAAAAAACCCCAAACTTTTAGTTAGAGATAAAATCAGAAAAAAATCTTGATTGTTCAGCCCAGGAACTTAAGTCTATATGGGATAAACAGAAAAATGAGTGGTGCAGGACTTACACTGAATAGTCTGTGTCAAAGCTAAATGAAGTTAGACAAGTTTGGAATTTGGGGAGACCTGGAAGAAGTAGAGAATGACAGAAATAAAATATATGGAACTGGAGATTCAGTCCTCAGATCAGAGTTTTAAAATAAGCCTAAACTAATTGAATTAAGTCACTTAAGTAAATTAATTGAAGAACTGAAATTAATTTCCTACTGCAATAGATTTTGTAATAGCTTCAGCTGAACAATTTATTTGCCCTGTTTGAGTTTTTATGCAATTGATTGATTAGTGAACAATTTTTCAGTTTAACACTAAATATCTGTAGTGGCTTGCATGATTTAATAGCCAAAGTATTCAGCATTAATTTACTATGAGACCAAGAAAGACAGAAAAACATTGTGTTTCAGTTGCTGGCAGTTGCTGTGGCTGAGCTACATGAACACAGGGGCAGCATCTCTCCAGGAGCAGTGGCAGCAGTCAGAACACTCCTCTGTGCCAGGCCCTTCAGACTGGCTGACAAACTGTGCTTCCAAAAGACCAGAACCCAAATTCTCTGAACAAATGAAAAACCTCCCAATATCATTAGGAAATTTTGAATCAGGGTCTTTGTTCCACTATTACATTTTAGGCAATCCATGTGTTGTCCATCACATTTCAGAAGGCAGCAATTCTTGGTAAACACTGATTTTGTTTCATTAGGAGTATTTTTGTTCAGGATTCACTCTGCCTAGATTTTAGCACAACAAACTGCCATAAATGTAGCTGGGGTTAAATTAGTTCTGTCCTGCTCTTGCAGTCATTTGAAAATACATGGGCTGTGTCATCTAAACCCACAGTGCCATTTAACAGCAATAGCTGCTCCACTGAGAGTTATGATCTCTCTGTCCATGGTTGCTATTATTCCTAGCAAGTTCTGAGTATTTCCTATGACTGTTTCAGCAAAATTCACCCAGCAATCCATCATTCTTGCTCATATTGCATTGTCTGTGCTTCTCTGAAACTGCATCCAGCTTTTAAAAGGGATTCAGGAATATGTCTATGCTACTAAACTTTTTATCACTGAATATAAATACAGTAATGGATTGTTCAATTGAATCAGGAAGAAAAAAGGATCAAATAAGTAAATTCACAGTAACCTTGTGGGATATTTCAGGGGAGGTTCATGACACTTTAAAAATGACATCTCATTCAGTATCCCAGAAAAATAAATTTATTATCCTGCAAAGAAAATAAGCCACAATAAGAGCTTTGAAAATGTATCTTCCTCTGTTTGCAAAAACCAAAATCATAGAATCATTGAATAGTCCGGGTTGGAAGGGACCTTTTAAGATCATCTGCCCAAGACCCCTGCAATGAGCAAGGACTTCTTTGACTAGATCAAGAGGTTGCTAAAAGCCCCATCCAAAATAAGAATTAAAATAAGAACAAGAGGACAACTATTCTAATATGTTTCTTGGTCACATATAAACCTCAATTTTACTTGGGTTATTGTCACAGCAAACAAATGGTTAGAGGATTATTTATCAATGGAGAAAATCTGTAACAAACTTAGGATATATAAGCAGAGCAAAATACAGCAGCTTACCCTAACTGGTCTACTTCAAGAAAAGAAAATAATGGTCTGATATTACCAATGCTTTCTATTCCCACAGAAAATGAATCACTGCTCCTTCACCCACTGATCTCTCATTTTGGAAACTGCACTTTCTATCTGATTGCAAATATTAAGCAGAACATACATACCAAGTGCCAAAATATTTTAATAATACTTCATCTTAGAGAAGTAGGTGTATGAGTGAATTCTGACAAGTGAGAACACTCCAAAAAACTGCAAAGATATTGAAAAAGAGGGAGAGAAATGTTCCAGAGGTGAAAGTACTGAGCTGTTATTCTGTTCTCGACTCTGCCACAGACTCTTGTCTTGACCTTTAGCAAACAGGTTTGTCATCAGTTTTCTCGGCTGCTAAACCAGCCCTTGAATGTCTCAGCTCTCCCTCCACACAAGAAGAATGATCCTTCTCTGGAAAGCAGTTGTGCTGATGCATTGTGAGAGCTTTAGATACTGAGGTGATAAGCACTGTACAAAACCAAACTGCAGTGAGATAAAACTCGTACTGTCAGTCACCAAGCCGTGAGGAGGTGTTTTTGAAAGAGACATTTTCATACTATTTACTCTAAAAATAGGAAATTTTTGCTTTTCTCTTCAACTGCACAACAGTTGCACAGTAAGCATAGTAAACACAGCCAGCTTAGAAAGCAGAGAGGCATAAGTAAACATGTAAACCCTGAGTGCTGTCACACGGTGCTCCCACTCATACTCAGGGTTTTCCTTTGGTACCCACATGTGCTGAGGAGGAATGTGGCTCCAAGAGAACAGCTCTGGCCTGAGTAGAAGACAAAGATGGACAGACTACAGAAAAAACTAATTTTGAAGCAACTTGGCACACTTATTTATATCTTATATAAACAATTGTTTGTATAAAACAAACATATTTTGCTCTGCTTAGGAAATACACCTGTGGATCTCATTGCCAAAGGGTGCTGTAAGTCCCAAAGTTACATGGGTACAAGGGTGGAGAAACAGATGAAACACTGAAAACACAGAAAACACATCACATTGTCAGAGACTTAAACTCTCTACAAACTGGGAAAGGGTGAGACCTGCTGACCTGGTTCTTCGTTTTGTCTTAGCACCAACACTGGGGACAGAACACTGACTTCAAAAGACTTTCAGATGGATCACTTAATGCCTTTTTGAGGCATTTCAGAATAAACTTCCAAGGACACACACACACACACTTTCTTATTGCCAAGATCTAAACCCCCCTGGCTCCAAGGAGAGCATTTGTGGTGATGAGCTTAGGCTGCCCCACCAAGGCCAAGAGACCTTCATTCCCACTGACTGATGTTCTGCTCTTTCTTCTCTAACACAGAAGCCCCCATTTATGATGCTACCATTTCCTTTGAAATAAAGATACATTTTAAAATAATCAATAAGATACAGCCTGTATTTTAAGTATGATTAGCCAGTGATGAAAATATCCATGTCACAGACAAAGATGCTGCCAGGTCACATCAGAACAAATGAACATATCACACAACCCCTCTTGAGTTGTATTTCTCCAGGTATCAGATTTACCTCAGGAGAGAGCATAACAAATACACAAGCTAAATCCACTGGTACTAACTAAACAAAAAACACTGCCATCAGCTCACAAATGGAGGAACAGTAAAGTACAAATAAAAAGATGTACAGCTATCAGAAACACAAGCTCTTGCAGTCAGTGGTACTCATTCACGTATCGGTGTAGCTCAACACATCCTGTAGAAAACAGCAGCACCTTTTAATTCCACTGCAGTTCATTAATGCAAATTTGAGCCCTGGCCTGATGATGTGTTTAGAAACCTATCCATCTTACACTATGGCTTCAATTTTAGTGTTTAAAAATGCTATTAAAATAAATTAATTATTAAAATAACCTAATTTGTCCCCTGATGTGCAAACACTGTCAAGTACAGCATCTGTCATGTCGCTCTGCACATGCATATTCTGAGTTTACAAAAAACTTGAGAAGTGTTATGAAAAGGCCTGCAGACCTTTCACATTGCATTTATTCTGCATCTTCTCAAAGCAAAACCAAGCACACATTCTTTACCAGCTGAGGTGCACTGTGTTAATTTTGATAGAGCAAATAGATCCAGACAGACAAAGATGTAAACATGTACAAGACCTAACCAAGGTTCAGAGGAATGAATGCAGATACCTTGATATGAGCACCATAGCAACAGCCTCCAGTAAATCTTTTTAACTCTCTCTTGAAGATATAAAGGAGAAGAAAACTCTTAAAGTGTTTGAAAAGTGAAAGCCAAAGTGAAATTAAATTTAACAATGCCACTTACCACTTTCTCCTTACTTGTACAGAGGAGCTCTATTGAATGAAAAATACATTTATTTGTCACTCTTTTGAAGGGCATGAAAACATTTAGCTATCTCGCCTGCAAAAAGGAGAGAAATTAGAATTGTCACTGCTCTTTGAGGCTGCTTTTGTTTCCCAAAGGACAAAATGGGAGCGGACAAAAAACTAACAGAGCTGCTCAGTGATTGTCCAGACCTGATAAATCTCAGACTAGGGGAGCACTGCAGAGAGACCTGCTTTTGCTGCCTCTCTGGCTGTACAGCTGCTAAAGATACCTGGCCTTTTTATTTTTTCTTTCTTTCTTTCTTTCTTTCTCTTCTTCTTTCTCTCCTTCCCTCCCTTCCTTCCTTCCTTCCTTCCTTCCTTCCTTCCTTCCTTCCTTCCTTCCTTCCTTCCTTCCTTCCTTCTCTTTCTTACTTTCTTTCTTTCTTTTTCTTCTCTTTCTTCTCTTTCTCTCTCTTTCTCTCTTTCTTTCTCTTTCTCTCTTTCTTTCTCTTTCTTTCCTTTTCTCTTTTTTCTCACCCTCTTTCCTAAAGGAAATCCAAAGGAGATGGATGCTGCAATCAGGGAGCAGTGCAGGGAAGGGACAGGACATGAAAGAGGGATGATCCAGGTAAGCAGAATTCCAGGGCTGGGGCCAGAGTGCAGATGGTGGCACACACAGCCTCAAACACACCCTGCCTGTTTCAGTCACCAGTGAGGAGCAAAATGATGGTGTGGAGATGCAGCACAGTGGTGATCACCAAATATGTCCCAGAGATGGGCTTGCTCTTGTCAGCCCATATGTCTTCTTCACCACCTGAAAGACTATGGACCAAGGGAAGGAACTGAGACAGGGAACAATATGTTCTCTCAATTTTTCTCTCAGTTGAGCTTGAATCAAAGCTTGATTTCTTTTCATGCTGTCTTCCAGGTAACTTTTGATCATAGCTTGAGCAGTAGCCTTTTGGTTTTTTCTGACAAGTTCAGAAGTTTATACTCCCACCAGAAACATTTATAGAAAAAGGACTCACATTTTGGCCAGATTGGATTTTAAGCCGCTCTAAGTCTTCTTTTCCCAGAAACCTCTTTTGTCTCACTTTGGTGATATGCACAGCCCAGCAGTGAAATAAATGCAATGCAAATGCTAAAGTGTGGAAATCCTTAAAATTAGAGGGTTTTGGGAAAGCTGCAAAGGCAGGCTTTAGAGATAGAGATTGCTTTCCCCTGTTGCCAAGTCAGGAGCCCTACACAGAGCACAGGACAATGACTACAGCCCTGAGCAACAGCCCCAGGGTTGCAAGCAGACCTATTTTTAATAAAAGCACTTGAAGTTTGAGCAAATGCTACTTTTGTGATCTTTCTGGAAACAAATCAAAACTTGATTCAAGAAAAGGCAACCAGAATAGCTATTTTCCCACTATCAACTCCAACCAACAATTATGTTCAGAGAAAACATGAAGTGTCTAATCCAAACCCATGTAAGCAGTAACTGAATGAAGCCATCCCCTACTCCTGCCTCAGGATTACTTCTGCCAGGCCAGGACGTTCATTGGTATTCAGGAGCTGCTGTGTGAAACACAGCTTCAGGAGGGCTGTATCCACACACATATTTTTCAAGCTGTTATACTCTCTGCATGCTGATTGAAACCCTTCCTGATGAGTCTATCCATGCTCCTGAATTTTAGATCTGACATTATATTTCATTAACTTCATGCAAATGTGAACAGGTTTCTACTCACTGAAAAGAAACTGGCATCTCATCCCTATCTCTTTCTCCACACATTTCACTGAAATAGTAGTGGTAGAATTGCCTGGATAGCCCTTAACTCCACACTAACTACTTTGCAATCATATTCTTTTTAAGGGATTACCTTCACAATAGAATTGAAAATAAAGCACTTTTGAAATGAAAATTATTCTCAAGAAATAACTGAAAGCCTCAGTAATAAAGGCATTCTTTTTAATGACAACTCTGCATTATCTGAAGGGAAAGACTTTCAGTCCCTCATTCAAATTGTTGCAAGCTCAAGAAATACATACTGATGCTTTTTCCCCTCAATTGTGCTCCCAGTCCTTCATGTTTAGGGCACTTGTGAAATAGCATCAGCTGTTCTGCACCCCATGCTGGAAACTGATGGCATCAGCTACTCCTAACCAATGTTCATGGGATAAATGCCATGGAAAGACCACTCTCCCTTTCCTTAAACCTAATTGTTCTGTACTTCATTTCCCCCTCCGTGAAATTATAGTAGTGGTATTTCCTTACCATTTTTAATCAAAACAAATGCTGAAGGAATGGAAATATTGAGAAGTCCATATTGCTAAAACACAAACAGTTGTTTTATAAAAGAATAACTATCACTGAAAGTGAGTAAAAGGAAGAGATGGAAATTATACTTTGATGTACTTGCCCAGAGTGTGCAGCACAAGGCTGGTAGTTGTCATCTGGTAGCTGTCATTCCACCTGCACTTCTGTACAGCAAGGCTGCTCAGTGTTACCAGACAGGCTGAACACAAAGCAGCTAGAACTGTGCATTTCAGCTGTGGTGGGGATCAAATGGAATGAAAGTTCCCTAGTCACTGGAAAGGTATGCAAGGATGAATAGAGCAGACATGGGTTTCAGGTTTAAGGATTTGTTTCCAGTTAAAATGCAGAAAGTATGCACAGATGTATTTATTCCTTGTATTTATATGTTTAGGCTAAAGCAGAAAGAGAAATTTCTTAAAAACCAACAATGTAGCAGAAACATATGAATCAACAAAAGAGCTTCAAGGGGTACCAACCAGGAGACATCTGTTAAAGTTGGTGGATCTGTGCTCAAGATCTGCCTCCAAGTGAAACTTTCATGTAATATAACACCAATGTAATATAACATGTAATCAAACATGTAACATAACACCAATGTTTCACCAAGCACATCCATGTTCTTAGCTTGCTGGTTTTTTAATTCAAGCATCAGGAAGAACTAAGGAAAAAAACCTGCAAACCATAAAATTTCCTGTTGGGACTGACGGAAAGAAATTAATCAACACTTAGTTTCTGTAATACAATTGCATGGGACATGAGTAACTATTTGCCTTTCAGCTCACAGCAGCAGCAGTTCCTGCACACAAAGGCATCATCCTCAACCACAGGGAGCAGATTTCTTGTGTCTTTTCAGCAACAGAGCTATGCACTCACTCCCAGACAAATCTATTTCCAAGATAGCCTTGCAGGCTCTGTAAATATTAACTGCCATGAGTCTAAAGATTTGTTGATATTCATTTTGATTAACACAATCTCTAGCAACAAAACCAAGACTCTCTCCCAGCACAGTGAGTTACAGCTGAGCATGGCAGCATCCTGACCATATTGGCCTCATAATACCTTCAGTCTCCTGTAAAGTGTCTGTACCTGACTCCCCCAGGGCTCAGCCCCAGTCCTCACTCACAGAAGCTGGAAAAGGAACAAGAGCTTTTGGGCATGACAACCAGCAGCAATAAATTAAATGCTTTCATAAAAAATGTATTTCTCAGTGTGACAATGCCAAAGTTCAACTGTTTGCCAGAAATCTTTCATTCACTCAAAAATCTCATTATGATGGTTATAAAGTGATAGGCTAAAGTGTTGCTTAACATCAGCAGGTAAAGAGCACAGAGGTTACTCAGCTTCCCTACAGAGTGACTGCTCCAAGTGTCCAGAACAAGTCCAATGCAAAGTCTAGATGACTGTGCTGCCTCACTTTCTCCTCTCACTGAAATCAAGGCACTTGAATGACTGGAATTTTGGACTTCAGAACAACTACACTAAGGATTTTGGAGAATTTAGACAGTTTAAAGGTTACCTCTCTGGCAATAACGTAACAGCCTGGTGGGCAGGAATACCTCAGCCTTCAAGCTCACAGTGAGTGCCTCCATTCACACAGGCAGAGAGGGCTATGAAGTTGCATCTTCACATGATTTCTAGCACTGTTTTTTATGTATCTGACTGTTTCTAGAGGATGAAACACTAAAATAGCTTTATTATGTTTAAAAAAACTCACCTTGTAAAACCCTGATGACTCATTAGGAAGGCATTAGAAAGAAAAAACCCAACTCTTAACTAAGAAAGTACATGTGACTCTGATTTCTCTAGCAAGTGTGCTCTGTGTCAGCCAGCCAGCCACCCCCCTGGCCAGCCAGCCCCTCCAGTGATCCCACACAAAATGCTGCTCTGGGAGCAGCACACAGCTGGAGAGCCTCCACTGAACCACCCCCACCTAATTTCTAGATGACAAACACATTTCAGGATCAATGAGACACTAAGCTATGTAGTTCCACTGAGACTGGACTACTTTAGGACCACTGGAACATCAATGATAATTGACATTTTGGTAAATGTGGAAAATAACAGTTAAAGGCTTCTGAAATGTAGTTGTCTTTAGAGAAGATCATTGAAGATCCTATTTTGGATGTTGGATCCCTAAATACGTATCCTATTATTAGAACTAATACAAGGTCACATGATTGTGGATTTAGCCACAAAGAACTGGATTAAAATGAACACTTCTTTCATCCAAGAATTTTGTAATATGTTTTGCCTCTATTAAAAAAAAACAAACAAAACAAAACAAGTCCTATTGAAATAAAATCAGGGAAAAAGGAAAAAATATTTTCAGTTATTTAAAAGAATTGAGTAAAAGGGTAGGAAAGTGAAAACAAACCAGCCCAAATGTTTTTATTTAATTTTGTTTATTGTGTGCTAAACAAGTTTTGTTTTAAATGAAAGACATTCCTTCATTATAAACATTGACCAGTTCTAATACTATATTTGTTTGAAATTATTACCACAGCAACTGCCAAGAGCTGAAAAGTTCTGGTTTTGTTTGAAAAACAACTTAATAGCAGTAAAGCTCCTCTGCTTTGCCCAAATGCATTTGTTAGTCTAATAAAACTTGTTGTTCTCTCTCCTAACCATGATGTCTGGAAGTTAGTATCTGTTCTGCAAAGAGATTCTGAGATGCACAATGAAAATGCACCTCTGCCCTGCAGAAGCCATACACAGCAAAAAGGTCCAAGAGAAGGAGAAAGCATCCCAGGGTAGTGCCTGTACCTGTCTCTCAGTTATGAGGAAAGCCATGACATTAGCTTTGATTAGACACATTGAGATGGTCAAAATATAGCCAAATAAACTGCAAGACATACCCTGTGCCCAGAGCGTGCTCTGACAGCCAGCACATGCTAGCAGGATTTTGTGCCACACTGAATTACTCTCTAGAGGTGTATGACACTGAATCACTGTCTGCAGGGGTTGTATTAACCAAACCCTGACAGCCTTATTTATGTAAATTGGATCACATTTAAGGAACTATTCATACACATAAAAGCTGGAGGAGCCAGGAAGATGCCCAGTGATTTCTGCAGGGCTTTCTTCTCCCCAGAGTTTATGGGGTTTTTCATATCATAATTCTCTTATCACATGTCCCTGGCAAATATTACTTCCAAATGAAGTCCTCTCTTCATACACTTCAATTAGGAAGAAAACCTCAAACACAGACACAAAGGCAGCAATACAGTTACTCTCAGAACAAAGTAATTTCATAACCTCATTGTATTACTTCCACATTTTGGGCTTGGTATAAGAAATTAACTTTACTCTTAACAGCAACATACAAGATGCATTCCAAGATCTTTTTCAGCTACAGTTACATTAGCTACAGTTTGCTGCTTTGCATCAGAAACTCAGAGGAAATCTGCTGACTCCACAGCTTTGCTATGCCTGCTTTGGAGAAGACAGCTCATAAATCCCCTTTCCACCACTGCACTGCTATTTGGGAGTGAATTTCCATGAAGGGCCATGTTGCATATTCAACAGCTGGCTGCAAACTGCCTTATTCCACTGCTGGTAGGATTTTCACTTGTTCTATTTACAAGTGAAATGAGGTGCATCAGGGCCTCGATTCCCAGATCTTTATTCATCCACCACTGGGATTCACATGGGCTTCTTGTTTAACCCTCTCATGACAGAAAACTAAAACTGAATGAAAGGACTTGACAAAAAAGCCCAGAGCTTTTCTTAGGTTTTTGGATCCCAGTACATGTGACAAATTGTCACATCTCCAGTCAAAAAGTCTGAGACTCTGGAGAGCAAGGTAGGAGCTGATCTGTAGGGAATCACTTCATCCTGGATGTTTTCTGAGCAGAAATGACACAAAATGACTCTATGGGTTTGCAGACACCAAAGATAAAACCCTGCTGTACAAGCAATGTCTTGCACTGACGCAGCTTGGTCTATTTTCAGAGATTGCAAAGTAAACTTACATTTATATATTGTCTCTTAGACCTTGTTAAAAAAAAAACAACAAAACAAAACAAAAAACCCCCCTAAAAAACCAACACAACAACAAAAAAACCCCAAAAAACAAAAAAAACCACCAAAAAACCAACAAACGAACAAACAAACAAAAAACCACAAAAAAAACCAACCAAAAAAAACACCCAAAAAACAACAAAAACAAAAAACAAAACCAAACACATCCCCAAGGATTACCTTCTTCAACTGGGAACACACAGAGTTTCTAGAAAGCTACAGACTTCACTAGCTGCTGCACAGAAACATTGTACTTCTCTTGGAACACTACATAGGGATATCTTTGTGCAGTTGAGTAACTGTAAACCATTCACAAATGTAACCGGCCATCATTCTCAATTACACAGTATCAAGAACTAAATTCCATCAGCAATGCCCAAATCTGCCAACTTCTGTCCTCAGATTCTGAGTGCTATTATGGCTTGGAATGATACGTGCCACTTCCAGGTTTTCATTTATTTTCTTATTTGGTCATCTTTTTTCAAACAAAAGTGGTTGAAAGTACACAGCCCCTTTTGTGAGACAACTTCTCTGGCATAATTGAAGAAGATGTTCCAACAATGTTGACTTCTTCAAAATTCAGTTCCCTGCAAATATCTGTCTTCTGCTCTCCAGAGGAATCTCTGAACCTTGGAGAAAACAAATTGCTTTTGTTCACTGTGACAGCTGAGGTGAGAAAAATAACTAGTGGTTTTAGATAACAAGACTGCTCAAATACAGAGATGGACATTACCAGTTCTCATGGAACATATTAATGAGATTAACATTAAATTTAGGTCACGGTTTGTCTGCAACACAAAGGCAGACAGTGAGCCCACTGTATACTCTTTCACAAGGGTGGAGTCTGACTTCTCTTGCCTTGCTTCCTGTGAATAACAAGAAAACAAGCAGGAAGACAGGACTAAAGACCTGAGCTGGTGGCCTTTGCCAGTCATTTTTACAAGAGATCTTGAGTGGAGAAACAGAATGTGGAAAAGGCTAAATCCTACCTGGAGCACTCAGCTAGAAGGACAATGTTCATCACTCACACAGTATTGCTATTCACAGGAACTCACGCAGTTCTCAACAGCCTGTGACAGTACAGCTTTACAACTCAGCAAGGAAAATAAACTTTATCTGGTACACCTAAGGCTGCACCAGCTACATCAGCACAGCACGGGGCAACAGATGAGTGAACTTGGCATTTGATGCTTTGCAAACCCCACTGTCAGTCTCTCGGGAAGCAGGAGCTGTTGACGAAAGGCAGTGTAATTATTGGTACTGGGCTGTACAAAGGTAACAGCATAAAAACTTAACATTCCCCAGAAGAAATGAAGGTGTTAAAATAGCAGCTGGGTAAATACCAGATAATGAAAGAAAGCAGCATGAGTTTCCCAGGTTCAAATAAGGTAGACAAGTACTTTGCAGAACTGACCTTATTGAAGAGACATTATCAGTTTAAAATTCATTTAAACCTGAAACAGTTACAGTATCAGTGAAGATAAAAGTTACCTATTAAACATAACAATTATTTCCACCAAAGTGTCAATCCTTTTACTTTCATTTTTACATTTTTCTGTAGTGAACTGCTAGGTCCATATAGGTATTCTTGCTTTTGTTTACAACAGATTGACTTTGACACAGATAGCCTCTTCCAGAAGATCCAGTTATTCACTCTTGGTATGAATTATTCTTCATTAGGCCTAGCATGTGTATTCTACCTCATAATAAATTAATACACAATACCAAGGTTAAAGAAATTAAATATAAATTTATGATAAGAAATCTCAACCAACTTGTTTCCCAGAAGCTTTTTCACCTCAATCACTACAGGACATTTTTAGTACATCTTTCCCAAAATATATTTCATCATGTAGGATCCTTTTTATTAAAAAATCACCAACCTTCAAAATGTATTCTTTTGAATAACAACTTGACAGAGTGGGGAATATGTATTGCATGCTAATCCAGTATCCAGGTATCCCAAGCCAAGGTGAGCAGAAAGATGGGTTGTTGACAATGCTGAAGAGCCTGTGCATAACTAAGCCTCCTGAAAATCCTGAACCCTGGGCACGAAGGCTGTTAGCTGCAAGCTGACATTACTGAAGCAAATGTTGAAAAAATCATAACAAAGCTACAGTTTATTAGTCTAGCATGGAGAATAATTTCTTCAATAAAATTTATTATTGCCAGTAAGTTGTTATTTACTGTATGGATTAAATCATTGTCCAAGAACAGTTACTTTTGCTTGTTCTTGTATGTTTTGGCTCCTTGTCCAATGGCATCATGTTGAGGGAAGACAACAGTGCAATGGAGATGGGAGTACACAGGAAACTGTCAAGGGCAACAGGAAAAGCAATGAACTTCCAGAGGAACACAATTGATTTGGACAGTTTCAAATACTGAAGAAGTTGCCCTTCTATTACTTCTTGTATTGATGACTGTGAAGTCAAATAGGATGAATTGGAATGGCTTGTCCAGCACGCACCTTCTTTGGGACACTTCAGCTGTGAAATAAGGCTGGCAATACCTATGGCACACACACAAAACTGCACAGTTGACAGCTGGCCCTCTATCCTCTTGAGTGGCTCAAAACTGAATGTAAGTTAACTCTTCACTGAAGTGGGCTATTTCCTAGTTAGTACTTCTTTCACAAGGCACAAGAGATGTTAAGATCTGGATGTTTCTTTGAATATGTATTGCATTATATGAGAGTGACTCATAGCAGGGAGTGACTTTCCCTGCTAGAAAGTTACAGTCACTGAAGTGCTTCAAATTTTTGATGAGGTGTGAGAGAGTTACAAATTAGCTTTCTATTGCTAGACACAGAGATTATCTATTAAGGATAATAAATTGATATTGTCATCAATATTCAGATGTTGCATTTTATTATTGTAACCTATTAGAGCTATTGGCCTCCATGTCATATCTGTGATGAGTTGATGTCACTTCCCCCTTATATTGTAACAGTGAAGAGTCTGGGCTTGCAAAGACATCCTGGAAGGGACTGACATTCAAGAAGGTACTTCAGCTTTCAAGTGCTCCTTGCAGCCATGAGCTGTGCAAGTGTTCCAATTGCCTTCTTGCCTCTTTCTGAAACACCTGAGATTACTTCTGTGCAGCTCTGGCTCACTTCCAAGGCAGGACAGACCCTGCTCTTTACCCACTCGTGCCTTGGGGATGAAATACCAGACACGGTTAAAACAGCAACTCTGAACTCCCACAACCCTGAGAGACTCCTCTTCCTGTGACAGCAAATACTTCCATGAAAAGACTGAAGAATGCAATCAAATAATAATTAGGACTGTCAGTCTAATTACTACATACATTTTCTAATGCTAGTAGTGATAGGAAACACTAGTTGGCTTCTGTGGAATGAATATTTAAACTTGTCAGAGAAGAAGGGGAAAAAATGCCAACTGCAGATACACATATATTGTAACATTTTAATTTTTAAATAATATGGCACCCTATTAATAAAAAGGTGTAGAAGATCTGTACATGAAAAAATACAAAATATATGATCACAGTGGCCTCAGAGCACAGCATTCAAATACAGTTACAACCCCCTCAAAACAGGCTTGAATCATATAAGATATTAACAAATACATGTGGTTATTTTAATTAGTCTTTCCTGTTCCTCTTTTTTGGATTCATATTTACAGGACTCTTCGAGTCAACTAGACAGGTTTAAAAATTAACTCTTTCTGAAGTATAAAATTATACTCTCATCAATTTAGAGAAATTCAGGAATAGAAACTTCAAAAATATCTAAAACTGTGAAAATTGGCAGCACTGCAATCAAAAGAGGTTCTGAAGGCATTATATGTCCACTTACATTTTTCACTTTTCTACTGAGCAAATGTGATGACACTGCTTCACCAATGAAAAGACTGCAACAGGTTGTAAATATGCAACAGTTTGGAACTGTAGCCACACTCACAGCTCAACTGAAGTAAGTTTAGAAACAGCAAAATGTTGCAGTTACTCCAGGATGTAAGGCTCAGTACACAAATACATGCTAAAGATCTGGACTACCAGCTGTCATTGCAGAACACAGACTGCAGAAGTAACATGCAAGTTCTATTAGGAACATAGTGTTAAACAGTAAATTAACTAGAATAACATAAAATCAGAGAACAGAGGACATGTGGTTCATCTACTATATCTCTCCATGTCATCTGCTATACTGCAGCTTACCACAAAAATATAAATACAAAAATAGTAAGTCAGTACCTACTATATGTAATAAATAACCTTTCTGTATAAATTATGAAAATACAACCATGGTAAAATCAGTGCAAAAATTACCAAAATGTAGTGAAGGAACACAAGAGTCCTGCCTGCCAGAATGTGCATCATAGAACACCCATATTTACCTAGTGCAACAAAGCACTGACAAGAATTAAAAAATTCAAGATGCACATCACTAACTGTGCCATTCTAAAATTACATTTATTTCCAATATCAGACAAATCAGATTAAAACAACATACATGTCATTTGAACTGTACACTTCATTCTTCCTCATCATTTTACTGAATTTTAAATAACTTCCTCCTTCCTAATTGATACTCTAAATGGAATTGCTCTTATGAGTCCATGTTTGCATGAGCAGCCTTTTTAGAATTAAGAAAGTTCTTTTTCTTCTTCCTTGGAAAATTATGCAGAGCAAGTTTTGGATCACTTGGCTCACGGAACAGAAATATCTTCTCCCCTGTGTCTGACAGCTCTATGGCTTCAGCAGTTGCAGAGTTCAGAGAAACTGGTGGATCAGGCTGTTCCACAGGAGGGTGTGCAGGTGAACATCCCAGATGAATGAATGCTGCTTTTTCCAAGACAGCAAGTTGCTTCTTCTTTGTCAAACTATATTAATGAGAAAAATTGAGTTGAAAAGTGAAAACTGAGGCAAAAAATGCACAGATTCCTACACCATACCTTGCCACAGAAGTGGTGACTTTGGAAGCTAAAGAAAATCATATTTCAACAAAGAGAATTTTAGTTTTCATTCTAATCCCAATAATTCACGTATCATTTTCTGAGATACAAAATTGCAAAAGGAAAGGCAACCTCATAATAAATAAATATAGGGAAGATGAGCAATGTATTTGAAAAATGTGAGAATTTTGTGGATATATACAGAAAAATCTTTTTAGGTATTTACTATATTGCTCTATTTACTATATTTACTATATTATGTGTAAACATGTTGTAGAATAAATAAGCACTAGATAGAACAGTGTTAGAAAATACATACTTATGAACTAATTTTGTGATTTCTAAGAGCTGTCAGAAGTATTTTGGGACATTAAATAAACTATAAACAAAAAACCCCAGGTATGTTTGTTCTGGTTTTCTCCTTACCTGTCTTTTCTCTTGTCTAGAGAAGGGATCTTTTCTAAACTTCTGTTTATCAGATCTTGCCTTATTTTGTTCTCCAGTGTTTGCCACATCTCCTGGCTCTTCCTGAAGGAGCAGGAAAGAAAAATTCCCAGCAGCAAATCTCCAAATATACACATTTTTATTCCCTCTCTGACTTTAGCTACCAAACCCATGACAGCAACAACACAAATGCAGTCAGTAAGAGTATTCAAGCACCTTTGCTGCCCTGCCACAAATCATTTAAATTAGTTAAGATCACACCTCAGGGCATGGTACCAAGGACTCTTATCTGTTCCTTGAGAACCCACACCTGCCAAGGACTGGGCTCAGTGCCACAACATCTGCTCTTGTCTCTGCCCATGTCAAGGCAGGGAGTTGGGAGAGCAGGTCCTGGAGCATCCCTTGGTGGTACTGCACAGATTTCAGCTCAGGTTAATGGGGCTAAAGGGGAGTGACAAAGGCCCTGAGAGTCTACCAGTCTCTGTGAGAAAAGGGAAACTCAGTGCCCACTTGGAACCTCACTAATCAGCTACAAAGGGACAGACATCTGCAAGGTTGTAGCTTTCACTATTAGGGAGGAGGATCTCCTTTACATCTTTACAAGCTACAGACACCTAAAACCTAGTGTGTCATGAACATTATTAAAAAAAAGGTGGAAGGAAAATATTTTAACAAGCTCCAATTCAGGAAACAGAAAGAAAATTATCAGAACAGGGTTTATAAATCTATGAAATAACTGTTTAATTCACAAACGTATAAAATTATTTTAACTTTTTATCAATAAATTTATTATAGTTCAAATGTTTCACAAAATAAGGAAGCAGTTTTAAAGTATTTTTACCCGAGAAAAATAGTTCAAAAGAAAACTTATGCACCTGTGATTTTTTGATATAGCTGTCAATCTCATTGTCCAGCAAACAGATATAAACATAAAACATAAAACAACGATCTTGCAGTGGTCTACCAGAAAACATCACACCTACCTTTTCTTACAGCTGCCAGACTCATCTGCATTACTGTCACTTTCAATAGCACCATCTGAATATTTACTGATGGAATCAAGGACAGAAAGAATCTCACTTTGTGAGCTGGAGGGCAGCAGCAAGTTCAGGGCCCTGTGCAGCACCCCCACTGGCACCCTCGTCAGTTTAGCTAAATAACCTGCCAGACGGAGCTCCTAGAGGATCACATGAGTAAAAGACAGATAAATTCAGCATTGAAAATAAATGTTGACCAACCTTAGTTACTGTTATTAAATAAATAGTCATTATGGAAACAAAAATACCACTGAAGATTATTCTGGTAGTGACAATTTTGGCATCAAGTTGTCACACTTTCAAGTTCATTGTTTCTACCCACAGTGGCCCATGCATATCATGGTGGTCCACTTCATTTGGGATTTTGGAAATGTAAATGCTACATAACCAGTTGATCTTGGTATATTTGCTTAGGGCATGTACTTGATGCCCTTTGGTTTGAAAAATCACAAGACAATTACATTCTAACATAAAAGGCTTAACTAATTTATGGATTCTACTACTATAAGGAAATAATTTCAAGATAGCAAAGAAGCAATATGGCACTCCTGTAAAATTACAGAGAGAAAAATAGCCTTGAAAAACTCTACAAGTTGTCATGGTTGATCACTTCATTTTTCAGCTTCTCTTAACACCAAATTCTGTGATAAGCTCAGAGAACAGCTTATTAAGAGGTGAAGGAAAACACCTGCTTTTCTTTTGTAGCATTTTGTTATTTCCAAACGTCCTGCCCATTTTTTTCCCCAAAGGTCAGTAGTAAAGCACATTCATATAATGTACAAATTGACTTGAGTTGAAATTTATTTGTTCCACAGACACTCAGTCAGCCCCATTTCCCGCCCTACTCCGAACACCAGAATTCCATTGCTATTTTCGGCTTTGTTGTCATAAATACAGTGTCCCCAGGGTGTTTCTGCAGATGTCTTGTGTGTATCAAACATGAAATGCATACAATATATTGTGGACTAAGTGGAAAGAAAAGAGAAAGGTAAATGAAAGCAAGTTAAATGTCTCAAAGAATGTCAGAAAAAAAAGCTGCTGTGGTATTCAAGCCATACATGTAACTCAGGTAGGTGAAGTTAGGTAAGACATGCCAAACACAATGACTCATGACAGCTGAGTTATCACCACTCTGCAGACCCTCCTGTAAGTGTTGATGGAGGGGTGACTAAAAAGCCCACATCACACAGAACCCCACAAGGTCCCCCCATGCAGGAAGACAGCCAGGCTCTCTGTCCACAGTAGTTTCAAAAAGTAACAGCAAATGTTTGCCTCCTTTTCTCTATGACAATTTTTCAGTGTGAATTCACCTAGGAGATCCCTGGATTACCTGAATCCTCTTTGAAAGAAACAAAGCAGCACCAGCAAGGTACTCTTAAGCCAAATTTAGACAGCCATACAAAATAAAGAAATCAATCAACCTCCTTTCCCCATAATTGTCCTTCAAGCAGAGAATTCTCTCTGAAAGGTAAGAAAACTCTTTCCAAAATTTTCTGGCCTCTTCAGTGCTGGCATAGACTTTACAGGGAAACCACTGAGATCACCCAGAGTTAACAAGACAATGTCCTAAGACTGAGGAGAGATTTGTAAATTCGTACAGTTCTTAAAGTATTTTCAGCATGATTAGGCACCAAAGTTGAACACCAAAGAGATGTTTGCTCAGGCTAATAATTTCTTAGTGAAAGAAATTATTTCTTAACAAGACAATATCCTAAGACTGAGGAGAGATTAGTAAATTCGTACAGTTCTTAAAAGTATTTGCAGCATGACTAGGCACCAAAGTTGGACACCAAAGAGATGTTTGCTCAGGCTAATAATTTCTTAGTGAAAGAAATTATTTGATTTTTCTTTGGAGAGGAATGCAAACAAGGTCATAAACCTTAATACAGACACCTAAGTCTAATTTCTATAGTACTTCTGGTCTTTAAACTCTGTTCTTCTCCAAACTTACAAAATGCAACATTAAGTGAGAATAAACATGACAGATCTCTGAGACCTGTTCTGCTCTCTTTGGCTAAATGTTCTCAGGACCTTTAAATCAGTTTTGAAAACAAGTATGAGTAATGATACTAGAAAATATAATTAGCAGTCCTGCTATCATTTAATTCTGAAACATAATCAATGCAAATCATTCTTAATGCTCATCAAAATCTAAACAAGACCCTTTTTTCATTACATGAAGATTCAACTGTAAATCTGTTAATCAGAAAATCAGGCACTTCAGCTCTCCACAGAATGAAATGCAACAGGACAAACACTGAAAGGATTTGTAAACAAATAAACAGAAGTATAACTCAGAAAAATTCAAAAGGCCAAAAGTAGCTCAGAATTAGCTGAAGTGACTGACAGTATAGGCTGCAAACTGGTAGCAACTACTAGCAGAGAGTAACTCTAAATACATCTAATGGTTCCCAAAAAAGAAGAAAAGCTGATATCCAGATACAGCTGTAATTTAAACTTGGAAGCTTTGTTCAATTTCATGCTTACCTGACTATAAATTGCCAAAAATGCATTCGTTTCTATATTTTCCAGGAGATCTTCAAGCACCACACAATTCCATTGCTCATCTCTCAAGCTGAAGTGAAAGACAGAATTAACATTGAAATCTTCCCAGGTGCAATGAGTGTATTATAGGGAACAAAATTGGAAGGTCACCCATTCGGGAAGCATATCTGTCTGTCAGCAAATCTGCTGCGAGCAGCCTAACTTCTAAAACATGCCAAATTCTCTTCCCTGCTTCCCTGAACTTCCAAGCCAACATCAGAGCAGAATCTAAGGCTATGCTCTTGCACACAATTCAAACCTGAAATCACTCCAAAGCAATGTCTACCTGTCCCCATCCTCTTCCCTCCTTTCTAAATTTTATCACCACATTTTAAGGTAAGTTGTGGATCTTTTTGTAGCTGAAATATGATATTAAACAGTTAACTTCCTCATTGCTGGTGATTATTTTTATTTTCTAGACCAAAACATGATGACATCATATACAAATCCTGCAATGTAAAAAAGTACAAAACTTTTTTCTTCCAGTAAAATTTTTAATGTATCAGTGGTTTATGGAAAAGCACTTTCTAATGGAAAGCACATTTTGAGGACATTACATGAAGTTTGAAATGTGCTAGGCTTTTAATATTGGGCAATACACATGGAAATGTCATTTCTATCTCCTGTAACCCTAATAAAAGTAATACAATAGGCTGCAATTTTGCAAATTATCACCCATTTTTGCTAGGCAGCCATTATGACAAGACAGATAGTTCTATATACCTCCCAAGAGGCATTTTATTTGTCGCTGATATCTTTACTTAAAAACTGGCCGGGGAAAATTGAAATTGAAGAGCAGTTTATACATCTCATCAAAAATAATTGTGTGCCAGGGAATTCAGTCTACAGTACGGCAATGGAAATGGAAATTCAATTTAAATTGTCTCAGCTATTTCCTCTGACCCTAGCAGATCATGTTGCTCTGAACTCCCTCCCTATCTTCCTGGGAGACAAAGTAATAGGAATAAAATTATTTTCCTCCTTAATGCTAAGGAGTATCATTATTTTTCTGCTATCCCTGTCAAAAAAATGGTGACTACCATGCAACACACAAGCACCATTTATATGCTACTAAGTTATTATTATTTCATGTTTCTTATTTCAATATTCCCAACTCCTCAGTTACGCTCTGGGCCACAGCACAAGAAGGCAGAGTTCAAACACAGATGCATGGTCCCTCCCCAGTGCAGCAGTACTTTCCTCCTGCTGCTTCTCCAGAGTATCTTATGGTCCATAAGAACGGCAGTAACACAGTAAAACCTGAAACCAAAGAACTTACCTTTGTTGGTACAGGTTTATAAATTGTCTACATTTATTCATGGCCTGTCTTAACAGAACTGTCACATGTCTTTCTGCATTCGTGTCCACAGGTTCATTTGTGAGTCCCAAACCATCCAGAATCCACCTCTGCCTACTCATTAGATGCTGCTGTGCTGACTCCTTATGCAACATCTCATACTCCAGCTTCTTTTCAAGTTCTTCAATCTCCTAGAGGTTGAAAATGCATGAAGATAAGAAGTTAAATTATAACTTGAAAGAATGAATTTCATTTGGAGTGAGGAAAAAAGAAGATGGTATCAGATTTTCTGATATTACTTTATTCATTTCTTATTCTACCCAGCCACTTGCAGTCATTACACTTTTCAATTCATTGCACAGCTTCAGTAAACATGACTGGCACGTTATGAATATCAGAACAATGAGGAAAGCTATGACTCAATTTTCATTGTGTTAAAAGTCAGTGCTCTCTAAAACCTTCCACTGTAGAGGACATCCAGCAACTGGACTGCCAGCATGACTGAGATCAAAACTAAGGAACCATTTCTAAGCTGCACAAATCTACTGAAACAGCTTGAGAAACTCAGACTAACTAATTTTAGTTATTCCAAATTAACAGCTAATATCAAAGGGATTTAAGTTAAAAGGCAGTAATTCATAACTAGTCTGATAAAGTTAGGGTTAAAATAAAATGCTCAGAAAATCAAAAGGTTAAAATCCAAAGTCTTCAGGGGACTGGATCCCCCATGCTAAAAATCTCACTTTTGTCAAAAAGTCAAACTGGACACCAGAATATTCCCATTTCCAATGTCACTGCTGTCTCAGCTCAACTTTTCCATTGCTTACTATCTCAAAGCCCCACTTCCTAACCTGTACCTTGGAGAAAATGCTGAATATTCCACTGCCTCATCAGCTGCATTTAACCCAGTATTAAGCTATTCTAGGTCTCACTTCTGCCCCTTCTTCAATCCTTTTTCTTCACCTGTTCAAGAACAGAGAAGGTAAAAGCAATTTCTCTGAAAAGAGCCCCCACACTTATGGCATAAAAGGCAAAAATACTCTTCCTACATTCAACTTTCACTATTTCCTACAGCTCTAACACAAATTCAAGTAAAACTGGAGGCATATAAGCATTCTAACTGCCACTCTATGAGAAATTCTGTAGAGATGACCACATTAAAATTTAACAAGGAATTTTCACAGCAGTAGCTGTCTAATGATGCCCTCTAGCAAAGAGGTTTTTCTCAAAAACCCATTTTGTTTGTTCTACTCCAGTGCTCTCCCCAAGCCTCACTTGGATGGTTTCAAATAGCAGATGCAGAAAAAAAAGTCCTTGTGAAAACAGAGCACTGAAGTATTAAAAAAGGATTAGAAAATTGGCACATATCAAATATGTAATAAATATGGTGAAGGGAAGAGGTTTTTCCAGATTTTCTGCTATTTAAACTGCATGAGTGTGCCTGGAGTGAGATAGGAAGGAGGCTGTATAGATAATCTCTAAAAACTTGACAATTGAAGCATATCATGTGGTTATGGATTTTGCATATGGACAGCATTATAACATGAGTAATTCTCTAAGACAGACACAACAATTTACTCTTCTGTCAGGAGTCCAAATCACTTCTCAACTGTCTTTCTTTTAATCAATAAAATATTAAGTAGCCACCAGAATACTACCCTTTCTGCCTGCATGCAACTGTAACAAAAATAAAAAATACTAATACACAATCTTCCTTGGCTCTCCTTCTCTTTATGTCTTTTACTGAATGCACTGAAGTGCACATACTCACAGAAATTGAAGTCTGGACCACCAGAAGCTGCAAACGAGCAGCTAAATCAAAGATACTCTAATAGTGGCTCTTTCCTAACAGGATTTTTTTTCTTTTAATAACTATATTACTTACAGGATTATGTGCTTCTAAAATCTGAATACATTCCAATTTTGACAGGGTTTTTGACGTATCCAGTTGTTCAAAGAGCAAAGCTTGCACATTTATGATAGCAGTATACAGCTCCAGCATTCTGGATTTTTTAACACTCTTTTGAAAGGCTAAAGAAGCACAATACTCTCCAAGTTTATTTTCCAGATTGCGCAGGTGACGCTCTTTTTCAAGCTGCAACTCATACTTAATCTGAAAAAAAACCCAAACCAACAAAAACCAAAACTCAAAAGATAGATTAACACAAACTTTTACATGGATAATTATGATTTTAGTACTCTGTAATTAACAAGCAGGATTATGACAGCAAAGAAATCAGTGCTGTTATCTTATAATGTAATACACTGTTTTAAGAAGTGCTTTTAACCTTTAATTCCAAGTTTTTACTGTAATAAAAAAAATACAGTACAGTCAAACACTTTAAAGCAATTTCTTTTTGAGTAGTTAGAAGTTCAATATTAAATGCTAACCCAAAACAGAAGGTCTATATAATTTTTATTATAATGAAATTAAAAACTAGAAACACAAATAAATCTATGGTTACCTATGGTTAAATGGAAAGATAAAATATGCCCTTTTGCTTAGAAAAAACGTGGAACTTATAGAAAGACTGCATTTAGTTTCAAATTGGCAAGTGTCAGTTAATGCTGACTGATGACATTCAACATACTATTCTTTGAGCAAATAATGAAAAACCTTCTTATATAAAACAGAGTTAAACTGTAAATCAAAAGTCTGTTGGCAATGGATTTCACATAAGATTAGAACTGGATTGGATCAACATCAAACAGCATAAAATCAAAGTGATTTAACTGAATAAGTGTGTTACTGCCACACGTTTGATGGAACATCCACAGGAACGATTCAAGGGTGAAAGGCAAGTGCAGCCTCATGTGCAGGCACAGGATGCAATGCACGTGACTGATGAGCTCTCCATGCTGTGCCACTGCCACTGACAGCCAAGGACACTGCACTGTGGCTATTCTTCTGGGGGACAATGTCTACAGCAGCCAGCTGCAATTCCCTTCTTTAGGTGCTTCCATCTGAGCTTGTCACTCTAAGCTCCCTTCACACTCAAAGAAAAGGAAAAGATACTTCTCAGTAGTTTTACTTACCTAAAATATGGATTTCCACTGACATGTAAGGTGGATGTCTAGGTTAGGCATCAATGGTTACATTGCATATCTAACATTTAAATAGCTGAATCTTCAAAAGACTACAGTAAACACTACACTGCATATCTAATATTTAAGTAGCTGAATCTTCAAAAGACTACAGTAAACAATTACCACTTTGTTTTTATTCTCTCTCCCTGTACTATTCATGTGGGCCCAAAGAATTGGATTGTAAGAGAGAAAAGACACAAACAGAGAAAGCACGTGCAGCCCTGAGAGCTCCAACTCTACTACTTGGTGTTTTAGAACAGTTAGAAATATTTAATCTTTTAAACATATTTACTAATGCATACTTTAAATTAATATTAAATTAATATTAAATTAATATTAAATATTTTAAAATGGGAAGAAATATTTCACAGTATTTTACAATGAGGGTGGGATGCAGCCAGCACATGCAGCCCTGAGAGCTCCAACTCTACTACTTGGTGTTTTAGAACAGTTATAAATATTTAATCTTTTAAACATATTTATTAATGCACACTTTAATATTAAATGAATATAAAATATTTTAAAATAGGAAGAAATATTTCACAGTATTTTACAATGAGGGTGGTGAAACACCTTCAACATTATACAACAAATGAACTCCTCTTAAATAAACAAAATGCTGCATCACACAACTGGTATTACTGTCTACCCCAAGCCACATGAGTTTCTTTCTGACTCTTGCCAGCTATGAAACCAGCTATACAATTAGAATGACAACAGCTGTGCCAGATGGTGCATATAAAACTGGAACAAAGAGGTTTAGAGAAGCTAAATTTCCGATTTTAAAACAAGATTCTAATAAAAATGTAAGACAGTATTTACTGCCTTACACTTACCAAACAAGTATTCAGTACTTTTTTGCCTATAAAGTTTAGCCCATAATCTGATGGGAAGAGTAATCTTCAAGGAAGAGTACCAAAACCACCTAAATTTTGAGGACCAGGGCATTAGGTATTGAAGTAAAAATTACAATGCCTGTATTAAAGGATTAGAACATTCTCAGACCCAAGCACCTGCTCTCACTTTCAAAGACTGGATGCTAGACTAGAAAAACATTTGCTTTTATCACCTGAACCAAATCAAATGATGTGTTGCTCTCACATAGAAGAGAAATTATTTCTGAATTAACATGTTGACCCATTATTTTTCAGTTTTCAGGATACAAGTATGAAAAGCATAAGAAAGAAGTATAAAAATAGCTTTTTGTCCAAATTGGTACTAAAATTGATATTGTAATCACTTTTGAATTTATTTTTTTATCAACCAATTTTAATCACCAATGACACCTGCTTGTCATGCATAGTTTCTACAGCTGTGCACCACCTGTGTTTAACAAACTTATCACTGCAATGTCCTCCTGACATGTAAAACTAATATGATCCATATTGTACACATGTGAAAGATCTCTTGGAACATCTACTAGCAGGGAAGTAAAAAGCTGTCAAAATCCCATACTAAGATTGGCCCCACTCATTTCTCAAGGATTAACTTGAGATTGGGGCTGTGTGTTTTTAAAAGGTACCCACCAGAATCAAGACTTCCTTTCAATCAGCTCTGTACAAAAAAACTCAGACCCTACCCAAAAAGCTTTTGGATCTAAGAATCTGTTTTTGGATTTTCAGCAGCATTAGCAGATGTCCAGGAACTAAATGCTGCTCAGCCGAAGCACGCATTGAAGCACCTTCCATGTTTTTAAAGTCTTCCTAGAAAACCACAGGAGGTAGGGGAGCCTTGCAATCTTGCACACACTCAGAACCATTGGAAGAAAGAGGGGTGAGACATGAAACCAGTTCTGTAACTAAGATGTAAAAATTAAAACAAAGCAAAAACTATTAAGTGTGAAATGCAACATCTTGATAAATGCAGGCTATATTAGGGAGATGTATCATGTCACAATACCTTACACCTTTTTTCTCTAGTTCTTATTCACATTGATAGAATACTGTCAATCTTTAATTACTAAAGATCTAAGTCTTGACTTCAGTCCAGAAAAGATTGTACTTACCCTATTCAAATTTTCACCTTTCACTGAGTCTTCATAAATTAAAATTTTGTCCTGTAAAGATTTCTTCAGAATATCTAACTTATTTCTATTCCTGGATCCTGTTTTTCCCATTTTAGAATGCAGCTGTAACAAGATGAGCAAAGATGATTTATTTTTAAAAGGCATATGAGGATGCTAATGTTAAAATTATTACTTAGTATTATTGGTACATCCACCAAATACTGAAAAACTTGGAAAATATGACTTTCACTTACAAAGTACATCTGAAATGAAGGTACTGCCTATTCATTCAGAACATTCACTTTGGACATTCAGGCAAAGTTAGAATTTTTTTAAAAATTTCTTTCAAGTAGAATTATATATTCATCCTTTCCATGAAAATTCATAGCATATAAATTTGATTTTAAACAAGCTTTAGCAGTGATAATAAGAGAAGATTTTAACTGATACGTTGTCTCCTCAGCACGGTTAAAAATGAACAAAGAATATTAATTTAAGATCTACATTGTTTTCAACACACAGTCTGTGAATCACAAATGAACCATGATAACATTAAGAAGCACCATTCCATGTAATCAAATTACTCTTGACCTTTCTATTTCTTTACAAGAATACCAACTAAGTATATGTACTCTTGGGGAAATGATAACATCTGTTCAACTGTAAGGTTTTGCAAAGTCATTTCCCTCCTTTAGTACTTTAGAAACCATTAAGGCTTTGAACCAGGCTAATTTCTAGCACAATTAACCCAGCATAGTTTACATGTTTAGAAAACATAACTGAACCAAAAGAGAGCAAGGGCAAGTCCTCCTTTTTAAGATGGCAACAGACACAACTAATACAGGAAACATTTTTGGCTCCCATACTTTATAAGAACTGATAACCACTTATAATTCCACAGCTTTTACATTTTACTGAAGGAATTAAACATCCCTCACAGGGTTCTTTATAAAGTGCTAGATTTGATAGGCAGATTTTCCTTGTTGGAAACATTTCTCTAACTTTGAGTATGCCTCATCTTCTACATATTTAGATGTGGGGAAATAACCCCAAACTGCATACACTTAAATCTTTTGGGAACAAGAAACATAAATCATGCCAAATTTCTTGCCAAGACTATCTAACTAAGGAACTTTACTTTCCTAAACAGACAAAACAATGTAGAAATGTCTTTTTCAGAAACTCCCAAAACTTTCAAAAAAGAAACAGAAATACACAGGTGTATGTGAAAAAAAACCTATTTATCCAACTGCTGCCCAGACAGTTATCTTTAAGTGCACTGGTCCATGCAGACAGGAAAAGTGTACACTGCTGTTGCACCTATGAAGAAGCTACAGACCCAGACCTTCAGCCAATGCCTGCAGCCACAGGTACCCCCAGGAACTCCTTCCACATCCCCACTGATCTCATGCTGTTCCCACCTGTTCATTGGTCATTGCTAAATTCTGCTCCACTTTCAGCACCTCAGTGTTCCTCTGCTCCATTTCAAAAGCCTGAAGCAGAGTTCTTGCTCTTATCTTGGGCCAAGCCAAGCTGCTGTCCACCTGGGAGAAGCAGCAGTGCAACTCTTGCCTCATTCTAAGCAACTCTTCTTCTGAGAGTGACAGAGGTAAACTTAGAAGTTGCCTGTTAAAAAAAAACCACAAGAGCCATTTGATGTTTAGTGATTTAGGCAATATTGCATAAAATATAAGAGACATGCACACAAACACTTTACTCAGGAGTGATCATCCTTTTTTGGTCTATTTCATATATCAGTTAGTGATACCACACACAGCAATGAACTGCTCAGCATGTACAAAATGCTCTTGAGGATACCTTAAATTTTGCATATAGAGCTTTCTGGACTGTAAACTTCATTTTCAAAGTCAAACAGCTTTTGAATATTTTAAAAATAAATTAATATTTTTAGCACATTTCCTGTGCATAGAATCCTTCCACTTCTTCAGACAATACAATCCCTGAACTTCAGCTGAAATCAAGATAAAAGCTTCCCATAAAGCCTCCCTGTACTGTTTCCCAGCACTTAGCAGCCATAGCTACTGAGAAAGAAAAAATAAAATCTCTCTCTATTATAAATGCATATGCCATCTCTTCGATCAACAGATAACAATGGTTCCAGCAGTTAATTGTAAAAGGCACTTTGCAGTCTGAAAAATGCAATGTATTTGAAGAGTAATTTGAATTACTCAAAGTTCCCATTTTGCAGAAATAAAGTTCTCAACACAGACCTCTAAGGAACTGATCATCGGGTCAAGACGAAGTTGACTTAAAAATAAAGCATGCTCAGTTCTGATTAACCACAGATTACATTCATCTTCTTACCTTGTGTATCTTATTTCCTTAAGAATATTTCACAAAAAAAAACTTATACTTTTATTTGTTTGGAAATTTCTTTTATTCCACAAAAAAATGTTTGTATTTAAAATATGAACAGCATGTTTTTTAAAGAGGACTTTTCATTGAAAAAAAAGTATTATGCTGCATGTTTCATTAGTACTGATACTTTTATTTAATGTATACCAGGCCTATACCGCCTCATCATTTCACTAAAATATTTGAGTTTAGAAATTCTTTTTTCTTTCTACTGAATCAGCAAAGAACAGTTAAAAACTTCTAAAGCATGAGTTTTTTCCTTCAAAAAGCTGTTTACTTTAACACGACTACTCCAAACTACTCCAGATCATTTATAGCATACTTAACCATTTGTCATCTTGTCTTAAACTCATGGAAGAAAATCCATGCCATAAATCCACATACATATATATATATATAGAAAGAGAGAGATTAAATAAAATACAGCAAATAGAGTTTTGCTATATTTAAATAGGACTGTAAGCATTAACAATCTTCACAAATATTTTGGCTAACCCATGGTCTCTTTAATAAGCAACAAAAATGAAATGCTATCATTCAAAATAATGCTTTTTGAAAACCAGACAGGAGACGAGAACATGAACACGAGAGCTGGCATATGTCACCAAAATACCATAACTGACAGACAATGGACTGGAAAAAGACCGTGACTGATTTTAAGGGGCTATTGATAGGACAGCTGTTGCTACATTTTTTGCGTATACTTTCCTGCATTTTACTTGAAAAAAAAACCCAAAAAACACCAACAAAAACCAAACAGCTTACTGCTGCTTCAAATAAAGATAGCATCTAACAAACAGGCAGGTTGGAACAGAGTTATTATGGAATTTTAAGTTAGAAACAGTAAAGTCCTGCTGGGTCAATATACTTTCCTGCATTTTACTTGGGGGGAAAAAAAAAAACCAACAACAAAAACCAAACAGCTTACTGCTGCTTCAAATAAAGATAGCATCTAACAAACAGGCAGGTTGGAACAGAGTTATTATGGAATTTTAAGTTAGAAACAGTAAAGTCCTGCTGGGTCATACAATCTACCTCCAAATTCTTGCAGGTCAGCTCTTGGCAATGTAAGCAAGAGATAGTTAAGACAAACTAGAAAATGCATATAAATGAATCACAGAAAAGTATTTAAAATGCTGAATAAAATACAAACCCCTTGAAATTAGAACCAAAACAATGGGAAAATGGAATTTTCTTCTTTAGCAAAGCAAATGCAATGGGTAAAGTTTCTTTTTATATTCCTGTTACATTTTTGATATTCCTGTTACAATATGTGGCAGGAAAACTTACTTTGTCTGGATAAAACTGCCCATACAAATCTATTTTGCTTTAAAGAAGAGGTATGAAGGAGAAACTTTTACTAGTGTCTTTTTTTTTTCTTCTTTTTTCTCCCTCCTTGTTCAATCTCTTATGCCTGGTACATTTCCTTCAGAGCCACACAGCTTATTATAGGTTTGCCTGTTCCACTTGCTTCCCCTAAAGCTGCAATTTTATTTTCCCATGTTCCCATGTCTCTAACAATGTCTCTTATTAAATAGACATTGTATAGGAAATGTAGTACTGCAAATATTCAGACAGTCCAACAACCAGAGATAAATGCACTTGAAAGCTAAGAAGAAATGTTCACCAACATTCCCTGATCTCTCAGGGACCTTGCTGCCCACTGTGAGAGGCACAACCACTCCTGGCCACAGCCAAGGGCTCTCCCTGTGCAAGGTCTGTCAACTGTAGCAAGGCCACCACCTGCTTTCCCACCTCCCCAGGGTCACAACACTTCCAGGGGCCAGAACTCCTCTCTGCAGCACTGCCTGTGCCAGTATGTGCCTGGCTGGCTCAGGGCTTGGTGCCAGGGACACTGTCCACAGGCCAGAGCAGCCCAGTCTGACACGTGGAGCCGTGAGCTGGACAGGCAGACACTGCACTGTGTACTTAGGGACTGCTTGTGCCAAAGCTTAAACCAAACCTGGTGAGTAAGGCTTGACTTGTGGCCAGAAGGAATATATTCAACTTGGACTTGGGGCCAATTAGGTCTGACATATTAATTGGCATTTCCAAAGTGCGGGAGCTCAAAGAACATACTAACAATGAAAGATGTATAAGTGACACCCTCCATGGAATGAATGGAAGTATAAAACCTTTATTCCACATTTTTAGCTTCAAGACTGCTGCTTCCTAAAATTTCCACAGCAGTGTTCACCCACTGGTACTGCATGGGCTGAGTGCTTTGAAAAAAAAAAAAAATTTCCTAAGTGCCCAACAGAGAACTGATCATTAGGAATTACAACTAGACAGGTGTGAAAACTCCCAGTTATCTTTTATTTGCCATAGTAACTAAGAAAAGTGTGCAGAGAGATACTTGCATGAATATTGACTGTTCCCAGCTCCTTATTTTCTTTTGTTCTGAGATGCCTGTTTCCAGCTCCTGGCTTAGCTTCTGCCTGGTGAGCTGAAGCAGCTCTTCAGCAGCCATGCTCTTGTCATGTTCTTCCCTTTCAAGCTGTGCGTGTTTAACCACCATCTCTTTTTTGTGCTCCTCCACAGCTTCTAGCAGGAACAGCTTTGGCACATTGAGCTTGACCAGCTCTTGCACAAACACTCCACACTGAACACGTTTAAGCTCTTCAACAGCTTTCTCTCCTAGGCTAAATAGAAGCTCCTTCAGCTCTTCACTGGCCTCATTGTCAAGCTTTTCAGTAAGTTCTTCAAATTCAATAGTGTGATCACTCAGAAGATTTTTCCAGTGTCTCAGGTAGTGAGAGATCTCATCAGTAGTTTTGAAGGGGTCTCCAAGTGACAGCTGCTCCTTCTGATGCTCTTTCTGCTGATTCATTTACCAAAAGGAGGAACAAAGTTAAGAAAAAAGAACATCTTGAATTCTAGCTCCTTAAGTATGAATTTCATAGCAATGCAAAATTTCATACATTTGCTTTTCCATGTTCTTGAAACTGCTTCTCAGAGTTCAGAGGCTTACCCAACCCTCAACAGATTGGCTTTGTGAGCACCTGGGAGGTCCATGATAACTCTGACTATTGTTAGATACAAGAGCTGTGATAATACAGACTGTTGCTAGATAAAAGAGTTAACACCTAAAAATTGCATCATCATGTGGTTTGACAGCTATCAATTACTGCACGACTAATACAGAATATGGGGGTACACAGTTTAAATCAATTGACATCTATTTTCAATCCTGTCAGTGTTGACCTCTGTTGTTAAGAACTAAATTTTATTTTTCAATTAATTGAATTTCTAATTCATGATAAGCCCTAGAAAATAAAAACATTGAAAATAATTACCTTTTGCAGCATTTCCTGTCTTCGCTTGGTAATGAGTTTTTGGCAAAGCTTCTGCTTTTCTTGTTTTAAATCATGATCAAATTTTTGTTTAACAAAATTAATTTCAGCCTCAGCTCGGTCCAGCAGGATTCCCAAATGACTTTCAGGTAGATGACCTGCTCTGTAATAACAGTGTTTGAAGCCTGTTATCCCAAATTCTTAAGAGCAAAAGGATATATGAGGCAATTAGCACCATAAAAAGGCTCAGCAAAATAGACACAAAGAACAATCTTTGTTTCTTTAGCAGTGATACCTGGGAGAATCAAACAAGGAAGGGGATACTCAAAGGACAATCTCAGAGATGAGCACAGAATTGAGGCAATTTGTGAAGGTGTATAAAAAGAAATAAGAAGAAGGATGGATGGACAGGAAGGACAGGCAAGTGCAAAACCAATTATAGATTGGTTTGTAATGTAAGTGATATTCAAATGAGACATTTTAAAACTTATATATTATGCATATTTAATTTTTTCCATTTAATGCCCCTGGAATGCCATTTTATACGTCTTTTACAACTCCTCCTTATTAAAAAGAAATCTCTCTCTAAAGTATGTAATCAAGTAAAAAGAAAAATTCTTTTTAATAGACAAAGCAATCATATCCACAAAATACTTATATGCATACATTCTACTAATTTTACATCAGAAGAATTATAAAAATTCAAAATAATAAAAAAATCCAATTATCAGAAATAGCAAATTGTCAGTCATGAGCCCACAGGGCTTTCAAGTGGAAGTTCAACACTATGGTCCACCTCCAGTTGCTACAGTATTTAATGTCAAAGAGAAAACAAGATTTCAACTGTGGCAGCAACAGTTAAAAAAAATCTCCACCTCCACAAATGCTATTACATTTACACTACAAGTTCCCCAAATCATTCTTATTCAACAGAATAATAAAAGAATATCTTAATTCAGACCAGGCTGTTGGATATTTGTGAGTTATAATTTCTATTAAGCACAGTGGACTTACAAAATGTGGTGTTGAAAAAGTCAACACGAAACATTGAATTGAAAACACCAATTCTTGACCTGAACCTGGATGTTATACAGATACCTTTTAATTTACCTATCCAGTCACCATTTTGTCTAAGATTACAGAGTTAGGACTCAGATGAAGAATCCAGGGCTTTCAAGGTTTCATTCCAGTGTGATACCTAGTCCAATTAAAGTTGTATTTAAATGTGGTAAGCAGGTCCAATTCCTAAATTAAAGTTGTATTTAAATGTGGTAAGCAAGCCCTTCTCCAGAAAGGAGAGTCTTATTTTGGTTTATTAGAATTTATTGCTACTGTGACAGCTTAATTCCAACCAAAATCCAAGATAAGAGCTAAAATAAAGCAGAAGATTATCAAATTAGATTGCTTGCACCACTGCACTGTAACCAGGGTGGCCAGAACCCACAATTCACAACTCCAGGTCTTCTGCTCAAGCATCCACAACTATCTGAGCAAGCCATGAAACATCACTCCTATATAATGTATGTCCTGGATAGAAACTCAGATGTGCTTTATCACAGCTATGTCAACGGAACAGATCCTCCTTTTGCAGAGCATTTTCAAAGTCTATCTATTGCATTTCTTTAATCTGCAAAGATGATTAAAATGCCTTTTAGTATTTTGAGAGTAATCCACCAAGCATCATTCTTGGCCATGTAATTTCTGCCTTAACACTAACCAATGTTAAAATTCAGTGTTATGTCAAAACCTCCCTAACAGCACCAAGTTTTTTTTTGGTAACTAAGTACTCCCCCTCCTTTTTGACTGAACCCAAGGCAAAATATAGGTGAATAAAGGTAATTAATTATGGTGAGGAAGTGAGGAAAGATAATAACCAAGATATTATTTTTAACACCTTCATCCTTTCTTGTACTGAGGACATAAACCCAGGCTTGCTGCATCCAATTAAAATCCCTGTCCAGAGCACTGAAAAGAGTCTGCAATAGAAAAAGATAGATGTGCTGGAACCACACAGCAAATGAAAGTTTAAGAAAAGTCATGCAACACAGAACCATAGGAAGATGATATATAGCTACCTATTTTTAGGATTAAAGAAAGGTCTACAGTGTTTCAGCTGGTTTATTTAGAGATCCAGCATTTCCACAGCTAAAACTGTAGGTGATACTGCAGTATCACACCACAGAAGCCTATGTCTGTTTATGTGCCAACTTACATTAATCGGTGTTATGGTAATTCCTAAAAGGCTCAATCCTGGCAAGATACCTTCACTTCTGGTTTCATATAAATACAATATAAAAACAACTACTAGGAATAAAAAATGTCCTAGTCTCAAAGAACTCCAGAAAGAAATGCAAAACAAAAGGAGCTGAGAAAGGTAATGAGACAGTATAGACTGTATGATAAAACTGCCTGCTCTCAGCATACCAGAAATTTAATCACTGAAGAAATATGCAGGTACATATCTTTGAACAAGGTGAATTTTAATGATGGAGAATACTGTGGTAATGCCAAGGATGCTTAAAGGGAGACCCTCCCAAAGTGAGCACCAAGGAAGGTACAGAGGTGAAGTGTGTGGACAACAGCAGCCATACCACAGGTCAGTCAGAGAGAGACCTTGACTTCTCTGTATTGAATGAAAGCCAACAAATTAAGGAGCAAATACAGAGTGAGAGCACTGAAGAGAAAAGCAGGACTTTGTATTTGATGTTACAGGGAACCAGTGTTCCGGAATGCCAGACCCCAGTAAAGGAAAATTATTTCATGAAAGCTAGAAAAGGAACAGGAGCATCACTAAAGCAAAAGGGAGATTGATTCAGCTGTACAGGCCGGAATGTACATGGAGGCTGAATCACATCACTACAGAGAAACTACAGAGAGAGAACTTGCATGACTCTGCTCATGCTACTCCAGCTACATCAGGATTTCACCTGCAGAACTGGCATCTTGCTGTTTTCCAGATCACAATTCATGTAAATAATTCAGGGCAATAAATGCACCCCCAATATAGCAGAGTGCTACAAGCAGAAAAGGTTTTAAGAGATTATTAGAAAACTTCATACTGATTCACTACTGACAAATGTCCAGCCAAGACATTACTGGAAAACTACTTTCTATGGACAAAGTCCACGTAAATGGTGATTATTAAGAAGAACGAGACCAGCATAAGGTGCTTGCTTTAATCTTTTGAACACTTTAGGAACACAATACACAGAAAATCCCTGAGGTCTTAAAAAATTTAAGTTTTGGGAGAAATTTATAAAGGAGCTTGCAACTGTTTGTATCTAATGAGTCAGAAGAATTGAATTCAATTTTTAAGAGACTGAAGAAGAAAGATATTTCTTGTGAACAAGAAGATACTGGCAAAAGAATAACACAATGTTTTACCAATGTTATAGTTTATAACCATCAAGAACCTTGTGCCTCTGTTGATAGCAAGAACAACCCAAGATAAACACTGCCTCAAGTATTGCTCTTTTGCCCATTATTCTTCAAGAAAAAAACAAGAGCCTATGTACCCATCCCTCAAATCCATAATTACAGATTATATTTTAAATTCTCCTTTCTTGCTTTTTGGCACTGAAAATCAGACTTGATTTTTGAAAGACACAGAATATTCAAAAACTAATCCAGACAAATGGCACATTTTATTTAAATACAGCTTGAAAACTCTGGCTGCTCTATTTAATTTAAGATGTTCACAGCCCTCCATAGAACTGGTTTGGGTTTATTTTTCTTTTTATAACATTCATTTCTAGCCCCACAGAATCCTTTTCATGTTAATTTGAAATTGCCTTGCTATTTGATAAATTTTAAACATACTATTAAAGCTTCATCTCAAAAAGACTTCTCCCCTCAATATGTACCTGCTGGTTTATCACTGCATCTATCTGTGGTATATCTAATCTATATCTTTTCTCTCTTCTCCATTTGAGTTTTGTATTTTAGAATTCCATTTATAACAGTAAGTTTAAGGTAGTCTATTATAAAGCTGGACAAAATAAATTAAGACAGAGCTGTATCTATATTTAGCAAGCAGATTCAGTGGTAAAGTGAAAAATAAGAGGATACAATAGTTACAAATTTAAGTACCATTCAGACTGGACTGCTGCTCAAATTTTAGTGCTCCAATTTGTAAACACTCCCAAAATCACTTTCTAGTTAGAAACTGAAATACAAGCCTATGTTATGTAATTATGAATTTCTTATGAGTTATACTAGGCTATTTCAGTTTACCGTAGAAAATAAACTGAGATACTACATTCTGGAGTTTTACAATCACACCATCTAAAGAATGAATTATAAAAGTTTGGCCAACAGTTGTCTGAGAGGAACTACTGAGGCAGCAGGTGGGGGGAGTTACAGGAAAATAACTAGTTCTAGGCCCAGAAAGCCAAATGGGATTGCTTCTATACAAAAGCTATCTCTAATTATTGGCACGTGTCCTTTGTCCACAGACAACAAACCAATGCATACTCTGAAAGTTCAATATGATAATGCTAGAAAAATTTATTTTTCATCTTGGTAATAACACTTGCTGCTTTTGGAAGTTTGGGGGTTTTTGGAAGGTTTTTTAAAATGTTTAATACATTTTTGGGGATGAGATCCATGAGGTCTTCAATTAACTAACACTATGCCTTTCCTTTCTGTTTAATAGATGATTTGTTTTGTGACTGTTAGGTACAATAATAGGCATTAAACAATTGGTGAAACTAATTTTTCAAGCTCAAGAAGTTGCATTTGTTCACTGCAATGGTCACACAGTGAGATTCTCACGAAGCCTGTTCACGTAACCACATCATCTCTGAAAACATCTCAGACCTTACAATACAATTCCAAAGAGAGGCATGAACTGATGGAAAGGAACTCTCTGTGGAAGACATGTCTGAATTATATTCCCTATTCCAGGTCCTCTTTGTCTTTGAGGCACACAGCTGCAGACCTTAGAAAAACAGTGCAAGACTACTGAAAGAAGCTCTCTCCAACCAATGAATCTGGGGGCTAAACTCAGGGTGATTCAAGCTAAACTTTGGGTATGATTCCAATGAGGCAGATCACAGGACAATCAAAAAGAAAAGCAAGGAAGATACCTAAACACTCTGATAAATTATTTTGTCACATCAACAGATGCAATCTTTGATGGCTTTTAACAGACTTCCTGCTTCCTAATATTAAATTATTTTTAAATTAAGTTAACATTATGGAATAAAAAACACACCATAAAGATGAGTGTTCATCTAGTTCTCTTAATGCACATTTCACATATTGTCAGTGACTGACATCAATACAGACATCTCAAATATACAAATAAAGCTGCATGCACAGGACCAACAGCAGCAGTGCTAGACTGTTTTCCTAAAACACTAACATGTTTTGCTGCCCTGGCAGACTCCTCACTAGTTCCCTGGGTGGCAGCACAATGTCTCCCTCAGTGCTCCTCACAGCCACACAATTCTAAATAACTACATCTCTGTGTGTCTGCAGAGTCACCATTTCTACCCCTCTACCTTGATTCTGAGCATTCTATCTCAGAGTACTCAGTCAGCCTGGGTCTGGTATGATATCCCAAAAAAATTGTGTGTACTACAACAGTCTGTTTCTAAGTCTACTTTTTACTTCCCTGATGTCAACCTTTTAATTCTCTGCAACAGGTGTATTCCTATTAGTCAAAATCCTCCAGTTAAATTATTTATAATTAATCTACTTTCTTTAGAAATATTCGTGACTTCCAGCTCAAAAAGAGAAACTATATGTCCAGCTCCTCAAACACATTCAATCACAAATGAATCAAAATAGTTCTTTTCTGTTAAATCCAGATATTTGTGCATAAAGCATGTAGACAAATGGTCTTCACTAGTACATGTTGCAATGGACTCTGGCATGAGTTTTCACATGACTGATATTTACACAAATTATGGATGTATAAAGACATTGAGATTCTTACATCAGTCTGGTTCCCACTGAACTCAGAATTACAACCAGGTACTACATATGTTTCCAGCAATTCATTCTGTGCCGTACGAAGTGGACACAGACAACAAAACCTCACCTTAGCACCTGCTGGGATTTAACTAACAAAGTCAATCAGTCACCAAATATTTTCTTAGAATCAACTAAAAGATAACATTTTTATGCAACTCTCCTGCTAGATAACACAGAAAAAACACTTTTTAAGAGTCTGTTGTCTGCAAGATAACATAGGCAAATGGCTGACGAGGAAAGACTTGAGTGCTTTACCTTTCTGTCTTGTTAATGAGACTCGATATCTGGGCTGCTGCGGCATTTATAAGAGCAGAGACACGAGAATCCCTTGACTGTACTTTACTTATAAGATATTCTCTGTAAGAAAATCTTTTACTCAGGTGATATTTCTTGCAAGCTTGCAAAAAATCCATTAGCTCTTCAATGTCACCCTACAGGAAAGAATGCAAACAAATGTGAACATTTAATTAGATGTAATGCTAATTTCAGCTAACACCTGTGAGTGTCAGAGCAGATTTTTTTGTTAATAGGGTAAAGTCTAAAAATTCCTACAAGTGTAAAATAATAAGCTTTTATCAACTTAACTCTAATGGTCACATCAAATGATTATGGTTATTTCAACAAAACAAAATAAATGATGTTCCGAGCTCTTGGCCTGATACCCTCAATGCTGTGTGTACTTCCCTGAGCAGTTAGTGCACATCCTGAGTGCCCTGAGTTAACAGGTCATTTGATCAGATATTCACAATTACATACACATACAACCCTACCAGTGCTAGCAGAACTGTTCTTTACGATGTACAGTATGATTACATAAAGGGTCACACCTTCAAAGGTGTCTGTAAGTTGGCTTCAAAGCCAACTCTTCCATGTATGCTGAGTATAGCATAGGGAATGCCAAGCCCACTGCACACAGGCTGGATTAGAAGCTCCCTCTTCCAACAGTGGCAAACAGGAAGGGTTTAGATACCCACAGGTGGGTCTGGGCAGAGATCAGAGTTAGGCAGGCAGTGCTCTATAGCAGACATTCTGCTAGCATAAATAGCCAAGACAAGGTTTGCTGGTTACAGGACCCATATCTGAGCAGCCAAAACATAGTCAAACCTTTTTTCACTTGATCTACCTCTTTGACCAGGCTCCTTAACTATCTTCTGCACAAGGTGCTTGCTGCAGCTCCCTCTGACAGTGGCCCACGTGTAGCTTCTGTATACAAGGTTGTGCATCAGGTTTTAGGAGTGGGCCTTACATGCTCTGACACCTACTTTCCAGTGTTGCTTTTTAACCTCCCCTCCCCCAAACCTGTAGGAGCACAACAATCAAACTCTTCCTCAAGAAGCAGCCAGTAAGAAAAACTCCCAGAACTTTTGGAATTCAGAGCACTAACTTTCAACACAATGGAGGAAAAACCAACCAAACAAAAAAAGCAAACCATGAGGAAACAACTCAAGCTATTCTGTTGCAAGAGGCTTAAAATGTAACTGAAAGCAAAACTTAAGTCCTGAACATACATTATATCAGCACCCCTCAATCATATAACCTGAAAATACTGAACCCCTCTAAGTACATAATCAAGTACTTCAGACACATCACAATTTCAAGAATCTACATATTTGGATTGAGGAGCTCAGTACATCTTCTGAAGTATATAAGAGCACTTGATGCCTAGGGGGTTTTGAACATATGCATATATCTCAATATACAGTTGTGTAGATGTCTAGATGTGCATAATGAATGCATTATAATTTTTAAAAAATACTTTCTACAAAAGCTCATTATGAAAGTGATAACATTAATCCTGAAACATTTCTTGAAAGTTACTGCAGGTTTGTATTCTGTCTTTAGGTTAGGAATAGATATGTCATTCTATTACCTGTACTTTAGAGTAACCTTCCACTAATGTTTTAGCTGCTTCCACCTTCAGTTCTCCCTTTGAAGTGGCACTTGTTATTTGTGTAAAAAAGATAGTATGGAGCTCCTTTCTTTGGGTAACAGCCAGCTCTCTATAAGCCTTTGCAAAATATTCCTCCTGCTTTACAAAAAGGAACCTCTTCAGGCAGTCCTGCTCCAGCCTGTGAAGTTTGTCCAGAAGACTTCTGTATTCTATAGCAGGCTGCAGAAAAGAAAGAAATAAATGCATCAGAAATGATTTTCAGAATTCAACATATTTTAAAGTATCATTGCTACTAGCTCCTATAAATTTTATCAATACTTTAGGTACTTTCATTTCAGGTTTATGTGAAAGCTAATATTGAATCAGTGTACACTTTGTATAGTTTTCACCTGTTTGGATGGCAGAGTTGTAGAGTAGCCAGTTTCTAATCAAGATAACACTTCCAAGGAATAATAAAGTCCTTTTAAAATTCACAAGTCTTACATAACATAAATGATATAAAATGCCATGAAATTCAACACAAAGACTATATATTAATTTTTTAGGTTTCATCAATCCTGAAATCCTATTAAAATTAAACAGACTCAGACTCATATAATGCATAACAGTTAAATAATAATAACCATAATTTTAAAAACAACATAAATTAGAAAAAAAATCATATTCTACTAAAAATCTTGAGAAGTTTTTTGTTATTGGTGATCGAATTTAACCATCAGTTTCTACAAATTAATCCAAGAGCATTGTTTTAGATTTACATCTACAACCATGGAGTAGAATTAAATGGCAATTACTTTAAAAGCTTCTACTAAGGAAATATTTCCTCTTAGTTCTCCAGTAAGACTTACATATTCATAGTTTTAATCTCAGATGGCATAAAGTCATTATAAAATCAAAACATACATGTCCCACAGAGCAAAGAATGCTTCTTATGCCAGCAGAGCTACCTAACAATCACAATGTCAGTCTTGTTCTAAATTTCATGCCAATTATCTTGAGGAGAGCTGCCCTCTGCACTTCACTTCTCTTTCCCAAGAGACACACTGCAGGCAGAAAATAATTAATCAAAAAGGAATAGAAATTCAATGTCTTGGCTGAGAAGGGGAGGAGGTTACTGCTCTAGTTGTTTTCCACTGCCATCCCTTGGGTGTCAGCACACCTGCTGCCCAGGAGAATGGCTGTGAGCCAGCCCTCACACTCCAGAATGCCCTTCTGCACCATGTATAAAACCAGGTCCTTCTACAGACAGAAAAGTCAACAGCAACAGCAATGACAGGATATGGTAAATGGATCAGGACAGGTACTGGACTGGTCTTAATTGTTTGCTTGACTCCTACTATTCAGGATTTTCAGTACAAATCAGACTGACTCAACACCAATATATTACAAAGCAAAGCCACTTTGCTGAGAGTATATTTAGTGTGGGTTCACACACTGAGTTTCAGTCAGGCCCCTCTCTCTGCAAAGGCAGGACTTATCTCAGTGAGGTCTAGGCTCCTTCTATATCCAACAGAAGGAGAAAGTCTCCAGCAGAGTACAGTTCACTCCATCCTTAAGAAGGTGTCCACAAGTATCTCTTCCTTCCCACCTCTTGTGTCTCCAGCACCTCTAGGTGCTAGTTCAGGATAGGCATATCCTACAGGTATGGAAAGCTACACAGAGTCACAATTTAAAATCCACCTGGAAGCATCAAAGAAATTCTAGTGGCTCACTAGCCTTGTGCCATTAATTTTCTCTATGCAACAACCTGACAAAACAAAGTACTTCCTGAGAGCCTCAACATACTGGAGTACTTTTAATGGATCACATTCAGCAAGAAAAAAACTAGTGTCAAAAATTTAATCATGAATTGTCATAAAAGACCTAAAGAATTATGGGTATGTAATATGCAAATACCACTTGTGGTCCAGAAGCAAAGCCCCACCAGTAAGTAACAAACTGCACTATTTGCTCCCACCCTCTTAACAAACATGCAACATCAACTTGGGACATTTTGGCATTTTAAGCTTACAGAGATGAAATATTCAAAACTTATCAGAATCCTTCCAAGCCACACTTTATTATTAAAAATAATAATAAAGAAAAAGGGTGGGGGGAAATCAGTTTTATTGTAAACATTCAATATACTCACAAAAATACATGGAAGACTGGAGCATTGTAAGGAATCATACTCTGACTTCAGTTATTTATTTATTACAAAGAGGCTATTTCCAAGAGAAGTCCACTCCTCACTCTGTCTAAAATACAGATTGTTCTGCTTGCCTTCACTCATTTCAGAGGGAAATCAGCCCTTGGTTGTGCTTATATTCTAATTTTCTTCAAAAATAGAACATAAATATTGGAAGTTTTTTACCTAGGCTGTAAGATTTATGATGCAGGGAGTTTGTTCTGCTCTGAATGTGCAAAATACTTCATACAGTGTCTGAAATCTCAAAAGTGCTGCAGTAAAACACAGTAAATAAAAATACACCACTTTGCAATAGTATAAGTGATTTAAAAAAAAACAAAAACAAACAAACAGGGTAATGACAACCCTTTGTCTTCAGATGTCACAGACTGTCTCCAGAAAAATTCCTTTTCTGGTGAATTAAACAAAATTTCTTCATATCAACTACCCTGATTATGACATCTGAATTTCTGAACACATTTTTTTGTAGATCTTTACTCTTTTAGGAGGATAACTAAGCTCCTCTAGTCTAAAAGAGAAACCATCTCCATAAATCTACATGGGATGCAAAATATCTTGGCTTAAAACCAGATGTACCTTTTCATTAATTTTCTTCATTAATTCCTCAGCCTCTTCATTTGCAGCTCGTGCTTTTTGGCATTGAGCCTCCATTGTCTTCCTAGTTTCCAGATTACATTCAGCTGTTAAAGCTACCATCTTCCTTTCATACTCCTCTTGAATCTCTTCCTCCATTGCAAGAAACTGCTTTTTGAAAACTGAACTTATCTTCTTCTCCACATGAGGAACGAGGCTGTGATTTAAGACCATGTTCTTCAACATCATAGCAATCACTTCTTTACAGATCTGAGTTCGACTGGCCTCCAGATCAGCATCTGCCCGTGTCAGGCTGGCAACCTCCAAACTGTGCAAAGGTAATCAGCATTGTTAGAAATATCAGATTATGGGAAATTTATGTCAGAAAACAAGATCAGTGTATCTAGAGCATTCAATCTCTAGATTGCATCTAGATTCACTCAATAGTGGGTAATGAAATGGCAGTCACAGATGTGCAGGAATATCACAGTATATGAGTTTATTAATCATGATAGTAATCATTCATTAAACAACAGGGTGAGTCAACTTCTACTACAGCAACTTCAATGAAGTATATCCACACTTCCATTTCCATTTCAGAGAGAAAAAGAAAAATATTTTCTTTCCTAATACTCAAAACACTCCCTCAGATAAAAGCCAAAAAAATATCTGACACATCCCTCCCCCCCAAAAAAACCTCAACCTGCTATCTCTGTTGGGAAGCAGATCAAATGGGCACCTAAATAGACTATACATTTTACTGACTTTGTAAAATAGTTCTAAACTCACTGACCCATCTAGATTGACATATCACTGTTTCATATTCTTGGCTGGTGTACTCCCTTCTCGGCAAGGAAGAGGGGACAGTTTCAATTTTATGCTAACACAAATAAAATAGCTGGTACCCGTCTCTCATGAACATTATAGAGTTCTAGAAAAGAGATTAAAACCAGATGGAAATACAAGAGCTTTTAGAAAATGCAATATATCACGTTGCATATAAATACATCCTCATTTATCTGTAGAGTTAAATTGGAATTATAAATTACATGAATACACAACACTGTATACTTCTGTGTGTGGACCACGTATACATAAATTTCTTTATGACTTAAAAAACATACTTTTAGGAGCTTAAACCCATTCTTTTTTTTTTTTTTTGCTTATGCTAAATTATTGGTCTAATTTTTCTACAGAAAAATCTCAGAATAAATTTCAAATCCATAGCAAAGATCTTGGTAAGAAAAGATCTTGGCAATAAAAATTGCGGGAGTGGAATGATATTGCATTCAGAATTGTATAAATGAAGACATGCAGATCTAGAAACACTTTTCTTTATTGTCAAACTTTCCTTATCAAAGCAAGTAAAGTTTAATTAAAAGTAAACTACTGATATCATCATTGCCTCCCTGACAGCACAAGAGATGTATTCTCTCCATCTTGAAATTGATGGGATAGAATTGTTTTCTTACAATGACTCAAATACCTGAAGTATTTGGGAGACTAGCTTTGAAATGTAATCATCTACCACACACTGATTTTCTGTTGCAATTTCCCAATACCACAGAAGCACAATGGTGATGGCTGTCCTCATTATGGCAACCTGCTGCAGGGCTGGCTGGTTGGCTGCAGCTGCTAAACCTCCTCCACTTTACCTCCTCCTTATATACAGGAACAGAAGTTCCTGCAATTGAAGTACCATGAGCCTGAAACATTTCTCACAGTAATCTGAAGATCCTGTAGGAGCTAATATTTGCTATAATATCCCCAAGGCACCATGAGCATCCAGCTTCTCTCTCCTGTCTACAGATGAACACTGCAGCTGGAGGTACACAGCTTTCCTGGTAACATTCCACCTACATTCAGGGCACTGATCCCTGGGGAGAGCCCTTCTTATTCCAGAACAGAGGGCAGGTGATGGCAGGATCAAGGTAACAGGATGCTGAAGCAACACAGCAGATACAGATGTCTGTTTTCTCTTAAGTCATTTTGCTTACAGTTTCAGGACTTTTGCTGACACACCCAGCTATTATCAAGCTCTTTTTGACAACTTGAAAAAAAGAGTTGTGTAAATGCACTTAAACAAAAACAACGAATCAGAGAATGGGAGCTTTTTGCTATAATATTTTTCTAATGACTGTGAGGCAGTGGTAGGAGGCTTTCCTTCATAGATTCACTAATTCATTACTGGCCTGTAAAATCCAAGGCACCAAATTTATTTTCTGTTTTACTTCCTGCTTTAAGTTCAGCAGCTCTAATTTAATTGAAGCATATCTGTCTTCTCTGAGAAACATCCTGGCTTTCAAGCATCCCCCAACAAAGAACTAACATTTTAATCAATTGTTCCACTAGGTAATTTCTCCAAAGAATGCCTCATGCTCAGAATTTTATTAGTTACAACTTTCAACTCTCTTTGTTTGCTGGAACAACAAGTTCCTTAGTCATTACTTTTCTGTTCTTCAAGCATGCAATGATAGATGGTTGCCACAGCACCTACTAACCCTTTCTTACTGAGATGTGAAAGACTGAATTCCTCACCCCTCTCCTTGGAAAGTAACACTTCACAGCTCTACCACATTGTTACTTAGTTCATAACACATAATTTATTCCTTATCACAAATACAGGTTTTTTTAAAGCATGCCCCAAAGATTAAAGCGATTCCTCACCCACCTCCCTGCTACTTTTCCACTCTTCTTCATCAGTGATCCCAAGAATGAAAACCAAAATGAAACACCATCAGAACATTTCCTGTTATCTTTCCCTCAGTCTTCCCACAGCACTTCTTCTTACTTGCTGCAAGTCATTACAGACTCAACCTGATTCCATTTCCAGCAAGATTCCCATGCTCCTTTTCACTCTCAAGGAGAACTACAGTACCCCAGTAAGTCCACATGATGCAAAATGCAGGAGGAGCAATGATAATAATCACCTGATGCCGCTGTGTCAGCAAGTGAATAATGAGGCTCCTGGGATCTCAGGTGTATTTAACCTGCAACTCACATTCTTATTTTCCTGACAGCACATTGGTGAAGAAAGCAATGGAAGAGAAGTTTATGAACTCTTCCACCAAACCAAGGGTAACAGCAGAGAGAAAATTACATAATTACAAGCCATAGCTCTCCCAGGTCACATCTTTGAAGACAGCACCCACATCACCTTTTGGCAGTGGCAGCTGAAGAAAGGTTGTGGCTGTAAAAACTTGAAAGCTCCCTTCCATTTGATGTGCTCTGCTTCTGGTCCGTGATCTCCATACAGCAGCCAGCAGAAATGAGACAAGTTCATCACACACATCAGAAACCTTGCTTCAAGCTCTTTACTCAAAACAGAGGTTGAGGGCACCCCTAGCATGCTGCTTCACACTAACAGTCAATAAATCAGGAATCCTGTACATATAATAAACTGAATGCTTTCATTTGGTTTCATTTAAGTCCTTCAGAAGAACACTGTTTACAATCAACCAGATTAAATGTTTCATGATACACAGGAAAAAAAAAATTCTAGCCTGACACTGCCTCCTCAAGCCATGGTGCATTTAATAATTTGCTTTAAATGCTCTGCACTCTGCTTGTTACAGTAACTGATGTTTAAAAGGTCTTGCTTCACTTCCTGAGCATATTCAGCATCATAGAAACATGAAAGCTAATGAAGTACAGGTAGCTGATGGCAACCTTATGATGAAAAAGTTGAAAGCTTTTGTTGGACAAAGCACACAGAGAAAGGATGAGAAGAGTACAGAAGGCAGGTGGCACAAAAGGGTGGGGGAAGGAAAGCTGAACAGACACATGGAAAATGAAACTTCAAACAGCAAGTGTAAAGCTTTTTCACTCACTTGAAGAGAAAGAGGTTTTAAAAATCTGTTAGAGAGATCTGGAAGGGGAGAATCCCAGATGCCAAACACAGAGAAGCAGAAAGAGTGCCTGAGCAACTGATGTCCTCCACAGACCTAATGAAAGAATACAGTAAAGCAGCTGAGGTCAGGAAACCAAATACAGTTAATTCAAAAAAAGACAGACCAAAACACAACACACTACAAAAAAATGGAAACCTCTTATTAATTATCAAGTAAGTGTGTCTTTAAGTGTTTTATTCAAATTACAGACCCACAGAGAGAATTTCTGAACAGGAGAACTTATAGCTGCTGAATTTAACACTCCTAAAAATAACTAATAGCTTTCAAACACATTTTTAATACTTTTTTTCTGAATTTATAAAGATTAGAAACTACTGTGACACAACTTTCTGAAGTCTAAAAGGGAGAGAAGCATTAAACAAATTTCCCTTCGATAACATTTTCTCATCAAAACAGAAAAGCCTGTCATTCTCAGAAGGCTCATCTCCCCTCTGCCAATGCAAGCTACTTAGTAGCACAAGTATGACAAAAGTATCCAAAGGAGACTGGAGCTCCGTGGTAGCTGTTTCTGCAAAAGTATTGCTTCAAACACACAAGGCTCCTGAAAAGAATGCAATTCAGTAATTCAGAGCCATTTGTAGACACTTTGTCTCCACTGTTTCCACTTCAGCAGCGACTCAGAGCCCCAAGACACAGCAGCTGCACCAACTCCTGATGGAGAGGAGAATGGAAAGAGAGAAGGACAGATAGCCAGACAAGCACCCCAGCCCAGTGGCACCCACTGTTACAGCCAGAGCAGCACATGCCCTGTACCCACGGGCACAGTGACGATGGGACTGCTGCAGCAAGGAAAGAAATGGGAGGAAAACATCCAGACATTATGGTCCATGTTGCCTTGTCACACTTCACAGGAGTGAAGATGGAGAAAGAGTCAGACAATAATCAAAAAGAAACCAGTTCCTGCAGTGCTGGCTTTAGTCACAGGAAACAAAGCCAATTTGAGTGTAATGGGCATTAGAGGTCTTCAAAAGCTGTTGATGTGCTTTGTTTCACAAATTATCCATTTATTGAGGGATTAGTAATGCAGTATCAGTAAACTCAGCTATATTTTGGGGTTTTGTCTGTTTAGTTTGTTGTTGTGTTTTATTGGTAGTTCTTTAAAGAATGTCAGTGTGACCCTTCTGTGCAGCTCCCTACCTTCCTCCCTTCAACACCTCCCTCCTTTTTCCTTCCTTTGCATTCCATGCTCTTCTACTGGGTCCAGTCTCAACAGTGGCTGTAAACACTTCAGGGCTGGGATTTACACAGCTGCAGCACAAGGCACAAACCTCTGCAGGAGATTCCAACTGTACTAAAGTAGAAGCAGAGGCAATGGCATGAGGTCTGAACACCCACCCACAGCTACTGACTGCCCAAGCCCAAATTCTTCTGGCACTCCAGAGTGGGATGTGTTGCATTTCCCTGGTCCCTGCCTGCTGCCAGGCTGTGTTAGCACAGGTCTGAAGATATTCTGTGATACACCAGTGGCTCCACTGGCCTGCAGCCAGCTCTGAACTGGGGGAGTTCATCCATCAGTCCTGTGGCACTTACACAGCCAAGTGTGAACTCAGCACAGCTCAGGCAGCAGCCCACAGAGAATACAAACATCAGTAAATGAAATTGCTAAGAAAGGTACATGAGGACTATCTAAGGATGCTTTTACATGGGTGAGTCACAGGTTAGGTTTAGCTTTCCAGAAGTCAGAATGCTGACAAAATCAAAACCAGGATTCCTGATATACAGCCAAGAAATAATATATAAATAAAAAAAATGGAAAAAGATGAAAAATTGAGCTGAGAGACCAGAAGCTCTTCAGAAAACAAAGATTCATGAAAACTTGATAGAAAGTCTAAGCATTATATCTGGCAGCAGTTTCACCTACCAAATTCCTTTAATTCTCCACAGCAATATAAAGAGAGTATTTCAAACATATGTTTAGAAAACATTTTTAAAATGCAGCATTTAAGACACTGAGAACCTCTGCATTGCTTCCAGAAAATAAGAAATATGACAAATCAATGATCTTCAGAAAATCAACTTTAAAAATACATCTACCTGCAATACTGCTGTGGCAACACAGTACAGAAAATGGTTATTTCACTCTTTTATTCAGAAAAGCAATGATGCAAAAAGAGTGTATGAAAGATTCCAATTCTGCTTCTGGTGAAGACATCACCACTGACTTCAAAAACACCAACTTCAGCCTGGATACTAACAAAATAATAAATAAGTATTATTGCTATATGCATTATGCATTAATGCCTGAGGAGCTTCCAGCTCTGCTATGATCTCCTCAGATTCTTCTGATCTATCCATGCAGCGTGAGTATTCAGATGACAAAAATGGTAGGAGATATCAATCTTCATTAAAAATGATATGGAATACAGCATCAGGCACAGCACAACTCTCAAAAGAAGACTCTCCTGGATGAGATAAATTGTTCCAGGTAAACAGCAGAAATGACCCTTATAATTCTAAACACTTCACAGTTAGCCAACATCAAAGAAAAGTGGCATTTTTAAGATGAAGATATGTATTTATCAATTTTAAATTAATTGTTTTCTTCAGCTCCCCAATCTTACAGGCTCCTATCATATATTAAGCAGTTGATCTCTGATAAAAAAAGAGTATAGTTTACACACTTGTGAAGTTTCCAGCAGCATTCATACAGAACCACAAATGCAGGGTTTGGACTTCATACCATGAGCATTCACTGCATCTTATATCAACTTGATTACTATTTAGTTATACTCCTGCATTGTACACATTTCACAAAACGGAAGCACTGAATATGCTCTCCCTTCAAAAATTCTAAACTTTTAATTACATTCTTTCCAAGTTATGAAAAACAGAAATTTAGCCCCTCTTTTTTTTTTTTTTTTTTTTGTACTAACCATGTAACCATTTCCCACTATTTTCTGTGTAGGAATAGTCAAGTCTAGCTGCTATGACAACATGATCATCTATACCCCATCCCTGGTGGTATTCACAGCCAGACTGGATAAGGCCATGAGCAACATGGTCTGGTGGGAAGTGTCCTTGCTTATGGTGGGGGGGTTGGGACTAGAGGATCACTAAGGTCACTTCCAATCCCTTAAGATTCTATGATTCTGTAATTCTTACTTTCCATTTAAATTCAGGGTTTAAAAAAAATAGAACATTTGCTCCATAGCAAATCAAACTGGCAGGTACAGTAAGAAATTTAGATTTTAAAAGAAAAAGTGAACTTCTAAGATCATGGTAAATAATTTTTATTTTTCTATCAAGGCTTTCTGGAGACAGTTTGATCCTATTCTCTAGTACATTGGCCTCAGTTTCCTCTACCACAGGAAAAAATCAGCTGCAATATACACATATTACTTACTCATTTACTAAAATAATTGGTATTGTGTACCAGCAATTGGGTTCAAATTCAGCTAGAGCTTTGATAAACTCAAGGAAGCACAGCTGTACAAAATGAAGGTTAAAAAGAAAAGGTGTAGTAATGGAAAGCCATTTAAAGAAATTAAGTTCTCTTTAACATATCTGCATCTTTTGAGACTATGAGAATGGTTAACCTCCATCACACTGGACACAAACCCAAATTGCTCAGCTTTCTTTATATTCTCCTGTAGACATACAGAAAAAGAGACCCACAACATTTTGGAACATGATCTTCTAGTGTGCCAGTCAAATACCCAAATCATATAGCTTCCCCTCATTAGTGTTCACTGCCCAGAAGCCAATATTCAGTAATACACACAGCAAGGAACCCACTGAGAATAAAAGCCAAGCTATTTTGCTGCATAATGTACATCAAGGATATAACTTATTAAGACAAAATACAGAAAATGAGTAACCAAGAAGCTTCCCTATGAAACATTAAAAGTATGTTTTGTTCTCTAGCCAATCCTCCTGACACTGCAAACTGCCTACACTCCAAAGCTGTCCCTGTCCATAAATATTGAACACATGCTCCTGATGTACCTCCTGAACGATTTGGCACTGTCACTTCTTAAAAAAAAGATCAGCTTTATGTTGCAAAGAAGAAAATAACATGTGGCTCTTACTTTTCAGAGTATTTTTCTCATTTGTATCTGAAAGACCAAAATGATTCCAACTATGAGAGTGCAATGAAAAGGATGTTATCAGTTATGCTGGCAAGCTTGTATGTGTATCACATAGACAAAAATGAAACATACCTGCACCAAAACACCAAAACACCCAGAAGGAATTACCAAGCTAGTATACAAGCAAGATGATGTTGGTTGAAAATACCTATCACCCTTTCAATCATCTTTCATAGCAGGAATCACTGTAACTCTGGATACCTTTGTGGTCTATCTACTATCCTCACCCTGGAAAAGCAAAAGATAGCTTAGAAGGTGAAGCAGTTTAGTGAGTGTTGACTAATGGGCATCTAGTTTATTCACTGCAATGCTCTACCTCTTTAGAGGTAAACAAAATAAAAACTGAGGAAGAAAAGGAAGCAAGAGACATATGCACTAACTTCATAAAAAACATTAAAAAACTTCAGCCCCTGGACACATACTCAAACAAGGATACAAATCCTGTTTTATAGATTTAGAAATAAACCTGTTATAAAAATAAACCTTTAGAAAGGTCTGCAGGAATATTTACCTTTCAAATCCCTAATGTATCTGAAAATAGTCCAGCAATTTTTTTCAATCTAGCTAGATCCTAACTATCCCTGAAATAAATTAATGCTAAAGTGAGTTTAAAAAAATGTTTGATCCTGTTCTTCTTAATATTCACGAAATTATTTTCAGGATAAGCCTTCTCAAAGCCTGAGTTGCTATACAGTTATAAAAGCAAGGACCAATGTGCAATTTATAGAGATAAGTTCCCAATTATCAGGGAAAGGCAGAAAATAATAATGCTGTTAGTCACCCTTAAAGAAAGAAAATTCCATCCATGGTCCTGTAACTTTTCAGCTTCTACAAATTTTATAGTTGCATAGCACTGCCTTTAACCTCACTTACCAGGAGATAATGGTAAGACTGCATAAACAACATCTGCTCATCCTCACATAAGACCTTTTTATAAAATTCAGCCAAAGAACAGATGACCTTTAACAGTGGCATGTTTCTGTCAAAAAGCCTTTCAACAGTACCAGGGGTGTTTCTCTGCTCTGGCCAGTGGTCCCAGCAATCACAGGTACACAGTATCTTTCTGGCAATACTACAAACTGTCACACCTTAGACTCTGATCCAGCTGCTGAACAGTAATACTGGTACTCAGCAGGGGCTCTCCTTTCTAGGACAAAAGCCACCCTTCTGAAAGCAGAATGTGTTAAGCAATAGTAGAAAACTGTTTCAGTATTTTCTTGCACACCAAAAAGTTTCCCTTCATGTAGTGAACCACAGAGAGACAAAGAAAGGTGTTTATTTGGATTGAAAGACATGCATGTCTAAGGCCTAGATCGTGTTGTGACTTCTACAAGTGAATCAGTATGAAATACGATGGCTTTCTGTTCCCATAGATGATTGTCTAAAACAGTTCAAAAACCTAAGGTAGTGCTGTAATACATGTAAACAAACACTATAAAAAACAAAAAAAAGAGGAGATACTCAAAACATATTCATAGGTCTGGCTGATGATAAAAATAAAAAATGTGATGTAATAGAAGTGAATTCTTACTCTTCTAAAGCCTGACGCATGTTCCCAGGTTCTTCAAAGGACAGAATATCAATGATTTGGTCATTCATAATCATATCTCCACTAAAGAGATCACCTGAATTAAATTGAGAATGCTCCACCTTGTGATTTTGGCTGAGATCAGGCTGTATGTCCTAAAAAGAAAAGGGAGAAAAAGTAGCAAACTTTAGATTATAAAAAAAAAAATGTATAGTGAGTGTCTGATCTAATTTTAATGCAGTTTAACTCTGGGTGAGAAAGTTTCTACTTATCATCAAACTGTAACACTGGAAAGAGTAGAAAGACGTTGTGCAATTCAGATATGTATCTGAAATCAAAGATACTACTTTTATTTCAGACTCATTTTTTTAGCATATAACTGATTTGGAATACAGATTAAGAAATGGAGAAGAGAGAACACTTGTGAAAGTCATCTAGGAAGTTGTCTTCCACTTCAAACTTCCTAGGTAATTTTTTAAAAAAATTACCATGGCATACAAATTACATATGGCAACATTACAGTATTATTAGGTGAACAACATGGAAAAATAAATCCTATCCATGATGGAAGTGATTCAGTTTGCAGAGACTTCAGACTGAGGGCTAATAATATTGTGTAAAAATCCCACTATAAATATCTGATGCCAGACCAAGCTGGACCTTTCCTACTAATTCATTATCACTATTTCCTTTGCAAAAGGAACAAGTTGCATCCTTTTCAGTTAAAGAGATTTATTTTTCAGACCGAAAATAAATAAAAGTTACTGATGGTGTAACTTTCAACAGCAGAAAGGCTATAAGTGATTTGTGAGCTACTCTGGTCAGTGCAGAGTGATGAGAGATCCACCACCCTTTCTGCAGACAAGGAGTTCAAAGCTCTCAGCAAGCCTTTCTTAGGACTGCTCCAATCACTGTAATATTCTCACTAAGGTCTTGAGCTCCCTCCCAATGAAGTGGTTATAATTTACATAAATACAAAAAAATTTAACAGTTGGAATGGCTGAAATTGCACCAACTTGATTAATATCTATGAGAGTCTGTATTTTCTTTCTCTGGGCAATATATACTGAAATACTTCAAACTGGGACAGAACAATGAAAATACTTCATCCTCAATCCTATCTGTTTTGCTTAATCACTGAAGATGTTATTGCACATTGAAGAAACTAAGACCAAAATTCAAATCCCTATTCCTGATAATCAGGAAAAAAATCTGAACCAAAGTTCCTGTGTTCAAAAAAAGTTGTTGACTCCCTTGGCTACTTCTTATAACCCAGAGACATCCTGCTTCTAATTCTGAGGGATGGAGGGGAGGAAGAGAGGAATATGAAAAGAAATGAACAGGCAAAGGGTAATCCCCCTCTGATCTAGAGCCAACATCCAGGTACTAACAGCAGGTTTTTTTTGATCAGGGTATCATTCTTACACTCACCTGTAAACCTGACCACACTAAAGTTTAGAGGATGTAGAGATTACATTACCTGTGAGCCAAATCCATCACTTGGTGGCTTCTTATTCATCTTCAAAAACTCTTCAGACAATCTTGGCAAGTTATATCATCACACATGATCAGTGACAAAATTAAATAACCTAGCGTGACAGAGAGTACAACTTACCTGGTTTTTACTACAGAAACTCCATTTTAATATTTGGGTTCGGTAAATGATGAAAAAGACAGCACATGTCAACACAAGGGAAACAAAAAAAGCAATGAAGAATGCTGAAGCACTGATGGCATGGCTGTATAAAATCTGAAATTAAAAGATCATTTAATTAAAATGTTATTTTTAATATATAAAAAGGTCAGATCATAACTGTAATTCAAAGACTGCAACTGTAAGCAAACTGTAAATTATTTTTAAATGGCTTCACACAACTTCAGTATTTCTCAGCTCTATGTTATTACTACATCTTGATGAATATTTTCAAACAAGTGTGTATTTTCAATAGGTTTCCAAGTCAGCACGGTTTGCTATGTTCACCTTTGTCCAAATTAAATTTGCTCTGTTCACCTTGTCCTGTGTAATTCAAGCAAGAGAACCCCACAGACTGTATTTTTTTGCTTTGACTTCTGGGTGCCCTGTACTCAATAGCCTATTTTCCATAGCTGTCACTCTCCTAAGAAGTCTCATTGAAATTTCTGGCATTAGATGTTGCTCATAGGCTCTGGAAAGTAATTCAGATGTTGGCTACTTTAATTAATGGCCATTTCTTGATTCAATGAAACTGAGTAAAAAACATAGGGAGAAAGCACCAATATGAGTTCAGAATAAACATGCAACTGACACCCACCCAATCTGTGTGCAGCCTTGCAGCTTCTGCATTAGCCTGAGTAAGAAAAGGCTGGCAGAACCATGAGCCACAAACAACTTTTCAGACCTTTCACTTTAGCTCTTAATCTTTAAATTGAATTGCATTAAAAATTAATTTTTACTTCATGCTCTCTGTAGCAAAAGTTAATTCTGTGTTTGTTTAGTTCTATGAGATCTTTCAATGAAAAACAGAGCACAGCTATTAGTGTAATGTTTCACCACTGATCATTCTGCTGGGGCTAGGAACTGTAAATAATTAACATGCTGCTTGCAAGCTGCGTTTGGCTCTTTCTTGGAACAGAAACCTGACAGCATTCCACAGAGTCAATGGTAATTCTGCATAGAAAACAATATTCCAACATGGCCCACAATTTGAAAATAGTTTATTGAAATTGGAAACCTCTGTCACATCAGGACTCTGAATGAGATCCCTCCATTTTCAGGGAAAGGAGATGCTATAGATAATACTTAGGGAAAAAAAAGCTGCTTTGAAACCACTTCATCATTTTGTCTGAACCCACTTGCATTTGTCTAATTTCCATGCACTCTGTGAAATTTAAGGATCTTTCTGGGCTTCTGGGGAAAGCAAACATCTGGTGAGGTTATGGATTCAGCAAAGCCGAAAAGAAGCTGCTTAAGAAGCTTTTCTTTTGGTGAAGAAAAAGCACTGGCTATGGAATGACTCTGTGCTTTCTAAGTAAGAGGTGAGACCCATGGTGGGACAGTCAGTCTGCATGAGGGCAGGCAGTTTTGTCTGTGCTTTTATACTTCAAGAAAATGGGCTCTGGAAGGACAGTCCATGTCTTTGGGGGAGCTGTCAGTCCAAGCAGAACACAGCAGGTGCTTAATGGCATCTGAAAGCACCACAGCAGATGGTGCAGGGGAGGTGCCAGAGCCCTGGCTCAAGTCAAGACCAGTGCTGGCCCTGCAGAACGACCTTCAAACCATGACACATCAGCAGGCCTCAAAAGCCATTCCCTAAGCCAACCTCTAAAGCCATCCCAGCAGTGGGAAGAGGCAGTACAGGCCCAAGCTTCTTTCAAGAACTGACATGCTCCCACTGCTTTGCACGATGCTGAGGGAAGCAAGCCTCATAGAAATCAATGTAAAGGAATTATTATCATCTCTCCCATGCAACAGGCTCAGATGGGAGAACTTCCCTTTTCACCAGTGTCCCATGCAGCATCAAACTCGCCCAGCACAGGCACAAAGTACTGACAGGCCCTGAAGCACTGTGGGATGACATCTGGCACGGATACTCACATCAGCAATACTCATATTTTTTTCATAACCCACAAAATTACCTTGTTCCAGGAAAACAAGCACTTTCTTCCAGTGGCACAGAAGATAAAGGGTTTGTAAAATGTTAAAGAACAGCATAGTATCAAGTGTTCAAGCAAATCATGTGAAAGTTGATGGGACCAATGCAGCATGACACTGTCATTACTATGTAATTAATTCTTCCTTTGTCATTCCCAAATACTGCCCACTTAGTCATATATGTGCATTGGCTTTAACATATCCATGAACAGGCTTAAATAATTATTTTTAATAAATAAATCTGAAATGGATAGCATTTATGATAGCTGACAATATGAGTGAAATAAAATATATCACACCTTCTCCAGCTAATCCTAATTTCCTTGCACAAACTGGTTTCATTCCAAAACACCTTATGCTTGGCCAGAGCCCAAAGTCAAATATTATGCATGTGAAACATGATGTGTTAAATAATTTCTAAGCTTTATTTTTCAAAAGATTTATGGTATTTTCCACACATCTTTACCACACATTTTAGTTACAAAGCCCAATTTCAAATGCAGCTGAGCTAATTTTACCTATCTACAGAACAGTTCACAAGAACTTTTTGAGGTCTAACTATCAAGTTCAAATTGGAAAAAATAATAAGCACAGTAAAAAAGTTTTATGTATAATAACAGATGCAGAAATTTTCATGGTCAGTTGAGACCAATGCAGCTTGCAGTCTTGGCTTAAGACATCAATATCTGCTGCAAATCAATTCACACCAAATTTAAAAAAAAAAACATTTATGAGGTTATTTTTCTAACCCAGTCAGCTACTTCATGGTTTACACCTCCAATAGTTTCCAAAAAATAGATTTAGCAAGTCCATTTGTAATTCTTAGCTATACAAATGTCCAATCCTTTTAAATATTACTAGATCTTTATCCAGGGACTATGAGTTCTCTAGCTTATGTATAGTTTTAGTTCATGTCATGTTTAATCATGGCATTCATTTTAACAGAATGGGCACTTGATCTTCAAATACAAGAAAGCCACGTCTGGACATGTTATCTATTACAATAATAAAAGCTGAGAAGGAAGGCAGAGATCCCAGCAGAAGAGAATACTGGAACAAGAGGCCCCTGTGCCCAATCTCCAAACAGACTACTTATTCTAAAGGCAGAGAGAAACTCCTGGGACAGGTCATAGAAGGAATGAGTGGTCTAGTGCTCAGGACCTATTCAGGCAAGCCCTATCCACATGCACAGCCATGGCAAAAATGTTCTGTGGTGAAACAAACTCTTTGCTTCTGCCTGAAGACAAATAATCCCAGTACTTTTGCCAACCAAGCCACAGCTTCTTTAAAAACGACCCCTTGCAGCAGCAGCCTGTCAAATTAATGAGAGGCTGGGAGAAAAACAAGTTTGGTGAAGGGATTACTCTAGCAATGAAACTGATGGATGAAGTAGAGAGTTTTTTAATAAAAAAAACTATCTACAAGAATAATAGTGCTGCAATCAATGTAATTTTGAAGGTTTATTTGGCCTGTTAAAAACGACTTTTCAGAATTACTTCAGAAGCCAAGAACAGAAAGTCATATTGGAAGAATGACTAGTTAAAAAATGAAAGGAAGCATAAACTATGCCATTCTTTCCACAGTTTTGTCAGGCTTGACTATCAGCATCATACAGAAACCTTTCCTCAGTGGGTGGAGGATACTTTTACCCTTTTGGAAAAACAAAAAGCTTTCTCATGGTAGTTAGGCACAGCAGCAGGTGAACATAATCCTCATCACCGTTTCCTATGCCTGGATGATTCTTCAAATGAAAGAACATGGCAAGGAGCATAATGGCATTTTTAGATTTTTCTATACTAAATATTGCTAGTTTAAGACAAAAAAGAGTTATGTTGAGTCCTGTTTTCTTTCTCTTAAAATCTGTGAAGGCAGAACCTGGGTATGATTACTAGCCAATAGCTGAGTGATGAGACACAGGTACACAAGTACATCCTTAGCTCCTAGGATTTACTTTAGATTGTCCAGAAGCATAAGCAGAAGAGTCAATGTAATACCAAATCACAGAATTTACCTTGGTCTTTTCTTCTTCTGTTATGGTAAGTGATGCTGTCAATGATATGAGATGTGTTCTATTCTGAGAGAGATACAAAAAATTACTTGTATTAAAAAAAAAGCAAAATCCACTGGCAAACAGCCTAGAGTCTCTAGAAAAGCCTAGAAAAGCCTCTCCTTGGAAGATTAGCTACACTTCTTATTAAGCTTAAAGCTGAAATAAATCTGATAGGAAAATGCAGTGTACTTAGGTGTAACACTAAAAGACATGGAAGCAGCTGCTCTGTGGGATACACTCCCCATATCCCAGTGCACAAAGTATTACATTTTTCTTTGCTGTAAAATCTGAGAATGCACAGAACAGGAGCCACAGTCAGTAAGTACATAAATCTCAACTTTTACCATGCCCTGTTTTTGTAAGTTTTCCTCTGCACCATTCTAGTACCACTCCCCATACACATGGAACACCTTTTCCTCCAAAAACAAGGAGAAAGGCAATTGAAAGCAAAATATATCTGCAAGTTATAATTACATATAAATATGAAAACCACGGAAAAACCATCAAGTTGTATTTAAGAACTGAAAAATTTTACTTTGGCAGAAACCACTTGTCCTGTCTCCTACTCAAAGCCAGGCTAATTCCACATTAGACCAATTGTTTCAGAGCCTGATGTAACAGAGTTCTCAAAATCAGCACGGACGGAGATTTCTCAGCTTCTCTGAGAAATCTTTCAGACACAGAAAACTCTTATACCAAAAGGTGTCTTTCTTATGAGCAACGAGGCTTTTCCTTTGCTGCAACTTGTTTTTCAGTTAAAATAAATTATTTTATTATAAAAATATGGCAAAACTTCCAATCTTTCTGAGACTTCAGGAATATACATGTAAGTATGTGGGACACTTATTTCCAGGAGAAAACAATAAACTGGCGAGAAATATGAAAAGTATAAAGAAAGTCTACAAGACAACACAGAAAAATACTTTACTTAAGGAGGTCTAGGACTTCTTTAGCTATGAAGAATAATTCATACATTTAAAAATTCATGGCAAACAATCAGAGAGCCTAAGAGTTTCATTTCATTACATGATGGCCTCATTGTTTAGGCAGGCAAGAACCACTTTGGAGACTATTTTTTTTTTACAAAACTTGTGAAGAGCAGAATAAAATTGTGAATAAAATACCTGTGATGAACTCCTGAAAGTTAGCTTTGCAGGCAGTGTCAAGACCCTGCCATGCCACATTTCTTCGGCATCAAGAAGTGCAGTGTAGTTGATTGCAAAGTGTTCTCCACCTATTAAAACAAGGATATGGAGAGATTTGCTTTCTTCCATGAAAATTTCTCAAAGATCCCTGGGGAAGGCCTGGGACAGCACTGGAGCTCTTCTTTTCTGACATAGCAGATGCTACACATCCAGAGTAGACCCTTCATGGCCACCTGAGCTCAGCAACATCCTTCATATCTGCTGCCTCTAAGAATTCAAGCAAATTCAGCCCAGGATCTGGAAACTGCATTAAATGATGCTTTGACCTACCCAAAAGCATTACTTTTTGATACCAAAAGTCACATGAGATTATTTTAAAATATTTTCATTATAAAATGGACTGCCTACTTTTTAACCACTAACTTGCTGATTCTCCCCTTGTTGAAACCAAAGAGAAATGTAACAGATTTCAGGTGAATTTTCATGCACAATGCACTGAAGCATGGAAAAATTATTATGGCCAACATTGAGCATAACAGTACACACTCCAGTGTAGACAGAGCCTTGCTGCCCAGCCCCAGTGGCAAGGTATGGGTTGACTCCAGAATTAATATAGTAATGACCAAACCTCAAACTATGCAGAAATCTGGTCTGTTGGATTTTCTTCTACTGCAGTATTTTTCACACTGATTTGTCTGGAATAGCAAGCTTCAACTCCACATTCAGTAATTATAAATAAATTATATAGCAGCTCCAACTTGGCTTACTAGATCAGATATGGAAGTAATTTTTCTATTCTTTTTCAACGATAATTGTTTTCAGGAAATCTCTGCGGAAAGCCAGCAATTCCTTGACATTTCCAAAAAGGACAGCCCTGAAACCACTGCTCACAATGCTGTTAACAGAAATGGAGTTTGGCTATCCAATTGCAATCAGACAGCAGCCCCAGGTCTACTTATTTCCCTTTTCTATGTGGAAATCTTTCACCATAAAACTATCATAACCAGAGCTACTTCCATCATAAACAGGAATCAGTGAACACTTCTGAATCTCCTGGAGAAATGTCGTGACTCCCAAAAGCAAGCTGCTAATTTTCAACGTGCTTGTAATTAGAAAAAAGGAGATGAAGAAATCAAGAAAGATAAAATTTAATGCATATGTACTGATTGAACTGCTACCAATTAGAAAAGGAACAAACTGACTTCACAACTAGAAGAGGTTTATTTCTCTACTACTTGCTTTGACTTTATAATTTGTTCAGTTTGGAGAGAACACATACTGAGAAGAGCTGCCTTATTTCTGGCGAACCATTTTTCCTGTTTGTACGGCCTTTTGGAACTCCAATGCACCTCAATACCTCAGCAAGCTGAGCTGCTACACTTGGCTAAAGAAGCCTCAAAACATTATTAAAATACCTTTTGCAGAAATTTTTTAAAAATACCCAAAATGAACAAATACAGTTGTGAAAGACTCTAATTTTTGATGGCAACTTTTACAAAGTAAAGGAGACTCAGTTCTGTGCCTGGAAGACTGGAAGCAGTTCAAAGGTGGGAGTGAAAACAGTTAAGAGTGAGCTGACAGAATTGGAAACCGAAGCCTAAAACCTTTCCCAGACTTTTTCACCTGTATTAACTGATAATCAAATAACTTACACCACTATAATTAAATAAATAAATAAATAAATACTGTGATTTTAACACATGCACTCTGACATGTGTCATGAGGGGTATTTTACTGCAAATTTTGTTACCTTGCAAGAAACTTTTCCTGTAAATCTGTATGCCATTTGTGGTCTTATTCCCACTGTTTTTTTGAACTTGTAGACCAGTGATGTTGTCCATGAGGATAAGATCTGTGATGTTTGTTGAGAGCAATGTGTTGGTATTATTAATCACAAGTGTAATGTATGCAGTTTGAGGGTCATGTTCAACATCCACCTGAAATCAGAAACATAAGCATTAATGGTGCAAGATGGCTGTATATGCATCTTAACAGCAAAATTCATAGCCTTGATTACAAATAAAACTTAATTGTATGTGCAAACTTATTTTTTGAAGGTATTATGAGTGATCTGCAAATGAAACTACACTCAGTTTGATCTCGCACTCCCAGTGAGATTTTAATCTTTGGTATGTCAAGCTGTTGCTTGGAGACAGTGGCAGAAAGCCAGAAGGTGGAAACCCAGCTCATACAGGACCAGAAGCATAATCAAATTCTGAATATCCCCGTGATAACGCATACAACACAAAACTGGATCATAACTTCATAACCAGAGTTTGGAAAATTCATACATTTGTACCTTTGTGCTACAAGGATGTTTCTTTTGCGAGCTTCCTCACTGCAAAGTAATTCTCTCCATGCAGTTTTGGTCTCTATTTTCCTTTCTTTCACAGCAACCCCATTCTCTGAAGGATGCCAGCTGTCTCAACTTGCCCTTCCCACGTGAGGGCAGATGGAGCCACCAGTGAACTTGGGAGTACATGGCTGTGCTTCCAGTTAGCAGTGATGGTCATACACTAATCACCAATCTCTAGCAACATGCACTCATGTGATTTTATTTATTTATTCCATTAAGCCCTTAAGTCTCATTGAGCAATTATACCCTCTAAATGAAATTATTCTGAACACAAGAGCTGCTTACTGACCTCTAACCTTCCAAATTGCCTTCCTCTATAACTCATATTAAAGCAGAATTGTCTAAATCTTTATAGCATCTATAATCATATGGTGATCTATATTCACAATGATTTATGAGGTTTAAATAATGACACTAAATTAATAGTCCTTTAACTGACAGAATTATGATTCAGGCTGAACCGTTCTCTTTTTAGGGAAATGTCCAGACTATATATGGACACCAGCCAATATAAAATAAAAAAGGAGTCCTCATGAAAAGTGAGTTCTAAAAATATGAATTGTGATAGACTTCAGAAATCACACCAGAGTTCATGGTTTTCATAGGGTTCAATACATGTAGCTATGGTCTCATTGTGCACTGATCTCTGTATTTCATACCAATTCAGCATAGAACCAGATGACAGTTTTAGAAATTAAGGGACAAAATTCCCAACTACTTATTGTACTAGAAGCTGCAAGTAATGTATAAAAATGTACATATTAATGCATGTATAAAAATAGGCTTAGTTATCTTTCTGAGGGAACCATTTCCAATATCATATGCTTGTATATCATGAGTTATACCCCAACTTCTGGGAGTTAAAATCATCAAGTATTAAAAATGTGTTATATTTTGGTCAGATTTTCTTTCTCCTGGTTTCTGAACTGGCATGATGCAGTGAAAATGCCTTTCAACATTTCATGTGCAATCACAAAGGCTAGATACCTGCTTTAAAAAGCAAAATCAAAACGAAACAAGAAAAAAGTCTCAAAACCCCATTTGCTAGATACCTGCTTTAAAATGCCTTTCAACAAAGGCTAGATACCTGCTTTAAAAAGCAAAATCAAAACGAAACAAGAAAAAAGTCTCAAAACCCCATTTCCCATTAATATTAAAGTCATGTTTTTTATTCCTTATTTTTGACTGGCAATCAGAATTTAGCTCAATTGCAAAAGGGTTGAAAGAATTCGGATTTCTTTCCCTTGAAATCAGCAGATGAGAATCAAGCAACAGATATGGTTTGACTGCTCCTAGAAAGAACTCCTCTACAAAGTGCTATCCCTGTGATCAGTGACCACTGGTTACCTTCTTTAAATTGCTTCTCTAATTTGCCTGAAGATGTTTTTTCTTGCTTTTGGAGCAGATGCTTAGGCTGCCAGGCACCTACATGAGCCAAACCAAATGGAAGCCACTGATGATGCATAAGCACCTACTCTATTTTCTCTCTGCTGCTGAAGTGCCCCATGTGTGTCATCAACCCCTGCAAGAGATCTCACTTCAGGTCCCCAGGAGAATGGCATGAAAGAATCACAGCAAGAGCATGGACACAACAGCAAAAAAGAGAGAAGGAAGGAATCGCCATAGAAATTGAAAGGAATGGAGGATCCTTGTTAGAAGTAAGTCAGAACAACTAGAAATAGAAAAGGAGAAGAAAAGATTATAGGATCATTGATAATCTCCAATGCATGAATGCTTAGGAGATTAAGAAACAAGACAGGCAAAAATGTTAGAAGACAAGCAATTAAATTTAAAGATTTATTACAGCTCTGCTAAGGATTATTGTCACTGTGAAGTACTGTTATAGAAAAGTTCAAGTCATACTATGGAATGAAGCTCTTAAAGAAACACACTTCTGGAAAGAAGGAAGACGTGTGTGCTGGAACACTGGTAAAATTTAAATACCTCAGCTTCAATAAGGCTATTTCTACGTTAAGATGTTGGAAAAATCCTGACTCCAAGAAGCAAACATGAAACACCTCTACACTCTGAGGAGCGACTCATTGCAGGAGGAGGAAAATGTGCAAAATTCCCTTTATTTAAAACAGCTAAAGAGGACCATATGGCCAGTCTGCCTCTTAGCATGAAAGCATTTGTTCACTCGAAATAAGACTGAGGCAGAAGACAAGGTAAGCCAAGGAAATCAATTAAATGTGAACTGCATTTGCAGGTGGAAGACAATCACATATAATTGTACAGCTTTCAGTAATTTACAACTAATAGCACTACAAAAGTATTTTGTGATAAAGACAGCACCTCCAACAGATTACCTTTAATCTCTTACAGCAGTTATTTTGCAGCTTTTAATGAGCCTGTGTGAGGCTGTGTTGTAAACAGCAGAAAATCAACATGGGACTGTTTCACAGACTGTTCCTGAGAGGCTCTGGTATAAAAATTGGGGATCCACAGATAGAAAAGCAGAAGATTCTGTGTTATTACTTCTTATGTCTGAAATGCTTACTATTCAGCCTCATTATACATTATATGGTGCCGTTTCAATAACAACTTCAGAGGTAATTAGCGCCATGAGATGTGATGCCTATTTATTCTTCTCTACACAGCTGATCTGGTTGAAGGTTATAATGTCACCTCTTCTGTACTGGTTACTGAATCCTCTACCCTCATAGGCACCACTTCAGTGCATGAATTCAGATTGGTCCTAAAGTTGGATGTGTTCTCTCTCTCCAGGAGACAGCTAAGATGAACTGACTGTAATTATAAAAATTCATACCTACTTCATCAGATGCAAAGAAAGGGAAAATACAAAAGGGAAAAAAAAAAGAAAGAAAAAATAACAGTCCAGTAAAAATAAAACGGGAAATTAGAAAACTTTCCTACAATAGGGAGGTCTTTGCTCCTCATAAGCATTTACACAAGTCAAATGAAATCTTTTTTCATTAAATACTGTGCTGTAGGTGAGTCCCACTGAATATGCAGACTACGACACAATGGCTTTTCTATGATTGTGTGTTAGGATACCCAAACACACAATGGGCAACACAAGGGTCAGTGCTTCACCCTTCAAAAGAGCCCACACTTGACCCAGGTAGGGCACCCATGGCTGGGCCAGGGGAATATCTCAGAAGATTTATCTCATCGATCTCTACCAAGCCTCTTGGCTGATTTTACTTGGGAGTTTATTGGGATTTGCCCATTTGCAGTTTTAGAAATTGGTAGTCAGGTTTTTACTTCAACCACAATCCAAAATGCCCTGACTTCTGTTTTGAATCATCATTGTAAAACAGTGCCTCTCAGAGAGTGGGACCATTGTACCCAAAATGCACATACTCCAAAAATTCAATATGGGCACAATCAATGAGGTTCCTGCTCTTTAAAGGTCACTTGGGCACAAAATTCCTACCAACAAGAGAAATGTAAGAAAACTTACCATGCCACATTTCTGAAGGGTTATTCCAAATTCAGAAGACACTGACATATTGGACACATCTTCAGGCTACGGAGGAAGGGGAGAAATCTACGTAGTGTATGAAAACACAGTTCACAAACTTAAGCAACAAGTTAAATTATATAAATAAATAAAAAACATTTAGAGGTACCAATCACCTTCAAATTCAGGAGTTTTATTATCCCAACAGTTTAATCTTTTATCTAGTCCAAATGTGTAAAAACTACTTATTCCCACAAGTAATTATTATAATCTTATTGATCTATTCAGCATTTAACTATCATTATTCACAAAAAACAACCACACTATGCACAAAGTTCACTATACAGTTTCTTCTCATTACTAAGTGTCCATCAGAATTTGCACAGCAATCACACAGCTGTACTTGTCACAGGAATTCTTGGGAAGTTCCAAAAATAGCTGGTGTTGCTGAAGTCAAATGAACACAATCATCTGAGACAGAACTAGAAATGTACTAACTGGATAGTAAACTCCCAACGTTCAGTTTTTACAGAATTGCTACAGCCCTTACAAGCACTGAATCTGGCAAACCATCTTTTACTGACCGGGAGGTGGCTGGTGTCAGACTCCCGTTTGAACACCGCCTTCTTCGTCCAAGAGGGCATCAAGGCAAACAGCGAATGGCTCCACTGGCCGTCCGGGGCTGCAGAGGTCAGCAGCTGGGCAGGGGCTGTGCTTGCCTCAACGACCACAGGTAAGGGCACTGCTGAAAACCAAGGCAACATTCAGCATTACAGCTAAGGCTGGGGCCTGCATGGCAGCCACTTGGTGCAGAGTCCAGCCTGGGAGAGGACTCGGGGCACCAGTGCTCTGTGTCCAGGCAGAGACAGATTCTCTCTCTCAAGGCACTCAAAATCATGACAAGCAACAGAGACTGAGGCCAGCCAGGAAACAGAGATGGGATTTGTTCTACAAAACCCTGCAGGAGTCAGAACAAAACTGTTTCCTCCCTAAGGAACTCCCATATACCCCACAGAAAACTTCCTGCCATTTAAATGTAAAGCACTTAATGCATGAATTAAAAGGTTTAAGCCATAAGTCAACTGTTAATATTTTCACCACAAAGGAACTTTCAGCAAAGCATAAAGAATTTAAATAATCCACGGTGCGAGGGACATCAGTGCTAAAGGTGTTCTGCTTCAAAAATGCAGTCTTCCAATTAAGCATTGACCTTGCCAGTACATATTCAGAACTGAAATACTTCTCAGTTCAAGAGGGGTCTCAGTTATATTTCGGTTAAGTGCCATCAAATCAAATGCTCATAAATTTAGCAATAAGCAACATAAACGCTAGCTTATACTCTTAAATTTTTATGAAAGATTAGTCAGTGATATTAAACAAAGCAACAGGCATAGTTTTGAAATCCTATCACTTTGATCTATGAAAGTAAAAGCATTTATGGCATTAATGAAAGAAGCTTATACTAAAAATAAATAATTTAAAATGTTAAATTACCAAAAGATAAAGTTGCTAAATTAAGAGAAATATGTTATGAAAATTTAAAATGATGGCTGGTTGTCCATGTTCAAAGAAGTTATTTTTTTCTTTTTTGCTTAATATTATTCTCATTTATTACTTATTTTTAAATCAATTTTCAGCAATCTACATTAAAATGAACAAAAACTCCCATTAAAAAGGCAAGTAATTTTTTTGAAATGACTTTTCTATGAAAAAGCCTATTACATATTAATAAAATATGAAAAGCTGAAGACACTAAAATCTCATCAGTATGAATAGCAGCAGTTTTTTTGAAAAGCCACTGCTCTGTAAGAAGAACAATATAGGGAGATACAATTAGTTGCAAATAGAAAAGCATGGACAGAGCAGTCAGAACTGGACCCTTAAAAGGAGCCTTAAAGCATTAATGCACATGAATCACTGAAAATAATTCTGTTAACAGAATGAATGAGATGCAATCCTGTTGCTTAGAAAATCCAGGTGGACACACACTTGGGGAGTTTCCCTGCCTTCCAATGTTTATTTGGAAGGGGGTAGCATATACTTGACAAAATCGTGAATATATGGGCCAGGGGAAGTTGGTGTCTATGTTTTATGACCAGGTTTAATTAAGTTCTCTAAGTTTTACTTAAGTATTTAAACCACTGTTAAACAATGTGACAGACTTGGACCAATTTGGGGACTGTAAAAACAACATGGCAAACCCAGTGAGAACAGGAACATGTAGAATTACAACAAATGTCCACATATATTTGAGGTTGGATTTTTTCAAGACAGTCATGCATGGCTTATTTCAATTTCAAGACTAAGCAGTGGTGCAAATCACTCAGAATGAAACCATTGCTGAATTTTCAGTGCAGTACAAACCTGCTAAATACCAATTTGAGCTCACCTAGCCCAGCAGGTCCAAATATACTGTATCTCATCGCCAATGGCTTTAGACGGGTTTCTGGCTACTGAATCAAGCCTCTTTGCAGTTTTGCATCAATATATTCATACACTGAAAAAGATAAATTTTATATATGCTGCATCTGTCATACATTAATGCAACTGTCAACCCACTCCTGTGAAAGTGGGGCACCAATTCTCCTTTTTGTTTTCTTGACTACAGGAAATGCACTTTCCTCTACAGTAAACAGAAACCCTTTATGAGCTTCTTTGTAAGTCAGAATTCAAAATGACAAAATGTATGAACTCTTCCTGTTTAGCAGTTCATTTCCTTCTGAATTTGGGATGAGGGTGAACAAGAAGTGTGCAATTGCTTGGTAGGGTATCTTTTGATCTTATGTCCTGTGTAGTATCACATCTCCATGAACACACCCAACTGCACTCTACATGTGACAGCAAAGCCTGATGCCCTCCCTCTAAAGAGTATCAAGTCCACAGTAACCAATTTAATTAACTGATCATGTTCCCTGACTCTGAATGAATCTCAGTATTACTAATTACACAGATGAGTCTGTTTTCAAGCCATGCTTTGTCATCACTTACAATCCCAAGACAATGTTCCCAACTCCCAGCAGATGTCTCCAGGCATGTTATTTGGCTGCTCCATCAGCAGCAGCTGAAGTAGCTGAACTTTTTATGTTAAGCAGCCTCAACACTGATGATGATGACAAGGACGTTTCTGCAAATCCACTTGTATATTCCCAGTGGAAGGTTTTGCTTAAACAGACTCAACCAGTATGATTCATGTCCATACAGCAACTTACACGACTGCTTTTCTCCAGAAGTTTTCTCATCTTTCCTTGTAATTTTTAACATTATAGTCTGTTCTATAATGCCCTGGATCCACTGCCAGTAAAGCTGCACTTTTCTGTGGCATTCTTGTTTCTAGCTGTTCTATAATAACCTGGATCCACTGCCAGTAAAGCTGCACTTTTCTGTGGCATTCTTGTTTCTAATATTGACTGTCAACTAAATAAAATAACTTTTTTCTGATCCATACATATTTGACTGTCACTGGAACAGCTAATCTACAAGAACTTAACTGCTTTTCCATGTAACTTGCTGCATATTCAACATCAGCCAACATAACTGTATTTATCAATTCACCTACTGTCTCTTTTCAGGTAAGCTCCTCTTGTAGATGCAGGATTGTAGATATATGCTGGGTGCTTGAAAAGCTGAACTCTATCTGAAAAAGGATGATACAGGCATAATACATTCTGCCTTTTTCACATATATTCTAGACTTCTGTTCTGACACTTTTTTTTTTTTTAACAGATAGATTCAGACTTTGGAAAATACTAACATTTGACTGCTGAAACCTTTCACTGAAAAGCACTGGGCTTTCTTTTGGATGCTGCTCAGAAATGCAATTTGTTTCCATGGTGTGTTCAACACTGCCCCTTCAGAGGGGCAGAGCATCCCAGTGCTGACAGCAACTCCGAGGTCTCCTTGTTCCTTCCACTCTTCTCTTCCTACAGCTTCAATCTTTGTCATTTTTCTGGATGTTTTCAGAAAAACCATTATTAGGCTGCAAGGCCATCATTTTCATTGGTTTCTAAACGGCAACAAATCCTACCCCTTTTTGGAAGAAAATCTCTGCCATGCAGGGGAACAGTTTCAGCTTTTCACACAGCCCAAGCAGCCCCCTGTCAGCTGGGCTTGCCAGGCTGCCACCAGGCACTCCCTGACTACAGTGCCTCAGGCCAAAACATTTCCCAGCAAGCAAACTACCAGAACATGGTTCTTCATCTGGGGCTTTCCTGTAAACATCTCCAAAGATGCTAAATCAAACAGTTCATCAAAGAAAGACAGTAATGTCACTTTCTTTTGAGCTGTGAGACAAGATCACAATCTTTAAGAAAAAAAATTTTGTTTTGTTTTGTTTATTTTTTTTTTAAATTAAAAATTCCCCTGTTTTACAAGGCATTATCAAGCTGTTAAATATTTTATCTTACTTTTAATTAGCACATTAATAAAACGTTTTCCTCATGATTTAATTCTACATAAACCCAATGTAAAAGGATACGTCAGAATCCTGTCTTAAACTGCATACTCCTAGCTAACTACCAATGCTGGTCAGTAGATATTGAATTTCAAAATGAAAATACAAAAAACATATTAATATAGCTGCAACAGCTGGAATATTGGTGTAACATTTTACCTCTCACATTCCTGTAGTATTCATTCAGACCCCCACACGTGAATTCCACCACCATACTAAATGACCAATGCACAGTTGATCAGAGCAGTCTCTGCTACTAAATATTCCATTTTGTTTGCTGTTCTCCCTAAGTTGTTACTTGCAACTCCAGCTTTGTGCACCATTGCCTTGGGTGGTGACATATTGCTCTCCTGGGCTGCCAGCTGCCACACTCAAGACACAGGCAATATGCTTAGGAAGGAGAGCACCCACTGCCAGCCCTCACTGCATTCACTTGCTGCTCAGGGAGTGCAAATACTGAGGATGTGACCTGGTACAAAATGTACCTGCTGCATAAAGAATGTGGTGGCAGTGGGTCTGTGTTCATACAGACTGGGGGTGGAAGGAAGGGTATTCTAAGAAAAGAAATTTTCCCCTGATTGCGGTCAGCACACTGTCCTTTGCTTTGAAGTTAGTTCTGTGTAAGGACATGGACCTGGCACAGCACAAGCCTTGACCACTGGACTCAGGGGGCTGAGTCCTGAATGTGTCAGTGGCATTGACCACCCACCATCAGAACTGCACATAAAACATCACAATAGAAGTTAAGGTGAAGGTTACTCTTGGCTACAGCAATTAAATAGATTATGAGAAAATTAAAATAATCTTACATCAAAACTCCAGTATGTCCTTAAGGCTCCTATGCCTTTACAGCCCATTCTAAGCAGTAGAATGCCAAATTACAGTAGGACACTGTAATTGTCAGCAAAGACACTGACAAGTTTGTGAAATTTCAAGTTCAGAATTAAAAATAAGAAAAAAAACCCAATTTAACTAAGACATTAATTCTAATTTATGGCTCTCAAGGGCTGAATATTTCAATTCAGATTCCAGAGTCTCACTTGCTTACCCACCACAAATTTATCAGCAAAGCTTTCAACAATTTTGCTTTATTTCAGTGGGTAAGACAGGAGTTAAATATACTCGCTTGCTATATTTTTGTTGTTATTGTTGTTCTAAATTACTCCCTGTCTTGAAAACCATCCAGGATACAAGATCCAATTTGAAGTCCTTTCAATTACACACAACAATGAACAGGCAAAGGTAGCAATTTACGGTATTCAGTTTTGAATGTTGCCATTAGCTTTTCTTGTTACAATGTCAAAGAAACTATGGGCATCAACAAGAAAAAACAAATCTACTCTCCAGGTCTGTTTTGAATAAATCAGAGCAGCCTCATATATAGCTCTCAAAAATCCACTGTGTTCCTCAGTCACAGGAATATTCTGGGGTTGTCTTTTCTCATCTTATGCAGAAACAACTCGAAAAAGCTTCCAAAAGAAACACTGAGATCAGTGTGCTGTCACAAACCATTTCACACTTCAGCACACTGCCAGGCTCAATGACAAAGGTTTTATGTATCTCTCTGCTTTCATCAAGAACTTCTCCAGTAAAAATTAAAGAATGTAGAACTCTGATTAGGCAAATCACTAAAACCTTACATTTTAAATATGTTAAAAATTGATATTTACTAGAATGGGACAGTTTTCAGTCATCAAATCAAGCATATAAGTCAGTGCTTGTTTACCACATATATTTACTCACTAACAAAATGCCAGCATTTCACAGAATCACAATAATTGAGTTTGGAAATGACCCTTAAGATTAAGTCCAGTTGCAAACCTAGCATCACCACTAAACCATGTAGTGAAGTACACATCTTTTAAATACCAGCAGGAATGGTACAGTGACTTAACCACTCCCTTGGGCAGCTTTTTCCAATGCCTGGTAACCCTTCCCATGAAGACATTTCTCCTAATATCCAAACTAAATCTCCTCTGGCACAACCTGAGACCATTTTGTCTCATCCTGTTAACTGAGAGAAGAGGCTGACTCCCACTTCACTACAACCTCCTTTTGGGTAGTACAGAAAGTGAGAAGGTTCCCCTGCTGAGGCTCCTCCCCAGGTTAATCAACCCCAGCTTCATCAGCTGCTCCTCTTAAGACACCTTCTCCAGACCCTTCACCAGCTTTGTTGCCTTCCTCTGGACACACCCAGCATCTCAATGTCTGTCTTGTTGAGAGGGTTGACTGAAGACAAGATCTGAGGCGTAGCCTCCTCAGTATCCAGTTCAAAGGAATGCCACTTCCCTCATCCTGCTGGCCACACTATTTTAACCACTAATGTGGTTAAATTTTAACCAAAATGATACTGCAGATCAAAATCCTCAACTTTTTTTTTAAGGCCAGAAGGTTTTTCTTAAGTATAATACCACACTCATTTCCTCTCTTGGTGGATGGTAAACAAATAATTTGCAACCCATCACAAAGCAGGATGCACACAGCAAAGATGACATTGAATAAATACTGAAAAAAAACCAAGCTCAGCAAATCTGAATTACGTGCTTCCATATTTAAATTAATAAACTCATTTGTGAATTAGCCACGGCACAGGGCAAAGAAATTAGAGGTATCTCACTTGATAACTGCTTCAAAGCATGTAATTTCTAGGCAAACACATGTCATGAAATAATCTCTTGGGAAACCATAGTGATGGAGAGGTTTATTTAACACACTGTGTTGCCCTGTTAATGTGTTATATGACAACATCCTAACCTTTCAGGATACATTCATCTCTACCACGCTCAGGTGAAGCAGAACACTATTTATAATACATACACAGAAATTAAAGACTCAGAAAAACAGAGTGATTTTCTCAAATTTACATAAAGAGCCTGTGGCAGTCAGCCCTCAGATGTAGCTACACCAAACTCAAAAGTGACTTCTCTAAGTTTCTACCACTGGAGACATCCACCGTTCCTGAGACCACTGACAAGAATACTTGATATCTGTTGTGAAGATTTACCAGCATCCCAGCAGTACCTCTAGATCCACTATATCTACCAGTCTTTAACCCACAACATCCAACAGTCTTTAACAATCAGTCTCTGGTCCAGGACACAGTGGTCCAGCCATTGTAGTTCCAGAGGTCTATAAAAACAGCTTCAAGAACAGGTATTGCAACACTGCTGGTAAATGCACAGGGGTTAAGCTAGCTTCTGAAAATGAACCACATCTTGATCATGCTTAAGTAGTCTGAGTTTTTCACAAACCTGGGAACTCTGGACATCAGAGGGTGCTCCCCTCCACAATTATGTTTACTACTAAAAAAGGGCTCCTCCTGAAAATGATGCACAGCAGGGTATGAACTGAAGCCTTCTCACAAGGGCTTCACTCTAGATGAGCCTTTTAGGGAACCTAAAGCACCTTTGTTCCTCATTTCTGTGCAAACACACCCCCATAGCTCAAGACTGAGAGTCCTACTGACTGCCAGGGTGCAGTCTCCAGGCCCCTGCTCACCTTCACTCGCATGCCATGTGAGTCCTGGGACTCCACAATGCTAAACCCCCAACAGCTCAAGACTGAGAGTCCCACTGATGCCACCAGGGTGCAGTCTCCAGGCCTCTGCTCACCTTCACTCGCATGCCATGTGAGTCCTGGGACTCCACAATGCTAAAGAGAGAGGAAAGAGTTGCATACCTGCCATTCCTAGGCATCCCATCTCTTTCTGAAGCCACAGATCACCTTCAAAAACCTGGAAGAGAGCAATTATCAAAAAAACTCTTTTCATAAATACCTACTATTGAACTTTTACACTGAATTTATGCTTCAATTACACAGAACCCTATCCTACAAACCCTTGAGTTTCTCCAAAATTAACTACCAGAAGAGACACAACCTGACTCTAGAGGTCTCCCAGAGCTTGTTAAGCAGTGTGAGGCTCTGCTGCCCAGCGTGGATATGCACACTTGGGGCTCAAATTGTGCTTACACTTCATATTATCAGGATGAGTCCCTGCACAATAGTGGAGCTGGGCTGGCTGTTTTTCATTATTAAATAATCTTTCTTTGCCATTTTTGTAGGCATATTTGAGGATGCAGGAAAACCTGATCACTAGGAGGCAGCAGGAATGTGTCCATATTGGATGATCAAGTCCACTGACATTACACTCATTTTTCCTCCAAAAAACTACACAGATCCCTTCACAGGCTACTACACAGGGGCAACATGCTAAAACTGCAGCATGCAAGGCAATGTGTGACAGCCTCCTGCCTGTGTCTGGACCACAGAGACTGCTACAGAAATCACAGCTCACAACATCAGTAGAAGAAACCAGTGTATTTAAAGTTTTATTAGCCACTGTTTCGATGAAGATGTAGTAGTCATACAAGCAGGTTCTCATTCATCAAAAATTCTTCCTTGCAGGAGCTAACAGAGAGGCAGGAATGTGGGCTAATTAACAGGGATCTAACTCTGCCTGATGACATCAGCCACATTTGCTGTTTCTGTTTGCTACCAAGCACTGCATGTGAGTAATGTTAAGAACTGATTTATGTCAACACCACTGTTACAGTACAGCATGTCAGGAGCAATTTTCTTCTTTGTCTGCTCAGGGAAGCAAGCCATCACTGATTACTGCTAGAGCTGTAACCTTAGTTACCATTAAATGAAAATACTTCTCACTGCAGACAGGGCACTTTCCCTCAACATAACAGAAAATGCAAGATATCTCACAAATTCAGATGCACCAGAAGCCCTGGGGTTTAAGAAGCCTCTGAAAACATGTCCATACAGCACTGGAAGCAACTCTTGGAGAGAAAGAAGGGACTCAGAAACAAGCATTAGCACGTACATGCAACAAACTCTGAGCAGCTCTAAGAGACTCCAGGCACTGAGCTCTCCACTAGAGGCTATTTCCAAATACCTAGCTGTACAGCTCTTCCTAGTCTCCAGAATTCTTGTACATAAGCTGAGGTATGGTGAAGTTCTTTAATGCCATTATTAATTTATTGTCATTGGTTAAACAATCTGTATGACCACAACTTTTGAGCAACCAAGCACCTCAAGAACACAGAAAGAGCAGGAAACTTCAGCAGCAAGCTGAAACAAAAAATTGTCTGGTGGCTAAATCAGATAGTATTATTATTATTATTATTATTATACACAGAAAGAATCCCTTTTGAGCTAGAGGGACCCTCGCAGATCATTGTGTCCCACTCTTGAATGAATGGCTCGTAAGGGGATCAAAACTGTTGTTTGTGTGCCCTTCCATCTATGCATATGGATGTGCAGCAACAGAAATCACATTAAAAGGGTATTAATCCCTGCCAGGCATTGCTCGAGCAGTGTAGGGCCCTATCTGCACCAAAGAAATGTGTACCAGCCCCTAAATTAATGTAATAGCAATTTAGAACACTGATGAAAATACAGACCACCAATATAGTCTTTTATGTTAAATGCAGTCTTGTTAATAAATATAAATCCCAAATATTATTGTTATGAATTAAATCAGCATATATATGAATTTCAGTGTTGGATGTCAACAGCTGCATCGTGAACCTGCAACAAAAGCTGACCATGGCTTAAGCATGTATAAAGACATGCTAAAAATGTGGCTTTTTAGCCAATAAGCTTTTTTCCCTACTTTCTAGGAAATCAGTACACAAGTGGCTCCTGATTTCCACATGCTCCAGGTTTTTATTGCTGTGTGGTTTTACAACAGCTGATGCACAACATCTATGGCATTTGTACGTCCATGTGTGTCAGCTACAAGACATAATGGCACTCCTTGTTTTTCCTTCTGCCATATCTGACATTCATTTCTCAGTGGAAAATACATCCTGAGTATTCAGCAGAAGCCTTCCACTCTGCTCCACAGTGCATCCACAATACCAGAGGACATCACAAGGGGCTCCAAATCAGCAAGTAGTGCCAATTCCATGGACCTGCACTCACGCCATGTCATGCTTCAAAAGTAATTAATGCAATATTGTCAGGAAACTTTTCCCCAAGTTTTACATAAATTTATTCTTCTGGTAAAATAAATCAGTGTGCTGTTCGTTGGTTTTGGGGAGGGTTTTATTTGTTTTCCTGCAACACTACTTCCTGTTTATTAGTCTTTCTGTAATCCTGCCAACAAACTACATTTGTGACTCACTCTAATCCCCAATGCACAGTAAGGTATGGGCAAAAGATAACTATGTCAACACATTTTGAGATGCCTTGACAAACACAAGCCTAGATAAGGAGAAAGAATAAACATAAAAGCTCCATCCTAAAAGCTATTGCACTCCTAATTGGAGACTGACACCACTGAGCAGAGGTGCTGTCACTGGATCAACACCAAGGGCCAGCACAGCGAAGCACAGACACAGCATCACTGGGGCTGGAAGGGAACTCTGGGGATCATCCAGTCCAATCCCCTGCCAGGGCAGGGTCACCTAGAGCAGGCGACAGGAACACATCCAGGTGGATCTGGAATGTCTCCAGAGAGGGAGACTCCAAGACCTCTCTGGGCAGCTGTGCCAGTGCCCTGCCACCCTCAATGAAAATAAGTTATTCATGTTGAAGTGAAACTTCTTATGTTTTACTTTATGGCCATTGCTCCTGGTCTTGTCCCCGCTTTGGCACCATCCTCTTGACACCCACCTTTGAGATATTCATACGCATTAATGAGATCCCAATTCAGTCTTCTCTTCTCTAGACTAAACAGGCCCAGCTCCCGCAATCTCTCCTGGTAACAGAGATGCCCCAGACCCCTCATCGCTTTCGTGGCCCTCTGCTGGACCCTCTCCAGTGTTGTGAGGACCCTGTCCACAGCCTATCGGCTGCCTCACCACGCCGGCTCCTGGCACTTTCCGGCCCGCTGCCCCAGCCGCAGTGCCGGGGAAGCGGCCGCTGCCCGGCCGGGCCCCGCTCCCGAGCACAGCCCGCCGCGGGGGCCGCTGCTCCGTCCCGCGGGCCCGGCGCGGAGGGGCCGCCGGGCAGCAGCGCCAGCAGCAGCCCGGCCAGCGGCCACCGCATGGCAGCAGGCGGACGCTCCGCGGGTGCGGACGGCGCCGCGGAGTTTTTCCAGGAGTTGCCCCAAATCAGGCCCGGCCGCAGCCGCCGCATCCACGCGCCATCGGTCTCCTCCCACCGCGGCGAGGGCGGGGGGGAGAGGGCCCCGAGCAGCGGGACCTCCCCTCGTGCCCTGCCCTCTCCTCGCCGCGGGCCGGGCCCCGTGCGATGGCGGCGGTCGAGGGCTGCCTGCGGGCCGTGGGGCTGCAGTTCTGGGCGGACTCGCTGCAGGCCCTGCCCGCCCTGCTGGCTCCCGCCGCGCTGCTGGGGCTGCTGCTGGGCGCCGCCGCCGCCGCCCTGCTCTGCCGCTGCGCGCTGGGGCCGCGCCGGGGCGGAGAGGTACGCGGGGCCGGCGGGAGCGGGGCGAGCAGCTCCGGCAGCAGGAGTGGGGCGCGAAGGTTTGAGGGGCGGAGGGCCCGGGAGGGGTCGCCTGCCGGCTTTGCCCGCTGCCCGGGACAGCCGGGGGTGCCTGGCGGGGTGCGCGGTGCTGCGGGCGTGGGTGCGGAGCCCCGTAATTCCTGCCACGCCTCTGCTGGAAAGGATTTCGCTACTTCATTTTCGAAGTTGCGGAAAGAAGCTAGTTCTAAAACGAGGCCGGTGGAAGTGTTCAAGTGTTCTGATTGTTGCCCCCCCGGCCTATATCTCTAACACATGTGACCTGCAAGTTGCCACAGCTTCGTGCTCGAGGCAGTGTTGCTTTTGGGGATAGTGGAAGATGTAGGTGGTTTGCGGAAGCTTTGTGACATAATTGAAAATAAACTCTTAACTTTCATCCTAAACCAGTGATTTTGTTTCCAAAGTATTTTACAGGCTTTTCCAAAGTTCATGTTACAGCACAGCACAGAGTATTAGTTACCTACAGCAATAACTTTGTACTGAGGGTATGCAGATGGATACCTAAAGAAATAAAGGAGCCTGAGCAATGCTGATGGTTTGCTTGATGCCAAACTAACAGGGTTTTCTAAAGTGTGTGATTTTGTTAATAACACTCTTGCTGTTCTGTTTTAATTATTGTGGTTCATATATCTTTATATTATAATGTTTGCTTGGACTCAAAAGATTGCAGACGCAGCACATACCCACCGAACCAGGTAGGCATCCATCTACCAGGCAGATGTATTTTCTGAGAATTCTTACTGATTTATGCTTTATTCTCCCATCCCACTTAGACCCAGGTCATGCTGGACTGACTGGATGTAGCAGTGGTTGGCACTGGCAGCAGGGGGATTTGGAGCCCTGCAGAGAGTTCTGCCAGCCTGCAAGTGCAGGGTCTGGTCCAGCTTGGTTTTTCACCACACCTTTTTTGACTTATAACAGCTCTGCTGCATGTGTGTATTTGCTAGTGTTGATCATCATTAAACATTACGTAGGAGACAAATTCTCTAGTTCCCAACTGCTTTTAAGTTGGAGGATTGAAGTTCTGTTTGAAGCCAGACATTGATCTAGTAATGGAGGCACTTCACATGCTGGATCAATGCATTGTGTGCAAGTACAAGCCCTTCTGATTCAATTCCTCATTTTCCATGCCTTAATGGGTGTATTTTTATTGTACTGCCACTACCAACTCAAATGTAGTCATGTGCAATTTTATCCTTTATGTCATATGTGTCAATAGGGAATAGAAGCTGTCAGTTCTCCCTGGTCTGGATCTTCAGATGCATTTAGATGTTTAAACGCTATTAAAATCAATGCTGCTGCCATAAAAGGGTTATTTATTTTGAAATAAAAATAAACTGTGTGCTGGTGCATACAGAGCACATTGCACAGTGGGAAGGTTGTATCCTGTGGGTCTGATTTCCCCAAAATGAACAGGGCAACCTTCCCTGTTCCTGCTTACCATTATCTGCCCCAGCAAAGCTACGGAGCAAGCAGGTGCTTGCACCTATTGCAGCCTTCTGTATGCAAAGTCAAAGCAGGGATAGCTTCTTTGAGTATATGTTCCATCCCAAGCAGCTACATTATCCTTAGCATGGTAGCAGGGCAAGTACCTGGAGCCTGAAGCAGCTTTAAGCACCACAGTGACAACACATTTGTCACTCAGCCCCAGTTAATCACTATTTTACAGATCACAGCCCAAATCTGTGGGACTTAAATACATGGAGGATGAATAAGTTCCTTATTTGTTGGTTTGTACATAGGATACACTGGGATAGTTTCAAGAAGAAATCTTCACCATGATGACAAATAAATGACAAGATTGATGAGGGAGATTTGTAGCTGTTCTTTTCTCATAAGTAGATTTTTAGGAACCAGTATCTGCACTTCAACATATCTAAAAGGCTAACTCAAAAATATAATCTGAATTATTGCACCATCTAAGATTCAGAGAGGTGACAGAGGCCAGTCATACAAGCTTTAGTGTGTTCCAAAGCTGGGCTGTTCTCTGTGTTCTGGGAAAATGGACTGCTTCACATACCAAATGGCCAAATAATTTGGGTGAACCTTTCCATAAGAGAGGGACATGAGTAGTGGCTGCAGCTCTATCATTAGCCTACATCCAAAAGTAGTCAGTGGATGGAAAACGTGAAACATAATTTAAAAAGTAGTCCATGTAGTGTGGCTGCTGTATTTTCCTTCACTAAAAAAATAATCCTTCTAATGCTGTGTTTGGAGGGAGGCACATCAGTGTTGTTTTCTGATCTCTGTAGTGTGTAGGGAAGATCAGGTGTAGCAGAAGGTTTCATTGCCACACAGTATCTGTGTCCCTGCCAGTAGCTTTTTGTGTTTGTGAAGTGAGGCCGATAATATGGGCTGCTTTTGGGGATGGAAGGTGATGAACATTTTCTGGTAGTTACTTCTCCCTGACAGGAACTTGCACACACATAAAGCTTCATTTAGGAAGTTTGTCTCATGGCCAGGGACAAAAAAATACTTGTCATTCTCTTTATTGCTGGTAATTATAGACAATTTTAGTTAATTTGCTGTAATTGAGATGTTTGAGCTCAGACCATGAGGTTGACTCCAAAGTCTGCAGTAAGACATTTTGAGAGCAGATGGATTGATTTGACAGGGTCACAGCCTCTTAAATTTTTTTAGATTAAAATTCTATTTCTGGAATGAAAAATTTAAAAGTTAATTAGTTTTAATGATTCCTTTCTGAATATGTAAAATTTTCATCCATTTTCAGATTGTATTTTTCCAAAATTTTCGGCTAATACTGGAATAATTTTCATGATGGAGACATGAATGTATCCAGGCTGCAGTGGAAGATGTTTCCAGTTAACCTGCATGATCTCAAGTGTTACATTTTGTGTTTTCTCTTGGAATTTCAGAAAGATGATTCTCAAAGACTTCTGGAAAGCTTCAGTGCTGATGAGTACACACTCATGAAAAGTAAAGCAGAACCCTATACATCAAAAGAGGAAATGGTGCTGGAGGTAAAGCTCTGCTCTTGTCCATTTTGCTGCATGTAGCAGTGAGCATGTTCAGGGCCTGCTCTAAATTGTCTTAATTTTAGTGGGTTTGGAGAGAGGCTTTAAAAAATGTTCAGAAAAAGTGTAAGATGGAGAGTAGGAGTTGATTGCTGCTTATGAATGCAACCATTTCAAGCACTTATTCCCTTATGAATTCCGTTTCTCCTGGGGCACTCTGGATATTTTAATCAAAATCCTGAGTTCTTTTTGGACAGAGACTTCTTTGCTTTCATCTCTATATCATCATTAGATTCAAAAGGCTGATGGGATAGATTAATACTATTAACATAAGAAAAAATTTGTAAGTACTGAAAGACCTCTGTGGTGAGCTGAGATTCAAAGACAATTCAAGAATTTGTGAAAAAAAGTAGAAATATAAACATAACAACCCGCTCTCAATGAAAACATCAAGTAAGTTAAGTAACTTTTTTTTTTATAATCCCAAAATAACTGGAGAGCCAGTCCTACTGTGTAGTCATTAGATGACTTATCTTTAACCCAAAGCTGATTGGACTGGTCTTGCTGAAGCTAAAGGTTGTGATTTAAACTGCTCATTTAAAAACGTGCAGTTCAGCTGACTCATTCAGTCTATTATCCATAAATTAAATACAAGGATAAAATGACAGTCATAACCAGCCATTCTAGTGCTTAGCTTGTAATAAGAACTGATTTCAAGAAAATGTTATTGTTACCATTGAAACTGTTGGTTTAAATCCTGACAGGTAATGAATCTTCATTTCACCTTTGTGGTCAGGAGTGGTGACAAAAACATGCTTGGTCATTTTGCTTGAGTTAAAGTAGAATATAACAAGTGAGCATGGATTAAGTTATTTTTTGAACTGTAAATGTTGTGGGAGAGCTTACACAATTTTACATCTTTATGCTTATTACCAGTGTTTTTGAAATGGGATCACAGTCTTTTAAAGGTGATAATTCACAACTCTATCCATTTCCATAACATGGCTCATTTATAAGACATTAAGAGGTAACCTTGTTATTTGAGAGGACTTTATCCCACCTATCTGTCTAACTACTGAAATTATATGTATTTTTTTATACTAACTCGTTCTGATTTCCAGAGGCTTTTGCTGTTACTAGCATCAAATTGACATTTTATGAAGAGGCATAGATGGAAAATGCTTTTAATTAGGTTAGAGCACTTCAGAAAAACAGGTATTTTGATTCTGAGACTTCACATTGCAATAATATCATAATTGCTGTATTAATAATAATTGTGTGTTACTTATGCCTGCTGAGAAGCAGGATGTGTTAGTTCTAGCACACTGCAATAGAGCTTTCCAGCTTTGCACTGGCTGCTCTGCCTCCAGTCACTGCAGAGCAGTGGCTCTGTCCACTCCTGTCCTGATGGCACACTGCAGTGCTGAGACTGCTCACTAGGGGCAACTTCATCAGTCAACTTTATCAATAAACACAAAAATGGAAATAAATGAAATGGAGATGAAAAAGTGCAATGGTAGAAGTCTAGTGCATTACATAGTTTACTCTTTTTCAGTTTCTATTTTTTAGACTCTATTAGTGCTTTGATATTTCCTAGAAAAAGCTGTATGAAAAACCATGTGTTTTGACAAATCAGAGTCTTTCATTTCATATCACAAAACCAAGAGAGATAAAATAGGAAATCCTAGTGCTTGAATTTACACATTTTATCTGCTATTGGTAGCCAAACTTTTATTAAGCCATACCTAGCCTCTCAAAATAAATGATGATCCCATTGTTCCAGCATATAGAAAAAAGCAGTAGCAGAAAGTCAGATTATGTGATACAGAAAATTGTGTGAAAAGAATTCAGTATCTATTAAAAGTTCTTTGCAAAAACATTGTTATTTTCTCTATATTTTGCATAAGGGTTGTATTACATAAGTTTTTCCTGGGACAAAATGGTGACTGTGTTTGCTTAATTTATTGTTTCTTTATTCAAATTGAAAGACAGAATTTATGGCCATGATTATATCTGTGGAGTTTATTATCTTTTAGTAGTTTTTACTATTAGTCTCATTTGTAAAATCTTTAGCTGTTGCTATGGGTCTGGAGGAGAGTGACAAGAAACAAAATGAAAATGTCTTGCAAATGCCAGATACTACCTATTTTCTCCTGGAGAATTAAAAATATTTTGTAGCAGTGATAATGACAAGAGTTCCCTTTTCAAGTTTTCCTACTTGGAATGAGCCTTATGAGAAGACTTCTTGCACTGAAGCAGGGACAATCAATAAGCAGTTATCAATAGGAACATTTAAATTGTGTAACAAAAAGGAGCACATGATACTTAAAGTGAAAAATTGCCAGATCTGCTGCTGTTCTCAAATGGTTTTCTGTTCTTTTCCATACAGGAAAGTGAGTCTCCTCTGAACAGTAACATCACAGCATTTGCATTAAAGGCCAAAGTGATCTATCCCATCAACCAGAAATTTAGGGTAAGGTTGTAGATTCTACTTGTAAAAATTAATGACAATCATTCTGTGTCAAAGTAAATTGCAGAGTCAAGTAATGGAAGAAAATTTACTGCCTATCTGCTTAATAGGGATCTTTCCTTTTTTTATAGTCCATTGACTCAGGGCTTATTCTGTAAGGTATCAGCTGCTTTCAGCTGCCCCTGAAACCTGCAATGTTTTACATGGTGTCCAGTCAATTTTCACTGTATTTAAGAGAGCATGTCTGCCCCTTAACATTAATGGAAGTTGGATCTGTCTAAGGAGCCATAAGAAAAACACCACAAGGATCTAAAAGGAAGAGAGGAAGCATGCACTCTGCAACTAACTATGGCAGAAGAATGCTTTCCTGGGCAATGCAAAACCTTTTTGTATATATGGACACACTTGCTGTGTATACTGTTTTACAACACTGAAAATTGATGTGATGTTTGTCTCCTTATTGAGTTGTATTAATTGACCTTGTGACTCTCCTTTGACTTGTAGCCTTTGGCAGATGGCTCATCCAACCCATCTTTGCATGAGAATCCAAAGCAGGCAGTTCTGCCTAATCAAGTGGTGGAGACATCCATGTCAGGCAGCCTGGGATCCCTGAGCCAGGGAGACAAAGAGGACTGTAGCTCCTCCACAACAATACATTCCACAACAAGCGATGACAGGTTTCAGGCTCGAGCCTTTCTGAAGGTGGCCAGCTTCCCTGAAGTGCTGACATGTGAGAGGTAAGCAGAAAACCTGCCTTGTTTGGTCAGTTCCTGTGTTTTTAGGACAGTCACTAAAGGTGAAAGGCTGGGCATGAATGCACACAGTCACCACATCAGGACAGGGTTATCTGCTTATAACCCAAAAAACGTTGTTGGGAGATTAATACATTAAGCTGTTGGAAGTAATCCTGTTCTTTGTGAAATTTTGGGAATCAGAACTGGCCAAAAGCTGTCTGATAAAAGGTGTATCACTGTTAGGACAAGGAGATGTCTTTGTTACATCTTGTATGCTCAGTGTGCTGGGGATGGAGCTCTGCGCTGTGCATTGACATCTCACACTGCAGATGCCCTGAGAACATTCAGTGGTCTGTTCTCTCTGTTTTAATGGGATCTGCTCATGTCTTACTCTGGGAAAACAGTTCCTCTGATGAGGAACAGTGCTGATGAGCAGGTGGAGGTAATGGAAATGGACTGCCACCTCTGATTTCCTTTCAGCTGCCCCATGGCAAGGTACCCCTAGATGAATACATGTGTCTACACTCTCATTAGCAGGAACAAGAAAGTCATATTTGTGTTCCAGGCACTGGGAAAGGTGCTAGCAATGAAGAGTGTTTACAAAATATCCACTCTTACTATGGCTGTTTCAATTTCAAGCTGAGCTTTCCCTGGTTGTATCCACTCATGCCCATGTTCTCCTTGTCTTTTTCTAGAGGAAACTGCAGCACCAACTTAAAAGTTTTATGTTTTGTGTACTTTTACATACAGAAAACTTTTCTGAAAAAGGAGGCAATGTAGAAATAAAGTGACTTCACTTCTGTTTTGGGGCAGTGTTTTTAGGAGTATCTAGTGGTTAAATGAAACTTAGATTGTGTTGTCTTTTTGTGGAACCATCATTTAGACTGCTATTAATGCATTTTTAATCTTTGTTTTAGTTTTGATGTTAAGCTCTGCCTTTGCAGTCTTACTTTACAAGATCTCATGCTTCTTGATACTGACCTCAGAAAAGAAAAATATGTGGTAGGTACTTATATCTCATTTATAGCTCATTGTTTTGAACATCTTAGTTGAATATTAGTTTAGGGAATAACATAAACAGCTGACTATGTGAGATATTGTGCAGGAGAGTTGCATTTCCACATTATTGTCTTTTTTTTTCCTCCTATGCTGCATATATATGAGCTTCCTAAGGAAATAAAATATGATGAAGTATAGTGGTCTGTGAAATACCAGTATAGCAAATACAAAAAATTGGTTTTAAACATTACTTCAGAGAATAACATACAGCACTTGAGGCTCATAAGAAGTAATAAATTATTTAACAGGTGAGCTTGTCTTAGGGACAAACTTGCTTGTTTGTGTTTTGCGACTCCAAAGACTTAAAGCTTTTGGAATAAAATGGAAAATTCAGTTCATCTGCATCAGTACCATTGTGGTAAGTACAATAGTTCTGAATTTTTACAATTGTGGGATTAAGGTACCATTTAAACCATATTGCATCAATATGACCATGCATCAAGTCACAGCATCCAAAACTGACAAGGAAAAGAAAAGAAAAAAAAAAGTACAATTAAGGCCATGGGATATTCAGTAATGATTGTTTGTGGTGCCTAGCTGTGATCAGCACCATTACTGTTGCTGAGGTTTAGCTCAGTAAATATGTACCTGGACATAAAGTCCTAACTTTTTCCTCCCCTCTTTTCTTGGGCTCAGTTTAAACAAATTGGTAATTTCTGTTACAATTTACTAAATCCACTGAGAATATTTCAAAGAGTGGCATTTTCTGAACAAATTTCTACACAACCCAAAGGAGGAAACAGGAAAGTAAACCTGGGAAGCAATTTCTTATCTTATTGTGGGTGGATTATCCATGTCTAGTTAGATGAGAAAGGGAAATTGTAGTCAGATTCCAGAAGGAAGTTTAGCTTGATTACAGAAGGTTGAACTTGATGTCAAGGTTAATAATCAATTTCTAAAGGAAGGTAAGTAGCAACATAGTGATGTAATCACAGAAACACAGAGAAAATGAGCATTTAACATGCTTTGTGGCCCACCAGGAATCACCACAAAAAACTTTGACCATTAGCTGAATATTTAAGTAGCTTTATATTTTTTGCCAGAAGGAAAAAAAAGGGAAAAAATAAATCAGTCTGAGAATAATTTCTTCCTTTCCCACTCTGCTTTCTCTGATTTCAGTCTTTCTTGGCATCAAATCTAAGGAAATACATCCTTTTCTATCAGTCTTCTCCTGAGCCCTTTTTTTTTTCTTTTTACTGTCTATGGTATCTTGGTAGTGTGTTCAAAACTTGACAAACTCCTGTCCAAAATATTTGCAAGTGGGATCCAAAACATGACTGCTATATGGCTTCCTCTTCTATTGGGCTCTAGTTACAATATGTTTTCCAGATTTTGCTCACCTGATGTATTGGCTTCAATAATTGTTTCTATATGTAAATATCTACTTATATATATTTTTTTATATGTTTCACTCTGGCAAGTTCTGCATCATCTTGTTTTCAAGATTATGAGAAACAGGCAGTGGCTGTTAAACTTCATGTTTTTTTGTTTCCACACTGGAAAATGCTGCAGCAGTTATTAATGAAGTGAATTAATCTTACTGAAACTCTAATTGAGGCAAGAGGGGAAAAGGTTAAGCAAAAGTTTTCCCAGTGTTAAAAAATTCAAAAACATATTTTTGAAGACACTAGTATTACAGTCTTTAAAAAAAAGGCACACAAATGGAAAATAAGTATTTTTCTTGCAAGAGAAGCTAGCTAGAACTTGAGGTAGTTTCTTTTGGGTTGTATATAGAAATGTTTGATGTATTATGTGGCTGACTGCAGTTGAAGTCAAAGTAATGAGTCTTTGGTATCTTTTGAATAGTTAATATCTTCCAGTTTAGGGGTTCATTAAACTTTAGAAAAATAGGCTTTGTACTTTCAAGTGATCAGCATTTTCTCCAGCCAAGAATAGTTTAAAATGTGTCTGTGTGGTTACAAGGATATATGAGATTAGGGATTATCTGGATTATCTTCCAGTATCTCACTGTAGCCAAAACCAGAGAATTTTTCACAGTGGAAGTACTGAGAGTCGCTGATGATTTACCTGTTAATTTATCTGCTGTTTCTCTTATGATTTTGCTCTCTGGGTGATTTATATCAGCCAAAGTTATCACAAAGATCTCCTTACAATGACAAACAGGCACTTAATCTGGGTGTTGTTTTCTTCCTTTTAAACAGATGTTTATTCAGATTTTCAAGATATACCTCACAGACTTCCATCGTAAAAAGAAGATTACTGATGGTTTGTTGAAGAAGATCCTTTTAAATCAGGAAAATGTAAGTGGGTTTGTTGGTTAGTGTTTAAGACCACACAAAATAAGAGTTAATTTTATTCCCACAGCAGGCCATTTCATCTATTCCTTTTGAACAGCCATGTCATTTGTAATCTATTGCTGAAGAAAATGCAAAGAAACTCCTTTGTTAGTTGATTTTCTACATTACCTTGTGTGCTTTTCCTCTTTGTTGCTGTATGAAGTGATCTATGTAATCTGTTAAACTATTTTGTAGTTGAATCCGTTTAAGCAGACAGAACATTTTGAACCTTATTCACTCGAATTTAATAGTTTCTAATTATCAGGAGCTTTGTTTGGTCCCAGATATCTTGCTGATAATAAAATAGCAGGAAATAAAGTAGCAGTGTGATGCTCAAGGCTTTCATCATGGAAAAATATACTTATTTTCCTCATAATCCTTTTTTCCTTCATGTACTTGTATTGTAGTCCGCATGCCACTTGTGAACTGGAAGACATTTATTGACAGTCAATGTGCATTTCAGGTAGAGTCACAGTACTATTGTTAAGGTTATGAGAAGGAACAAAAAGCTTTACAAAACTATAGAAAATGGGAGAGCTATTGTTTCCACATTCCAGTTTAGAGTCACAGAAAAATCTGGATTGAGAAGCACATCTCAAGATTGTCTGGTCCTGCCTTCTGTAGGAAACTTTGTCTTGTGAAAGGTTATCCAGTGCCCTGCCAATCCAAGTCTTGAATGTTTGTACTGAGAGCAACCTAATCACAGCAACAATTATGCTTTTCTTACGTGTAGATGGAATTTCACATCTGGACATTTGTCTATCAGCTCATGAGCTCTAGTAGTTGAATACTTTGTGCAGTCTCACAGTCTGTGAATTACTATAAGGAATCTCTGTAGTTGTACCCTATCATTTATATCAGAAGGTATTTTGCCTTAAAGCACTCTTCTGCCTTAAATCCTCAGGTTTTATATTCAAGCTTATAGTATTTACTAGATGAAAAGTGAGATTAGATGTGCAAAATCCTTTTACTGGTGGTCTTCTGGTAATGACTTCAAATTATTAACAGAGCTAATCTAGAACAGGCATGTTTCCTAATAGAACCTAATCCTCAGTGAAGTCTGATGGCATCGGTGTCCTCATGCTCCTAAGATGCTGCAAGACAAGGACTAAATCCAAATAGTTAGATGCAATAATTGCCAGAGAGTCCAGTTGTTTAAGTGCCAGTATGGTGTCCTATGTGATGGAGAGAAAGATCTTGTAAACCTGATAGTCTTAGAGGTGAGATATCGTACAAGGAACAAGGCTGGTTACAACCACCATGTAAAAGAGATGTTACATGTTTTATTGAAGACAGTATTTTCTACTTTTACTTATGCATCATAAAAATGTATGGGATTTTGATGAAATTGTTAGTGAAGCTTGTCAAACTCTACTTACATTTCTTTAAGGGTATCATGTTAATGCATTGATAGCCAGAAGTGGATGGTATTAGAAGTCAGTGCTTGCTGTGTAAGGCATGTTGCAGCGAAGGAGGAGTCACCCTTTTTGGTATCAGCTTACTAAGCAATGGCAGCAGACTAGTATTTGTCAGCAACATCAACTTTCATGAAAAATCATCCTGGTTTCTAAAGGACTGAAAAACTGTGAAACCTAATGTAATCATGCAGCCTATAATTTGTCCCTTGTGAGCATTACAGGTGTGTTCATCCATGTGTGTTCATCCAGCACTCTGCAGGAATCACTATCTAATTAACACCTTGATACTTATCTGAGCTTTTAAACACAGCATGTGCACTCATATCAGCCATTTGAGATGGGGCACATGCAATAAAAATAAAAAATATTTGTAGATAGATTCCAGGAGTTTTTAGTGTAAAAGCTCATGAAGCAGTGTTTACTAATGAATTCAGCAGAGATGGACTACAGTCTTGACTACTCACATCCTAGTGGAAATGAATGTATTTGTATTAAGTTTGCTTCAGAACTGCCATATATCTGGAGATTTCCTTGCTTGCTACAGAAAGTACATTACCAAGAGACAGAACTTTCTGAACATTCCTGTTCAGCTTCCTTAGCCATGAGCCAGAACTGACATACAGATTCACTCCCAAATTTAGAAGTTATGTCTGTTTTTCTGTTTAAGAAATCACTTGATTTTTTTTCCCCCAGGATTTTGAAGAATTACAGAAACAACTTGAATCTAGACTCCAGAATACTGAAATGTCAGCAGCCCGTAATTCAGAGTTCCAGACTCTAGAAGACCTAGAAAGGAGGGAAAGGGAATATTCCGAGCACGTAATAGATAATGTAAGTTCTAATTTTTTCTAAAATTTTATTTTAATGCTATTATTTTGATGGGGAGTTCTTTAGTGCAATCGTTTTGTTGAGTATTCCACAGTTAGTATTTTTTATGTGTCCTGAAAATATTTTTCTTTGCCCCAGCAAAATATTTCCAACTCCCTTTGGGTGTGAATATGTTTTTATAGATAAAACATTTTTTATGCTTTTTGTAAAACACTACTGTTTTATCAGCTGAGAAGTGTCTGGTGCTTGTCTGATGATAAGATTTATTTCAAGCCTATGTATAGCCTGATTTTTAGGAATGTTATCCTTGCACCTTGCTTTTATCAAGGGAGTAAGGGAGTAATAAGAGCCTACAATTTTTTTCCAGCAGAAAGAAGTACTAAGACTATAGTTGCTGGGCAATGTTTTAGTATGTTTTTTTAATTTACTTCAGCAAAACCTTTTTCTTTAGCAGCTTTCTGCATGAGAATATATTTGCATTTTTTGATGTGAAAATACAGTTTGATAGCAGGCATTTGGGTTTTTTTTTCCTCTAAAGTAGGTTCACTGTGTCAGTATGGCTTTCAGGCTAGAAAACTGGAGCTTAAGAATATTCTATGTCCTGTTCTCCAGTAAACTGAGTCCCAACCCTGTTTTTGAAGTTTGAGCAAATTGACTGCTGATGAAAATGAGAGAGTGACAGCTCTGTGAGCTACCTGTGCTGATTGACCGTGGCACTTCAGCCCTGGACCAAACAGCCCATCATCTCAGCCTTGGGCCTTTTTCATACAGGAGTTAACATTTTTTAACGTCTGGTGCTTAAGTGCTTCCCTGGGAATTTTCTCTGCTTTCTCTGAGCCCTTCGCTTTATAGTGGAAGTCCTGGTAACATTGGAACATCTGTGTCAAGTTTCTTTTGCACTTTAACTTTGCTCAGTGGAAAAAATGATTGTTTAGAGTTTTCCAGAGTTAGTCATGTAAAAATAATTGCTGGCAACCTTGCTGAGCAGCATGAGGCATTTATTCACCAGCAGCGACCATCCTTCAGTGGGTCTGTCACTCTTGTGCCTGCAGATGCTTTTCGTTGTACTGAAAATAATTTCCCTCTATGCAGATTTGTATAGCTCTGTACCATGAACTAACTAATCCTGTCTTCCTCTGAGAATATAAAGGGGTTTTTGCCATACTCACAGATGCCATAATCACTTTTTTTTTCTCTGAAACTCATGGGTACTTAATAGAAATTGTGGTGATGGATGAATTTTTTACCTTCATGTGTACGAGTAATCCCACAGGGCACAGAATATTGACAGTGTGCACAATCATGTTTGTGGAATCAGAACCTAAAACTAGGGATTGTCCATACAATAATCTATCAGAATTGGCACATGCACTGTGTTGGCATAAAGTATTTCATTCCAGCCAGCAAAATGCTTATGTAGCCTCTATCTGTGAAAAGCTTTGATGGTGTAAAACAGTAGTGATTTTCAGCTTTTCTTTTTTTTGTAAAAATGTTGTTTGACTAGAATACCTGCTCCTACAGTTAAATAAACCTCCCAGAATAAAAGGGATGCAGTTTATCTTCTGGGTTTTTAGTATCAATACAAAAAATATTATAGGCTTTTATAGATGCAATATGTAGAGAATTAACAAATTCTTAGCTACTTAAAAAGAATTACTACAGTTATTTTAAAGGTCAGGTTTGACCTACTGGTTATGTGCCACCACCAATATATTATATATATATAATTTATATATATAAAATACATAATAGTCTCTTTAGCTTTGCAAATTGTTCAATATAACTAATACTGAGAGCTGTCTGACTTATATTTCAGTAGACTCCTATATATGCCTCTTTCTGTAATGAAATACCAGATGATTAATGAGGGAACATGGGTTGTTTTTGATTCATATTCCACAGATGGAAGCCTTCTGGAAGCAGACTGACAAAGCCCAGCAGGATTTTTTGGACCAATCAAAATGCTCAAGTGCCAAAGCAACGAAGATAATGATGGATCTGACTGAGAAGATGATTGCAGTAGAAAGCTTGTTAAGTGAATCTCAAGACTTGCAGGCAATGGTAAAGTAAAAAAGAAATAAAAGTTGAGACAGGTTTAGTCAATCTGAACAGAAAGAATTATGTCAGTGCAGAGTCTGTCAGTCCTGCCTCAGGAGTGATGTAGATTGCTTAATCCAGTTGGTCTCTTTGAGCTTTATTGTAAAGAGCTCAACTTCCATTGCACTTTGGGAAGATTGATAGGAGAATGATCTCTCTGCACTTGAGTTCTACTTCTCAGAATTCCATTTAGCTAGTCATATAAGGAAAAAGTGTTATTAATGCAGATGGTTAACCAGGAGCGAGAGCACGAGATCCAGTCGATGGAGAATTGTTACTGTGGGCATTACAAAATTTTGTTTTCTTTCAAAATATTTATTCCACTTTGACTGACAAATCCTAATTTAAATTTGAGGGTGATTCTATGTGTTCAGTGACTATAATTTGAATTGAAAATTGTTATCAGCTCTTAGGGATATGGTCTGAAGAGGGAAAACTGTGTTCCATCACCAGCACTGTGCTTTATGTTGTGTTAAATCTAACAGATCCTTCCTTGTTTTTTGCACAGGATATGCTGAAGGAGTTACATGTAATTTATAGATTAGCATACATTTAGAATCATTGCAGTAATTTGGTGTATAAACAGATACAGTAATTACTAGCTTGTTAGTTTTGCACTGGAGTAGCTCAGTAGACTGAGCTGGCCAGGTATGAAAAAAGCCTTTGCTGCTTGTCACACTTGACCCAAACTGGGCTGCTGTACAGTAAGTTCCTTCAGAGGGGCAGACTGCAGATAAGATGATCTGGATACAGATACAGGAGATATTCCTGCCTGAACTCAGTACTGTGATGATGCTGCAATCTCATTGCAGAGTTCATTGTAGGTGCATCTCTATTGATTACAGTAGGTCAGAGAATCATAGAATCATTTGGTTTGGAAAGGAGCCTTGAGATCAAGTCCAGCTGTTAAGTTAGTACAGCATTGTCAAACTCTTTCTAACCTTGCAGCACTGTTTAAAGCAGCTGCACTTTCACCCAGGAAATCTTTCTCTACTGTGATCATGAGCTGCTTCTTTAATAGTGCCATAAAAGCTGCTAGGCTGTAGGCAATTACACTAATTTTTAATATATGTATTGAACTCTGTCTGACCATGTGTTTGAAGGAATCACAGCATTATCAGAATCAGGTATATGTCCTCATTTCAAAATAAGTACTGGTGTGCCATATAGTAACTTGAAAAGAGGTCCAGGACTTCCATGTTGTTTTCTGTCCATCTATCCTTCTTGAGTATTTAAGTTTTTTCTGCAAGACTGTTAAAATATTTTCCAGACTTAATGTCTTCTTGACAGCTACAAATAATGAAAAACACCAATAATTTTAGATTAGCACTTGCAACTGAACATGCAGTTAACCTACTGCTAGCCTGCACTGACCAAGGCTTCCAGAAGTATTTAAGTACATGAAGATGGTGATTCACATGGTTTTGAGAAGCCTCAGTGGTTTTCTTCGTGTTCTAGGAATCAGTAGTCAAATCAAAGAAAGGAAAATCAAAGAAAGGAAAACACAACTACAGATACATTCTTGGTTTCTAAACAGGACTTTATGTTTGGTTTAGGACATTCAGGAAAGGTTATTCAACTGGGAGCTTATGGTGAAAATGATTGATTCACTGAAGTCCTCTATACCAGAAGAGTGTAAGGGTAGATTAAATACTGTGTCAAATATTCTGGACCACTTAACTGTAAAGAATAATCTTTCAGTCCGACAAAAGGAAGAGCTTCTAACAGACCTGCACAAGGCCTTCTGGGAGCAGCTGGCACATTACAGTAATGGTGAGTACTTAGACTGGAGTTCATGACTTACATGAATTCTCATTGCTTTAAAGAGTAAAAAAAATTACAACTTCAGCTGTATATACCTCTCTATTTTAAAAAGATACTAATGAATTGACCAGGATCAGTTTTATTCTGCAGGGTATATGTTTGGCATGGAAACTTTGACTTCAGGCCTTTTATGTCTTATTCCAGGTGTTACTAGGTACTTATTCTATAGTTCATATAATCTAATTCCATTAATTTGAATTGTACTTGCTACAAGTATTTGTGATATTTGTCCATTTACTGTTCACATACTTGGCATTGCTGGTCATACTGGCTGACATAAGACACTGTCTTAGGATTTCCTGATAGCATGTAAAGCCAGAAGCAGTTGTGCTACATACAAAGCAGTTGTGCTATCACTCTTCTGAAAACATAATGCTAAAGCTGAAGATCTTCCTATAAATCTCTCTTTTCTTATGTCGGACTAAAATACTTCAAAAATGAAGTATTTTCCTCTTCCTTTTGCACCTCTTCATATTGCCTATCTGAAAAATACGCAGTCATAATAAAGTCTAAGCTGACTGACCACTGATTTAAGGTTCTCTCTATGTCATTTTGTATGTTGCCTAATGCCCAGTGTTGAGAAAGATAGCCCCATCTTCTCTGATAGGTGCTGTTTCAGGGCTCAGTGCCTCCCATCAGCACTCACAGCAAATAATGGTAAACATCTAGCCAGAAGGAAAATAATGCAAACCACTTCAACTCAATTTCCAGAACCATTTCTGCTATTTTTGGACACATTTAAAGAAAATTGTCAGAGCAAAATGGCATTAGGTTTAGAGTTCAGTGAACTGAATAGTCAGAATGAATGCAGTCTTGTTGCGGTATATTCTTGCTGCAGTGCTGCTCACTCACTTTGGGCTTAGTGGTGATAATTTGTGCCTTATCTTACAATCATAAATTCACAGAATCACAAAATGGTTAAGGTTGAAAGAACTTCTGGAGGTTGTGTGGTCCACCCTGTCTGCTCAAGCAGGTTGAGCTACTGTTGGTTGCCCAAGATCAGTATCTCCATGTCTCTCTTTACTTGGCTGTGGAGCCCAGAACTGGACACAGCACTCCAAATGTGGCCTAACCAGATCTGAATGGAGAGAAGGGATCCCCTCCCTCTACTTGCTGGCTTATGTTCAACCTGGTGTGCACCAGAACCCCAGGTCCTTTCCTGCCAAGCTGCTTTCCAGCTGGGCAGTCCCCAGCATGTGCTTGTGCCTGGGGTTGTTCCTCCCCAGGTGCAGCACTTTTTACTTCCCATTGTTAAACTTCAGGAGATTTGCATCAGCCCATTTCTTCAGCTTGTCAAGTTCCCTATGCATGGAAGTACAAGCATGTGTGGTGTATCAGCCACTCCTCCCATTTTTTGTGACCTCTGCAGACTTGTTAAATTAGCACTCTGCTCCATCATCCAAGTTTCTGAGCAGAATTGCCCTCTGTATTGACCCCTGGGGTACACCAGTAGGTGCTGGCTTCCAGGTGGACTTTGAGCAAGTTTTCATTCCATCTCACTGCTCATCCATCCTCCTCTCTGTGAGGATCTGTCAGGAGACTGCATTGAAAACCTGCCTGAAGTCAGGGTAGCCAATATCCACCACTCTCCGTCATCTACTGAGCCAATTATTTCATCACAGAAGGTGCTGCAGACTTGATCCTCTTTCAGAACATCTAGCTGTGTGAACAGTTTGCTGATATTCACACATACAGGCATATTGTGATGTAGTTTCTTTCATGGATTTTTGTTTCTAAAACTGTCTATGCCTAGTTCATAGTTTTTACACAGGTTCAGCCACTAACATTCTTTAAGCATATATGGTTGTCTGTGGGTGATTTTTCCTTCTTTTTGTCAACTTTTACTTGTTCCAAAGCAAAAATACCTCTGTCAAGGCCTTTTTATGCAAAGTAGGTTTTTATAGTTATATATAACTATATATTATAGTTGGTACATCCTGTGCAGAAGAACATTATCAACCTCCTGGTTTTAGATAGAACTGAAACATGCTTTAAAAAAATTATCTGGAGTGCAGCATTTATTCCAATAGAGCCTTATGTTGACCTTTCTTATGAGCTTCTAAATACAAAAGTTAAACTGTACCTATAATTCACAAACAGAGCACAAAGCCAGCAAGACTGTGCTCCTAGGGTACAAAATAAGGAAATAGTAAAGAATCAATAGTGTTTAAAAGTAAAACACTGCTACATTTATTTAAGTGATATTTTCATTACAGGCTTTCCTGTACTTTTGGTGCACCTTCAAATGTTCCATGAGTGCCTCATCAGCCTGTAGATAAGCACAACAAATTAGCATGGAGAATAAATAACATTCTTAATGCTGCAGTACTGTGCTCCTTTTGTTTCTCTACAAAATAATTTCTCTTAGTTAAAGCAGCTTGGTGTAGAGGCAGAACAGCAGCCACAGGTAACTGTTCTTTTTAGCTGCTTGTGTCAGGAGTGTAGTACTGCTCTGGGGCAGGGTAACTGGGGGAAATTAGTAAAATTCTTCTTAGGTGGACAGGCAATGAGACATGAAGTGGCAGAACATTTAAAGCAGTGATTGCACTCAGCAGCCCAGGATGCAAATAGACTCGTTAATTTATATATCACTTGGAGCTACAGGGGGAATGAAGTGGGGAGGAATTTAGTCCCACATTAGTAGCACAAAATTGGAGGGACCTTGACAACTTTTACTGCAGGTTCTTGGATGATTCACTTTAGAAGTCTGGTATGTATGGGCTGCATGCCAGTTCAAGCTAATCTGAACTAGCACTGCTTTAGACCTTTTCTTCCCACCATATGTTACTGCCCCTGTCCTTGCAGCAGCATTTGCATATCTTCAGTTAGGTAATGAGACACTTACCGACCTTCCTGAAGCAGGAGGGGGAGGTTTGGGTGCTGCATGAGGCAATCTGTTTCTTGGACTAACACACTGCCTTTGCATAAAAAGCAGCACCAGTGAAAGGGAGGGTGCAGGATGGTAACAGTCCAAAAACCTGATAGATTTAAGTGCCATGTAACAATTTAGAAGTTCACATCTAAAAAGGCCATCAGGGTAAGAAGCAAATTTCAAATCCTGCATGGTGATTACTTGCCTATTTCACTCACTAACAGATCTCCGTGAGCTTATGTTGTGTGACAGTAGCAGATGCTGCTTTCTCCCTGTGGAGTTGTGGTGCCTAATTGTTTGTGGTTTATGTTCCAGAGTGCATGCAACAAAGTAAAGACCTGATCTGGAAACGGCTGGAGTGCCGTGCGAAGAAGAAGGAAGAGTTCAAACGCAGACAGGAAGCTGAACGTGAGAGTCTCCTTAGCAAAACTTTTCCTACTGAAGATGTTCATCATTTTCTCAAGGTGAACAAGTAAAAGCTTATTTTCCCTGTTCTATTAGTTTTTAAAGCCAAATGTATTGCAGATTTCTCCCAGTTCTGTAAAACTGGGAATTTAGGGTCCTTGTGAGAATCATGTGCGGTAGCACAGGTGGGCAGGGTCAGAACCTCTGCTGCCATGGCTTTTCCTGCAGCATTGGTGTTGGTGCATTGGAAGAGAATGCCAATGGGGTTAATGCAAAATTGCATGTTTCGTAGAAAACATCTTTACTTAAGTACTGTGAGTTGCTTCAAGACAGGAAATACCTGGAGGAAAGTATCCAGCCTGAATTACAGAAGAAAACAGTCTGCACTGATCTAATTGCTTTTCTATGAGTGGGGTTACTGAGGCTCAAAAGACTTGCCAAATTTCAGAGAAGTAGAGGAAAAACTAATTATGATCTCTGGCAGGATGCCTTAGAGAAGGTTTGCAATTGATAATTTAATATGGTATACAATGGCCAGTGTAACGTTTTTGTGCTCATATTTTCTATAGAGATTTGTTATTATTGTTCCAAATGAATATACAAAATCAGAGTTCTTGGCTGTAAATGCTGAGAGCTGCAAAATTTGAGTAACTGCTGACAACTGCAAACCCAAGTTATTAAGAATTAAAAAAAAATCAATACTCAGTTTTTGTGAAAGTAAATAATTTAAGGTGAAACTGGCTACATCCAGCAGCATTAAACTTTTGATGAAATCTAATAACGTAGATAAAATTACTGTATGAGAAGACCCAGATTCCATCTGCAGCAAACTATCAGAATTTATTGGTCTTAACCCTGCAATTTTGCACCATGGGGCCATATTCTTTAATTATATTGTATGAATTGGATAAAGCAGTTACTGTTTCTTATGCACACTTACCTGGCAACACCTCACTCCAAAACGACTAGAGCACTTTTTGTATCTTTGGCTTTTCATAACTTGAGACAAATAATTCTGTCACATTTTTGTAGCCAGTGTACACTTGTGAATGTATTTTCCTTTTAGACACCATTGGACACTCTTGGACACATCCCAGATTCATTGAACAAAGCTTAAAAATTTTGCTGTAAGACCCCTTCCCTACAAAGGTACAGCCACACAGCTTTGTGCAAGAGATGCTCTATTCAGTGCACCTGATGAACAGAACATTAGTCTAGAGTTTAATTAAGCCCACTCAACACCTTTCTGACAGGCTGAGCAGGGAGGGGCAATGTGCACTTCATGCTGCAGGACAGAACACAGCTGAGTTTTAGGATTATGAAATGCCTGTGTACAAATTATGAAAGTCAGAAATGTAAGCCTTTCTGCTGCACAGTGAGAAAGTCTTTTGTCCCAGAACAGATGGGGTCTTAAGTGTAGAAACTCTTCAAAGAATAAGAAAAATTTGTACCTGCAGCTCCCATGGTTTGACTTAAATAGTACAGTAATTACTTTGGGAGAACAATCCACTTGGCACTGAGGAGCTATTTTAAGTTTGTTTCATAATTTCACAGCCAGCCCAATAGTAAAAGAATTGATTACAAAGCCTCACCATGAGCCCAGAGCTGTACCCACCAAAAACACTTCTTTTCTCTGCCTTTCCCCCTTTATCTCATCAAGGGCTCACACCACCATGGTAGCAGCCTTGCCAGTAACTGACCTTACTGCTGAATTTTAGGTGGTTGCCAATTATGATGGTGTATTTTGCAACAAACTTCATTCACATCAGATTGCTCTGCACACAAGTAGGGTGGTAACAATTGAGTTGATGCAGATCTGATTTTTTTTATAAGACAGAATGAGATATATAGTAAAGGTTGGAGTCCCTATATCCTTCTTTCTCCTTCATCTGTGTTTCTGTTGGAAAAGGAGCATTTTAATTTTGTCTTTTACTGGTAGGGAATGATCAATGAATGATCAAGGAATGATCAATGAAGAACACAAACCATAAAGTGTCAGTTACAGTAACCCAGTCTGGCTCTGCCTACCCACGGTGGAAATACAAGTTATAGCAGTTAATTTGTCAAGTTCTATCATAAAGTATGACTCCATGACATGTGTGAGTTTTCAAGTCTACCTCTACAAGAATGCTGAAGCATTTATGGGCACTTTGGTTCTCCTTAGCAGAGCTCTATTGACATACCTAATGAAGAAAGCCATATTTACCATGGGAGTGAAAGGGAGCACTTGGCAGATTAAATCAAAATCTGTAATACTTATGTGTAATGCTACTCAGTAGTCTGTAAATTGAGGTAGTCTTTGTCTGTGAAATACAATTTTCCATGAGTCTCCCAACACATCCACAGTCACAGTCCTTGCATGAAGAAAAAAAATTCATCCCTCTTAAAACTGTGACCAAGGACCAAGTCAGGACCACATCATAGACAGCCTTTTAGGAATCACCATGGGTCCTGGTGACCCAACCCCAGTGCAAAAGGCCTGTACAGTGGGATACAGCTGTAACTCAGGTGTCTCATGGCGATGTCAGGTGGCTGTACTGTACTTCATAGTAATGGCTGTGATGTAGTGATATTTATACAGTGGAAGGCAGGTTTCAAATCAGATAACTTCATATGTTTTCTAGTAGTATTTACATATTATTTAACCCCATGTTGCTGAGGCTAAGAAATTTTATACTCAAGACTGGATAAGCTCAAATTAAAATGGTAAGGCAAGTTCCATTTCCCTCTGAGTCATGGTTCCAGGTAAACAATTACTGTTGTAGTGATACATGGGAAGAGCATCAAGGAAAAAAAGGGAAGGATCACAAGAAACTATTAAGATCTTCTCTGCTATTTAAATATACCTACTGTGTTTCTGTTTTAGGCTTACCATGAGCTGATGGAGAAACACTGGCAAGCACAGTGGGATCTGGAGGAGGAGGATGACTGTGAGAGCACAGAGGCTGTCGCTGATCTCTACAAGGTGCCACTTCTAGTGATAAATGTCATTTGCTAAATTAATTTTGAAGACTGTCTAACCCCACTACAGTGTCAGGCCTTGGGGAAGATTGGGGAATTGCAGGAAGGATCACCTCCAGGAATTACAGCTCCAGAAAGCTGGGCTGATGATGCAGAAGTTGGAGGCAGGACAGTCTTCCATATTAGCTTGCCTTTTCCCGTATCTTTCCAAAACACTATGTTTCCTAACCTCATGTTAGTCAGAAAATGTCTGCATGGTCTGCCAAAACATGCTGCCCAGGTGGCTGACAATGTTGCAGTAATGTTGAGAGCATACAATGTTATTACTGCCAGGAGGGAGATTTCATTAATGTGGCATAATTATCTCTTCTGCACTGTTACTGGATGATACTATTCTAAGTGAACTTCACTACATCTCCAAAGACAATCTTCTTATTCGTTTCTCACAGAGAATTTTTTTATTCTAGTTAGTTCCATGAAATAGGTTCAGATCTTTGGTGTAATGTTTTAACACTTCTTTTTTGTTACTGATTTGGAAAATTCCAGGTGCTTCATGCTTTTGCATCATCTTTAATTATTTTCTGTCTATGCAGAAAAAATATGATAACATGATCTGTCTGGTGAAGCCCAAAACCATAGTCAGTAGTGACCTTTAATTAGGCTGGAACTAATCACTTTCAGCTCAACAGGATCCTTGTCATTATTAATTATGACCAGATCAGGATATTGTGGAAACTTGTGGTCCCTATCACATATGGCTAATATACCCATACAATCTTAATTAGCAGTAGTCCATATGCATTTTTTCAAATTCATTTGATAAAAAAATGAAGTCAGTGAATCAGAGTAGATTAAATGTACAAAGCTGTGTAATGTAGGAAAAATCAACATGTTTGCTGATATTACTGTGCTCAGTTCATCATCTATAGTTACTAACTTCTCCATCCCATTCCTCAATTCATGTGAAGTCTGGAGACTAAACAATTTTTTTTTTAAATCTACACAGTTCCTCCTCATTTATGAAATTATATTGCTTTCCTTTATTGTGTACTCTACTTTAGTAACACTAAGACAAGACTGAAAATCCTATGTCTTTCAGTACTAAGCTAAGTTTTCTTTCCCACTAAAGAGAAATTGGTTTGGCTAAATTAGGTTTTTCTAGAATTGCCAGGTTGCCGGGAGAACTGCACAAACTTGAATTCTGCCAGTTCACCAAGCTCTAGGCCATTATATTACATATTACAGCTACTCTCCTGTGTCTAGATCCAAACACTGCCAGACATGAAAAGCTGCAAGTAATGTGATTCAACTGGCATCTGTTAAAGGAGGGTCCACAAATCTTTATTTCCACTTTCTTTTTTCTGCAATAAAATATTCTTACTGTGATATTTAATATAATGAGCAACTACACTTTCTCCCCTTAACTCCAAATACAGATCCTATGAACTGTTTTAAAAGAGGAGGCTGCTTTTGAATATACCTTATAAGCTAGAAAGAAGAGATAATACAAATGAGCATAGCCCCACTGAAGGTAAATGGGGCTGTGCTGACTTCTGCAGCTGAGGACAGTGCAGTGGTTACATGTTTTCCATAGCCAGGGGCATAAAAGCAAAACTAGACTTGTTGTTAAAGGAAGGAGGTGCATCTCACAAACACAATGCTTTTGCTTCTCTCTCTGCTCCACCACACACCCAGAGCAGAAGTGGAGCAGGTACAAGCACAGGTCTTTCCCTGGGCAGCAGGACTTCACCTCTTCACTTAGCTGCTCCAGTTTTGTCATAGGAAGAAAATGCAGGGTAGCAATGGGGAGATTTCAGAGATTTGAGATCCTCCACAGTGCAGTTGTGTGACTGCAGCTCACGTAGAGTTAAACAAGCAGGCATTAACAAGCTGGGTACCAGCGAGCCTCACATGGCAGCATCAGCTCTGTGCTACAGATCTGTGTCCCCACTGGGTTTGGACTTTGTAGAACCAGCTGGTTTGGGCACTTGTGTAAACACTGCAAAGCCTGATGTTGCCTTTCCAGAAGATCTGCACTCCCTGAAGCTTAACTGACAGTCATTTGCCTTGCAAATGGAGAAGCTGAAACACGATCTCAATGAAAAAGGTGATGTTAAAATTTAAGGAAAAGGTCACCATGTGGCTGAACGGGTAACCAGTGAGTATTCTCAGGACAGAAGAAAAGGTGTTACTAACCTCTAAGAGCCACTCCCTTGTGGAAGATCCTTAGTTTGTTCCCACAGTGCTCTTCTAAGCCCTTCTCAAATTTCTATGCCTTTTCCATTTTTTCATTTTTCACCTTTTAAACAGATCAGGATAGACTTATATAACCCTCTAGCACTAGGGAAGTCTGTACTGCTACAGTACATGGAAGAATTATCCAAATTGGTGAATAAATATGTAAAAATTCAATGATCTGGAAGCTGACTGTGTTTGCATAGAATAATTGAGTAGGTTTGTTTTGTGTACGCATGAATAAATCAATTAAAATGATTTAACCAAGGTCAGTGGAGTCTGTTGATGCCTGAAGTGAATGAATGAGTTATATTTGGAGGACTTTCAGCCACACTACTGGATTAAAATAGTGTGCTGTAGGTGAATAGTCTTGTGTCTAGACACAGGCTCCATAACTAATTTTTGAAACGTGTGTGAAAAATGAGGGCAAATTATTTTGATTATCACAGTATATCATAACTGAAGGAAAAAATGTGCAAATATAATTGGATGGATCAACCTAATATTTTCTTGAACACGGTCTGCAGAATGATCCTGTATAGAAGGGATTCTGTGCTGGTTTTACCATTATTTTCTATTACATGGCAGCAGTAATGCACCACCCACCCCACTCCCTGCCCCAGTACATCCAGTTCTGTTTCCCTTGAACAGGTTAATGGCTAGGTCAAACCTGTCTCAAGTTTAACATATCAGATAGTCACCAACCTTGAATATTTTCCCTCTTTTTGTTGTTGTTGTTGTTGTTGTGTGAGCTACACGTGTATTTCAGTAGGGAAAGGAGAAGTGAAGAGGTTGGGGGGATAACACTGTTATTAAAACAGACATGCAGATTGCACAGAGGAAATCAATTAACAGCTAGGAATTACATAGTACGTGGTAAGATAGGTCTTTTTCTTCTGCCTTTATTTCAAAACCATAAAAACACAATTTATTCTCATTTATAATTCCCCTTTGCTGATAGCCATTCACCAGAATGTTATTTCATTTGGCTTGACATGGGAATAAAATGCACAAGAATTTAGACTAAAAGCTATTAAGTCATGAGTATTATCAATAGGCAAGGCAGTAGACATAATTGTGAGTTTGAGGAAAAGTATTTGATTTTTTCTATTGTTAGTAAAAGGGAAAAAAATATTTTTTATAAAAAGTAGAGATTCTCTGAGACTTGGTCTTTCATTACTTTCCATGTGTAATTTTGTTAACATGAGATATGGTTAGGGATGCTGCACTGCATTTTTGGGTACCAAGAGCTGGCATCTTTTTAGGGGGAATCAGTCAGTTTGTCTCAGGTGGAGATCTCTATCAAGAGACCTCCACCTCAAAGGCTCACTTTTGAAATTTTTGCCCTGTGACTTACCCCAAAAATACAGCATCATCTAATAGATTAAATCTGTGAACTCATACCATGAGAGCCCATTCTAATTCTGGGTTTGGGCACTATTAGGTTTGTTTTGGTTGCTTCAGTCAAAGCTGATACAAGATGTCTGATAGGGGTAGCCTTCATTCTGAAGTCATCCTCTTACCTTACTGTATAAGAAAATGGATTTTACCACTATACAGATTCACAATTGGCTAATAGTTAGATCTCATGAACGATGTAACCTTGTCTACAAAGGCATATTTCTAAAAAAGGAGTTCCAACAGAGAAGATTGGAACTGCCTTCTGGGTAAATCAAAAACCAGTGAGGGGGTAAGACTGAAATTTCAATAGACCTCCATTTTAAATGTGTGGAAAACAAGTAGTGGAGCTTTTTTATTAACTTGTGCTAAGAATGACTTCAATGTCACTGTGCTGTTTTGATGTTAGGATGCTTAAAATCCAGTAGACATTTTGTTTTCCAATTGACTTTCCAGAATTCTTCACATGGAAGAGAGAAGTACGTGCAATCAGCTTTTCCCTGTTTCCAGTGGTGTATCTTCTGAGTGTATGTGGAGTATCTTCTGGTGGCCAGTGGTGTGTGTGTCCAGTGTCCCAGAATTTTGGATGTATTTATGGGATGTATGATCTGAGTATTGAATCTCTGTCCTTCCTAAGATACAGTATGGTTTGGGAGATGAATCTCTTACCCCCTAACCAAGTGTCCTAGCCACTGAACTTCTGGGGGCACATGCAACAGTGTTCCACAGCTTTGATCAGATACTTAATTCCTTCAATAAAATGTTCTATCACAAGTTAACAAATAGTTGTACAGTTGCCTCCTTGAGGCATATATACTTTTCAGTGGCTGGCATGTAAAATAAACTACAACCATTGTTGAGGCATATATACTTTGTTGAGGCATATATACTCCTTGAGGCATATATACTTTTCAGTGGCTGGCATGTAAAATAAACTACAACCAGCCTTTCTAAATACATTTTCCTGCTTCACAATTTCATCTATATGTAGGAACCTTTTAATCTTTTAGGTTTAAGGGGGAGAATTAATATTGTTCTTTGAGTGAAATCTGATAAGCTTTGCATTTCCCCAGGTTTTTGACAAAATTATATATTTACTGCCTTGTTTAAAATTCAGATGCACTCAGCGTTTTAATCTAAGCCCATTTTATTTCCGTGTATACCCCATGGTATTTCTTTATGTATTTCTCTGGGGATTTTTTAAAAAGCTTTGAGATTGACTGCCAGGTACTACAAACAGGTTCATTCAATACTGCAATCAGCTGTTCTGTCAATAGAATCAATTTGAATACATTTCATTAAGTCAAAGCTCTAAAAACAAGAGATGGCATATCAGGAAGCTTGTAAAAAATATTTGTAGAGGCTCTAGTCCAAAAATAAGATCCTGGAAGCAGTACTTTTCTTTCCTGTGAAAAATAACTTTTATAATACATGGTGTGCCATCCCTGCTCACAGACAGACTTTATTGCAGTTTGAAATCAAGTACATTCCTTAGACTACAAATAGTTTTGAACTATTTTGTTAGCTTGAGTCACTGGGTAGAATTCAGCCACATCTGCAATCTTTCTTAAATGTAGACTTAGTATTTCCCCCTCCCAAATTTTTAAAGGCCATTTTGCCACATTTTTTAAGTGCTGCATTAAACAGCATGGCCACTGTGTTGTCCCTGTGGTGTGGCCTCTGGGTACAGCATGCTGTCCTCTTAGGTCTGGCATGCAAGGGCTGCCTGGGCTCTGATGTCCGTGTGATTGTCACTTTTATGAGGTGACATATACAGATAAGTCATTTTGTGGGAACCAGACCTAATCACATTTTTCTTCAGTAACTGTGGTAGTGCCAAAGGTAAGCATACAGTATAATTTGAAGGTGCAGGGGGTACAGGGAGAACAAAATGTCATTGACAGCCAGGAACAAAATACCATATTTTTGTTCTGTGCAAAATATTTCATGGCAAATAACAGAGCTGTGAGCTGTGCTGGGGAAATGCTATCAGTTCCAAAGCAAAATGTGTTCAAAAGGGATTTAGCTGCCATTGTTAAGGAATAGAATTCCTTAACACCCTGCCTGAGATCTTTTGATCTACTGCTGTAGAAATGCCACAGACTCCTCTAGACTCCTTCTGAACTATTTCAGACCCAATAGAGAAATTCTTGTATCACTAAACACCCAGTAAAGGCAAGAGAATTAATATGTCCTGAAAGGCTGGTAAAGTTCAGAGGAGAGATGGTTTAAAGAGATAGAGCCATTATTCTGTAAATGTTGTATGGGATATGTAGATTAGAAGTGCAGTATCTTTGAGTTTATGTTAAATCTGAGAACTTGGAGTCTTGGATTTTAAAATGACAGCAGAAGAGAGAATTCAAGTTAACCATTTGGCATTGCTTTTGGCAAGCTAAGCCAGGCCCACAACTACACAGATTATTAGGATGATATAAATTGTGCCTCTTGTTGTAACAGGAACTTGTAACTATAATAATTAGGGAGTTAGGGCTATAATACTTCAGCACAGGATACACCTATGTAGCAAATGTTCCCCTAGTGACACTGCCATGTCTAGATTGTGAGCAATCACTAGAAATGGGAAGAGTATTATCAGAAGTTGGATATTATGTTGGGTCTTTGGCTACTAATTCTCATCAGTACTCATTTTCAAAAAGCTGTAGTCAAATTTGCAAGAATTCAGAATACTTTGAAATTAAAGAAAGCCAGTGGGAGCTGGATTCTGAAAATCCTGCCTCATTTAAACAGGTAAGAAAGTGGAAAGAGCTGAGATGGCTCATCTCAAAGGTGTAGTGAACATGTTTTTTAGTGTTGTGCCTCAGTTTTATCCATAAGAAGAGGTTACTGCAGGGAGCTGTTAAGCTATTTATTGTTTGTGAAACAGCTAATTAATATGGTGATTAGCATCCTAGAGGGATCATAGGAGGAAAATAATAATTTAGTTCTCAGTGCACAGCTTGTATATTTTACAGTAAATGAGAAATATTAAAATGTTTTGCAGAAATCAATCACTTCAAAGGGTATTTATAAACCTAAACATGGAACAGATAAAGGTGGTGTGAAAACATTACATGAATCCCAAATGTGGGCACAGAACTATATTTCTTATTCAACCTAAATTCTGGTCTTTATTTCTTGTTCTTATCCTTGCACTTTTCTATTATTATTTTCTAGTATTTTGTATTTTATATTTCAATGTCTAGCAGTTAGAATGGAGTCTTACACATTAGACATTATAGCAGTGTTTGCCCCTCCCAAAAAAAATTCCACTAGAACTTCCGTTGTCTGTAAGCTGCAGACAAGCATATTTGACATCTAGATAAATATCCCTGTTTCTGTTGAGAGTTTCTATTTTTTGATCATCTAAGAAATGGTAATTCAATCTGTATTTAAAAGAAGGTAGCATCTAGAAGATCTGACTTGTTTTTTTAACAGGAGTCCTTAAGAGAGTTTCAAAAGTATTATCAGTATTTTAAAGAAAATAAATATATGTGTTTTCAAGAGGGTTCACACTGGTTTGCAATGAAAGCAAGCCCAGCTAGACAGTAAAGCTTCTTGAACTGGTAGGATTATGCAGAACTCACAGAGAAATAGCTCATCATCCTGCAGGAATCCTGCAGTGTCCTTGTGACTTTCCAGTGTGGTTTTGTTCCCTTTTCAGCTGGGAAAGCTACCTGTTCCCACTGCTGCCCAGAAATTATCTCAAATACCACCCAGTTTGCCAACACAGCTCCCATCATCACTGTGTATTTGACAGTGAACCTACAACTGAGTTTTTAGCTTGGATGTCATCTGACTAAATCACCACAGTGCTTCTTGTGAGTGAAACAGCCTCAGCAATTTAAAACTGTTTATATGGGACTAGTTTCATTAAAACCACCAGAAGATGTTTGTTTTCCTAGACTTGAAACTATTCTGCATCAGGAATGAATTTGAATAATTCTGTTCTTCAGGCATTAAAAAGTGTCATATTTTGAAGTACCAACTACTGACATGACTGATGTTACTTTTGTCTAGCTAAAAGCCATAGCATCCTTTTTAATCTTCCCTCTTTCTTCATTTGTTTCATATCAGCACCTGAGAAAATGTGCCTACAAGTTGTGCTACACTGGATTGTTTCCACAGCTACTTTCAAAATAGGTGTTTTTATAACACATCACCATAGCCAGTAAAACAAGATGTTCTTTTCTACTGCAGTCACATGTGAGCAACAGCCAGGGCACAGAGTCTCATGTGCTCTTGCCACTGTTGCATTTTAAATGCCTTGTGTAGCTTGAACCAAAACATTTTGTTGTTCCATCTACAAAACGTGGTCCTTTTAACTCAAGCCTTAGTGGCACTGGATTTTAGCTCTAGGATTTGGACACCAGCCCAGTTGTATTCACATGGTTCCCACACTGGCATCAATCAGGGAACAGCTCCAAGGGGCTGGGAGTTCACTTTGTCACCTGTTTCTCTCTGTCCCTCTCTGTTAGGAGCTGTACTCCAAGGCTTCCAATGCTTTAGCAGAGCTGGTGACGGAGCTGTTTCTTCAGACCCTGCCTGTGGTGACCAGCCTCTCTGTAAGAGAATGTGAGCTTCTGAAAGAGGAATGGCAGGAGAATTTGGTCCCTCAGCTGGAGAAATGGGAGAACCACCGCCAGAGACGGTGGAAGCTTTTCCAGGAACAGCTACTGCAAGAAAAAGAAGTAAGATCCATGTTATGCTTTGAGATCTCAGTGTCTTAAAAATGCAATACAGAAAAAAAAATCAAGATACTTATCTGTGGGGGTGTTTAGTATATAAATATATAGTCTGGTCCAGACACAACTCTAGGCTGAGGAGGAGCAGTTTTATCTGCAGCATGGAGTGGATATGTATGCTGTGCATGTAGGCTTGCATAGAGGAGTCAGAGAGTAATTACTGAACATCTGTCCACAGTGTTTGACAGCTTTGTCAGCACATAAACACTCTCTGGCAAGGCTGCTCTCTGATGTCCTCGACTGTTGGCATCTACAGAAACACTTCAAAAAAAACCTTCACCAGGTCTGTTTGGAGAGGGTACATATAAATACAGTTTCCAGGCAAGGAAGCCTGGCAATGATAAATATTTCTTACTAATTTTTATATATTAATACTGTAATAACTGGAAACATATGATACATACTTTTATAAGCTTACTCTACTCTGCAAAGGTGAAAAAACACACATCCAGCTTTCCTGCTCTGTGTGTGCCCAACATAGGGGGCATTTACTCCAGAGGAGAAAACAAGTAAGTGCTGAGACAGGTGTCTTTAGCATCAGACTGGGGCTCAAATATGCCTTTGGTTTATTCATGCAGTGCTGTGTCTCTGTTAACACTGCTTCTAACACAGCTTAGTCAAAGAAAGGCCTTCTCTATTCAAAGGTGTGTCCTTTCCTAAATGTTGTGTGCTGCAATGTATAGAGTAATTGGAGCTTCTTAAAAAAAAGGTTGGCAGATTTCTTTAACGCTGGCGGAATGGTACTTTCCCTTGCCCTCATTCTCCAAAGTGCCTAGAGAATCCAGAACATTGTTAATGAGGTACTGAGCAAGTCCCTAAGTGTTGCAAACTGCATTAAGGTGTTCAACTTCTTCACCTACTCACATTTAGGATTCTGCTGTAAAACACTGTGATTCAAGAAACTGTGTGCTCCCTACAAAATCTGGTAGAGTTGTTTGCTAACCAGTGGCTTTAGAACACCCTTGGCAATACAAAAGTAAAATTTTTCATTGAAAATTCTGAGACATTTCCTTTTTTTCTTCTATATTTTCCTTAATCTGGAGTTAAGCAACATGCACCTTGCTGATCTTTTTATACTTCCATTATTGTAACTGACCTACTTTGAAAAACAATTTTGTTCTTCTGGTGTCACAGGGCTATTTAGCAAACTAAACTAAACTGTGCTTGGGACCAACCACTGATGCCAGTGGGTCTGCTCACATGCTTAGTTGCATTTGTATTTTCCAGGACTGTTGGCTGGCATTTAGTGTTTGATTTTGGCTTGCTTGTACCTTCAGTGATTATTGAAACAATGTCTGACCTCAGTTTTTAAAAAACTTCTTTTGCCCCTTTTAATCAAGGATTAGGTTAGAATACCTAACTTGTCAAATTTAAGCCTTGCTGTTGATTTTCACATTCATCAAGGGTGCACAAATTGCGTGTCCTTGTATGTGCATGGCCTGAGCAGCCTGGTCTGGTAGGTCAAGTACAAGCACATCTTGTAGCACACAGAGCCCTAAGCAATGTGGTGGGATTCACTGTCACTAAAAAGCACAGAGAAGCAGGAGGTTCTGGTGTGCAGCTTGTGAATAATGTCATGTCAGAGTGCACATTAGGGCACCTCTGCTGTGGCCCTTCCACTGTCCCATTGAAGCTCAGCATTGTTCAGGGCTGCAGAGGATGTGTTTAACAAACAAGACTCATCACAGAGGGGAGACATCTCTGATGTTTTGGCCCAAAAATGCTGTTTGTACATTTCTCTATTGCTATCATAGGGCACACTTTTGAGTGCAAAAACCAAACCCTGGGAATTTTTCTCAAAGGATGGAAAGGATTAGTTCATCTCAGGTGCTCAGCTGCTGTTGTCATAGGTCTTTGGGCAGCACTGTGTGATGGATTCATTGTATGTGAATTCAGTGTTCTGATCATGCCTAAGCATAGGTTATTTAAATTAGAAAATTGGCTTTCCATCACTTTGTGTACCCTGGCATGCATAATGTAAAGCAGATGACTTCCTAGCTGGAAAAAAAATAAAGGGTTTGCTGACATCATTAACAGTAATTACTGAGATACAGAGCTATAGAGGAATTAACTTAGCAATGACAGAGCTCTCGCATTGGTCTCTGAGTCACCAGCACTGCAGCTGGGCTTTATTCAATACAAAAACTTCCTGAGTGGCAGACAGAGCTGTCCTAAGGACAAGTGATTCTGCAGGATAAATTCCAAGAAGAGATAAGAGTTTCTCTTAGTGAGAAATTCATCTTAGGAGTTCCCAAAACAATATTTTGTGCAGGAGCCTAAGCACCTTTTTTAACTTAATGCTTGTGGCTTTTTGGAAAGGATTTGAACTGCTTTGTCTCCAAAGAGAGCATGCAGGGAGATAACTATTCCACCAAAGCTGGTAATATAAAACAGCAGCATGAACATTTAAGCAATAAGCTGACACCTGCGTCCTACAAAAAGGAACACTTGGTTTCCACCTTAAGAAGAAGAGATATTGGACACTTGTGCCAGATGATTATGTCGTTTGGGAGAGCCCATAGATGTTAGAGTTCTGGGTTTGACAAAAGATCCATAAATCAACAGTCATATTGACAGGCCTTTTAAATTGTCAGGCATTTTGCAGCAGGAGATATGTCTTTCATTTGCCTCTTGATAAATGTGCTATGCTGGGAGTTACACAGTCACCTGCTTTACAGGCTTGGGAAGTCTTAACACCAGAAGACTTTTCACCAGGGTATTTATGTGTGCTTTTCAAAGTGGCTCTAAAATACATTTTTCCCTTTTACTTGAATCACCTTTTTTTTTAAATGATCTTTTCTAGCACATTTCTGGGATATGATGTCCTTTGGGTGAAAAGAAACACTTTTACAACTAAAAAGAAAAAAATCAGTTTCATATATAACTTTGCCTTGTAGGCTTGAGGATATGAGTGAGGCAAATGGGAATAACAGACAAATGAAAACAAATTTTGAGCATTTTCCCACATAGTCCCTAATTCATGATTTCTGTAGAGAGCAGTTCCAGGGAGCAGCCTCCTGCACCAGGCTGAGACTCACTTGGCAGTCAGTGTGCATCGCACCCCATCTACAGGCCGAGACAGAGAAATCACTTTCCTTTCATGCCCTGAATAATCTGTGCTAAAGATGTCAAAACAGAAAGGAGAGGCATATTCCACACCTTTATTGCCAGAGTGTAATACTTAGCTTCAGCAGTGCTTCAGGAGATCTTGTAATGGACCTGTGACTGAGAAGCAAAACATTTGGAAGCCTACAGAATAAAAATGGGATGAGATTTCCATCCATTCCCACATCATTGCTTGTCACCCAGAAAGTTGAACTGGTACCTGTTTACCTTTTTTGACAGGGTGGGCATTTTATCACTTTCTCAGATTAATTTTTTCATAGCAATTGGAATAACACTCCAAGAAGCCAGACATTCCTTAGAGCTTTACTCCCTCACTTACCGTACTTTTGTCACTGGTTTTACTGGTTGAATGCAGGGATCAGAGAGCCTGATCTCCATTCCAGCCCCTAGATTTGTGCAGGAGCATGAGTTTGTCCCCTCCATACAACATATCTCTGAGCAAAGTGAGGCTGTTCCCAAGAACTGGAAGGCTTAGAGATGTGCCTTGGTGACTTGACCCAGGAGTGCAGTATTGTTGCAAGCACCAAGCCTGACCTTGCCACCTGGCCTGAAGAAGCAGTTGTTTCTGTTTTGCTGGTTTTCAACCACATGCCAGCAGCCTCAACATTCCCAGAGAATCTTTGCTGTCACATTTCTGCCTCTCTGTGTGAGGTTTTCAAGTAATTTGGAGGTAGAAAATACCCAGCTCTGCTACCCCATCCCAGTGAGCTGCCTAGGTGTTGTTTGCAATTAAACATACAATATCCTGTTTATTCCAGCTGATCCTTTCTATCTTGAACATCTTCCTAATGGCCTCTTTGAGATGAAACACTGGTTTAGTATTTGGTCTAATTCTCAATCTCCCTTATTCATCCTCTCGTCATAAATGTGTAATGATTCCCCCTCCTTTCCTCTTGTTCTCTTACTACTTACATGACTGAGGTACTTTTAGTGTTCAGTTCAATAACTGTGTGCTGGAGGAATTTCTGCTGTATTCTCAGTTTCCCATTGGTCTCAGGGAGGTGCAGAGTCATTTTATAAGTTGTGCATACGGACTACCCCAAATGCACTCTTAATGGAAAAGGTGACTCATTCTTTATAAGGAACTCCTCACTACTACAGAACTAGGCTGTTTTCATAAACAGAAGTAAAGAACAACTGTGAGAAGCACTTTCATTGTTATCACTGACAGGGATAGGATATACTGAGAGCAAGCAAGGTGCTATATTTTGGGTTCTTGGCTGCAAAGCAAGAAGAACTTTCATTGTTATCACTGACAGTGATAGGATATACTTTTGGATAGGATATACTGAGAGCAAGCAAGGTGCTATATTTTGGGTTCTTGGCTGCAATATTATATCATTTACCATTCCAACTGCAATTTAGGTATAATCTCCTGAAGGTGTTCTGTCTTTTGGTGATTTATACCTTAATGCTGTTTGACTTGCCCTTTAAAAGCAACTTCTCAGTAAATAATCAGGTCTCAAAAATGATGGAAACCCACAGCTGAACCACAGCCAATCTCTCAATGGAAATAAAATTACTTCTGGAAAGTAAAAGGTCGTTTTCAGACTTTCTTTGAACTGCTGAAAGAGACATTAAAGTACACAATGTGATGGATCTACAAGGCATGTGCAGAGAGGTGTGAAACACTAGGAGCTAAATCCACAGAGCTGCTAAAGGGAAATGCTGATAACAATTATTACTTCAAGCAAGTCTTTGCCATCTGTCATGATGATACCTGAAGACCTGATAGACCTTAATTTGATGCTTGCAGCATGCAGTCAGAGAAGACACTGTGCTCAGCTGTGCTCTGTGATTATCAGACTCACCTAGCCTCAGATCAGTTGAGTTCTGGATACACAGGTACATCTGAGGCTCTTGCCAAGAGCAGCCTGGTGGGTCTCCAGTGCCATGCAGTCTTTTGGGCTGTGCTTCACATGCTCAGCTGCACTCTTCCCATCTGTCACTTGTTGGTGACTGCCTGCCCTCCCTTCCTTGTCAGGCATCCTGCTCAGGAACATGTGTTTTGGTAAGGTTTTCTGCATGGAGAGAGGTCATTTAGATGTGTCACTGTGTATTCCACAGAGAAGGCACTAGCCATGAAAGAAATACATTTTTGTTTTGAAGCCAAAACAGTTTTTGATGTTCTCTGCACTTCCCAGGGGAGTTCATTCTGTGCTCATGGAGAAAGCCTCTCTCCTGCACAGACCACTGCTTCCCAATGAAAAAACTCATATCCAGTAGAGAGGCCCAGTATCACTCCTAATTTCTAACACTAACAATTGTGCAGTTATACATTTGTGCTGGCTTTAGCACCAGATAGAAACTAAACTGCAAATGAACCACTCCCCTTCCCCTGCCTGTTCCAGTAAGGCAGTGGCAAGAGCAGAGACTATGGGTTGAGATTACAATTTACTGAAAGCACAAAGCCATGGAGTAAGAAATTCACAATAACAACAGCAGTATTAATAGCAAAGGTGTACAAAAAGAGAAAGTGTTTTACCCAGCAAAAAGGAGTTCACCACTGGGAAAAAACAAACAGATGGTAGATGCTCCCTGTAGGTTGTGTCCACTTGGTTCCCCAGACAAAGGTGATAATGGAGACCATTCCCACTCACTACCTACGTGGCCAGCAGGCACAAAGGCAGGATGGCAAGGGAACTCTCACGGCTAACATTTCCCACACTCCCCATCTTGAAATAATTGAAGCCAGTGACAAATAAACCCCCTGTGCTGCTGCTCTGCTGGGCTCAGTGCTGCACAGGTGTCTGTTGTTGTTTCTCCTGCCCCACTGTGCTGGTCCTGCAGGTCACTGCCACTTTTCCAACCATTCTGCCACCTCCTTTCAGCTCAGCTCAGCTCAGCTGGCCCGGGCTCAGCTCAGCTGTTGTCAGTGGGGCTCCCCTCAGCTGTTCTGGGGTTCAATCCCACCAGTCCTTCCCCATGGCAGCCTCTGCTCCGGCTCTGTCCATTCAGCCCTGCTGGTACGAGCGCTGTTGCCGCTGTCCTTTCAGCACCAAATCCTGTAGTAAGAAAATGGGAGGGGGAGCAGGGGTGCAGTGGGGGCTGGATCTGCAGGGGCTGATGCTGACCCCTTCCTTCTGGAGAGAGAGGCAAAACAGTGCCCACTTCTGAGGTGTGCTCATTTTCACCCCAAAACCACTCCCACATGTATGATGTGGGTGGTATAGAATAACAAGTTGGATGTGCCCATGCTGCACTAAGCTTCACTCCCTTCTGCACATCTAGGACAACATCTAATCCTCTGCTGGACATACTGATCTAGTGAAACCTACCTGTCTGCCATAACTGAAAATTTAGTCCCTCATATTCTGAGTGATGCTGAAACACAAAGTGAAACTGTCGGACACCCCAGGTATTATATTTAATTTAGGGTTCTGGATACATCAGCAGGTAGCCTGCTTTTATTCATCTCTCAGTAGCCTAAAGTATACTCTTCATCTTCCAGTAAGAGTTGGGGCCTTGCAAATATTTCAGCTTATGACTTATTATTCCTTTAATACTGGCAACAATACTAAACAAAATCTTAACTTCATATCACCAAAAGTTTACAGTCTAATGGCAAATCCATCAAAATTTATTTAAAGATTAAATTCTTCAATCTAAATGAAGGAGCTGTAAACTTGCAGTCCATATATTTACCTAATCACTTAATCTCCATTTCCAGCTATTAGCACTGTTTACTGTGACAGAAGTGTGATGGAAGATGAAGATGATACCTGTATTTTGTTCAGTGAAAATATAATCTATATTCTCTACTAGTGAAAAGAAAAAAACAAATAAAAAGCCTACTGCAACTTGCTGATAAGAGTCAATGCAGTATTTTGTGCCATGTTGTTATTTTGTTTCTTGTTCCTCTGTTGCTGAAATCAAAAAATCTGTAGGAAACACAGTTCAGGGCTGACCCAAACCAGTGCAAAGTTCTTCTTTTCAGTGAGTTTTGTTTAAAATTTTGATAATTAAAAAAAATATTCCTAAGTAGAATAATTTTAATTCAGCATGAGTATGTTTTTGAAAGCAAGGATTGATTTTTCTACGAAAATAAACCATTGTTTCTTTATTCAGTGACTGGCTGAAATCAGAGTATCTTATATTTGTAATTCTTTTCCCTGCTTTTAGCTCTGGATAACAGAATATGCTCTGTCTGCTGTGATGCAAAAGCACCTATCTGAGAAACAAGAGAAGATAATGCAAGGTGTCGTGAGCAGACTAGGATGCCTCAGTGATGAGTAAGCATGGTTTCATCCCTGAGCAGTGAGGTAAAACTTCACTGTTGCGTGCCCAGATAAAAACTTGTGTACATCACATTGTGGAAAGCAGTCTTGAGGGATTATTAGCACCTTCAGAGAGGCAATTGGTCTAGTTTTTTGTCAGGGTATCAAAAGCAAATTTAAAAAATAGACATATCATGACTCCTGGAAATTAGGAAAAAGAGTCTTATATGATTTGTCACTGGTGTGCTTTGTGAGCATCTGCTGTGTTTGTGAGTGGCTTCTAGTCTAGAACCAGCCTCTCTCTGTGCTCCCTATGTCACAGTGGAGTTGCATATTCTGCAAGATAAAGTGTTCATTCCAGCAACATATAGATGGTTATTTAGCTACTTTATTTCTGTTTTCATTTTAATTTAACTCCAATGTGACAGAATTAGAAGTGTAACACGGCAGTACCCATTCCTTACACAGAGCAGTTTTCCAAGGCATGCTTTGTACAAGAAGACGTTGCACAGAGTGAAGAATAACTCTTGTCACCTTTAAGCAATGACTCTGCTGAACACAGGTGTGCAAGCAGCTTCACTGATGGATTTTTAATGGTCCTTTTTACAGGTCTGTTAGCTATATATTGCAAAAGCAGCAGCTTCTGCTGTGCTCAGTGCTCAGAAGGTTAACCTTGCGAAGAGCGGGAGTGGCAGCCCTGGCGCGCATGCGCCTGTCCAGAAAGAAGAGCTCGCTCCAGGAGCTGAGAGAGCAGCACACCCTGCAGAAGGGATCCTCCCTGTGCCAAGATGAGGACCAGTGGCAGTTACAGAAGGCAGTGGTAGGTATGGTGTCCAGGTGGGTTGTCTCCAGAGGTCTCATATGCTGTGATATTTGGCATTAGAAGTGGCCATTGCAGACCTAAACTGCAAAAAAACCCCCCAAAAAAACCCCAACAACAAAAAAAGTCTAAGCTCCAATGAGAAAGAAAAATATTCTCTGTCAAAAATATGTGCATTGCTGGCATAGGAGATCCCTGAGTGTGCCTGTTGTAGTTTGGGCAGACATTTTAAAATCCCTTACACTTACACTATAGTGAGTGTCCTAGCAAGCTTATTTGGCAATTTATTTATATGGAAATACTATGCAAGGATGCCAACATGTATAAAGGACTTCTGCAAAGCTACTGCTTCAGGGTAAGAGCACATCCTATTAATTCTGCTGAGGATCTTAATATGCACTTGAGAAGTTCTTACTGGACCATTAGGAGAAGTTCTTACTCCTACCACACCAGTCAAGTTCCTCTATACTGTCATAATTTTTCATTCTTTTTTCTCTGTCCATAAGAAGATCAGCATCCATGCCCAATCCTCCTAAATTACCTGGCTACTGTAAGTCAAGAACACAATAGAAAGTTTAAGGGATTTTTAGACATGATGTTCCCATAGGTCACTTTCACGTATGTTCATGACTGGTTTTTAGTGTTGATCTATTAAGTGTTGTTGGTTATTTAATTACCTGCACTGGATATTTATGTAGAGCAACACCACATTTCATATTTCAACTTCAGACAACCCTCCCAGCAGGTGTCAGTGATAGCTCTGCCCAACCCACTGCTGCTGTACATATGGCTGGAGCCCATCAAACACTTTGCAGCTCTGTGCTCCATGCTGTTGCTGTGTAATTAGCTGAGAGGTAAAATTCTTGTACCCCTCTAATTTTGATTTGCATCATACAAACCCTCAGTCTCCACATGGAAGAGGAATAAGGAAAATCTGTGTCCTGCTGTTTTCATATTTGCAAAATATCAATTGAAGCAGTTTCTTTTAAGTTTGAAAATCTGAAAAACTCATTAACCTTCAGAAGAATTAAAATACAAAATAATAAAATAAAAATGCATATCACTGCATTCCTCTTGCTTTCCACTGCTCCCTCTCACTTAGCTCACATGGAGACGTTAATTGATGCAACAATCACTGCCTTCCCTAATGAAAATTAAATGTGCTCAGGTATCAGTGTTCCTATGGCCTCTCTCCATTACAGCCTCTTTGAAAGTCCAGCTAAAACACATCTCACAAGGAAGTGTCTAAAAATACCCTTGCTGGATTCTTGCTGCTGAAAACATAGGGCATAAGTGTGGAATTGGGAAAAGTCAAGAGAGAAAAAGCATGTTACAAACATCCTCCAAAACTAAAAATAATCTATAAGGAGTTCAAAAAGAGGTTAATTTACAGACATTCAACCAGATTTTTAGATATATTGTGTTGTTTTACCCAAACTTAATTTTTACTTGGGCCAGTTTAATACTGGTGGACAATGTCATGTCTGTCTATTGATTTCATATAGAATGTAAAATGACTAGTGAATCCTAGCTTGGGCATAATCACATGACATTGGGTCTCTAAAAAAATGAGAAGCAGTTTACTGACGTTCCAACTTTCTCAAAAACCTCAAAAACATAAGTCGTAGCTATCAATATAACATGTGAGAACAAGTCAGCATTAATAAGGATATTTCTACAGATGAATGTTTTTTACTTGTATTTCTTATTTCCAAGAACGCATCAAATAGGTACTATCACATCTTCCAGAATAATTTGATGCTATTTAGCCTTAACTGAGTGTATAAATATAAGAAAGACAACAGAATAGAAGGCCATCTGTGGCAGACTGCTACACTTGAGGGTGACAGAGCAGACCATGCTGGTAAGCAGATACTACTGTTCGCTAAAGAGAGCTTAGATGAAAAGTGTACACTTTTCTTGCACAAAAATGGAGGCAAGGATGGTCCAAAGACCTCAAAGGACTTAAACTCTTTAGCCTAAAAAATAGGTGCCTTCTGGAATATCATAGGTTTTAAAACTGACATCAAATACATGAATAGAGAACCATTTTTCACGTTTCTAATGAAGGAAGAGAGCATCTAGCAATGTTACCAGATGGCAGGTTCAAAATTAAGAGATATGTGAAAAAGCTTTAGAACTCACCAGCAGAGGATGTTGTGCAAATGGTTTTCAAGTGTATTACCCACCTTTGTGACCTGTCCCAAGGGCCATTGGTACTCCCAAGGGTATTGGTACTCCCAAGGGTATTGGTGCTCCCAAGTACCAGCAAACCAAGTTTTTCTCAGGTAGACCACACAGACTGTGCAAGCATTCCTGGTGCATAACTGTACTTGCCTTGCTCCTGTGCAATTTATCAAGGTATCCACAATTGTCCCTTGCTGGACTCAGGATATTTCACTTATGTGGGAATACATCACTTAGGAGAGACTAATAGGACAGGATGCAGTTTTTGCTGTACATCTCATGACAGAGGCTATAGTTCTGTTGGAAAGACAATGTATTAAATGTATTAAATGACTGTACAAACTTCCTCTGTAAATTATATTATTATAATGATGAAAACTGTAACATTCTGAATGTGTGCAGGACTTTCTTTCAAAGTGAAGCTGACTACAATTGTTAACATATTTAAATGTCAGTGCTGTCTTTATTTTCTGATTACTAGGAGTCCCACATTTGTGAAGAGGAGGAGAAGCTTGAGGAAGAAATGCAAGAAACCAATTTAGAATTTCACCAGCAGCTAGTCACAGAAATCCAAGAAGCTCTTCAGTTTCTTCAGCAGCACATGGAGCAGGTGATTGGGCAGACCCTGCTGCAGTATGCCCGAGGGGAAGCTGAAAAAAAGAGTTCAGATGATGACCAGGACTTCAAGGTATGGAAATGGTCAACAGCAGTTTTCCAAACAAAACAAGGGCTACCTTGCACAGATGGAAAGCAATTTAATGTATGCATTAACCTGAGCCTGGGAGTATCAGTAGAAAACCCTTAGGACCTGTGTTAAAACTGAGCATAATTGCAGAGCATTTGCAAGCTAGCATTTATGTAGCAGTACTGTATTTGCTACAGCAGCCAAAACAGGTTTTAAGTCAAACACTGGAACAGTAAAAATATTGTCACAACTCTTGGTGACAGAGAATAACAAAAAGAAGAAAAAATTGAGATGATTATCTATTGATTAAGGGGTTTTGACTAATTAATAATTTTCATTCTACCAGCTTACTGTTAATTCAAAGATAAATAATTAAATAAAATTAAAGTGTACATCATAGATGAATAATTTTTTTCCAAAGTAAATATTTGGATTTTCTGTGTAATGGAAAGTCAGAACAGAGCTACACATAGATTAGCTTGCTTTGCTGACAGTTGGCTTGACTGTTAAAATGGGCTGTAGAGATTGAAAGGATAGGGGAATGACCTCTTCCCAGATGGAGATGAGGCAAATTAGAAAGATTTTTCTGCAATTTTTCATGTTGAAATGTTGCACGATTTTCAGTATCTTAGTCTACCCCATTTTTAAAGCCACATTTAAATTCATAACTGTGTGTGCACATACCAAATTAGGTGTGGGGTTTTTTTAAACAGATCAAAACACTTTTGGGCTTGGAAAATGAATTGTGAATTGTACTGTGTGATACAGGAGAGACTGGTGGAATCTGCTGTTGAAAGTGTATATGGGACCAGCAATAATATCAGTAGACTGGTGCAGAAATACTACCAGCAATTAGGAAAAATCACAGAAGAGTATGAAGGAAAAAAGCTTCAACATCTGAAATCCTTACAAGGTTCGTATGGTACTGACAACTATGAGACAATTTTGTTTCCCAGTAAGTGTGCTTAGTGTAAGGTTAGAGGATTTTGCTTCTTCTGGCATCCCTTGGCCTAGTAAATCTGACTTTAGTGTGCCAGGCACAGCCACAGGAGGAAAGGTGGGGAGTACCTCCCCTCTCACAGCCAGCCCAGCCCAGCCCTGAGTACATTCAGTAACAGCTCCCTGATGGTGCAGGTGGTAGGAAGGGTGCCTGTCAGCCCCTCTGAGTGTTCAGAAAAGGTTGCTTGCTCCCCAGATGAAGGTTACAAACCCATCCATCTCCCTCCTGTTTAATTAAAAAAGAGTGGTGTGAGGTCTTGTCTGTCAGATGTGCCCAAGCCCTGCTGCCAGGCAGGACTGCAGGAGCAGAGTCAGGAGCCTGGTCAGCAAATAAGCACTCAGTCACAGAGTGTGAGCATATGCAAAAGTAACCAGAATAGTTCTCTGTCAGGGGAGAGGACATCTTGTGAAACTGGGCATACCCAGGAATAAGTCACATCTGAGTGGAGGGTTTTCTTTATAATGCATTTTTTGTTTAGGTAATACAGTTCTTGCTTAAGGCATCAAGGTCTTTTCAGAAAATTTCTGTTTTGAATTCCATGTTAATCAGTTAGCCTAGTGGGAGAAGTAGGTAAACAGGAATTCAGTGACATTTCTATCGCAGCTAAATGATGCACTAAGTATTCTCTTTGCAGCAGATCACAGTGGCAGAGTGTGTAAGAAATACTTGATATCCCTAAGGAGCAGTAAGTTTGGAAAGACTACCTAGAATCAGGATTAATTTGTAATGAAAGTTGTCACAACTCAGTTTAATTTTGAGCAGAAAATTTTTCAAAAATGTTATTTCAGCAGAAGGAAATGAAAGGATCAGACTGAAGAATAAAGAGAATGAACTGGCATTTAAAGAGAAACACACCAAAGGCCTCCTGAATGTGTCATCCACGGTCCACCAAAGGTTAGACCAGGCAGCAGCACTGCTGTCTGTTTAAACTTTGTGAGTTATTGCAGATCTACGTGAATGTCTAGCTGAATAAATGTCTTGAGTTTGCATTTTATACTTCTCTTTGATGGAAAAGAAATACCTATTGCCAAATGATGCCCTTTGATCTCAGATAATTACTTTCTTATTAAATAAACTTTTTGATGCTCATTAGTTACAGATTGAAGAACTATACTTAGGCAGTTTGAAAAGAGAGAATGAAATACAATGCCAAAACATCTGCCAAATTTTAAAAGAAATTCAACATAAATGTGGGATAGGAACCAATGCTGAATGTAATTCATTACATTCCATCCTTTATACTCTGAACATCAAAAGTCTTTGTTGGTTTGCTGTGGAGAAAACATATACCATAATGAAGAGAAAATCCTTGAAACCCAAAAAATACTCAAAAGTGGAAAGAACGCATCAGTGAATGCCTTGGAAAATCAGGATTACGTGCACTAAATTTAGAGTGGAATCCCTCAAATGTTAGTTAAATAAAAATCATATTTAATTAATTACTGATTAAATGAAAATTAAGTCCAGACAAAAAGCACTGCAATTAAAAAGGCATAAGTTATCATAAAAAGTTCTATGGCTTGTCATGTACATTTTACATTTTTGTAATCATTTGATCTCTTTAGTCTTGATTTATTATCCAGAAAAAGACAACAGCTTCAATTTAGGCATTGTAAAGAGGTTAAATCTTTCTTTAGACATTCTGTTTCTCCTAAATTGAAAGATATCATTCCCCACTTTTTTATCCCTGTTTGAGTTAGTAAAGAAATGGATTTGTGTAATAAAGGGTTTCATAAAAGATCTGTTAGTTATTCATTATCAAATTTATCATTTATTGTGACATACAAATTCACTTTCCACCTGTTTTCTCATTTGTTTTTTCTGCTGTAATCTACTATCTTTAAACAAAATACAATGAAATTTGCCTTCACACAAGCAGAAGTGTGGTATTGAAGAATGTAGCTATGCAGCATCTAAGCTGATATCATAATAATCAGTAATCAAACCCATTTTCCTATTGCCATTATGATTTCTTTTATGGTCTAGTCCTTTGTAAATTAAAAACAAAGTTTACATTAATTTGTCTAACTCCAAAAAAACTCAATATTGTTTTATTGTTTTATTTCTTTTTGCCCTTGATGCAAGGTTAGGAGTGTGAGTTCAAAAAGCAAATGTTGAAAGGTAGCCTCTGTAAGCAGTGAGCATTACAATAGCAACTTCATTAAGTGTAAATGTCAGAAACAATTTGTATTACCTCCTTCCCCGAGGAATTTGATGGGTGATTGGCAGCATTGCTTTAAGATAGGTCATGCAAAAAAACAGAAGAAATACAGATGCAGCAAAGTTGCAGCCATTCAGGTTGTACTGTAATAATAATAATTTTTAACCAGAAAAGTAAAAGAAGTGAAGAACACAGTTGTTAATGCTTTCAGTTCCCAAGTTTTGAATAACCACGTTGATGGCTCAGTCTGGTTCTGATGATGGCTCAGTACTGAAGAGGCCTGGATGAAATGCCTAATTCTTAAAACCTTATTCTCACACCTGATCTTTGATCATTGTTTGCCTGGCCCCTTTGGCAAGCAGACAGTAAAAATTATCCTAGAAACATGCAGTGGTTTTGAAAGCAGGTTTCAGCTTTAGAGCTGAATTCCAGTTCCCAAAATCCAGGCATGGACACTGCAAACTCCTTTAATTCCTACCTCCAAAAGGACCTTGTATCCTGTGGACAGCCAAGGCAGGTTATTACAATAAGTAAATCTAAAAATCTACCACAAAATTTTCTGTCCCAGTGGAATCTGTCTGGGCCAATACTGTTAATGATCCTTTCTCTCTACAAAACTTCTAAACAGACTTTGACAGGGTTGTATTCCTCCCTTGCACTGAACAACATCTATACATTTCCATTTCTCTTGACCAGGATGGTGCTACAGCAGAACAAGATTTTGGCTCAGTTTGAACTGCGGCAACAAATTCGTCTGGAGTCTCTGAAACAGAAGCTGCTGGGATTGCAGCACCTAGGAACTGAGCTGGAGACTCAGCTAAGGGTAAAATGGTTCATGGATCTGAAGCATTCAGTAGAGAAACATGGGACACATTGTAGGGGTCTCTTTGCTACCCTAATTGAAATCAGTGCTGAGATTCATCTCTGTCTTGTGGGAACACTTCCCTGATTGTTTCCCTTATTGTTTCCTGGGTTTCTGCAGTGATGTGCCTGTTTAGTTGTGCCACATGTAATAAAATAACACAGAACTGAGCTGTGTTGTGTTGGGTGATTGCTGCTCTGTCCTTGCATGCAGGAAGCAGAGCAGGACTTTGTGAGTGAGTTGGCTGTGCTGACCCGAGTTCCACTGACTGTGAAGAAGAAGCCTTCCAAAAGGAGGAAGCCAGCAGGTTGGTACTATCCTGAATTGTTCTGAAAAAAAACCACAAAATTCCACAAATCACTGCATATTTTGCAGAATAACATGTTGGAGTTTCAGGAGAGATTTTTTTATCAGTGGCATTTCCCTCACTGAGATGTAGAAGAGTAATGAAACCTTTCAAGGTCACCCAGTTCTCCAGCAGCACAGCCACAAACAAGTGTCACCTTTCCTCACTCCAGAACAGCCTTTAACCTATAGATTGCATTGTGTCCACTGAGGTAAGGCTTTGCCCTGCTGAAACCAAAACATTTTTCCTGTCTTTGTCAGGTCCTTTAGAAATTACTCAGTTCATCTCAATTGCTGAATCCATGGGAGAACAGCAGAGTTGAATCACCCAGCTTTCATTCTCGTGGCAGAATGGAAGAATTCCCTCCCACTCATGTACTCAAAAAGACAACCCTACTGAATCAGGAAACTTGATCTATTTTTATAAATTTGCTGTAGTTTTGACAAATTATACTAATTCATTCTTCAGGAGATACCTGGGGACAAATTTTTAGAATAGCAGTCGTGTTTCTAGTCCACATTTCAGATGTAGTGTACAAGTGTCATCCTTTGAGCCGTGCAATCTTTCTGTCATTATCAGAATGAAGCATATGGTGCTACGTTTGAAAGATGCTGAAAGGCAGGACGGGTGCCTGAAAGGGAAAAGCAGGTCACTCCCTGCACAGTTTTGAAGTCTTTCTCCCCAGCTGTTCTTTCTCAGGTGTGCAGAATTGTTTGCCTTGGTAGGCACCGTGACTACACAGTGAGGGCTCTCAAAGCGGTGAATTTTTAACATCATGTTCTGATTCAAATCACTCAAAAATATGAACTGGCTTTTCTTCTGCTTGGTGGTAATAAAAAGCCATTTTCAGTTACTTGCTAAGAAAATGTATGATAGGGCTTTCAAGTGTTGCACCACATGGAAAGTTACTTCAGTGTTGAGCAAGTGTGGCAGTTCAGAGTCTGCTGTGTGAGAACTAACCAGTGGTAAAAAAGCAGTGTGCTGGGCTAATGTAAACTGAAGTGATTTCCTTGGAATAATAATAGGTATGTATGAAATGTTAGAGTGTAACTTTTTGCTTCAGGTTAATCAAAACCAAACAAGTTCTACTATTTGTGATTCTTTTTTTTTTTTTTTTTTAATCCACTGCATTTGGCAATTCAGGTGAAAAAGCAAAGTCCAAAAGACAGACCTTCCAGTCACCCAAACCAGCAGAAAAAGATGATTCCCATGAAAATATTCAAGAGCCCCATGGAATAACTTCTGGCTTATGCAGGTATGTTAGAGAGAGACTAAAAATATGGTATGTGAAAAGCTGTTTATAAAAATACCATTTTTTAATATAAAAACTGCAAAATCTACTTAAGGAGGTATGTCAGTCAAACTCAAAATATAATGACTGCACCAGCTGGGCTTCCTTAATATTTCCTTTCCACATGTATTTAACCTTTTTTAACCCACAATCTTTTTTAAATGTAGGAAATTCATCTGTATTTTGCTTGTCTGTGCTGCTGTGTATTTTATAAATAGCTTTGATTAAAGGTAGGGAAATGAGAAATACTGTTTCCAAATTTCCTTTATTTAGTTTTATTTAAACCTTAGTCACAGACAGCATAAATCAGCAGAGACAAGTGAATTCAATGGAACTAGGCTGAAATGTAGCAACCAAAATATGGTCTGTGGTATTTAGGCTTTCAACTTGCACCTTTATTTCAGGAACAAAGGCGAGCGCCAGTCTTTGGCTGATGAGGGCAGCAGCTCTAACAATGATTTTCTTGATAGATGTTTCAGTTGGCTTGTGCTGGGGTGCTACTAGAGGAGAAATGGCTACAAACCTGAAAGATGCCAGCTGATCACTACGGGCAGATCAAACCAGCCAGCTGGTTGCTGCGGCTTGATATATTGAGCAGAGAAAATCCTGCTGACAGGCAAAGCAAACAGTTGGTTCTCAGGAGCCACAGGCCTTTGGGGAAAAGTATTTATCCCCTGAGTGACCTCAGCCTGGGACTGACTTCAGGAGATGGCTCCTTTCCCTGATGGCATCAACCCTTTTCACACACTCCTTTCCCACAGCCGACGAGGGATGCGTGTGTGGGGAACAGGGACCCAACAAAGGAAAGTTTATGGTTTTGCAACTTTGTTTTGGCAGCCCCAACAGAGGCAGTGAAACCAGTGAGTGCAGAATTACGTAGCGAGAGCCTTTCTTTTACCAAAATTAATTTCCTTCAAGAGAGAAGTAGAGCATTTTAAAAACTGTCTGCAATTTTGTTTTCTTTCTCTTACTTATTCTTTCAGAGAGATGTCACAGAGTTCACATGAAGGGGAGACTGAACCAAGGAAAAACTCAAAGATGTTAAAAAAGAAAGGCAGCAGGTAGTAAAAGCTTTTGTCTGAGCTGTCTGAACACAGTGTACCAAGGCATCCTTCTGGGGAATCTCAGCAGCTGTAGGTACTTACTGAGCTGCTTTGCTGAGGAGCAACCAAGAAAATCAATAATAACTCATAAATCTTTTTTTAGCTGCAGACCAAGAATCAATCCCAACTTCCTTTAGCTGTTAATAAAACATTCCCTCTTGGTTTTGGTAAGGGGGAACAAGGAAGTCTTTAATACAAAATCTTTGAGACTGCTTGGGTAATATGCTGGGGAGACAGTTTTAGATTTGGAATAAACCAGGATAGTGCAGCTGTAGAAGAACAGGTGCACACTGGGACCAGGTCAGTGTATCTCAGTAAGGTTTCATCCCAAGAGTGATGGACTGTTTACTTTTGAGCCTGAGATGTGGTACCTAGTAGCATTCTTTTTTGTGAATGCTACTTTGACCTTAGGAAAGGAGATGAAAATGTAGAGAATATGTAAACAGGCTTCAGATGGTACTGGTATATCAAAAGATGACTTTTGGTCTCTCTTTTGTTATATTTTTGTGCTTCCAGTCCTATGTAGGCTTTTTAAAATTTGTACAAAGATGTTTATATATCTATTTCTCTGCCTTTGTCTTAGAATACAAATTGTTACTTTTAGAGAAAATGAGAGAAAACTGGTTTACTCTTTCACTTTTTATGCTTCAGTTTCTGATCTTCTTCCTTAAGTGCACCCTTTTGTTTCCAATGTACTTTGTTATGCTCATTACATTTCCTATGGGAAATTCTTGTTATGCAAAGCAGTTAATCCTTACTGGCTGTACAGAGCACCTGTATTGTGTAATAAATTGCCCCATTTAAGCAATCCTACAGCTTTCATGAAGTGGGAGTATTCTGCCTTTTCAAAAATAAACATATATTTTGCTAAGAAAAGGCTGTCCTGTGGTGGAAGATGGAAGATACCACATCAGTTACTCAGTTTGCCTCAGACAAAAGTGCTGCCTACAGACGAGTTCACCAGGCCTGTTACACACGTGTGTTAAATGGTTAGTTTTCATCTCAGCTGTAAAAAAAATTTCTAAATTGTACCCTTTCAAGCATTTGATTCTGGTATTTCAGCACTTCAGCTCTGTGGTGTCTCTGCATTCCCAGTCTGGACATTTTAACATTTTAGTTGCTGCTTGTTCTTTTTTTTTGGGGTGGGATATTTTTTGGGGGGGGTTTTTTTTGTTTGTTTGTTTGTTTGGGGTTTTTTTGTGTGTTTTTTGGGGTTTTTTTGGGGTTTTTTTGGGGTGTTGGTTTGGAGAAAATTGGGTGGTTTTTTTTTTGGTAACAGAATCAATATATTCACATTAAATTGACCCCATTTCACTGCAGTGCTGTCTGTTCACAGGGCACAGGGAGCTGTTGCCATTGGAGAAGATGATGCTCTAAACCCCTCAGGGCAGCAGTAGCTCCTGCCACACTCAGGGTGCAGCAGAATCACTCCAGAGTGTTTCTGGTTACCCAGGAGGAGTCTGCCCTGTGCTGTGCTTTGGCCAGACCGGCTCGAAATGGCTTTTTCTCTGAAAAAAGGGAAATGTCTCAAAAGCAGGGCAGCAGTGCCCTCTCCCGGGCAGCTCGCGGTGCTCTCATCCCCTCGCAGGTGGAGGAGGCGGGCAGGGAGCTCCGGGATGGAGCCGGGGGGTCCCTGTGCTCGGTGTGATCCCTGCCAGTCCCAGGGAGGGTCCCTGTGCTCGGTGTGGTCCCCACCAGTCCCAGGGAGGGTCCCTGTGCTCGGTGTGATCCCCACCAGTCCCAGGAGGGTCCCTGTGCTCGGTGTGATCCCCACCAGTCCCAGGAGGGTCCCTGTGCTCCGAGCGATCCCCACCAGTCCCAGGAGGGTCCCTGTGCTCGGTGTGATCCCCACCAGTCCCCCCAGGTCCGGGTGCAGGCACCTCCCAATCTTCCATCTGCCTGACTTCCCTGGGATTTCTTTTCTCCCTGTCACAACACCCGCTGGCTTGTCCCCGTTAGGGACTCCCGTCCCTTTGAGTTTCCCCGTGGTACACCAAGTTCAGTGTCATGTGCAGGTGGGCAGTGTGACACCTGTCATCACTGTCTGTCAGTGAGGCAGATATTGAACAAGACAGGGTTTAACTGGACCAAGAAACAAGTGCAAAAAATGCCAGACAAAACTCAAGCAGTTAATATTTGAAATTTCATGTTATGTTAGAGAATCATAGACTCAGACTAGGGGGAAATGGGATACCTAGGCACCAGTCACAGCTCAGTTTACAGTGTAAATCCAAAAACTCAGTTTATAGTGTAAATCTATAGAGCACCCTCTGTTTATTCTGGAAAGGATAACATGGAGGTTTGATCATGCTTTACAGGTACATATCAAAAATGCTGCAGAAATTCAGGGGAAATGTCATGCCTTTTTCCTCCCATTTTAAACATCAGGGGTAACATTATTCCATCTCACATATACCAACAGCCCTTACTGCCATCACTGAAATTTATCTGGAAAGTTTGTGGAAAGTTCATCACAACCATGATGAAAAACTCTCCTAAAGTCAGTTTGTTTAGATGAGTGAGACTTATTTTTATACCAAGAGTAGATGAACAAGGATTGGTAGCTTAGTAGTAAGTGCAGAGGGAAGGTAATAAGGAACAGAGCATGGTAATAGGGAACAGAGCATTCAGATATCCCTGATTTTTTAAGGGAGGTGAAAACTCAGATGCAAGCAGTGAATTCATGGACACTTCCTGACCCAAAATATCAAAAATGCAAAATCCAGTGTTCTGTTGAGTCTGTAATGAAAACACACTTTGTTTTTGTGCCTAGAGCTCCTTGACAATTACACAGGATTTAGATACAACTTGAATTAAATCACTGTTGTTCCAGACTGATGTTCTAATTATGCAGAAGTCTCTATCATGTAGATCTATTTTTAATATTAAATTGTTTTTAAATGTAACACCTAACAGTATTACTAGTATATTGTATATTTAGATACACTGATAGATTAATATCTCTGCAGATATTTTGTACCTTAAAGAGTTTTTCTTTGACAAATGTTTATGTCAAGAAGATGGAATCATGGCAAACTAGTGAATTCTGCTTGCCACTCCCTTGGGTCTGTAAGGCTGTTGCCATGTGAGGTCTTTGAGAACAATGCTAGGTCTACATGGCAAGAAATAGCTGGTGCCAAGAGGACTAGATCAACACTTTTCCATTGTGCATTAAGCTGTGCATTTCCTTGCTCCGGGAAGACATTAGTGGCAGGATTTCACATGGGTTTAAACATACCTTGGCAAATGCATGGCAGAGAAATTCACTGAGAGCTACAGGTACAAGGATGTTGCTACTTCTCAAGAAATTATAAGGCACTGGAAATGGAGCAGACACTCAGAGAAGATTAGCATTATATGTTTGCTCTTCTGACCTCCTCCAAGCTTGTGTTGTTGGCTACTGGAACCCAGAGCAGATGGTCATCTGACCTGGTCTAGTCTGAGATGTTAGTTCTTGAGCACAAAGACCAGTATATTGCCAAGGGAAACATTTAAAGGCTGGGGCAGCTGTCAGTTTTGGTGCAGTCTTAGCATCATAATTAGCAGGCTTTGCTATAAACACTAGCATTTAAACATGTAACTGCATTGCTCTGGTAGCAAACTGTAGCACAAGAGAAACTGGTCCAAAATATGCTCAGAAATCAATCCATGGATCCGCCTTCCCTTCCACAATTAACAAAGATTGTTCCCAGGCTGGTCATAGGGACTAATTTTAAGCAGACCATTGCAAATAGCAGTAGGTAAGAGCAGCTTTACATCATTAGACTACACCAGGCATTGAAAGGCCACATAGCCTGCTGCAGATGTTTAGAAGTTTGGCTATTCAGAAAGCCTGCAAGCTCTGCACTGCTTCCAGCTTGAGATAACAGTTGAGATAACAGCTGCTCCTCACCAAGCTTACATCTCCCAGCCTGGTGTTCCTGCAACGAAGCAAACTCAAGTGCAGTTTCCTATTCTGCAGCATGCACTCAGGAGCACCAGCTAATCCACATTTTCTTTACCGTAGTGTTTTATTTTCTTAAGGACAGGTTAGTGATGTACGGACAGGGACATTGCTATGAAATAGACTCCAGGTAGTAAGAGAAGCACCCCTTGCTTTGTTTTGCCATCCATGGGGAATGGCACATGCCATCTCTCTGGTGGAATGACAGTAACCATCCAGGTGAGGCATCCTTCTCCTCACCTGTGAGGTGCAGCTCAGGATCCTCACCTTCCTCAGCAGTGCCATGGCAGGAGCAGCCAGACACCTTCCTGCAGGCTGCCCCTCAGCAGTGCCATGGCAGGAGCAGCCAGGCTGCAGGGGATTAGGCTGCTGCTTCTTGGGGACATCACAGGAGAGCCACATTGACCTGACAGGCACAGTCTTTTCACAGAGGAGCACTGAACCATGAAATGCCTCTCAAAACACCCACACGTATTTATTCAGAGACACTTCACGGTGAAAAAAATAAATGCATGTTAACAGTGAATCTTTGACCAGCTTGTAGGCAAAGGGCTTTTGGTTTAAGATGCTGTTAAGTGTGTAGGAATAGTGGAATCTCAACATGAGTTACACAATGATCATTTCTGCTACCTCAAGTGTGACAAGCCTCATACATTTAGTGGAAGCTTTATTTGAAGGTGAGCAACTGTTGCTACTTGCACAAAAACATGCAAGAAGTGCAACAGGGAAATTGTAACCAGCCATTTGGAAATTTTCACACTGTCAAATTTGCCACATAGCTTCACAAACCAGCTGTATTTCTGCTGTCAGGGTTACATCACCACAACTGTTGCTGGCTGTCAACACTCAGCAAATGGGTTAGAATAGGACAAGGCAGATGGAGACTTGACATTTCAGGACTGCCTTACCTGCTAGGCTGTAGGTTATTCCAGGGCACACTGTCCTCAGGCTTCTCTGCTAGTGTTATTTTACTTCCTATAAAAAACCTGAACCACAAAATGAGTAATTTATTTTAATTCATATCATATAAAATATCTGAACCACCAAATGAGCAAGGAAGCCTGAGGAAGAGGGCACTCTCCAAGCAATAGAAAATGTGAATTTGAATTCTTAGCAGAAGGAATTGTTCATGAAAAGCTTTTCCTTTTTTTGGGAGGAAGCAATTCAGTTCACTGCAGACTGAATTGCAGTGTTTCTGCACTGGTTCAGCTCAAAGCCAAAGGAAAAGCTGGCTCTTCAGACCAGTTGTGCTGTCAGGTTTCAGACCAAGCTGAACAAAATGGATTTTTCCAGGGTAGCAGTTCCTTTCCCAGGCAAGCTGGAGGTGACAATGTACTAGTTTCAGAACGACAGGCTTCAGGTGGGCTACTTCCCAAAACTGTTACGGCTCACGTGCACTTAGCATGCCCCACACGAGCTGTGCCAACCCAAGTTGCTGTGGCGTGGGTGAGATGGATGGGTGCTCAGTGGTCAAGCAGCACAGCTGATAAAAACTCTCCAGTGCTGCAAGACTTTTCCTGCTGCAGCTTTGTAGTGTGGATAAAGGCAAAGTAGCACAAGAGGAGTGTTGACCTGCTAATCTCAGAGCACCCCACCTCCACTGCAGCCTACACCTCCCACAGCATCTGTAACACTGCCAGACAAGCAAAAAGACAGGAAACAAGGTTTCTTTACATAGTTTGTGAGAGAGACAAGAAATAGTTTTTCACTCTCAGAGAATTGAAGTCCTCTTCCCTCACCTTACCTGCAGCATGTTCTTTTCCTGCCATGTCTGGACACAACTCAGTCAGTAGAGAAAATCATAAGGAAGTCAAATATGGCTTAGGTCAAAGTGCAGTACTGAGTACTGGTCTGTACTACAGATGAAGGTGACAGCAGTGAATTACCCCTTTTGAGGCAAATAAGATGTAGACCTAAGGTCTTTGGGAGAAAGTTACTTTGTGTCTCATTTGGGCAAAACTGAGGCAGCTACAATGCCACAGAATCACAGACTTGTTACGTCTGTGAAAAGACTTGCTAAGTCTCATTAAGTCTCCTTAAGTCTCTTGGAAAAGAACTCTTAAGATCGAATCCAACCATTAGTAAGTATATTTTAGTCAACAGAAAGTAATTTTTTTAGGAAATACATTTTTACTGTGAGCACTGTCTAATAAGACATACTATATCATGCTATAGTATGTATATGCAGACCTATACACTTCCCAACACTTGTGATCTAAGGAGGTTCCTTCTATTGCATGATGTCAATGTGAAAGGCAATTTCTCTTGAGTTCCTCCATTCCAAATTTTCAGTCATTGAGTCACAGCACTGGAAAGCAGAGCAAGACGCTTACCCATCAATTAATTTCCTTTATTTCACAAGCTTTGAATTCAGAAATTGAACCACGACTAGTAGATCTTGATACGGTAGAGTAAGTAAAAATGCATGTGATTACAAAGGAAAAAATTTGTACAAAAACTTTAAAAATCTGACAGCAACTTGGATTATCTGTAAGTACCAAAAATCTCATGCAGAAGGAGAGCACTACTGCCCAGGTGGAGAAATCCCTGCAGGGGTGGCAATGGCATTGGTATGTAAAACATGGCTCTGTCTAAAATGGAACAAGAAGGACACAGACTTGGAATGTACCGAGTGGGAACAGACAGGTGCTACGGAGACCATTTGTCATTACGTGTCCCAATGAGTTTCTGTGTCTTGAGAGAAGTGCTTCTTGGGTTTATAATAAATTAAAGATTAAACAGAAGCTGCCTATACTACTCTACTGCTTACTTTCCAGATGGCCATTTTCTTCCTTCATTAGTGTTTTTGGTGGTGTTTCTCAAATACAGACATTAATCTTGGCATTGTGTCTAGTCAGTTGTTGGCAATGTGTTCTAAAGGGACTCACTCACAGAATGCAACTTGCATAAATAACTCAGTAACATGCATTAACTACTCTAATACAGCGAGAGGGTGCAAAGGAACCATCATTCAGTTACGAGACAAAGCTAAAACCTGTAGTCACTAAAGGGGCAATGGAAGCACCATGCTTTAAGGTGACTATGGCATGAAAGCACAATTGTGAGGCAAGTAGTTCCAAGCAAACACACCACACTATTATCACCTCTTTCTATACAAAAAAAAAAAGAGAAAAACAAAAAAAAAAGAAAAAAAAAGACATTTCGTTTTTTATTTCTGTTAGTACCAAATAAAACTGTGGGCTCGATAACACAGATACTGAAGGGAATGGACATTATTCCCATGATCCTTCATCCTTGTGTTTCTGTCCATCATCATTTCTCAGCCAAGACTGGTAATATTGGAGCGCCCACCAGGAGGTGCCACGATGCGGTGGCCAGTACGACGTGGGTTGTTGTCGTCAATCTGAGCTCCTGCAACAACAGAAAATGAGGAAACAAAGCTGTGAAAAGAATTAAACCATCAGTAGTGAGGTTTTACCTGGCTGTGCTTCCCTCACACAACCATCAGCTAATTTCTCTTGAGCCTGACTGAAGTGCTGAACAGACCTTCAAGGCACATTTCTGTCTTCAATGAGAAGTGGGAGATTATATGCTTAGGATCAGACTAATGCTCACCTTACATGGAAATTGTTTTCCACTTATTTGAAGGGACTTTTCAAACCTGCCTCACTGATTTAAAACAATTACTTCACCTCATTTGAAGGGCTTTTTAAATATTTGCTCTCCTAGGACTTTCTTAGACAAATTTCATTTAGTTTCTGGAGAGAGGATCTGTGAAGTAGGAAAACTCCACCATCAGCTCCCACAAGGGAAAAATCCAATGACTTTCACAACATCATATGAATGTACTATTCACCACTGGGGCTGTAGACTTTTGAAGAATAAGGATTTGACACACTTGTAATTGTCTTCAGAGGACAAGAATTATTTCCAGCAACCCCAAAGGATGATTTTCCAGTCTGTTTCCTTTGTACCATGGAAAATGTTTTGGGCACCAAGAGCAGAGGATAAGAAATACTCCAGTCTGCTTATGAAGAACTTCTGCACATAGTTTATGACCATGGACAAGGACAGTTGCAGTTTCCATGTCTAGTTGCTGGTGCTGCAGCCTGTGAGGGGTCTGAGACTCACAGGTTGCACCAGAGCCAAGTCCCGTTAGCTGTGCACACCAGCAAGGGGCTTCAGTCACATCAACCAGAGAACTCAGCTAATGGCAATGGGCCAGGTAAACAATAGTGAAAGATTGACACAGAGAAAATTTCAGATTGAAAACAGTTTGAATATTTGGCAATATGTAAAATATCACTAGGCAATGAATGAGTAAAAACATGTATATACTTATATATGTGTAAGTATATGCATGTACATGACTATATACAGTCCTTTTATATTTGACTAAAGAATTATAATTGAAATTCATCACCAGTAATCCATACTCACGACTTTAAAAGGTTTCTCATTAGTCAGGCTGACTTACCTGATAAGCTGAAATTGGATTGATGGAGGTTTCTGATTGGTGGGGGCTGGTTTTTGGCAGGGGAAGATTTAGTTGAGGGTGCAGGAGTTGCATATTTTGGCGTAGCTGGGATTTCATACACAGGTCCATCATACATTCCTCTGGAGACTCCTTGCAGTCCTCCCACCTAAAACAAGAGGAGAGTAAAAATCCAGACACTGAATGTTCAGAAAATGCTGCCTAATTATCCTGTAGGAAGAGAGCAGTGAGCACAAAGCTATATTCTGCACTGGATGAATTAACAACACATCTATACTTTATATATAAAGCAAAGTGCAGTCCGGTTTATATATGAAGGAAATTTTAAAGCTTGCTCCCTCCATATACATATACATATATATATATATATATATATATATATTACAAAAGAGTTCCTTATCAGGCTTCCTTCACAATCAAAGGGGAGAAGTAGGATTCAAAAGAACAGGTGTGACCTGTTTATTTTACATAAGATCAGTCACAATGACCTCTTCTCTCTCCATTCAGCTGCCAAGTCCCACTTGGGTTGTAGCACAACTGATACCCACTGTACCAACTGCAGCAATTTCTGTCCTACCTGTATTTCCTCTGCTCCTCCCCTCTGCAGGTCTCATTCTGCAGGTCTCATATTAGAACTCACTGGAAAGCAGTGGCAATTTTTACATTAAATTTCAAAACTTTCTACTTCCTGTCATCAACTACAAAAGCAATTGTATGCTGGACTGTGGCAGGGGATCTGTCTTACAATATTTGCCAATAAAGTATCTGTCATTTGAGCTCTGATTTCAGTTTGAGATCTCTAGATTTTTTTCTGCATGCTTCTTACAAGGAACATTAGAAAAGACAATCAAAAAAAACTTCCCTGGCCTTAAAATTGTAGGAATCTAGGAAATAATATTTTAATAAGAACAGTTCCAGTTTTCAGAAAGAGCCTGAAGCCATTGAATTCAGAATGCAAAGCTCATCAAAGAGATCAGAAATCTGTGTCTTACAAGATTATAGTTTCAGAGAAATTTCCCCAACAGGTTAAAAGTGAAATTAAAATACTATATAGAAAGACACTATTCACAGGGGTTTGATCCAGCTCTCAACGCAATGAGTGCATTTTCCTTGCTTTTGATGACAGGGACATCAGGCTCAGAAGAACCACTGTCTTACAGGCTGAGCCAAAACTAATGCCCAGAAGAGAGGAGCTACCAATCACAGCAATGAATCCATCTTCCAGGGACCCACAAAGGCATGAATTTATACTGCTATCCCTGCTCCAGGGATAAGTTTATACTGCCAACCTGTGCCACTTCAGTTTTGCAGTCCCTTGCCTGAAGTTTTTATATATTCCTCTGTTGTGCACTGACATGTTCATACAGCAGCTGATAAAACCATCAATGAGTTTTTCTGAATACTTCCAGTGAATAAAATTTGATAGTGGGAAAAGAAGTTTGGGCATGAATCTGCTCTCCCTCTTGGCAGGCAGCAGAGGGAGCTGCAGGAGCAAAAATACCAGTCCCTTTGTCTGTTTGCAGACCTTGCCCAAGGATCAAAGATCTCCCAAAATCTAGGCTCACTTGCATGACACAGGTTACTTAATCCAGGTAATTTTGTTCAAGCTCCTGCTAGAAGACACCAATCTATGATAATTGTTTCTATCATGCTGGTTTCACTATTTTGATGGCTTTGTCACTAATTTATGTTGCAGTTCCAGGCACTGAAGCCTTAAGCAGTGAGTGTGAAGAGAAGGCCTGTATCATCTACATGGACAATGTAAAAAAATGCAACACTGATTGGTACCCTGCAAAATTTTTGTGGCTGCATTTGCCTTTTACAATGCCTTTTCTTCTAAGAAGTGCAGGCCTTTCTTCTGCAGCTTGATAGAATTTGAGTAATAAATGATGAAAGATAAAAGCTATCACAGACTATGGTAAATGCCTGGCTGAACAAAATATGAGGTTTAGTCATTTTTTCTCATTACCTGTGCTCACACAGTGACTTTCCTGCTCAGTGACAAGAAGCAATTTCCAAACAACTCCAAACTTGCGTCCAGCCAATTGGTTTTCAACAGACAAGCACTGATATAATTCAAAACCAGAGGTGACACAGAGGTGGAATCTTGGTCATTTCCCAAGCTTTTTATTAAACAGAAGAATTTTCTGAGCCATTAATGCTGCTAATACACAGCTCAGCAAATGCACTAACAATAGTGCAGAAATGCCCAATATAATGAGAATCTCTGGCTGACATGCTTTTCTTCTCTGCAGTGTAGCAGTTCAGTATGCAATTTAAAATTCTGTTTTTACTCTGCCTAACCCTCCCTCACAAAAATCTTTCTCTTTTCCTGAATTTTTAACTGAAAGTAAATTCTATCACTATTCCACCTCTCTTAAAAAGCCTTGACATAAGGCATTGCTGGACATAAGGCAATTATGTCAGCTGGCAATTATATGTTCTACCTGCTGAAGTGCTAATACTAAGTTAGAAGAGTTCACAATTTCAACCAGTTTTGAGCAAGTCATATACAGTCCACCTCATACGGACTTTTAACAATATTAAAAACAGATGCTACTGTGCTTCCAAGAGGGTTTGGCTGCAAAGAAGATTCAAGAGGATGTGACATTACCTTATTCCTGATTTTGATGCGCTGGTACAGATACTCAGGGAAAGGTTTGCGAGGGATGAAGCGGCCCATTCCCTTATTGACGTGCAGGTTTCCATCCTCAAACACAATCTTCCCTTGGCTTATGACCACAAGTGGGGCACCATGGCACTCCATTCCTTCAAAGATGTTGTACTCAATGGCCTGAGGATCAACCAGCATATTCACTACCAAGACCTCTTTCCATTGGTAATTTACAATATGTACATTTGTAGTCATAGTTTTAGACAACTGCCATTAAGAAGTGTATAAAATTGTTTTGTGTGAAGGAAAAGCAATGCATTTTGATATGAAATTATTTTAAAGGATCTTTCTGATAAGACTTTCCTGGACAAGACATTTCCTTCCAGTTTTTCATTTTCCATCAAGGATTTGTTTTTGAAAATTTGCTGTACCTAACCAGAGCATTTAGAACACTGATAACCCTAATAAGAAGGAAAATTGTGACTCAGGTTCTGGATGACCAGAGCACGTGGTCCCACTGTGCATCTGCTGTTATTGCGCAAGCAAATTTCAAAGAGGCCAGCACACATATTTCTGTCTGAAAAAGCCCAGAAAAGCCCAGGAAGGTCTTGATCTAAATGGGAATGACAGGGCAGGTGGTTATTACTTTCTTGAAAATACAGAGAGATCCCAAGACAGAGAAACGGAAACTGAATCACCCAAATTTATTTTTAAAGGTTTATAAATGTTTTGGTCTTTTAATATAAAAATGCAATACTGGATATCCAGTAAAACTTCTGGAAGAATTCCCCATACAAAGGGCCAAAGCACTAAACAGTAAAATAACAGCTTTGGGATAGACAACACAAAACCTATCAGAGTCAAAATGAAAGCAACTGTCAGTCACTGGTTCTCTGCACTGGGAGCAAAGAAATATGCAGCAAAGCTCTGGCATTAAACAGAACATTCCATCCATTAAGTTGATTAGAGCTGTATTATCAAAGTATCATCTGTCATAGTTTAGAATACTGTTAATTTAATTGTGCAATTTATAATTTCAGGCGTTTTTTAGGTAATTAACCATCTGTCATAGTTTAGGATACTGTTAATTTAATTGTGCAATTTATAATTTCAGCGTTTTTAGGTAAGAAAAAAAAAGCTGGTTTTAAATTTATTCTCACAACCTTATGAACCTCAGCTGCAGAGCTGCTGATTCACACCTCTTTACAGGTCTGCCAAAAGCATGCAAAAAACAAATAGTGCAAGGTATATGTAGAGAGAAAATAAATACTTCCTGATCACAATGCTTCCAACATAGGACTTCAATACTCTCATGTCCTGAAACATTTACCCATTTCAGAACAGGAGTAGGCAGTTACCCCCTCCTCAGCATCCTGTGCTATTGGTGTTCACATGATTTAGGTCAACAGCTGAAAAACAACAGTGACATTTCTTTTTTCTTGCTGGTTTTCATTTCCTCCTTACCGATTTATGGCTTTTGGCTGTTATAGTCTTCACCTTGTCAGGGTCCCAAATAACAACATCAGCATCGGATCCTACAGCAATCCGGCCTTTCCTTGGATACAGATTAAAGATTTTGGCAGCATTGGTGCTGGTGACAGCTACAAACTGGCTCTCATCCATCTTGCCTGTGGCCTAAAAGACAATGTGATTTGAGCAAAACATGCTTATGAAATCACGATTTACTATTCAGAGTACTGAAAGGTCAGGGAGATATTGGAAAGCATCCCTTTATAGATATGGTGATCTTGCATGAACCAGAGATTGTACCACACAGGACTTTCTGTACAGCTCTTTAATTGGAAGTTTAAAATAAATGAGTGTGTTACTGCAGGCATTGCAAAGGACAGCCAGTGAAACTTTAGTGCACATGATACCACCAAGGTGCTCAGCTATCTGGTGCTCAGCTATCAAGATGCTCAGCTACCCTTTCTCTACACACTGAGGCCTAACAGTTTTGTTGTTAGTCCTAGCAATTTCTATTTAAATATTTAAGCAGTTTTAAATCAGAGAAATTCATATGAGTGTTACGAGATGTAACAAAAGATCAAGATTACAACACTTTTGGGAACAGTTATTGCAATTAAGTCCATTCTATTAATTATCATTATTGTCAGATCTATACATCTAAGTAATACAACCAATTATAAAGTCCTTGCCTGGAGAAATGTCATCACCAATAGAACTTAGCATACAGTCAGTGATAGTAACTGCAACTGTACAGAACAGCATTTTGATTTCTCAGTAGAGTATTTTGGGGTCTGCCTTGGCAATGAGCAAGAACAATGTTCTAAGGAAGAACAACAGTGCCAAGCCTTTTATTATTAGATGAAAACTTATTTCCTGCTTGGTAAAATACAAGGTTTGTAAAGTATAAGCTACTCAGTGGTGCAGGACTGAATGTTATCACTTGTAAATCTCATGTTGCAGCCTATCCTGCAGTTCTTTCCCATTGAAGGAACAACAAAAGAAAATATCAGCAGCTGGCTGTGCTTTGCTTGCTTCCCTACTTTGCTCCTACATGGCAGGTATCTGAAGCTGCTTCTGTGCTTGGAATCTCAATAGCTGTTCCTGAATAAAGTGGTTATGAAATAGAGTTTGGGAGACGTGCTTATCACAGCACTGTAAATACTGCCACTTCCCAGTCTGCAATGTGCATTTGACACAATGCAGTGAGTGTGTGTGAGCGTGCAGGGTGTGCACGTGGAGACAGACAGTAAAGGGAGAGTATCATTATACATTAGAATCCATGGAACTGTCAAAAAATTCCTGACTTATACCGGCACTCCACTGCAAAGCATGCCAGTGTGAATTACGTGCAACGCTCTCCTTCAAAGCATTTCATCACTTTGCCTCAGGCTCAGCTGCCATCCATTTGTAATTTTTCAAAAACGATGAGACACTTCCCAAATTCAAACAATTCATTCATCACGTTTATATGAGGTCCACTTCAAAACCATTAAATTGCTCCAGATACCACATCTCTCAGAAGCCTCTGCTCTGGCACTAAGGGAAAATAGAGCAATGGAGTCTGGGAAGCCTCAGGTCTAATGAAAGACAATACTATTGCAGTATCAGAATTGAAACACAGTCCTGAGTTAAAAAAAAACTGGAAGAGTTTTTGAAATAAGCAATTCACCTCACAGTAGCATTCTCTCAGGGAATTCTCAGAAATATATCAGAAAGTCACTTAAGCAATGGCCAAGAGTCTCTTGGCTTACATTATTCAGCCAACACTCAATTTCCTTTTAGTCTATAAAAGGAAGTAATTACTTACTACAGCCTTGTCCCAGACAACAGTCATCCTTTCCTCAATTCCATTGACCCCTTCAGGAATCATAGTGAAGTTGTCCTTTCCAATGGCTTTCTGGGCAGTGCTATAGGGGCAATGTCCACTTCCCGTCACCTGCAGGTCCCCACTGTGGAGTTAACACACAGAAGGTTTAGACCAGGCATCACCAAGGTGACCTTGGTCTCAGACAGGCTGTGAATGGACCTTTCAAGCCTTTCAAGCCACCAGAGGCACAGGCAGTAAATCATGCCAGCAGCCTTTCTGTGCTGGCTACAGATCACTGGGAGTACCAATGGCACTGGACATCTCCACTTTCCCCCAGGAGCACCCTGGACTCCAGGATTACAGCCCCCTCCAACTCCAGGCTGCTTATCACCAGAGATCAGGCAAAAGCACACTAACCAGGACTAAGGATTACTCCAGGATTAAGGAAATGATCAGAAGCTTCTATGAAATGTCTGCCACTCTCAAGATAAATTAATTCACAACCACATTAAAAAATAATGGCAAATTTCACAGTGTAAAGTCATGAGCTTCAAACTCCTGCATTTCTCTCCTACACATGTATTTTTCATGCAAAACTTACATGAATACTTCTCATATGACCTTCCAAAACAGAAGCAAGAAAATAAAAATATTTTTATCAGGTAGTTTTCTAATTAAACACCAAAACACATAGTGCAAGTCAAACACATGCTCTGGATTTATCTGACTTAAGAGTCTTACACAGAAAAAGGCATGGAGAAAAATGCTAAAAGAGCTACCATTTATCATGCTTTTATTTAAAAGGTTGGGTTTTTCAGCCTAGGGAATTTTTTTTTTTTGGCAGAGAGCAGAACTGGATCACAGCTGCTCCTGAAAATAAGGAGGAACATAATCAATATGCAGAATCTTGCCAAAATAGAAAGTCAAAAAAGAAGATTCTCCAATATCCACAGGAAACGTGATATTTTTAGCTCTTGATTAAACTTACAAGAGGTAAGCACATTAGAACTCACTATGATTTCCCTTCCATCACTCTGTAAGTCCTCAAGAGCCTGTCATCTTTTTCTTTAACTGATAATATAAATTCCAGCTCTAAAACTGAATTATTCTGGTCCACAAATCTAGATCCAACAAGCTAACAAATAGACAAGTACAGAAGAAAAAAGTGTCACATGTGAGTAATTCTAATGCCATTTTCTAGGCTGCCAGCCCTAATGATTGCTGATAGAGAAGAGTCCTTGGTCTCTTTTCTGGTTCTTCATCATGCTCACAAGCCATCCATCCAGTTTTCAGCAGAAGCCAAACCATGAATTCAGTACAGAAAAGGTTGCTATGCTTTAGCTGGTCCTGATTGTTAATGACTGCCTGGTGTTACTACTAGGATTAAGCCAATTTCATCAGTTAAACGTTCATTTAATTTAACACAACAATAAAGTCAGAAGGTTGCAATGCCATTTCTTAATTTTTGATGCTTTTATAATCAGCAAAGCTTCCTGTGGCATCTCTCCTTTCCACACACTGATACAACCATGAAAACCTGACTGTCACAGCCAGGCCCTGTATCACTGCCCACTTCTCTGAGGTTATGCTGTGCTTCTAACACCACACTACAAATTCCCAAACTTGAAAGATAAGATGGGTTTGCTTTCTTAACTCCATATTCCCTCTTCTCTGACATTTAATAACATTATTGATATGAACTGCACTCCCCAGTCAAATCAATAGAAGACTTCTGAAACTGAAGTGTGTCACTTGAGAGCTTCCCATGCCTGGTTAACCCACAAGCACTCCTCCTGTGTGGACACACTCTACTATCAAATGGGGGATAAGCATTACAACAACTAAAAAACTGAGAGACAACAAGGGATCACCATGAAATAAATGCCAGATCAATACCTTGTCATCTTATTCTTCCCCTTAAACAAGATTTTCGTGGCAAGTTGCATCTTCTGTGTAGCACCAAGATCTCACATCTCTGTTTCACAAGAGGTGGCACATCACAGCTGCAGCAATGCAGCAGCACACCATGCAAGATCAAAGCTAACTCAAGTGCATGGCCCACAGATGACACAAGGACCTAATCTCATGAGGCAAATTCAATTTGCACATCCCACGAGACATGATGGGGTTTTATATATTCAGCTCTTCAGTGGAAAATCAACACATCAAATCATTCAGCTTTCTGTGGAGAAGAGCACAAGCAGTGTGCTGTATGCTTGCAAAGGAAGGATGTTGTAGGGATTTTTAATGAATGTAAAATATTGGTATCCAAATCAACAGTGTAATAGAAACATGAAATACTGTCTTTACCATCATCCGTGCATAAAATTCCCCATGAATGCAGAGCAGACTGATACAATATACAGTTCTTTTTAGTTTCACAGTATGGATTTGAAGTATTAAAACTGAAAGCAGGCTAAGCTGCTGTCATTTAAGATCTAGGACTTTAAGCCACTAGAAAAAAAAAAGCCATTTTTGCATGCTTGGAGAATAATGAAAACTTCTGTAAGTCCTCGGTTTGTCTTTCTGATGTTAGTTTTAAAAAGTCATTATTTGGATTCCAATTCTAAATATGTTCTTGCTAATCTGCTTTGACCCACATACTATTATTTTGGGACTCTCTTCTAGAAAGCATATATAGCTACTCTAAGAGAGTAAGGAATCAAACATTTTGATACACATTTACATGTGCTGGCTAACAGCCTTACCCTTACACAGTGAGCTTCACCCTTTACAGTGCTGATAGTGATGAATCAGACCAAGAAAGTAATTTTTTTCTCAGTCTTTATTTGGAACAGAAATCTCAGCTATGGAAAAAACATTTTTGCCATCTGACTGCCAGAAGAGAACTGCTGTGAATTCTTACCAGAGCCACACGTAACTCAGAACTCAACTGCAGCATCTTTAGAGAAGTTGAGTTAAAGCCTGGGTAGGCTCTGGGCTGCACAGCCTGACCCATCATGTGGCACTGACTGATGGCATCTTCCTGTCCCTTGTGTGTGCCCACCCAGCTCCCAGGCAGCTGCTCTGAAGATGGTCACTTTCAAGGTTCAAATTTCACTGTCCAGGGCATGGGAAACCCCAGAAAGGGGAGGCTGGAGCTGAGGGGGGTGCCACCACATGAAGGTAAATAAGGATATGAATGGTAAGTTGAGTTCCTCACTCCAGCCCTAGCAATCTGACCTGGTGGGGCTTCAGCTGTGAATTTCTATATCATTCCAGAGCAGATGGTCTTCTGCTTAAGCTAAAGACCCACAGTTGGCTACAGGCAGGAAATACTTTCAGAGATGGGTTTACAGTCTGGGTTTCTGGCAAAGCATTGCTGCTATCTTCTTTTCTATATGAGAAAGACCCTTCTTCCTCTGCTGTCCACATTCCTTTCACCTACCTAGTGATTAAATTGTCCCTGCCAACCTGAAGGTAGTCAGCTCACATCCCTGTCCTGTCAAGAGATGGCCTTCAGTCTCCAGCTGTCTCCATCCAAATCCCCTCACTGTCTCCTTTGTAATTCACTCTGTTTCCTTTGTAATTCACTCTAGCCTCTTTCTCCTGACATACCTGCTCAACATGTACCACTTATCTTTGCCTTTTTCCAGCTGGAGGACCCCAGAGCCCATAAAGACACCAGGCAAGCTAAAATAAGAAGCCTGCAAAAACTGGATATGAGGAAACTTGTATGATTTTGGTCCCTCCTAGATGAAGACAAACTACCAAGTCAGAATTTTTCAATATGCAGGAGATAAACCCACCAAATTCTGCTACTAACACAAGTTAGTTTAGAACAAACCAATTTTCAGAACTCACAGCTGAAAGCTCTGCACCAGCTTTGACAAAAATTGCCCCAAGAAATTTTTCTTGGTTCTAGGTATCTCTGCATTCAGGAACAGCCCTGAAACTGTTCTTGTCAAATATGACTGGGGCTTAAAACTGAGTCTGTTCTCTAAGATGGGGATGTATCCACCAGGCTTTTGCTGATGCTGGACAGTGAGGATGTCATCCCATCATATATCAAAAATTCAGCTGAAGAAAACTGAAAACTAGGGAAAAGGCCAGTTTGAAATCCTGACAATCTAGTTGTACAACCAGGAATCACTTGAAAAGCAGAAATAAAAAGAATTAATTCCTGAACAGCCAGCAACTGGCTCTTTATCAAGACAACCAGCAACTGGAGTGTCCATGACTGCTCACTTGACTGACAGCCTAAGCATAAGGATATAAATATCCCTGGTTTTCTAAGTCCTTTCTCTGCTGTTTCATGTGTGAGTCTGGTCTAAAGGAAACCAGGATGATTCCCAGATGCTTCATGCCATATGGCTTTTGCACTTGCCTCACCATCATACTGTTAAAAAAAACAGGAAGTCTTACCATGCTAAGAGCGAATTTAAGTGGTCTGGAGTGGTAGGGTCAGGGCTCAGAGGTGGTGAGGTCACAAAAGCTGCAGCCTTGGCCCAGTTTTTGCTCCAGTAATGTGTCCCATCTGTCCCCAGGCTGGCAGTGATCGGCTCTCCAAAAACAAGGGGACCTTGGAGAAAGCAAGGATATACAGGAACTAAGTACAGCCCACTCTCTCTTCAGCATGACGCTGCCTGCTGCATGCAGCCATGTATAATTCACACATTGCTACATGGCTAGCACAGCTCCCAGGAAATTAAACAGCCCTGGCTTTGTCTGTATGATAAAAAATTAATCAGGAGTCTCTCTGAGCTCTACATGCTTTTGATCAGCCTATTTACAAATCTTTCTTTCTAATCCAGAAGGAGACAGTTCAGACCCACTTTTAATTGGTACTGTTTTAATCACAGCCACGTTGCTCCAATTTGGAGAGTACTGGATGGTGGATCACTTCAACAGGCAGATGCCTTTTTACTACTCCCAGGTTGGGCACAGCACCAACAGACAGCAGCATATGGTCCCCTGCACCACACTCCAAGTCTCCAAGAATACAAACATCAAGACAATAATTTGCTCTTTGGCTTCTCCATATTGCTCACAAGCTTTGTAGTCCCAGCCAGCAGAACAGTCCTGACTTGTAAAAGCAGCTTCAGAAGCAGCTGCCTTCAGGCTCACAAGGCCCTTTTGGGTGCTTTGTAACCTGGATCCCACCACAGCCCCAGCAAGCAGGGCTGACCTGCAGTACCCATCAGAGGGGCTCACTTCCAGCAGCAAGGCCAGGAGTGAGCTCCAAGCATCTCTGACAGCGGGGTCACTGCCCAAGCCACATCTCAGAACAGCTGAAATACTGACATGGAGGATGTGCCATTAGGAATAAAGTATCTCCTTCCCATGAACAGAGATATAGCAATCTAAGGGAAAAGTAAAAGGCAAAACAGGATAGAGAAGAGTTACAATTCAGTCTTCAAGAGGACAGTTTTTGGGAGAGTTTCTCAACTTAAAAATATAAAAGGATTTTCCCTCATCCTTCCCAGCCATAAATATTTAGTCTGCAATGGTGTTGCCATTGTTTGATAACCTCTCCCTATAGCCTGTCATTTGGGTCCAGACATACAGGTTTTTTCACTGAGTTTCTATTCAACAAAAAAAATGAGTTTGGGAGAGCAAAGAAAGTCACTTACCTCTCTTCCTGGCCAGTGCAATGATATCAGCTGCACTCTTACTCATCACCTTAGTGATGTACACTGGGCAGTTGATTCGACTGGCAATCGTGATGGCACGGAAAACTGCTTCTGCTTCAAGCTGAGCAAAACAAGGAGGGAAAAGTTAACTGCAAATGCAGTCTGAAGAAAAAATCAGCTGGAGGACTGTGCCATATTTCTAACTGTTCAGCAACAACTCTTCAGGGGTTGACTCTACTTTTTCCATACAGAGAAACACAGTGCTGGGAACTGAGGGGCTAACCCAACCCCAAACACTGGGCACTAGCAGTAACCACAGCCAGGCTGTACTCACTAGCAGGGTACAGCTGCCCCAGCACAAACACAGTTTCCTGGCTCCCTGCACCCCAGGAAAGCTCATGCCCAAGCAGCTGATGCACTTTTCTCCTTCTTACTTTCCTCCCACCTTCCTGTTTAAGACTCCTACCCTGCAGCTGAAAGGAGAACTAAGCAAGAAAACTTTGGCCCTGCTTGGAGACAACCTCTGAGCTCCCCCGGCAGCTTTCCCTAATCTTTACATAATGGTGACAGTGAATGTAAAGAATTCTCTAACAGCAACTTCAGCACTATGGACTGAATTTAGCCCATAATCCACAGAAGCCTTTGAAGCAGTGCCCAGCAAGTCCCCTCTGTCAGCAAGAGTAAAGGCAATCTCCTCCCAGGGAGCCATCTGGGACGTAGGCACACAAAGAAAGCATCTTCAGATGGAGGAGCAGTGTTTCCCAGCAGCTCTGGAGACTCCTTCTCCCAACCATCCTTCCCAGATGGACTCACAGTATTGGCATTTTAATACGAAAAACCCTGTTGCAACTGAAAATAGTGACTGAGTGGTACAGAAATTTCTGTGCCAGAATTTTTCTAGAAAAGTTGAGCTTCTTAGACCTTCCAGAACCACATGGCTTAATCTTTTACAGTTTTGTAAAATATTTTTTCTTTAAATCAGACTGCTCCACTTTGTCCTAGGACTTGTATCAAAATATTTCCCCTGGAAACCCCAAATGCACCTTTAGAGAGCAGGGAATGAGGCACAGCCTCTGCACTGCAGCACTAAAGCTGAGCAAAATTCCCTTCTGAAAACTGCAAATGCAGATTTTCCTGAGGCCCTTGTTTTCATTAAAAGGAAACAACTCAATCCTTTTAGAATAATTTTAGTAGAAGTTAAACAGCAAAATGAAAAAATACATAAACAGTCCAATAGAAGAATGTGACCAATTAAGCTGATTCCTTTTGCCTTGGGGAGAAGTTAAATAAAGATCTGCAAACCACAACAATCTCTTCAAGTTCAGCCTCAAACCCCCAGGACGTCGTCTCTTTAGTCTTCTAGGAAAGCAGCCACTTCCCACTACCGCCCTCCCCATCCCATTAACGGTCTGAGCTGTGTACTTTAGGGGGCATTCTCATGTCTCCACATTTTCCTTGGCATTAAATAAACCCTTTCCAGATGCCTGAGATGATCCACACCAGAGCTCAGATTTTATTATAAGGGAGTTGCTTAAAACAAGCTGCCTCACAGCAATTTTCCATTCTCACGTATTTGCATCTCTACAGCCTGCATTTCTGACACCATATATCTGCCAGCATGAAAGTAGATCTGCATGTGGGAGTATGCCTATGCACAGTATAGATGCTATAGTTTTCAGCCAAAGCATTTTAATAAATGCAGTTACTCAGGACTAACCCTCAAGCTGCACTGCTGATTTTGAGCCTGATAAGCCTATTTTTTTGTCATCACAAATCGAAACACAAAGGTCACACTTAAATACATGGACATCCATGCCCGGGGCAGCAGGAGCTGAGACTCCTGAGTGCACAAGGACACGCTTATCCCTGGACTCAGGGAATGCACCTGGCTGCAGCATCCAAAGGGCTTTTCAGGCAAACAAACATGTTGAAAGGACCTGAACTTTTCAGACTTTGATTAATACTGGAAAAGGCAATGGGAGAAGCAGACATCTGGCCTTACCTCTTCTGGCCTGCTCAGGGCATGTCCCTCAGGTCCAGTGATTCCCATCTCCAGAATACGCTTTTGTTCCTGCAATGTAAGAGATAAATGCTGACCCAGCTCCAGGATGAGACCTGTGCACCCAGCATCCTCAGGGAGATGAACAGCCACATGGTCTGACTGCCCCTTTCAGTCAGTGTAAGTGCAGCTGCAAAGCCCACTGAACACTGAAAACACTGGCTCTAAACTGGTGCCATGCCACACCAGCACAGCCAGCAATGCTCTCTGTTGTGTGACTGAGCATATTTGTGCCCCAAGCCATTGGTCTGCACCATCAGAAACCTCCTCTGCCCTCTGGAAAGTCCTACTTGACACCACAACACCAGCGCAGGGAATGGGCTGCAACCAATACACTAAAAGGTAATTATGGGTACTTCCAGCCTGCCATTCCCTATTTACTTGCTCAAGTTCCTCTCTGGTTGCAATCCACAAAGCACCTTCTTAAACCTTCAGCATTGCTGACACGTTCAGTTTTCTGTAACACTTTCTTCTTATACAGTGAATCACTAAAATTATGCTTTTATAAAACAGAACAGTGCCCTCCAGTTGCAATGGGGACCAATGGGGACTTGTCAGAAAAATAATCTGCACTATCCAGCTTCATAGCAGTGAGATATTTTTTTAAATAGAAAATTAAGGCCTAGCAGTGTTATTGGAATAAATCTCCCTTTTTGCAGAAACTGGTGGTCAACCCCTTTTTCATCTGAGACTGGTCCAGGCCTGACAGCAGTGCAGAAGTGGGACCAGCGCTGCTACTGTACCTCTGACCCTAGCCTGGCCTGGCCTGCCCACAAGGCTCTAATGAGCCCAGCTCAACAATGTAATGGCTCTGTGACACAGAGAAATGTCCCCTAGAGACCAGGAGGAAGTTACTGAACATATGTGAATGGATCAACTAGTAAATATCTGATCCCAGGTCCCTGAGTGTGAAAAGCTCACACATTACCAACATACTCTAGTAAAGCTGAAAAAGTTAACATTCATATATGCTTTAGCCTTCATTGCTATCAATCAAGGCTGAAGAGGCATTAACAGGAAACACATTAATCTGACTGTGTAAGAACATTTTGGTTAGACAAACATAAGGTTTCATAGGTGTTATTAAAAACAGCTGTTCTGGATCATTAACACACCACTCTGAACAGTGCCAGTTAAAGACATCAGATAATTAAAATACCGCAATAAAATGAAGTTACAGCCATGTAAAAAAATAGCACATTGGCACAGAATAGATACACAAAGTAGGACAGATTTGCATCTTGAAGGAAGTAATAAAATCAGATCACATGATAAATTACCCTCTGTAAGAGGACTTGATAGTGCTAATTAACTAGAATATTTGTTTGACAAGATCAAATTTGTATTTTTACACAGGGCAGTCCTAAAAAGCCTATGTGCAGGCAGCTTTCTTTTCATTATCCAAATAATTCTTCTACGTAAAAGCATAGAAAAAGACTGATTTTATGAAACATAGCAATGGTGAACAAATAAGTTGATGTATAACATAACTTACATTTATTTACTGCTTCCCCTTTATCTAATAATTTTTCTGTCCTGTTTGTTCATATTCCATGGCTGTATATTAAGGCTGACCAGAAAAAAATGTAACTGAAATAGATTTCTATCAAATATGCAATTCCACGAGTGCGCCTTGATTTTAATGGGCAATGTATCAAAACACCACAGATGCCATTTGATTTGTTTTATTTTGCCATTCCTACAGTAATATTGACTTAATCATGCTTATTAATAGTCATTTTAATTCTACTAGATATTTTATGTTGTATTAAAATTATAAATCATGTATTTAGTAGTTTTTATTCATGCTAAACTTCATGAGAAATCAGATTTTTCCCCTCTTAAATCCAAATGGGGGTTGTCACCTAGTTTCAGTGGTGGAAGGACATGACCACACTGTATGTGCCTACTGACTCCTCACTAGTAACTTTTGATCCCAGTGGTTATTTTGGTCAAAGTTAAAGGCAGATCTCAAAGGGGGTAAATTCTAACCAGGCAGATGGAGATGTGTTTTTCTCCCAGAGGGAAAAACAAAATACACCCAAGGCAAGAGTTCTTATACACTGCCCAACAACTCAAACATCCCCTTGACGTTCTCCCTTAGACATGAGACAAGGTGGGTTGCCTTGTCCAGATCTCAAAGACAGCTTTAGCTGCTGTAATTTCCTTGTCAGCTCTGCAGCCCAGTCCTTAGCAGATAAGCCAGCAGATAAGCAGCTCAGCAGATAAATCAGATGGCTCACTCAGATCCTCACTGACCTAAGAGGGGCTCGATGCACGTACGAGAGATCAGGGGAGTGAGACATCTCTGCAACAGCCTTCAAAGATTCATCTGTCATAAATGTAGCGTCAAAACAACACCCACCCAAACCTGCCCCTTCTGTTTCAGAGGGGGATCCTGGCCTCTGAAAGCCCAGTGGGAGGTTTGCTATCAACTGCTGTCCTTGTGTTGCCTCTTTCCATGTTTTGGCACTGATCAGACCATGATCAGTCCAGAGGGAGAACAGCAGCTCCCAGGGCACTTGACCTGCAAGGACTGCACTGGAGGTGCAGGGCACTTTAACGGAACATTCTGAACTTGAGCCCAGCTTCCTGGTTCTGAGATGCATCTTCTAAGAGCATGGATTATACTTAAACACACATTTTTGAAATGTCAACAAGATCACAGTAGTTCTTATTCTCAAACTTCAGAGGTTTATAAGAATATTCTCAAAAATAAATAGGTCTGTGAGCTTTAATACCTGTTCCAAACTCACTGTGTTGCTTATGCTGATAGCTGCAGCAAAAGACTTTAGTATAAAGCTTTCAGATCTTCTTTTTGTACCCAAAATCTGTGAACAAGGCTTTACATTATTCTGCTTTACTCATGTCTGCTGGATTCAGAAGAAATCTTCTTGCTTCCTTCTGCCCTCCTTATCTAGTCCTCATCTGCTGCCAAGGCAAGGAGCTGCCTGGACCATTGCCCTGTCTCAAGGATGTTCTGCCAATTAATGCAAAAGGATCCCCATTCTCTCATCCTAGACTTTATACCAACGGTGTGCAGGGCATCAGGTTCAATTAAGTCTCTTTCCAGGGAGTTCCCTTCTTCCTACCCATTCTCTGACTGGCCTATTTAGTTTCTCCTCTCTTGTATCTGCCATCTCACAAAGTGAAGCAAAAATGATGGTTCACTCACCTGAGCTATCAAGTCTCCATTTTCAGCATGGACCAGGATAACAGCCCCAAGACTCTTTAGAAAGGTAAAGGCTTCATAAAGCTGCAGGTAGTACAAAGAAGGAAACACTGCTGAATAAGGAAAACACATTACTTAAAACTCAGACCTCTTCACCTCAGTTTTGTACTTTCTATGCTGGTAATTATATTGGTAAATAGTAAATGATCTCTTTTCTATACAGAACCTGAGCTTCACTGATTGGTGCTGACTTACCCACCCCTGTAAACACCATCTGCACCAAGACAAGGTCAACAACCCCAAACAGGGCTGAATTTCCCTGGGACACAGAGTCTGCCCCAGCCCCTGCAGGGCCACCTCCCCATGCCTTCTCACACAGGGCTAAGTTTAGTAGCCCTTTAGTTCTGTAGTTTTAGCAAATGTAAAATAGAATTATTGCCACGTACTACAGGCACTTTTAGTATGGTTAGAACATCTCTTTTCTGAAGTGCAGGCATTTTGCACCACGTTGTTAGTGCCATCACTGCTGAGCTTTCAGCAACATCTTTAATTCAGACATTAAAAGTTGCAATATTTTCTCTAGAGCATCCTTGTTTGTTTTTTTAATTGCTTTCTAAGATTCAACACCCAACCCTAAAAAAGGGAAGTAGTTGATCCTTTTGCTTTTACTGACAGTTTCTGAGCACACATCTACTGAAACACAGTTCCCTTCCCAAAAGCTATTCAGCTTATGTGTCTCTTTTTTAAACCAGACTTCAGTAACATGGGAGCCCAGTTTTCAAACACAGATAAAATATGGAGACAAAGGTTCTTCAGTGTCTACTTTTGCACTAGGGCACTTCAGGCAGCATTGGATGGGCTGTGATATACATCTTGCAACATGGACATACAAACAAGGTAACAGCCATTAGTCCAGCCACACATTAAACATTTTGGCAACTCCAACAGGGATTTGAATTTAAGGCACTGCCTGTCAGAGAATATGTATAAATTTTTATGTCTAAAATTCCAATTAAAACCACATTTATTGGAGGTGTAACAACAGTTAAATAACAACAGTTATTTAAGAGACCAAGAGCTGTAGCTCTGGGAATAAGTAAGACAGAAACATTTTATCAACTGAATAAGCAAACATTATTATTACTAACAGATGCCATTGTCCATTTACAGTGGCCTGATATGAATGAATGGGAAAGCTGAAGAGTCTGGAATCTGTAATGAGCTCTGGACAAACAAGCTCATTGTTATCTCCAGCCCTAATGAGAAAAGGCCACCTCCCCCAAAGAGCAACTCCATTTAGCTGCTTACACAACCAAGAAACTCTTGAAGCCTCAGAACTGCCACTGCCTCGAGTGCTTCATCTTTTTCTCCCTCTCTGACCTAGAGTCCTTGAAAGGTTACTGCAAAATAAAATGAGTGAAATCCTGAGCAGAGCTGAGTGGCTGCAATGTTGGGAGACACCAGAAGATCTCTACAGAAGGTGAATGCCATACACTTGAAGAAACACATGCAGGTGTTCTGCCCAGCTCAGAACTGACCCTCCAGAGAGTAAACCACCACTGCACATTTCTCCCAGTGCCAATCAGGCCAATGAGAATGTTTCTCTGGGATTCAACCTTAGCAACTCCTCAGGTGTTGGGAGATGAGAAAAGAGAGGACAGATCACAGCAAAGAAAAGCATTCAGAGCAGTACCTGGCTGTCGGACATTTGGTAGAGATCTTTGTACGCCATGTAGACTTGAAAAGAGTTCACACCTGTTCCAAGACAAAATTCAAAGGTGTTGCCATGTAAGTGTATTCTTAGATTGCATTTGAACAAAAACTTCAGGAAAAGTAAGTAATAGAGTACGTCTGGACTAGGCTTTTCACTAGTGATTCCCAAAAATCAAGCATGGCTTCACAGCTGCATTACAGCTGCTAGGACTAGAAGCCTGGATGCCCTCTATGCTGGGGGAATTTTTTGGCTGCTGTGGGTAGCCTGTGTTCATCCCTGGAGTAACCCAGCCACCACTGCAAAGAGCATTGCTTGTAACCAAATCACAGACAAGCAATGGTGGCTAAAGCTAGCATGTAAAGATTGTGAAGTTTAAAAAAATCTTGTGTAAGGTTCTGTGAATCAGCGTTTTTCTTTGTAGGTTTCCTTAGTATTCAGGAAAACATTTCAGCTTGATCTAAACTGTGCTTTTTGGTAGATAAAACTTCTGGTTAGGTTCCCCCAAAGTGCTGAGAAGGTGTAACTAAGCTTAGCTGATGGTAGACACTGGGAAGGAGTGGAGACAAAGCCTGAAACAAGTTTCATATGCAGCTCACCACACCTCTTCTTCTGCCTTCCAAAGAATGAAGGATTTATGCTGGCAGCCATAAAAATCAAGAAAGACAATCGTTTCAAATTTCAGAAATCCATAAGAAATGCTAGTGTTGAGTGTCAGTTGTCAATAACCCCCTGTATTCAAATCCCCATGCGTTGCTATTTATTTCAAAGATTTGGTTATTTACATGGCTTTGTATTCTTACAGAATACAACTTACAAATGTTTTCTGTTCATAATCTCTGTACATATGAATTCATATTAGTGCATATATTTGTCTTACCTTTTAGTCTACTGCCAAGACCCCCAGTTTGGTCCAAGGACCAGTATTGTACTTTTCTAGCTCAAAAAAAAAGAGTAAATTCTAAGCTACCTAAACTGTGTATGCTGCATTTCAAAATGGCTGTGATGAAAACTGTGTTTCCTTGGGCAAGAAGAAAATGTTCCTGTTGTTCATGTTGTCTACATGAATGAATAAAATGAATAAACCTCTCTGATGAATATATAACTCCTTCATGAGTCTAGAATGAGCAAATACATCCTCAAGCAGAGGGTATGACTGCTCACACACACACACACACAGAGAATTCATTTGTTTACAATTACAGCACTAAAATACCCCAGCATACAAGATAAAACATTGAAATGATCCCTGGTATTATGTCTTCCTGCTAAGTCCAGGCAGCTCAGAGAGAAGCACAAAGCAGGAGCTGGCCCCTCCTTGCTGACTTCCACGCTGAACGGCGGAACCCTGTCAGCCCGTAAACCCATCCTTTCTTCCCATTGTCCTATTTATCATGTTCTCAGAAGACACATACAGCCTTTACTAACTGTAATCCCTCCCTCTACTCCTCATCACAATTTCAAAGTACTCAGTACTTGCTTATTTCAAAACCTGAGCTTGGCTGGGCCTTCCCTGGGGCCGATGCTTGCAGCCTCGTGCCCTGAGCCCCTCTGAGTGCTCACAGCAGGGCCCAGCACACCCACCCCACCTGCCTTAGAGCAAAGCTCCATTTTCTCTGCACAAACCCTCCCCATGTGTCAGATGTCAGCTGCACCCAGGAGCCAGCTCCCTGCAGGGTGCCCGTGCCCACACAAAGCAAGGAGGACGTGTCGGGCCTGCTCCAAGCCATGCCGACTGCCTCGGGTTGGCACGGGACTGACGCCTCGCACGCTTTTCTCTGTGAGCCGAGGGCTGAGGTACCTACTGCTCTCCCTTATCCACCAGGCTCTACCAAAGGTGATTCATTGCATCACAGTCCTGCAGGAGGTAAGGCAGCTTTCCCTGACTGCTGTGGGGGGAAAAACACATACTCTGACCCAAGTAATACGTATTCTCATCCTCTCTCTTTTATTGCCTTGCTATCTTCTTAAGCCCTCTTCTGACGTTGGCAAAATGACTGAGTTTTGCTCTCACTCTGTTTAATGTTCTCCCTGAAATCAATGGGAGCAGAAGGGATCCCAGCAGGGAACCTGCCACAGGATCTTGAGCCTGCTCCTTATGACAGTGCAGAAGCAGAGTTCTCCCTTGTAAACACACACTCACACCCTCAGCTGCCACCAGACACACACAGAGTAGAAGAGCATTTCAGGGGCTGCCTTTACAGCTAACAGGAGAGAGGGTGTGAACAATCCTGCCTTGCAAAGAAAGCACCTATACCAGATACCAAGACAAATAACACAAATTTACATATACAGGTATCCAAGATTAGACTCCTTGCCCTGGCCTGGTTCCTTGACCTACTCATTGGAATTATGCAGCTTTTCAAAAGCCCTGGTCCATGGCCTATTGACCTGAATGCTTAACATCTGTTACACACTACATTCTTGTTAATGTCCTACTACATTCTTGTTAATGTCCTACTTGCTCTCACACTAGGGATACTCTACAGAATCCTCTCCAAATTTTAGGCAGGACTACAGTGTACTCCTGAACTTTCTGAACAGTGACAAAGTCAAAGGAACCAGTGAGGCCCTTGTCAGCAATTTCAGGCTCTTGCTCCTTTGCATATACTGAAGAAGCTCAATCCCAAAATAGCTGCTGAAATTATACAAGTCTGAGTGTTTATAATCAATATTTGGCTCTACAAAATCTTCAGGCACTTCCAAAGCCTGTGTCTCCTTAAATTAGCATTGTATTGATTTAAAACTGATTAATTGTTCAATTATACCTTATGACAAGGCACCTCAACAGCCACTCTGTGAGCTCCCCTGTTACTCATGCTGATTGCATTAGGCACATGGAGCTCTGAAACACAATGAGCTGAGCCCTGTCACTCAGCTCACTCACCCACAATCAGCCAAGAACCAATTCAATCCAGATTCCCAGCTGATGAAAACCAGGGTCACTCCACTGACATCAAGTCTATTTGCACCAGCTGGCTTAAATGTTTCCAATTATCAGGAAATATTACCCATTAATTTGAAAGCCCTTGCCACGCTGAATTATTTCCTATTGTGTTTGTGCATTCATACCCCCTTACCTTGTGTCTCCAACATGGGAGACTAGCTCACACTGCCTGCCTGAGATGTACATGAGAACAAAGGTGACCTCCTAATGCTCTCACCACTGAAGAGGCCACCAAGGCTCCACCATAAATCTCAGTTTAGGAACCAATGAATAGATTTGTGCTTCCCCTGATGACTCCAAGGCAGGTCAGATTTACATAGAAACTCACATTTCAATAGTTAGAGAAAACTATTAACCTAACTGTCTGCACCAGGCTTTTAATGTAAACCCTTGGGCAAATTTAGGAGTGCTGAGCCATATGTGGTCAGGGAGCTCTGGAAAATAATATCCAACCTTTTAAAAAAGGCACAGTATACTTGTCTTGAGAGAACAGTCAGCTAATGCACAGCAGCAGATTCATGTTAATGCTGATAGCAGGGAAACAGCACAGATTTAGCACAACTTGTGTTGACAGATGTCATCACCTTGTAAAAATCCCCTATACTAGAGACCTATGCAAGACCAGCTGCAGTTTCTCTAATTATGTGCAGTCTTGCTGATAGGAGTGTTTTGTTGCCTAAAATCTGGTTACACAGCACATGTACTATTAACATCCTGTGACATGGAATGAACTCCCCCATGCCCATAACCTTTATGGCATCTCAGCAAACAACTGTTCACTCAAAAATAGCATTTTGCTTTTTTTTTCTACTTTGATAGTACATTTCTGTATAAAGAGAACGTTTCACATCTAAGTCAACACTAGCTCTATGCATTACAAAGGATGCTGCATATACATATCACTTAGGTTTCCCAAGAGAAGAGTCATTCTGATTTGCCCATGGAAACCACATGCCATTTCAGAAAATATTCCCTAATTAATATCCATACATTTTCAAGGAAAATAGAAGATGAAAAACATGTGAAAATATATGAGCAATTCTGCAAAGAAAATACAGTCAGGCATAATTTCAAGGACCAAGATCTAAGTTAGGATCTTCTGAAGGCTAGATCCCATTGCCCACACAGAGGTATCTGGTGCCACAAAGATGCCCTCCATATATGAGACTGCCACATTGAGCCTGTGTGTGTGGAAATGCATTTAGGAGAGGTTTCATCTGTGCTATTCTGAATTGGTGGTTGGAGTCCAGGTAAGGTAACCTCTCATGATAGCATCTCACATGATAGTAGGTCTGATAATTGAACACCATAGAAGTGTCAAACCCATAGAAGTGTCTTAGATTCCTAAATAAGTGACTTTTTTTTTTTTGCAAGTGTTGAAACATGGCATCTTCTAGTAACTTCAGGGAAAGCCAGCAGAGAGAAGCACTTGAGAAAATCAGGGCATTTCTTCAATATTAGATACCTAACTTTAGCATCTTTTTTCCTAATAACAGGAATTTTTTCTAAAAATACAGGTATGTTTTATTTACAAAATCAAGCCTCAGCAAGGAAATTATTCCAAGTCACTGCTGTGAAATGAGATCTGGCCTGTAGTGACATTTTCACAGCCCCATGTGCTCTTCATATTTAATTTGAGGCAGCTGAATCAAATCTTTCAGTCTAGTTAAAACCTGAAGCACTACTTTGAAATGTTTCATTTTCTTCATTCATTAAATAGAGAATCTATGGTGACTGGGCTGATTATCCTAAATACTGATCTTTGAGTTTTACCTTCAAAAAAACCTACTTATGCAATGACTTATTTCCACATATACAAGCAAGGATAAAATAATACATTTCTTTATGACAATGTAAGCATCTTAATCTTCCAAATCTACACTGGACAAAGTCATATATATGCACAAAGTTTTAGGTCCATTTTGCACAGCAGCAAGTGAAAAAACAAGTTCAAGGTAGTGAAGAACCTTAGCCAGCATAGCCAGTGCCTAAGCATTCATTAAAATACTTGAAAATGTCACCTCCATATGATATTTCAATAAAAGTAAAGAATATTACTACATTTCACTCACTAACCTTTGTCTTGCACGAGTACTTCCAGCTCTTCTCGAATCCCATCATACCAGCTGGTGATGTCCACATGGAGAGCATAATCACAACAGGATTTGGTATCAGCTGCCTCATGCCACTTCTCAAAGGAGGTCAGTAAACTAGATCCAGGTTCTGGAAGCACATGATCAACTGAAAAAGAGATTGTTAAAAAAGTGTCTGTTAGCAGGACAGCATGCACACTGTTCAGATTTACCCAGAGTGAGCAGTCCTGCAGCTCCTCAGCCAGAACAGCAGCCTTGGAGGCAGCCTGTGTGCTGACTGTAACACTGGGGTGTCAGCCAGGTCCTGCTGCAACTTTGTGAACAGGCCATACTAAAGATGAGTCTGGCAACCTGCTTGGTGCAGCATCAATAGACACACAAAGGAGGAGCCAAACACCTCACAGTTTAGCAAACATTGGTGTTTCCCCTTACTGTATTGTAAGAGACCATAGGTTCTGGCCCTCACTGTAGTTCTTGTCTGATGTGTACATTTCTATGTATTTCACAGTAAGCACAATAATTAACCAGTGCCTCACAGTCACTGAACTGGCCCACTCTGCCCTACCAACACATCAGTGCAGATGTTCAATGTTTTCTCAGCAGCCAAAACTGGGAATACAGCCAAAGGTTTGAACTGGAGTGACATTGAGCACAAACACTGTCACACTATACAGTCCATTGAATGCCCTGCCTCTCCCCTGCCTCAAGGCTTTCTGCCTCTAAGGGTGCCACACCATCCACTGACACCAAGGCATGACTACTTATGCATAGGTACTCCTCTCTGCAGGGCTAGTTAGTATGAAAACAAATCAACATGGGCTTACCAGTGCCACCTGCAAGCCTAACTCTGCACAGGAATACTCAACTGAAGAGCACAGACTGAAAAAAATTATTAACAAAAGGAATGAACAGCAGTGCATTTTGTGCCTATGGCCAAAAGAGTCTTTCAGCTGATGCCTGAATATGGGTAATAGGTAACACCAAAAAATCCACATCCCAATTCAGTGGGAGTAAAACTCCACTGGGAAGCTCCTCTCCACAAGGAAGCCAAGACAATTTATGGCACCTGAACAATTGCCTCACAACATCTAACCAAAGTCAAGTCATGGCAGAAGGAAAGAGATAAATCTTGTCCCACCAGCTGTAGACAGAAGAAGAGTCTTTAACAACTAGAAACACTTCTTTTCACCAACAAAGATGTTCCTCTGGGACCTCTATTAAGGTCTTCCTCAATTCCTGCTGCCAAATCCAAGTTCATAAAAAAGCATATCTTCTTATTTCTATGCCTCTTGAAATGGCAGTAGGTGGGAACAGCAGATCTTTGTCAGATTTTCTGTGCATATACTTACAGAACTACCTACACTGCTTCCCAAAAATCCCAAGATTACATACATTATCCCTCAGTGCTTGTTCTGTATTTCAGAGGAAAAGCCAAGAGACAATTCCACATGCTGGTATTTCTTTCTGAGGATAGGTTCATTTTCAGGCCAACCCTGGTTAACAATGATGAATGGATCTCAAACACAGTGCCCAGAAATTTGAAGATTCATTGCAGTAGAACTCAGAAAATCAGAATGAAGCCTCTGGTACCCATCCCCACACAGCTCTGCTGGTACTCACTGATCATGGTGGTGCCCCCTGCTAGTGCTGCTTTTGTGCCTTGATAGAAGTCATCAACAGCAGTCATCCCCTGGTAGGGCTTTTGTAGATAAGTGTTGACATCTATTCCCCCAGGAATAACCATGCGCCCATTAGCCTCTATGGTCTTGACTCCTCCAGGAACAATCAGATTCTCTCCTATTTGCCTGCACAGCAAGGAAAGCCAGTATTACTTTATTGGAAAAGCACAGAGGACAAAGCTATTTGAGGCATGTAGGGGAGAGGGAGCCTGGGCCCATACAGCAGGAGGTGGGCCCCAAAGGCAAGGTGAAGCTCAAGCACACGCTCCCTCTGTCCTGCCCAGCACAGCAGAACAAAGCAGAGGAGAGCTGACGCGCTGAGCTGTGAGCTCTGTTTGCTTTGCACGGCTCTAGTGGCCAATAAAGGAGCTGTAATGCACCAGCATTAAAAATTGATTATTTTTATATGATGTCTATCTTTAAACAATTCAAATTATGTACACTTAATGCTCTCTTGGGGGCTCCAGTTTTGTATATTAAGTTCTTGAAAGAAAATAGGAAAACATAGATCAAATATGGGAGCAAGCTGGAATTATAAAAATATATGGCAGAAGCAAAAGGCATATAGTAATTTTATAATTACTTTGTCATCATGAATGCAAATTTATCCTTAAAAAGAAATTTAAAGATACAGAAATACACAGCTAAGAGACCTAAATATGTTTAATCTACCGTATCCCATATTCTTCATCCTCGTCTTGAAGTTAAAAGTCAGTGAAACATTCTGCATAACTATGTGGAAAAATTATAATTAGCTGTTGCCATCTTTTTCCCTTCAGGTCTTCAAAGCAGAATATTTTTTTGTCACTATTAAAAATATTAATCTGTTCCCCATACCAACATCAAACTCAAGATATTTATGATCAAAATACTTGTATTCTTCATGGACTCAATTACAAATAAATTAAACTTTAACTTTTAAAGCCACACTAGAATTTATTGTCTACTTTGCATGGTGCCAGACAGGAAGAGGGGTCTGTAGGGAAGCCATGTCTCTGCACTGTTACACCACAATATATTTGGGCTTAGAGGTAACTGTAAGGTAGTTAAAGTTCACTCAGTTTATCTCATATTACAGACACTGAGTCCCTGGTCCTAATTTTCTTTTGTCTGGATAAAACAACTTTTATCCACAGCTAAATAAATACCTCAAACATCTGAGCTGCTGAATCTGTTTCCCCATATTAAAAGGCAACTCCCACCTACAGTTCAAAACACAGCAACTGATTAACAGCCAACTGTGATAAGGTAGAACCAGAAGTGAATATAACTGTTCATTAAAACCAGTGGGAAAAATTTTAAAAAGGGGATAATTATTCACATTGGAATCTGGCCAAACTGGCAGAGTTAATAAACAACCCCAGGAGGTCAAGAATTTGTTTCATATGCTATGCAAAAATGTCACCTCCAGCAACTCGTCTCCCCTGGTGCCCTGGGCTCTGGCTGGAGGGAAGCACAGCCATTCCATGGGCAAATTCCTCATGGGCATCCCAGGATGGGGTCACAGCACTGAACAAATCCAGGAGGGCTAACTCGAGAGAGCTGGCACCTGCATGTCTGGCACCTAACAGTCATCAACATGTGCAGCACTGTCAGAGCCTGTGTGCAGCTGCACGGTGTGAACAACTCCCTGACAAACAGGGAACCAACCTGGATGCAAAATACAGCAGCTGCCCAGCACATCCAAGTGCACAAAAAAGCTGCAAGCAGCAACTCTGTTTTAAAATGTGCCTCACAAAGGCATATCATAAGGCACTGCACCCATGAACAGATTCAGTGCCTGCATAAAATTAGGTAGATCCATGTGTAGTAATGGTGTTGCACTAATTTTCGTTAGTCAAATCTATCCCCAAGATTTTAATCAGAACAACCCTTTACCTTTGTAAAGCATTTATGTGGCTAAGAAATGGAACTGGGAAAAAAATTAACTATGACCCATCTCCTTTGAGTATGTCCAAGAAGTAACTGAACTTCAAGTATTAACATACCTTCTGAGAATAATATTAATAAAAACCTTCACAAAAAAAGCACTTAATTTTTATTTTATTCCACAATCAGTATCTACCAATTTCCTCTTCAAGAAGACACGTCCTAACAAAGTGAAAGTGTGCTAACTATATATTGAAATTTTTTGATGATTCAGTGCTCATTATTTTCAGTGTATGGTTGAGTAACAACTTAGCTGAAATTATCCATGTTGAAGTGACACAGGACCAAAGGCCTTTGTGGATGATGCTGCACTACTATCTGTCAGAAACCTGCCTCATCTCTTGCCCTGGCATCAAGATCTCAGCTGAAATTATCCATGTTGAAGTGACCAAAGGCCTTTGTGGATGATGCTTCACTACTATCTGTCAGAAACCTGCCTCATCTCTTGCCCTGGCATCAAGATTAAGGCTGGGTGAAGTCTGATCTTCACTGCTGCTCAAGGTTATTTTTATTCTGTCCAAGTAGAACAGAGAGTAGGAGATAATGTGACAGGATTCCTGAATTGCTCACTCATTAATGCAAAGTGTATGGGAGCAAGAATAGAGTTCTATTACTTGTGGGTGAAAAAATACAACAGTGCAGATAACTGCATTATAGACTCTGGTCAAATGATTGAGCTGGCTTCCTCATATGTCAGCAACCAGAAAACTCAGACCCACAGAAAGCTGATGCTGTCTGCCATTTTCAGTGGAACAAGTTGGTAAATTCTGTTGTACATGGGCTGATTAAAGCACAACAGAAACAGTAGGCTTCAGCTCTTCCTAAGCTTCATCCAAGGAAGCTGAAAACCTCTCCCAGAACTCTGTGGTGGTGCTTCTGCAGTTATCAAGCCCAGACCTTCTTTAGGCATCTGAAGTTCCCCCTAACTTGACTCATCACTTGCCCAGCTCTGGAGATCATGCCCCCAGTCCCCCACCCTGCCACTTGTTTGTCCCTCCACCCCAGAGGGACCCAACCCTTTCCCTTGGCAGGGATGGAACAGAGTACAGCAAGCACCAGACCATGACCTGTCACTTGGCACAGGGCTCACTTCCTCATGTGATAACAGAGGCAGGAGAGATGTAGGCAAAATACATTATTTATATGCCAATTTAAATTACCAAATATTTTAAATACTATTTAGATAATGGAGAACTGCCTCTCAGCTGCCATCTGAGTGTGCAGGGCTTAAGTTTCAGGTAGGAAAAATCCACATGCACTGCTGCTCCTTGTACCTAGGGAGCCAGTTTGAGCATAGATTGGCAGGAAGAAACATCGACCATCCTCCAAACTACAGCTGATCTTCAAACACACTCAAGGTTACATCTGCTTTCCTCTCTGCAGAATGATCTGCATTAAAAGCATTAAAATACCCAAATCTTTTCATTAGGTTGCAAGAGAAACCCAACCCTCTCTTCTCCAATCAGTTTTTATTTCAGAGTGAGAAAAATAACCCAGATCTTTTATAGCCTGGTAAAACCAGGACACTGCTGCCTATTCTGGGCTGAGTGGTTTGGTGTCTGCTCCATTCTGTGTTAGAATTCTGTATCATCAGCAGGTTCTGCAGCTGGAAAGTTGTAGCATGAACTGAAATGAGGATGACTGAGTTTCAAGGTCCAGCTCCAAACAAGCTTGAGCCACATTTAACAATGATGTTAAATATTCAGACACAATGTGCCGGCAGTTCCACCTGAAGAAACTGAGAGACCAAACAAACCCAGAGCTTTCTTAGGTTGCAAAATTTATCATCTGAACACAGTAAGAACCCAACCCCATCTCCTAGCAGGCTGTCCTCACAAATTATTTCAGAGCAGGACTTCTTGCACATTTTTCAAAGAAAAATCTTGGGTCATCTAAATCTAGGGCATCAGGCATAACTCAGGGTGCTAAATAGAGAACTTGCCTCCTTGGGCGAAGATAAATGCTTCTTAAAAATTAAGATCTTGCCTGTCTGATCATTATTAACCCTAATTAGCTTGGGCAGCTGAGATACTTCCTGGAGGTATGGATCCACACACGGATTTCAGAGGGAGTCTATGTACTTAATAAGGGCAGGTGAAAGACTGGCATTGCTCACCTGCCTACTAACTACCACTGCATTTCTGGAATCAAAGCCAAAAATTCACAGCAGTTTCAGGCTCTCAGCATCTCATGCATTTAGTTGTTTAAATAGTTCTGATGCTTACGAGTGTTAATAGAATATTTGCACATGAACTAACAAAACCACAGAAAAACTCAATAAAAAATACACATCAAAGAGACTACAACTTGGCTTACTATTGCTTTAAAAATAGATACATGTTCAAAATTTTGTGTCCTCTCCACTTTTGCCACTTCAATTAACACTACAAATGGTAAGGCTGAGCAAAGTATTAAAAAGAAAACTGCACAGTCCATGGATGAAAGTATTCAGATTTTTTTCTGTTATAATAACCTGAATCATAATAACATATGCAGTCACAGATATATAAAGAATTGGACTTTTAATCTGATGTTAAAGAGCTCTGAAAGGAGTTTAAGGAGCTCTGAAAACAAGTAGGCAATTAATTATTTACCAGATAACCATAATTATATTTCTGTGCATCAAATTGTAGCCACTGGAGACGAAGCTTCTTAGGTCACTAGTGAAAGTGTTTAGCAACCATGGAAAGGGCTTTGATCCTTGTGTACATCACAGTGCTCATACACTACATAACTTTGCAAACCTTAGAGACCCTCATCTCCACTTAGCCAAGGCAGGACCAGCAGAGCACATGGACATCTCTGTTACAGTTTCCCAGGCTATCAGTAACACATATTTCAAATTTTTCACCTAACAAATACTTTCCCAGTTCCTGTATTTTATAGCCTGATAAATCAGGACTTTCTTTCTAATTGTGTAACAATGCATAACAACATTATAGGAACAGAACATGCTGTGGTTCAGCATTAACCAACAGGCAACTGTGACATGGCAGGTCCTCATTTGCACCATGCAACATGGGGCATATTTCAGATTTCTGTGCTCTACAAGCCTTAAGAGCATGGCTGCAATTGCACTGATTAGGTATAGGGAGAAAAGCTGTAGAGAGTTTTCTGCCATTCATGGACTCAAAAGGTTTCCATTGTCCTTACCATTACTTCTTTTCTTGAGAGTGCCTACTTGCCTTAACTATTTCGGAAGAAACTGTGATTGAACTGTTCGAAAAGCAAATATCTTCAATTTACAGCAAAGACATTTTCCACTTATCTAATCTTAGTGAAGATAAAATGGCAGAATTTAATAATTAAACACTCCTCAACTACAGTCTCACATTTAGAGGTCACTGAGATTCTGCCCACAAAAGATTTTAAGTCAGCAAAAGAATTTAAGTCAGTACTATGAAGAAATCACAGTAGTCTATGCTAACATGCATGCAAAAAAAGCAATATTTAATAAAAACCAACTTTATAAGTCCATCTTCAAGGTACAGGTCTGCATAGAAGGAGTGGTCATCATTGATAATTCTTCCACCTTTAATGAGCAGTCGGTCACTCTGGAGAAAAAAAAAGGGAAAATATGGGTTTGTCAAAATAAATAAACATAATACCATATATATGATAACCAATATGCTCATATTATAAAGAAAGCCATTAATATCAAACACTACTCTATATAAAGGTGGGTTCATGTGGGTACACAGAAAGTGGACAGGATAGTTTCATTGATCATTTCAGTGGATATGATAGTGTCATTCTATTTCAGGAGAGTTTCAGTTTATTCCTGACTTTTGAAACACGAGACCTCATCGTCATCTCAGTTCATTTTGCTCAAAGCAGCAATCACTGCACATAGAAACACCTGAAATACCACTGCATCCCCCTTTTACCACCCCACTGCACAAGGGCCAAAAGGGAAAGAGAAGCCTGCAGAAGCTGCCCAACACTGCAATGGCCAGGCTGAGCTCACTTGGCACCCTTGGCACCTCTGGAAAAGTAACCAAGCTTTGAATGGGGAGGCACAAGGTCCTAAGAGGCTGCTTAGCCCTGCCACTTAGAAATTCCTCATCAGGGTAGCTACTTCAACACCAGCTCAGCAGGAGCAACTCCTGTGCAGCAGCCAAGTGACACAGCCCACAGCTCCTGTCTCCTGTACTGTGGTACAGACCCACAGCTGAGCACAGTTGGTAGTGAGCATGAAGAATTCATTGTAATCAATTTGTGACTTCTGCAGGGCAAAGGCTCTTGGTGAATCGGGCACACTCTGTGCTGAGACTGCCCATGTCATATCTCACTCACTCCATGCATGAGAACAGAATGCAGGCTCCAAAGTTTGGTTCACCTGAAATATCATACAAACAGCACAAAGACCCACCCCCTCCTGGTATTTTCTAAAGTGCCAGGAAGAAAACTTTTTTTTTTCCAAGAAGGACTGTTCAAAATATCCAGTCTGCAAGAGTTACTGTTCACAACAGTTGTCTGCTTATATTCTTCTCTATGCAAATGGTTCTATTCTGCTCTCAAAAACTACATTTTATAGGAAACAGATTTTACCAGAGCATATTTCAGAAAACCAGTACTTAAACTCTCTTATTGAAGATGTCATACTGGAAATGCCAGCCTCCTACCACCTACCCAAAGATAGGGCAAGTCCATAACTCTTCTGACTTCAGCGGGGGTAGTTAATCTTCCTCACAGCAACTATGGGGCTGGATTTGTGCTGGAAACAGTGCTGATAGCACAAGGATGTTTTAGCTGTTGCTGTGCAGAGCTTAGAGAGTGAACATCTCTGCTCATCACCAGGAAAGAGGCTGGGTGAGCACAAGGAATTGGGAGTGGAGATAGCTGGGACAGCTGACCCAAACTGACCGAAGGGATATTCCATACCATATGGCATCATGCTCAGCAATAAAAACTCAGGGGGAGTTTGATGGGGGGAACACTGCTTGGGGAATGGCTGGGCATCAATAGGAAGGTGGTCACCAACTGTATTGTGCATCACTTGTCCTTCTTTGGTTTTTTAATCTCTCTTTTTTATTTTCCTACCAATTGCATTGTTATCATTGCTATTATTATGATTATTCTATTTCAATTATCCAAGTGTTTTGATCTCAACCCAAGAGTTTTTTCACTTTTACCCTTCCAATTCTCTCCCCCATCCCACAGTGGGGTGGGCTTGGGGACAACTGAGCAAGTGGTTGTGTGGGGCTGAATTGCCCGCTGGGGTTAAACCATGACAAGTACATAACACTTTTGGAAAGAATTTTACCAAGTGACTGTGAATGCTGGAAAACTCTTAAAGCAGTCAGAACCATTTTTTCCCATTCATACATAAAAATAGCCATTTATTATAAATTATTTCCTTGGCTCACCAGACAATAACTCAGAATCTCCAGTTTGTCCATGTTTTATACTACTTAGTCCAGATTCAATTCCTGCTTTAATTACAGCATGACTCAGGCATATAAACTATGAATGTCCTGAGTTCCCACTTTAGAAAACAAACAAGTTGATATATTCTTAATCTACAAAACCAGAACAACAAAACAAATAAATTTCTAAAAAAACTGTTCATGAAAAAGAGCTAAGGCAGAGCTAGGGGTGTTACAATGTAACCTCTGTTATACAATGCACATTTACTTTTTAGCTTGTTCTTGAACAATTTTGCAGGTTCAAAGCTTTTATTGCCCTCTGTATCATTCTAGAAAAAGGAAAAAGGGAGAAACAGACACTTTTAAGAGAGGAAGAAGGGGGGGAAAGACATTTTAAATACAGTGCACAACAAAAGAGTAAGCACACAGCAGGTCTGAAGCTCTTCTCCATGTGCTGCAGAGCCACATGACCTTGGGGGGGGAACCAAGGCACAGAACTGTGATGACATATGTCCCCAGGACCTGCCTCAGACATTGTCACCCTCTCATTAGAGAACAGAGGTGAATGCAAGTCCTCCATCTGGAATTTGCCAGAGCAGGCTCCCTGTTTTCCCCCCAGCCCCTCTATTGTCACTTGTAATTGCAGCAGGACTTGTGAATCAGCAGCAGGAATAGGAATAAGTTACTTGGCCACGTGCTGGCAGTTGCACCTCCTCACTATGATGATTTACTACGATGCCTGCTGACCTGCAGGGACCACCATCTTGTGAGCTCTTTTTAAGCTCATTCAATTGCCTTCCTAAACATTAATACTGTCCAATTATAAGAGGCACAAGCTTACTAATAGTTCCCAGAGCACTGCATCTGTCACTGCTAAGGAGTGAAAACAAGAGGCACAAGCTTACTAATAGAGGCAGGCAGTGTTCCCAGAGCACTGCATCTGTCACTGCTAAGGAGTGAAAAAATCTGCACCCTCATCAAGTTCTACATTTCATTTATTTTAAATAAGGAGAAGATGCATAATAAGTAGAAATAAATGTAACAGGCAAGGAAAATAAAACAGACTAAAAGCTGAAGAGCAGCTCCAGAAAAATAACTGTAGACATAAGGATTTTAAATGTTTTTACATATAGATATAAATATGTAAATAACAAAATTAGGCATTAGAATAAGCTAATCTAAAAAAGATACAAGTGCAGTCTTAAGAAAGAACTCAAGTTATGGAGCCAGCTATTAAACTAGGCCTCGGTCTATAAAGTATTACTGAACATTCAGCTACAAATTCTCACCTTGTTCAAAATTTTGGAGGGTGTGAGAAATTCTGATAGAGAATAAACACCTGCACTTCATAGAGCCTTTGAAAATTTTCATTTTTTACACGTCAGAAGAAAATACAAAAAATTCAGAATTGTTGCAAGAGCCATCCTGCACCTGAGGCTAAGGTTCCTTCCTGTTCCTGGGCACAGGAAGTCATGGAAGACTAGGCTGCCAAAAAACCACACAACCCCAGGTAGACTGCCAAGCCACTGGGGACAGTGCTGTGGAGCCTTGCCCAGCTTTCATGAGAATCTGAGAGCTGTGGAAACATCTCTAGCATGCTTCCATTCCAGCATATCAGCAAATCCAGAAGAAAAATAGTTGTGTTGGAACATCTCCCAGCCAGCTTGATCTGCCAAGTGTAGGACACATTACAGATTGCTGCAAAGCAGAACACCTTGAGACAGATGGTGCTGATGGGCCCCAGCAGCCCAGGTGGGGTTTGGGTGCCCTGTGGACACCTCAGCAGCACACTGTGCCCAAGCAAACCAGCACTGCCTCAAACACCCTGCTCCAGACCAGGGCTGGCTTGTCCTTAGCCAAAGCAGCAGTACCCAATGCCTGGATGCACAGACCACAGAGATGCACTTTCATGAATAGGCTGGAAAAATGACACAAAAATAAATTACTAGAAAGGAGGCACAGATTAATATTGACAAGCAATTTGTTGTATTCTTTGTGAAACAAGATTTCATACAAATGGTTGGTTCACATGCAGTATTCATTCCCTGCTACAGCCTAAGCACAGGCTTCAGGGACAGCCACTGGAGATTGGGTGTGCTTGCACTGGTTTAGGTCACTGGTCCTTGCTGCAGTGAAATCTTGAACAGAAATCTGGGCACACACAGGCTCTGGGAAGTGTATTAACCTCCCTGGGCATGCAGAAGGCTGTGTGTGACATGGGGCCATTTATTTACCAGGGCATGATGTCAGGCAGACTGCTTGCAATTTTCTTACCAAGTGACAAATGTTCAGGTAAACTAGGGACCAGAGTCCTCTTCTCCCCATTTCAGAGGAGAGACACATTCTGCTGTGCCCTGGGGAAAGCAGTGAAGGAAGGGAGGAGTGGCCTGAAGTTCCTGAACTAATCCTGGCACTGCTGACGTGTATTTCTCCTTCCCAGCTGTAATCTCCATGAGGAAGAACACCCAGCTCCCAGAGGTACCCTCAGCCAGTCACTGACCCTCAGGTGCTCATCACTCAGCTCAGGAAGTGACAACACTGTCAGCCTTTCTAGAGTGGCTGCCACTCTTCTACTCAGCTGACAGGTGCCTCAGGCACTGGTTCCCTGCCTGCTGAGCTCCAAGGGCTCCATACCAAGCCTTCAGTGCACTGCCTGGCACAAGAAGCTGCCAGCCCACCTCTTCCCACTGCAAGCCAAAAGAAGCTGTCAGGACCCTCTTCTTGCTCCAGATTGCCAAAGACAGACAGCAGGAACATGGAAAAACAGAGAGGGAGAATTACATTGAACAGTTCATGGGATGCCAAGATGCAAGGGGTAAAAAGCCCTGCTCTCATTGACAAGGGAGATGCAGAAAACACACTGTAAACCCATGCTCCGCAGCCACTGCAGGGTGTGGGAGCCAAGGTGTTTCTTCTCCGCCCATCACTATTGCAATGATGCAACTGCATTGCTGCAATGCTGTTTGCCTCGGAGTTCTGTGCCTGGCCATGACACAGCATCAGCTCAGCCACGATGCATATCTGCTGTGTGCCCTGCAGCTCTGGCACCTCGCGCCTCAGCCCACTGCCGAGTATGATACAGCCATTCCTGCTACTCCCAGCCCTTCACCTTCAAACCCTGCACACTGCTTCCCTGGGGATCTTTTCCTAATCACAGTCTAGCTTCTCCTGCTTAACCTGGCAGCAAAGCTGCAGAGCTTAGTCTGTGACATGACAGCAATTTTCATGGCAGCAGAAGGAGATGCCACAAACGCGGCTCGTGTGCTGCAGGAGGAGGGGCGGGCTGCTCAGACTGGAGGCGGCGGCTGTCGCTCCCTCACAACTATTGTTTCCACTACAGCAAGAGCAACACGGAACATCTGTAAGCTGGAGACTGGCACACTTTGTACAAACTGCCTGTTTTGCTGGGGTCTGAATCAGCTTGGCTCAGCTCTTGTGAAGCGTGTCCACATTTTCATGCACACCAATGGCAAAAGGCCAGCAGAGAGGAGCAGCATCTGACCGACCTTCAGGACCACGAGCCTGAGCCCTGCCATGGTCCCCACTCCTGCACAGGGCTCCATGCAAATACAAATGAAACCAAATTCCCTTGGGCAGAAAATCACTTTGCTGTGGATTATTCGAAATTACAAACCAAATGTTAGAGCAAGAACAGTTGCAAAGAAATTTAAAATTAGCCTTTTCCCATTCACCCACTCCCCTCAGAGCTTGTGGTATCTAAAAATACACAACAAAATTCAAATAGCTTTTAGACATGCAGTTCTCAAATCTGCTTCTTGGGACTACTAAAACACAGTAACAGAAAAAATAAAACTGCCATAAGATTTACCAAACAGTATTTAAAATTGGTGCAGTGTGTCAAAATACAATGCAGCACAAGTTATAGAAACCACACACTTCTCCACAGCATCAATACCTATGCAGGAATCTTTCATATAAGATGGAGCTTAAAAAAAAAAAAAAAAGCCATTATGTATTCTAGCCATACAGAAAGATTCCAAGAGATTCCAGGAGTAGTGTTTCCATCAAATAGCAGCATCTGTCCAGACTGCAATTCCAATATATGCTATTACATTTTATCTTTTCTTCCAGATACCTATGCAGGAATCTTTCATACAAGATGGAGCTTAAAAAAAAAAAAAAAGAATGCCATTATGTATTCTAGGCATACAGAAAGATTCCAAGAGAGTCCAAGAAATGGAATAGTGTTTCCATCAAACAGCAGCATCTGTCCAGACTGCAATTCCAATATATGCTATTACATTTTATCTTTTCTTCCACAAATGGAACATCTTCCCATTAGATCTTCATCTCTAAATCAAGTGAACCATATATTTTTAATTATTTACAGTTTGCTTTACCATTTACATACAACTCACTTCAGATAATTTATTCAGCACACAGGTCTAAGTCCTGTGCTGCTTAATTCTTGGTTTGGACCTTTAGAATGTCTGCATTGCAACCAAAAAAGTCTTCGCAACACTCAAACCCAGATTTTCCACGCTTAGAGGATGAGGAAACACTCAGCAGTGATTTCACCCTCTGTGTAATTGTAAGGACTTACTAGAATATAACATTGTCCATACATCTCCAGACAAACAATGGCTGTTTTCTCTAAAAGCCAGATTAGTCAAGAGCCCCGAAGATGACTAAGGATTTTATGCTAAATAGCCATTCGAAAACAGTTTAAATTCTAAATCCACCTGCACTTCAGTTCTCTGTCTATAAAGGCAAGTGGTTTAAAAGGCATCAGACCAAATGCAATAGACAGAAAAAGGCATTAAGCTATGTTATCACACTTGCAAGCAAGACATTACTTTTTTAGCATTTGAGAGGCAGAATTCTTTGTTACCAAGGTTTTAAAGAGTCCACCGAGAGTTACAAAAGACACAGAATTCAGTTCAGAGGGAAGGTAAGAAACACAGGCTGATATTTGTGTTCTCCTTGATTATCTAAATCTCCACAAGGATCTTTGCAAGGAAGTCATTATTCAAAGGCTGAAGACCCACTGGCAAACAGTGGAAGAAGACACTCAGAGCCCCTCTGTGCTTCTATGTACTCATTCTTGCAGACTTATTTCCCACAATATACAAGAGATTTATTTTTTTGAGTGTGTGTGGATATATTTGGTGGTCTTTTGTCAGAGCTGGTCAGATTCGGACCCAGCTGTGATACAAAACAGTTAAATTACCTCACTTTAAGCAAAGTACCTACAAATAAGGAACATTTTAAAACTTAATGGCAAAAGAAGAAAGATATCCTTCCCAAGAGGAATGTTTGCTTAAAAACCTTTCATAAGGATCAAAGAGCTGTAAATGGGATTTCATGAAGTACTGTCTGCTTATAAAAGATCTGCTTTTAATCAGCAATATCCCTCTTTTTGAATTTCACGTCTAGATTACCCTCCATAGGAAGTGGCTTTTAGCGAGGGTGAACCCTGAATCAACTCTGGGAACTCCTTGTAAAACACTCCATCCTTGAGGCATCATTTCCGATAGGCCACTAATGGAGAATCCTGCTTTTAAGGCTCTTTTCTTAACAGATCCACTCTACTATATGGCAATTAATTTAGGAAGGATTATGCTGATTGTAGTAGTGCTGTATCTTGGTCCGTAGCCAATGTATTCATTCATCTTTATTCATTTAAGAGATCTGATGTTCTTTTGTTTCCCCTTTTGAGACCTGGCTTCCTATTCAGCAGGCAGTTTCATTGCTTAATCACCCACTCTAAAGGGGCTACTCCTACAGCTACCAACTCCACGGGGATTTCTTCACTGAAAATGTTATCTTTGCTTGGCTTTTAGAAGGGAAGGACAACAAACATCTTATTGATGACAATATTCATTGGCATCAGCAGGGGTTTCTTCTAAGCAGGGGCTGGAGGGTTGAAACCATTGCATCGTATATTGCTGTACCCATCCCTTGGGTTACACACAGGTTATGTCAATTAAAGGGGATCTCAAAATCCCAGCAAGCCATTCATAGAAAAGCTTAAACTTGGGAAGAAAATAGCAGTCATTTACAGCATGGCTGACTTCTCTAGGCCATTGAACTGAAAATGTGTTTTATCTAAGGTCTAATCAGAAACCTGCATCAGGTGACTGGAACATATCTGACTTGGCACCAATCACAGTCAAAATCCAGCTAAGAGACCACATGGAATTCCTTCTCTGACAGAGCAGGTGGATGCAAGGGAAACAGAATAGTAGAAAATGCCTTTAAGATGATGTTAGCAATAACAATTCATGATCAGCTAAATGCAGTGGATACCATGTGCACTGTTTGCACTCACACACTTTGTGCTGTCATGTTGTGTCACATACCTACTTTTTCTGCCAGTGAGAGCAAGTTGTGATGCTTGCTGCCTCACCTCACATGGCATCAGCCCTGACTTCCCTTCCACAGCCTCTTCATTGTCAAGAGCCCCGAAGATGACTAAGGATTTTATGCTAAATAGCCATTCGAAAACAGTTTAAATTCTAAATCCACCTGCACTTCAGTTCTCTGTCTATAAAGGCAAGTGGTTTAAAAGGCATCAGACCAAATGCAATAGACAGAAAAAGGCATTAAGCTATGTTATCACACTTGCAAGCAAGACATTACTTTTTTAGCATTTGAGAGGCAGAATTCTTTGTTACCAAGGTTTTAAAGAGTCCACCGAGAGTTACAAAAGACACAGAATTCAGTTCAGAGGGAAGGTAAGAAACACAGGCTGATATTTGTGTTCTCCTTGATTATCTAAATCTCCACAAGGATCTTTGCAAGGAAGTCATTATTCAAAGGCTGAAGACCCACTGGCAAACAGTGGAAGAAGACACTCAGAGCCCCTCTGTGCTTCTATGTACTCATTCTTGCAGACTTATTTCCCACAATATACAAGAGATTTATTTTTTTGAGTGTGTGTGGATATATTTGGTGGTCTTTTGTCAGAGCTGGTCAGATTCGGACCCAGCTGTGATACAAAACAGTTAAATTACCTCACTTTAAGCAAAGTACCTACAAATAAGGAACATTTTAAAACTTAATGGCAAAAGAAGAAAGATATCCTTCCCAAGAGGAATGTTTGCTTAAAAACCTTTCATAAGGATCAAAGAGCTGTAAATGGGATTTCATGAAGTACTGTCTGCTTATAAAAGATCTGCTTTTAATCAGCAATATCCCTCTTTTTGAATTTCACATCTAGATTACCCTCCATAGGAAGTGGCTTTTAGCGAGGGTGAACCCTGAATCAACTCTGGGAACTCCTTGTAAAACACTCCATCCTTGAGGCATCATTTCCGATAGGCCACTAATGGAGAATCCTGCTTTTAAGGCTCTTTTCTTAACAGATCCACTCTACTATATGGCAATTAATTTAGGAAGGATTATGCTGATTGTAGTAGTGCTGTATCTTGGTCCGTAGCCAATGTATTCATTCATCTTTATTCATTTAAGAGATCTGATGTTCTTTTGTTTCCCCTTTTGAGACCTGGCTTCCTATTCAGCAGGCAGTTTCATTGCTTAATCACCCACTCTAAAGGGGCTACTCCTACAGCTACCAACTCCACGGGGATTTCTTCACTGAAAATGTTATCTTTGCTTGGCTTTTAGAAGGGAAGGACAACAAACATCTTATTGATGACAATATTCATTGGCATCAGCAGGGGTTTCTTCTAAGCAGGGGCTGGAGGGTTGAAACCATTACATTGTATATTGCTATACCCATCCCTTGGGTTACACAGGTTATGTCAATTAAAGGGGATCTCCAAATCCCAGCAAGCCATTCATAGAAAAGCTTAAACTTGGGAAGAAAATAGCAGTCATTTACAGCATGGCTGACTTCTCTAGGCCATTGAACTGAAAATGTGTTTTATCTAAGGTCTAATCAGAAACCTGCATCAGGTGACTGGAACATATCTGACTTGGCACCAATCACAGTCAAAATCCAGCTAAGAGACCACATGGAATTCCTTCTCTGACAGAGCAGGTGGATGCAAGGGAAACAGAATAGTAGAAAATGCCTTTAAGATGATGTTAGCAATAACAATTCATGATCAGCTAAATGCAGTGGATACCATGTGCATTGTTTGCACTCAGACACTTTGTGCTGTCATGTTGTGTCACATACCTACTTTTTCTGCCAGTGAGAGCAAGTTGTGATGCTTGCTGCCTCACCTCACATGGTATCAGCCCTGACTTCCCTTCCACAGCCTCTTCATTCTGAGCACTGCCTACTTCTCTAGCCAGCCACCTGGGCCCTCCTATTACACATAGGAGATTTTACAGAGTGTAGACTCACTGAAGTCAGCAGGAACATTTATTATTCATAAACAATACCTTACATCTTAAAACTCATTAGGACATGCGACAAGATGAAAACTTTTGTCTTGTGACAAGCAAACACAATCCCAAAGTATCTCTGCTTCAGGGGACAAGGCCACCATCTGCACATGTAGCAAGATTAGAAACCTGCAAATTATTTTGCTGCTCATCTGTACTCCTTCTTTCTCATACAAACAAAAGCATTTATCTCTCTCATATGTACAAACCCCAAGTTTATCTCAACTAACTCCCAAGTGCTTCACAAGCCAGTGGTCTCTGCTGGCTCCTCCAAATGAAAATGGGAGTTTCACGCTTTTACCACTCAACTAATCCTTGATTCTGAAAGAAATCAGACAACAGATCCTGGTCTCTCATCAGAAAAGTGGTTCATTGGCAGCAGTTAAGTTTCACGCTTTTACCACTCAACTAATTCTTGATTCTGAAAGAAATGGCAGCAAAGCAGACAACAGATCCCGGTCTCTCATCAGAAAAGTGGTTCATTGGCAGCAGTTCTCTCAGCACTTGCAAGAAGATTCAGACAAGCACCCCACTGCATCAGATGTCTTCACAGACAGCCACTGTCCCCTTTCCAAACCTGCCTGGCTTCCAGCAAACCACAGCTCAGTTCTGATGTGGTGGCACTGATGCCCTGCTGAGGGCACTGACTGATGAACTTGCTTTGGCAGTTAAAGGAATCACTGCCCCAAGCCCTTCCTTCTCACCCTCTGCCAAAGGTTTCAGTCTCCATAGAAATGTCCCCAGAAGGACCTACTCTGAATGTAATTTAAGTCACCATATGGAACTGACATAGGAAAAAGTAGCCACTTTTTCTCCTATAGAAAAAAGAAAGGGAAAGATGTGTCACAGAATCATGGAAATGGTGGCTGGAAGACCAAAAACTTATAGTGAAGCAGCTAAAGCATCCCCAGAGCTGCCAGGCTGAAGTCCAGTCCACTACACCATGTGAATTCACTTAAGTTCACTGACAGATGAGTAAACTGAAAGGGGACAAGTCTGTTAAACAGACACACGTAGGAACATGTAATTTTGAGGATTAAGCAAATGTTCAAGAGTAAGAAGGCATCCAGAAGTCCCAGGCCTTGGTGTTTTAAAACAGGACAAAAAGTGCTGTCTAAATCAGCCAAAATCTTGCACCAAGAGCAGAATAGTAACATGAGGCAGCGTTCCCATGCCCAGCCCTCAGGAGGCTTTTCAAACACCTCTGGCAAGTAACAGAGCAATCTGACTGCAGCTTTTATGTAGCTGTATTAAATAAATGTGTGTGGCAAAAAAAAAAACCAAAAAAAACATAGGGGAGATGCAGAATAGATCCAAACCTAGACATGGACTTTGGTCCATCATTCAAGGTACTCACCATGTCCTGCATTCGTAGAATTTGTCCCCTCTGGTGTCCAAAATGAACAGGCTGGCAGCTCTCACACTGCTGTTGTCTCACACCAGAACACCACACACATTATCCCAGCACTCTGTTCAGACCAAACAGAGTTTCCATCCTGAAGCAGTGTGTCACACAGCAGAAGTCCAGATTAATGAATTTTTTCTCTCTCAAAGAATTCTGCCATCTTCAACTGAAGCCTACTTACTTCTCATCTTTCTTCATACCAATTCTAAATGTAACAAGCAAAACTATTCTCTGTGGCACTCCTCGGAATTTCTTCAGTCTCCCCATTTTTCTGCATCTGTTTTTTTTTTTTTTCCTCATGTAGTGCCAGATCTTCTATTCTCTTTTCTTGTTACACTAGTAGTGAGATCCTTCCTCTGTAACATCACATTTTTATGCTCTCTGTCTCCCTGTGCCTTACAGTCTGTCAGCTCAGGACCAGCAGTGCCTTTCCCCATTCATATGCCAATCCTTGGACCATACCCAGAAAGATGATTCCCTTTTTTTTTCCAAGGGATTCAGGCACCATTTTCCTCTCCCAAATGCCTCCTTGCATTTGCTTTGGTGACTAGCTATTCTGCCTTTGCTCAGTAGAATTGCGTTCACACCTCCTCTTCACTGATCTCACAGAGATTATGTTTTAATGGGTGCAGTTGCTGCTGGAACAAATGTGTCCTGTCACAGGCATTGAACATGCCACATGCCTTTTTTAAACCACGGTACAATTCTGAGTTCATCTAAGCTCAGGCCTTGCTTGAAAATTGCCAATTGGTACCAAAACACAGAAGCCAAAATAATTTGCAACAGATATTTCCGTGTCATCATTTCCATTGATTCCCTGTAATACGTGGCACAAGAGGAGTATAATAGTGATGCTAAAAGCAATGGGCTGGGGGGTATATCCTGAAAAATCTGGTCTGCATGAGAACATCCTGCACAACCAAAGCACAAAAGATTGCCATGTCATGCAGAAAAACACCTCGGCAATGGATGTGGTGGCTGTCCATACTACAAGGGCTGGGAAAAGTGCTAAGTGCTCCTGCATTCCTGACCACCCTTACATCATGCACACCCTGCTCCATTCCCAGCTATCACTCCTGAACCAGGGGTTTGAAACCCACCTGCCAAGGACTTCAATACAGTGCAGAAGACATCACCGAAGTGCTTACACTTACTGGTTCAATGCATTTCTATTACACATCCCCAGACTGCTCTGGTGCTTGAAATACAGAGGTCCTTCCCCTCCCACTGCAGTTACACACAAGGGCCCAGTTTCTCCAGTGTGACTCACAACTGAATGGGACCTTACACTGGTGCAGTGCTGGTGCTCCACTAACAGCAAACCTGGATGCTGCATGGGATGCATAACAGACAGCAGGACAAATGAGATAAAATGCAAGAAGCATGAATTTTCACACTGAAATGGAAAGAAAAAAAGAGGCAGATGAAATTACAACAAATGGTGCAGATTGGTAAATGAGATCAGGGAGATGCCCAGGGCCAAAGAGGGATGTGTGCAATAGTGTCTTTACCATGAGCAGGGGGAGAAGGGAAAGCAGGAATAAAGCTGCTTTGGGTAACAGAGGTGCAGGGGCTATCAGTCAGGAGGCAAGGCACAGTCAGACTAAGCACAAGGAGGAAGTTATGGCCACATGCACCAAGAGGTGCAGGGGCTATCTATCAGTCAGGCCCTGCTGTCTGAAGGAGTCAGGAGGCAAGGCACAGTCAGACTAAGCACAAGGAGGAAGTTATGGCCACATGCACCAAAAGCAGTAACCCAGACAGAATATCACAGGGTTGTCTTCCCAAGAGTGGTATCTGCTTCCACACCGACCAGAGGTGAAACCAGCTGCTGCCTCTTCCTTCCCAGTTCCTGATGCTGCAGACCTGATCCCAGAGGGAAGTTTTGGCCAGGTACTGACTGCTGACTGCAGTGCCTGTGGCTGGATGCTGTTGCTGGGTGTTGCTGTTGTGTGCTCAGGACAGCTCCTAGCCCCATGCAAATAACACAGACTCAGTACTGGAAAATCCACAGCAAAGTATCAGCACCCAGGACACCAACAGAAATTAGTTTCTCACTTCTCCAATGAACCCAGGAGCCGGTGTAGCTCCAAAACCCAGGAGTGTGAGTGGGGGAAATGTTAAGAACACTAACAAATGACATTTTTATATTATTTCATCATCACTGTTGTTGCATACTTCTACAGAGCTATCATATTTCTTTAGAGCCCAGAAGACTTGAAGCTACAATGTATTTCCTTAGTGGCCGGATGAAACATCTAATTTACCACACTGGAATGGGGCTTCAGAAGATACACACAGATAGATGCTGTGGGTTCTTGTGGGACAGGCAGTGTGTACAAGGTCTGACACAAAGTGCCTGATTTGCTTCTGCTGGAGGAGAAAGGCCAGAAGTGTAAAAAAAACCAAAAACAGTCCAGCCCCTGATGCCTGCCAACTTCACCAATGTTAATTTATGCCTTTGATTTGGTCACAAAACTCAACAGTAAAGCTAATGCATATTTATTTATAGAAGCTTCAGCACATCCCATTTTGAAGAGAAAAGGCTGAGGTTTGGGCTTTCTTTTTCACAGCAATCCTTTCCACAGCACAGAGAAAAAAAATGTTGTGAGAAGTGATGAAATTAAAAGGAACTGTTGATTCTAAGGCAGACTCCTAATTCTTCCAGTTTCTCATTCTACTCCAAACTGAGAGCAAAGAACCAGCTATGGGTGTGACCATGTTACACTCCAGGTTCAAATGAAGACTGAGCCATGCACAAAGCACCTGACACTCACCCAGAGGGTAACCAGGATCTCCCCCGACCCAGACATGCCCTGAGTAACTGTAAGTCACACAACGCACTGAGGAACGAGGCAAGAGGAGCCATCACCCCAAAAGCCACTGCAGCACCCAGGTGCAGCCCTGGCCACCAGGCACTGCTGCCTGTTGATAGTGGAAACCTGCATAAATGCGGCACTTCGCTATCATTAAACTCAGCTTTTAGAAGGATATCGTTTCCCTCCCGATCAGATATTTTGACTGAAGGATGCTTTTATTGTACAGGGAGAAAGGCTCGAGGAGCTTACAGGCTTTGTAGCGCTGGCTCCACTAACGCCGAAAAGCGCCGGGTTTGCTCGGGAAGGTGCCACACCCACCCGGCAGCCCGCTCCTCCAGACACCGAAACTCGCCCCGCGCCACACCGCGCCGGCTTTCCAGGGAAAGATCCACGAACCCAAGCAACATGGGAGCTCACCCCGCTTCCCCGCTCATCTCTGCCCCAGGTGCCACAGCAACAGTGACCCCATCATCCACTGACCCAGTCCCACAAGAGGAAAGCAACACCTGGAGACCAACACCGGTGCTGGGGAAAACCTCTGCCGTGCGGGCAAGCTCCGGCTGCGATTTCCCCCACCACACCCCTATCCGCCAGCTCTGCCTGTTCTTTATCTCAGCCCCTATATACCCAGATCGTGTGTATTAAGGGAAAGCATAAACTGTATGAAAGAACCCAAGTCCTTTCTTTCTGGCATGGAAAGCACGCCCTATTGTAGCTCTCTCTGCTCGGGTACAAAAGCATCTAGCGGGAGACAGGCGCCGATAGAAGAGGATGGTTATGATTAACTCTTTGACTTCTGATTCCCACTACGCCTGATGTATTAATAGCGTGCAGAGGTGTTGGTGCCGGCATCATGGCGCTCTTTGATTTTCCACGCTTCCCCCACGCCCACGCTCGCCCACCTCCCATTTCTCCGCACCCTGTGCCTCCCCCGGCCCACCGCCCCTGCCCCGCCGAGGCTGCGCTGCCCCTGCCCGCTGCGGGGGGCGGTGGCAGGGGCACGTTGTGCTGCGGTGGTCCCCTCCCTCTTTTGTTCTGCCTCGCCCGGCGGCCGAGCCTCCCCGGGCCCGGCTCCTCGGGAGGGCGGTACCCCCGGCCCCGGCCCCGACAGCGCCGGGACGAGCCCCCCGCCGGCCCTCCCTCCCTCCCCGCCCCGGGATGGAGCGAGCACGCAGCGCTGAGCCCCGCCTGGGCGGCGGGCGAGCAAGTGGAGACAGAACACAATAAAGAAATAAAATAAAAATATAATAATGAAATTCTAAAATAAAATTAAATTAACTCAGCCCTCGCCCAGAGCTCCAGCGGGAGCAGGACGGGCGGCGGCGCCCGCACCGCGCCGCTCCGGGGAGCCCCGGCCCCGCAGCCTGGGGGCTGCCCGCGGCCCCGGGCACTCGCGGCCGCCGCTCGCCCTTCCCCGCCCCGCGAACAAAGGAGCGCGGGCAGCGCCCGGGGCCGCTTACCGTTATGTGCGGGATGCTCTTCTTGCCCTGGTAAGACATGTCGGCTCTCCCTAGCGCCGGGAGCACGCAACGAACCCGAGGAGCGAGCCGAGCCCGGCGGAACAACACCGGCGGTGCTGAGACGAATAATAATGCGAAGCCCGGTCGGGTGATGGGGCGGGGCGGGGGCGACCCGGCACAGCGGTAGAATGGGGGCGAAGTTCCGTCGCCCAGAGGAAGGGGAGCCCGGCAAACCCGGCACCTTTTTTTTTCCGGCTGCAATCAAACAGGGACGCGGCTCCCGGGGGGGTCGGCGAGCGCTGCCTCTGCCGGCGGCAGCAGCGCCCTCCCGGCTGCAGGTCGGAGCAGGATTCGCTCAGCGCAACCCAGGAAGCGTTTCCTTCCCTCCTGTCCCCCACCCCTCTGCCTGGCCCCCCTTCACAGCCCATCAATCCAGCCGGAGCCTCCCTCCCTCCCGCACCGGCGCTGGGAAACGCCGCCCCGCCGGCTCCGCCGCCGCCCCGCTCGCACGCTGAGGTCACCGGCAGGATCCCACGCGTGGGCTGCCGCAGGGTGGGGACGGGGGATAAACCCCCGGCGGTGGGTCCTGCTGTGCTGCACAGGGCAATGGCACTGCCTGCCCCGTCCCCACGGCATGAAGCCTGGTGGCAGTCGGCACGGCACTGTCCCCATAGCACTGACCCTGATGGCACTGCCCTGCGCTGTCCCCATACCGCTGATCCTGATGGCATTGACTTGCACTGCCCCTGATGGCCCTGCCTGCTCTGTCCCTGATGGCACTGACCCAGGTGGCACCGCCTGCTCTGTCCTCACCAACATCTCTGACCCCAACACCACTGTCACGTTCTGCCCTCCTTGTCACCGCCCCACTGTCACACACCTGCTCTGTCCTGTGCCCATGGAGCTCATGGGGGATAACACAACCAGGCCAGGCCAGGCACATGCTATATCAGCAGCTGCTGGAGAGGTAAAGTGGCTTCTGTCTTTTCTCTGTCTCACAGAATGCCTCCCTCCACCCATGGTGCTTGAGGGTAAAAGGCACTGCAAAGCTGTGCCCAAATTAATCCCGCCCAGGACAGGCACTCTGGGGTTCCTACCACACCCACCCTGTGATACACACATAGATAAAAGCCATTGAGCACCCAGGCCACATCCCTGACACATCTTCCCAGAAATCATTGTTTGAAACTTGTAAAAAACTCTGGATGTCACGGTACAGGGGTCACATGTATCTGCTGCTTACAGTCCACTTTCCTAAGCCGGTGGCCAAATCTTGCCTGATTTACCCTTAACCTCATCCTCACCCACCTTTGGTCAACTTTGCAAGCACAGTGGGATCCAGAGAAGTAGTGTGCAGTGTGTGCTCACTACCCTGAGTCCCAGGCTGAGCTAGAAAGCAGGGACAATGGGGATGCAGCACCATGGATGTGCTAGAAGATGGGGTGTGCTGTGCCCTCCCACTGCCCCAGAGCCCTGATCAAAAAAAACTCAGGAGTTCAGGTGAGCTAGAAAAGAGAAGACTGCACTGCAGCTGGCAGCCTCTGAAGGCAACCCTGGGGTTGTTGCAGAGAAAGCAGCAGCATCCCAGGCACAGTGTCCCACCAAGACCTGCTTGGTCGCTGCAGTGTCCCAGCACAGCAGACACACACTGCTCGGGAGGCCATGTGGCACCTGCACACAATCCCCAGGCCAGAGCAAACCAGCACCCCATTCATACTCAAATAGTAGAGGGCTGAAGAGAGTGGAAACTCTCAGTTCAGCCTGTGGAAAGAGCAGAGTGTAGACAAGCCACAGAGGCTCCAGGCTGGGTACTCAGGAACAGGGTGTATCCATGCAGAAGCATCACTGCAAGGCCGCATTTCTTTCTAAGGGGAAATCAATGACAGCCCGGGATCCCATGAGAGCCATCCCCCCGGGTCTGCCTCCAGCCTGCATGCCACCGACAGGGCTAAGATGGAGATGCACAGCCGTCAGGGGCCGGCCAGCCCACCGGCTCACTTCTTCCCTGAGCCACCAACATGAGTCCAGGCTGCAGACCCAGGGTAGGGGAACCCGGGGCAGAGGTTTCGGATCCTCCCGCCTTCCGCGCTCCCTGCCGGGGAGACAATGCAGGCGCAGAGGGAGCCGGGGGAGCAGGGGCAGAGCCAGGGCGGGGGTTCGGGGCAGATCCTGGAGCTGTGCCTGGGACAAGCTCCGCGGAGTTTCCCCGGCGAGTTCGGGAGTGCAGCGGGCCCGGCTTTGTTGCGGGGGGCGGCCGGGAGGCGCTGAGGGACCCGAGCTGCCCTCCAGCCCCCCGGCACGGGCAGGAAAGCAAACGGAGAAAACTCATCGCCATCACTTACAAAGGAAAAGGATTCTGGGGTCGCCCCCTCCCGCCCCCGCTAAGCTCTGCCAAGTGAGGTAGTTCAGGAGCCAGCCGGGCTCTTCCCAGAGCATCAGCGTGCCCGGGAGCAGGGGGCCGTGCCTCCCCGACCTGCCGTGCTGAAACTCCCCCGCCAAGGCGGCCCCCAGCCTGCTGCGCCGGCGAGCGGGGCTCTGCGGCACGGCTCGGCTCGGCTCAGCACGGCACGGCTCGGCACGGCTCCGCTCGGTACAGCAGTCTCGGCTCGGCTCGCCCAGAGAGCGGGGGCGGCGGCTCCCACCTCCCAGCCCGGGCCCCGCTCACCTGTCCATTGTCCTGGCCCTGCAGCAGCTCCTTCCCCGTGGGGTATTTGATCTCCACGCCCGGGGTCTTGTCCTCCCGGTCTCCCGGGGAGCTGATGACGGAGCCGGAGATCTCGCTGATGTCGCTGGCGGTCTCGCTGTAGTTGTCCCCTCCGTCCAGCATGTCGTGCCGGCTGCCGCTCCGCGGGGTCCGGGACCCCTTCTTCCCCACGCTGTAGGCATCGAAGTCGATGGTTTTGTTCTCATAGGCCCCCTCCACGGAGGCGAACATTCCCCCGTATTTCTGTCGCGGTGTCTGGGCTGTTGTGCCCGGCCTAGCTAGATACACAGGCAGGTCATCTTCTTTATTCCAGTTCCTCTTTCTCTCGGCCATTCTCGCTGTCCGGATCTCTCTCTCTATCTCTCTCCCTGCCTCCCACTTCTCTGCACCTTCCACTACCGGGATAGGCTGTTAGTGACCATAAAAATGAATGGATGGATGCAGCAGTGGCGGAGCTGGGTTGGCTGGTGGGATCTTTCCGTTAGGGACCTGCAAACGTTTACCTCCCTCCCCCACCCACCCCCCCGAAGAAAAAAAGGAAAATAAGGGAGAAAGAAAGAAAGAGAGAGAAATAAATCCGAGCGGGATTTAAAAATAGCCGTGTTAGTAAAGAGCACGTGAAAATAAAGTACAAAGAGCGGAGCGGAGAGGGTGGCAGAGGCAGGTGATTGGAAAGCCCCTGACGAATGGGAAGAGCAGCAGCGATTCCCCGAGCAGGGACCGCAGTGCACAGCTCCCCCGGTATAGAATGATCGGGGGGCGGGAGGCAGGGGGCGGAGGCAGGGAGGGAGCCCGCCGCATGCACACGCGGCCGGTGACAACGGGGTCCTGCCCTGCGGCCGGGCGCCGCTCACCCGCTGCTGCGTGGCTTCGGGGCTGGAATCAAAGGGAGGCGAAAAGAAAAAGAGAAAAAAAAAAGAGAGAAAATCTCCGAACCTCCCCAGCCCCCCCGGGCGAGCCGGAGGGAGTTTCTCCCACTTTGCTCGCTCACACTGCTCCCGCCCCCCTCCGCGGGAGAGGCTGCGGCGGTGCCCGGGCGGGGCGGGGGGCGCGGCCGCGGCAGCCCCGGTACGGGCGGGGGACGGGCCAGCGTCGCTCGGGATCGGTCTGCGGCCGTAGGGGGAGCGGCGGCGAGAAGAGCGAGGGGTGGCCGGCGTGTGGGGGGAAGCAGATCCAGCCTCAGGGCAGGGGGGCCGGCGCTGCCCCTGCCGCAGCAGCTGGTGCCCGCGGCGGTGGTGGCGGCTCTGCTCCGCCCCGCCGCCCCCGGCCGCTGCTCCCCCGCTGCGGCGGCGTGGAGGGCGCCCGACCCCTTCGCACGCCGCGGGGGCAGGGGGCTGCAGGAGGGGGCTGCAGGCCGGGGGTTGCAGGATGGGGCTGCAGGATGGGGCTGCAGGATGGGGCTACAGGATGGGGCTGCAGGCCGGGGGCGCCGGCCCTGACACGGAAGTGATCGCGCCGAGCGCTGCCTGAGCCGCCGGCCCCGCCAGCGGGCATGGGGCGCCGGCTCCGCGGGCCCGGGTGTGGGCCCACGGCCCCTGAGTGTCCGCCAAGCCCCCAGGAAGGCGGGGAGCCGAGCGTGGCCCCGCCGATCCCCCTCGGAGCAGCTGGAGCGCGGCTCGCCCCCGGAGCTGTCCCTTCAGCACCGCGGGAGGCTCCCGGGCCCGCGTGGTGCTTGCCTGACTTGGCCTCGGCAGGAGGAGACAAACCAGGGAGGGCTTCGTTTCACCGTGAGGGATCCAAGCTGCCAAAAGCAAGGGCAGGAGGAGCGGAGAGGAGCTCCCCTCAGCACAGCCCGCTTCAGAAGGTCCAGCCTTACAACCCTGCCCTACAGTCATCCTGAGATGTGGCGCCTGAGATCATCCACCAAATTCACAAGTCCTTGGACACTGCTCTCCTGCACCTGCAGACAATCTCTGCCACGGGCTTTGACTGCACCAGTAGTTACATAAGGGACATTTTCTGTTGCTCTGAGATAATATATTGTAACAAACTGGGCTGAGATTGATCCGGTGACTAAGCAAGTTTGAAGCAGTGGATCAATCACAAGGCCTGTTTACTGCTCACATTCAAAGCGATGTTTGAATACAAGCCCAACCACACTGCGCTGTTGTATTTGGCCACAAGCATACCTGGTGGTCCCAACATGAGAAAAATTGCAAGTTACTAATTGGAAATCTGGAAAAGTGGGAGGTTAAAGAGAGACGTCCCTGGGATTTCATCAGAAATGAGTCCAGATAACCATCCTTGTCATTAACAACTACCCATGGACCCAAACCATGTGAAAAAGCAGTGCTGTGACATACCTGAGCAATGCCAAAATACATCCAAGGAAAACATTTTTCTTTTCTGCATTTGTAATCCAGTGGGACCTGCTGTCTTAAATGCTGTGTGTGCATCAACACTATAGGTGTTGTTCACATGAGAGGAGTTAGTAAGATAGTAAAAATTTCATTTATTATTGGTTATCAGCACACTGATTTTAGTCAGCTGCCTTTTCTGAGCATATATCACCCAGGATTCTACAGCTCACTTAATAAACCGTATTTCCACATTAACACGTTGACACTACAGGTGTTGTTTCACATGAGAGGAGTTAGTAAGATAGTCAAAATTTCATTTATTATTGGTTATCAGCACACTGATTTTAGTCAATTGCCTTTTCTGAGCATATATCACCCAGGATTCTACAGCTCACTTAATAAACCGTATTTCCACATTAACACGTTAATATCGTGCAGAGGCTTCACTGGTGCATGTGAAAAAAAATAACTATAGCTTGTAGGACATTGCTTCATTGCTTCCTTAAAGTCTTCTCTTGTATGGACAAATATTGATTTTTTTTGTTCCTCATGGTAACACTGAGATTTATTGATCATATTGGGGGGGAAAAAAAGTCAATTTTTTCCTACACAGGGCACCAAACCTTGTCAGTTAGTGATACATGCAGGTGGGACATAGAGTGTGATGTGTGACTTGCCTGTCTTTGCAAGTATTGGAAAAATATTCATTTTATGAGTTATTTCTTTGCAATCAAGAGATTAATTTGAATTTCCAGAATAAAAACGTCTGAAGGTCCCATAGTAGGTCTGATATGTTGCATAGTGCATACATCTGCTAAATGAAGAGCATACATTTTTATCATCCATAAAGCTAAGAAAGATGGACTCTGTTTATACTTGGGATCTAGTTAGATAACATCGTTCAGGTTTCCAGAGCACTAAGGGTTAAAAAAACCAAAAAAACTTAAAAATAGCATTATTCTTAAGTCAGGAGATTCATATTAATTCTATACATGAGGAGATCACAAGACTGAGAGAACGTGTCAGATCAATGCTTTAGAAAACAGCATTAAACTTCCTAGTTAGAAATAAACATAAAATAATACCAGAGTCTGTCTTTGCTTTTAAATGTTTTGGGTTTTCTTCATACCATAGCCCTTAGTTTACTAAAAACTATATCAGTCACCAGATGCATACTGTTCCTTTGTTAAGTAAGAGATCAAATGGCAGTTTTAGGTGCTACAGAAGCAGACTCAGATGCATCCTGATGCCCTGGCATCCTGTCAGTTTGCCTAAAAGCAAGTATGCAGCTTTGGAGAAAGATATTGCTTTGGTATATTCTCTTGCAGACAGTGCATCTCATCCTGTTTTGACATTGCTTGATGAAAAGAGGACTGAACTTGATTGAAAGTGCACCATCTTCCTATAGGACCTTTATTCCAAATAGACTAGATGAGTGATAGCAGCAAACCTAGAGACTTGCTTCACACTACAAAACCTACTGGATAAAAGCCCAACAAGAAGGGTGTCACATACCTTGGCTTCATTTGTAGCTGAGCTCTTCTTCCAACAGCATGAACATCATGAGTTAGAACAGAACTTCCCTGGTGCAGGGCCTTAGAGAATGTGCAATGTACATTTTGCACCTATTTTTTGTTATTGTGCGTTTTACAACAGAATCCTTGGACCAAAAAAGCATGAACAATCCAAAGGGAATGCATGTGAGAGACACGAGTTCCCCTTCTTCCAGAGGAGTGACTGGAGTTGCCAAGTTGCAGTCAGTCTCCCTGTCTGCTCTGTGGGACTGCTGTACCTCTGCCAGCAGTGTCCTCCTCCCCCCACAAACCCCATCCCATGGATTGGTGATTTGAACTGTCTCCTGACATACAGGAACTGTGAATCCAAAACACAGCTACGAGCTGGGGACGGCTCAGGTTACCCACTTCATGAGCAGTGATACAGCCCATAGCATTCTGCCAACTCATATTCATTCCATTAACTCAGCAGAAGCTGAATGGCAGCTCCTCCATCAAAAGGAGCAAGAGCTCGGGTGTAACAATTTCCTTACCCTGTTAGAAGATCAGGTGGCCCCTTCCTCAAAACTGAGACTTCCTGGGTTGCTATCCATGGATACAGTTGTATATAAAACTGTATTTCAGAAGCTCTGTCACCATTTTAAAGTTAAAATAATAAAATTATAATGTTTTTAATTTAAAATATGCATACATTTAATATACAAAATTATACAAATTATACATTTAGCTAACATAGAAAAATACATCTTGTTAACAAGATAAAATGTCAACATATCTTACATAATTTGTGAGAGTTACAAATCTGTGATCATCAAGTAGACTTTGTGACTTCATTACAATTCTGTATCCTCCTAGTTACACTGAATATTAATACATATGTACAGTTGATATCAATGGCAAATGTCTTAGAGTGGAAATCTTTGCTGAAGAGTTATCCAGAAAGTTTTAATGAAACAGTTAAAATATGAGTGGCCTCTTTTATACTATTGAAGCTTCTCACATAGCCAGAACTAATGTGACACCCAGTGGCAGGGTGGTCATGGGTCAGAGTTTAAACTTTTTGCATTTATTTACAAACACCCCTCCCTCCCCAGTCTAACTGCGCCACCTGCTCAATAAGTATCACAACATAAATCCCAGCTTTTTTTGTGCATTCTTTGGTACCTCTTCAAATGGATCTAAATTTGTGGCCCTAACAACTGCTCTTCATGACTTCTGGTTACCACTCCTCTGTTGGCTGTGCAAAAGTGTGAAACAGTTGTTGCACAGCACTAGAGCTCACAAGGCAAGACCTCCATACTTTATTCATCCCAGATTAGTCATAAATACCTCAGGAGGTGGGGAAATATTTTTGTTTCAGTCAACAAATATGTGCAGCAAGTCTTCACTCCTTATTTAATTTACATGGTTTCCTTTTCCAAGTTCCAAACAAAAGACAGAAGTGTAAAGTTATAAATGAGCTATAAAAATCTGTTTCATGCTGGGCCTTGTCTTACATACTGGGAGCCACGTAATGATTTTCTTTTAACTATTTACAAATTCTTTAAAACTTGCTTGTCATCACAGGGAGCAAAACAGAAGACCACCACCAGTCTGATTTTCAGGCCTTCTTTTTTTTTTTTTTTTTTTTTTTTATTTAGCTCTGTACCAACAAATTGTTCTTAATTCCTAGAAGATAAAATTCACTCATGAGTTAAAAGCTTATTCAGCTTTTCCTAAGAGCTGCTTAGGACCATCAGTGAGTGATATATGAATTGCCTCATGCAGGCTTTTTTGGCACTGGAGTGGTTTTCATCTGTTAGTTACATTTTCCCTCTTTTTGAAAAATACCACAGTTCAGAGAGTAGAGAAATGTAGTTGTTTGGCATCGGTTCGTGCACACTGCACAGGAACCTCTCACATTGGAATTTACATTTGCATATTCATATTCCCAAAGCAAGAGTCCACATTACACACAGAAACAATGGTGAACAGAGATTTATACCACAGATTTATACCCAGAAACTCCAAATCAAGGCAGGTGTCCAAAACTACTAATCTCTCTTTTCCTCTCCTACAACATTAAAGAGAACATGATACCCACATATCTACCACATCTGAGAATTTCTTAAGCCAAGTAGAAGCAAGCATGAAATCTTGGTCCCAAGAAACCCCATGGAAATTTGCCAGTCACTTCAATGATAAAGCATTTAGTCCAGTATATTTAAGCTTTCTCCATTTTTTGTGGGTTTTTTCTGCCTTTAACTGCAACTTGCAACTTTCCTAGTATGGATCCCAACTGTAGAATTTAAGTCAGCTATATTTTTAGATGATATCCTAGACAAGAAATAGTATGCTGTCTTTCCTAACATTTCTACAGGGGCAAAAATTCCTGTCCATAATCCCATGGCTACTGATTTCTAATGCAAATATATTTAGAGCCAAAGGCACAAGATATTTTAAAGGAATTCTTTTAAAGCAGGAAAGAGGTTTGAACAAGTTTCTGTAATCCTAGGGCCTGTTACCCCTCTGCCTCCTTAAGGCACTAAAGGATTTCCAAAGGATTAGTGGCAAAACCCAGCATGCACATGTCCCTCCCTCCACCCCATAACCACAGTAAATTCAAATATTAAAAACCTTCATGGGCAAATACAGGTAGATTTATGAAACACAAAAATCAGAGTTTCCACTTTTCAAAAGGCCACAAGGACAAACATCAGCCATGCTTTAGCAGGCAGCTTATCCTGGGAACTCTGCTGTGTATGTGACACATTTCCCAGCAACTCCATTATTCTGAATATAACGTGGTTATCACGCCAGAGTCAATCATTGTACTTGCAGCATTTGCCAACCATAGTGGTGTGAAGAACAGAATTTGGGATTTAAAGGTCATTTAAGGAGCAACCTGTAAGCTGTATTTTCAATATCCTCCAATGGTCTATACAGTAAAGTATACATAAATAAGTGAACTGCCAAAGAAACCATATTTTCCATGTAACATTGCCCATCTTGTCTAATTAGGGTGACAGAAGGAGATTGCATTTACTCACAGAACTTAGCAGCATCTTAATTTTGACTAAAGAATTTGGCCAAAACAATGTTGTGCATATAAAGCAATCAGAACAAAGCGCCCAATTTTTCATTCTCTGAAGATTTACCATGAAATGACAATACACATAAAGCTCTGGTAACTCTACCACAGACAGCACATTAAACAAGTTAACTTCTGCTTAGTGAAAGATACTCAGACTCTCTAACAAGTAGACAACACTTTTCACCGTAAGGCAACTAGAAAATAATAACTAGGCTCTCTGTCTTAGCTAGCAATCTCACGTGAAAAGTTTACTGCTTTCTTCCAGTGATTTGAGGTAAAGTTGGGGTTTTAGTTCCCAATTCTCAGCCACATGAAACACATCCACTGGTCTATCAATGTAATTAATAAGAAGACTTTTCCAATATTGGTTGGACAATTTTCATATGAGGAGGTGGTAGAATTTCAAGAATTTCAATGAATTTCAAGAATTTATATGTGGCACAAACCACGAAGAAAGAAGAGTGTTCTACATTCCTTACACTAATTGTTCTAAAATGAAACCAAAAGGCAGAAATCTTAAGATGTTACAAAATGGATAGCTTCATTATCAACATTTATAATTTATAGTGGGAGATTTTGCATAAATACTAGGAAAGAGGCCTGATATTTTAGTTCAACACTTAATTCAGAAGAAAGAAGTAGGGTTTAATTGCCTGAGTGTTGTAGAAATTATGTATGTTTTCATGTGGATAGTATGCAAATGGATAGAAACCTACACATATGTCATTGCTTTATTTTAGGAACTTGTAGTTAAGCTTCATGTTACCATGACAACATGTCATCCTGTTACTAATTGTAATCTAGAAATGCACATTACATTAATCTGATTTGGGATTCCACGGTTTATTCTTCTTCTGCTTCCTTTCAAAGGATATCTGTAATTACTGGGCAACTACGCATTGTAAAGACAGCACATCCTAGCAGTTAGCTCGTTAAAAAAGAAAAAGGGAAATACAAGTCATAAAACAGTTATCAAAGCTGAAAGTGCATCACAATGTAAGAGTTGGAGAGCAGCTGCTGCCATCCAGGTCAGCATGAGTATTGCCACTGACTCAACTGCCTGTGCCTCTAGTTACAGAATGGATCCACAGGACTCCTTAGGTCCAGGTCTGGTGCCTGCACTCCCATCTCCTGCCTTCCCAAAGGGTGCTCAGAGGTGAACAGTAGGGCTGTGGAGTGTAATCTGTATTGGGCAGCATGGTTGCAAAATGTGTTTGCGTCATTCGTGCTGCTGCCAGCCAGAGTGCACAAACATTCCTGTTTCAGGAGAAGCATGTGTGCCTGCAAGTGCTTTATCTGAAAGTTAAATTCAGTGTGGCCTATTCATGTGGTTGAAATACTCAGAGTATCAGGACAGAGCACTTTGATGTTCCAAGTGCCTCTCAGCACACATGAAGTTCATTCCCAATTCCAACTTACCCTTGTAAAAATGCCATTCTGTCTCATTTGCTAAACAAGTTTGTACCCTCAAGTATCACATCCTCAGATATACTAAACATCCCAACTCAGATCAAAGGCTCTTTCAGGAATGCTCAAAGCCACACAAGGCTGAAGATACTGCATATCCACATAAGCAGACCCATGAAGATGGAGATTGTGCTTAACTTGGTAATTGCTTTAAAATGCAAATACTGAGATCCCAAGAAAACAAAACAAAACTCAGACTCAAACCACACTTTGGCTTGGTGTGCATGGCCAGCTTCCACTACAGCAGGTGGCTAAAATGGCGGTGCAGATGGCAACTTAGGACAACTTCTCACTTTTTCCCATAATGGAGCAGCTGCAGTCACCTTCAGGCCAAACCACATTTCATCCATCCTTCAGAGCTCTACTGCTTCTTCTGTGTGACTGATGCAGTCTTCCCTGGACAAGAGGAAGGAGGAGGAAAAAAAAAGGAAGGGAAAAAAAAGACAAAAGCGTAAGGTAAGTATCTGTATTTTCACAGTTTAAGGAATTGTGTGTTATTCATCCAAGGTCAAAATAAAGCATTTGGGAAACAGTGTGCCCAGGTGCTTCCATACAAACACAGCATAATGGCAGCACATTGTAGAAACTGAATACATTGAGACATTCTCCTATCATTTACTGATTTAGGTGAAAAGCACATTCCATGCTTTTTTCCCCCTTTTTCCTACTCCTTCTTGTACACAAGACAAACTTCCATTCATCAGTATGGAAATAAACATCCTCTGCCATCTTCCCAACACCATTCCATAACCCACTTGGCAGGGATCTACAGAAGTCTCATGGATAAAGTTCAACTCATGGGATGACAGCCATCACAATTCCAACTTTCCAAGCAAGTCCTGTTTCTATGACTCTTCTCAGAGAAATACTCAACATTTGCATCCTTCCTCAGATATTAAATTTCAAATCCTGCAAAACATTTTTTCAGGCTTTACAATTGCCAGCAAGGCTGTCATTATTATTGTTGAACCTCACCAGTGATGCACTGCCTGCATGCTTATCTCTGGCTAAAACTTGATACTGGAGAAATACACATCTTAGTACATCAGGAGTACAGGAAATAATAATAGCATAGAAAATTTTGTTAAAAATATTATACTGCAATTATTATTATAATAAATGGCTGGTAATTAACTGTCATTACTAAAATGCATCCCAGTCACCAACATGCCCCTCAAAAGAGAATAATTAAAAATCAAGAAAAAAGAGAGTCTTTATGGCTTATACTTCAGGATGTAAAGATTGTTCCAAGCATGAAGAACAGAAATTAAGAAAAATCCTGAGGAGCAAGGCAAAGTAATAAAGGGGAGGACATTATTTTTGGAGAAGCAGCTAGATTGATTATTGTAGGACATAAAACCAGTGAGATATGCAAGAGTCAGTCACTGATCCAGTGGAGTATCAGCTGGGCAGGAGTACATCAAGGATTCCTAGGGATGAGAGGCATTTAGAGCCCTTGCATACTCTCTAGTTCAGCTCTCCATCCTGGATCAGAAACTGGTAAATGTTCAGTCTTGCTTTTCATTTAAAACAACACCAGAAGCTTTCTGCAGCCTTCATAAGACATCATACATTAATTCTGCTTCTGTTGTAGGTGCATCCAAACAAAATTTGTTTTGGAATTCCTTCTCTTTGCATCATTTAGGAGAGTCCAGGCTGTACTGCAAACAAAGAAAATCCATTGCAGTTCATTCTTATCTCCCGGTGAAGAAAGGGAACACCACTAGAATCTCCATAGATCACCTTCTTTTTGATAAATGTCTTTGTAGCCTAAGTGCAATCAAAACAACACCCAAGACACTTTCAGCTTTTGCTGTCCACACCTTCCAAGGATTTTTCAGGACATCAGGTACTTTTTAAATTCTAATTAACATCACAAAGAGAAGTATGGCTTAGTACCAGCAGAGCTAGCCTTGTATTTTGGGATAGCCTGAAACACGGCCCTGTCTCTTCCAGTCATACATAAGTCTTTTTCCTGTGATCCTATTGCTGTGCACAGGCTCTGGGGAGGATCAGGAGGGTGAGTCTCTAGGTTCTCCTAAAATTTACCTTCATTTTAGAAGACAGAGAGGTTGCAATTTTAGTTCCTCAACTGGTTGCAGAGGAGCTAGCCACTGTTACCAGCTGTCAGTTTATCAACTTGTTCAAAAGCAAGAATGTCCCTAAAGTATGAGGGATAGTTGCCATGGAAAACTATGCTTGAAAAAGCTATCATTGAAAACTGGTGTGGCCAGAATAATGGAAATTTGATTTAAACGTCATTAATTCAATGAACTTACTTTTTTTTGCACTTTAGTGATCATAACTTTTGTTATCCATCAATTTAAATCTAAACTAAGTTCTCTAATTTTCCAAAACTGGGGTTAAAGAATATTTGTCAAACATGCACTGCTAGACTAAGAAAATTTACAAATGTAAAATCATTATTTGCATAATATTTCCTTCAATTTTTATTAAATTTTTTCTTGAAACATTAACTGCCAATTATTCTGTCTCATTTTGTCAGACTCTTCACTTCCTCTTTCACATTCTTTTCATTCTTTTTCTATCCTTTCTCCTTATGTGGATTATTCACCCCTTTCTTTCATTGTCTACCCAAAGCCCTCCTCATTTTGTCAGACTCTTCACTTTCTCTTTCACATTCTTTTAATTCTCTTTTTCTATCCTTGCTCCTTATGTGGATTATTCACCCCTTTCTTTCATTGTCTACCCAAAGCCTTTATGAAACCTTGTGCTCCTTGCAGTTTTTATATCTCTGACAAATTTATCCTCCACCATTCTCTTATTCTTTTTTTTTTCATATCACTTATCTAACTGAGAAGTGTGGAACATAAACCGCTACTGAATTGTTTTGTAATTACTCTGGTCAGGGAGGAATTCTCTCTTATGAAATGCTTGAGGAAAATAAGAAAGTTCTTCATGATGTTACTTTACCAAAGAAAAGTATTGATCAAGCATTTCCAGGCCTCAAGCACAAAGGTGCAGTTTCCAACCATGCATCACAGAGATTAAAAACTAGCTGAGTCTTATCAATACTGCACCTAAGAGTTTCAGCATGGGTATTTCTGATGCTCAGAAATTTGCTGGCCTCCCCTTCTTTGGTAGGACTGAAGCACATGGGTGATCAACGATGTGGAGGCTGGGCTTGTGCTCCTTCACATCACAAGCAAAATCAATTTTAGTCACCAACACAAAAAACTGCTAAGGTTTTGTGTAGAAGGTCATTAAACAAAACTGATTTCTCTGTGACATTGGAACCTCAAAGGAAACCTTGAAACATAAAAGTGATGACAGTGCACTGCTCTCTAAGCCAGGACCAAATAATTTCCAGTGTAACAAAGGTCAGTGATCCATATTCATGCACTCATTTGATGTTCCTCAATCTTTTGCCACCTCTGGGAGGCACCAGCATTTCTTTGTTCTAGCTGCTCTCAGTCCATCACATCTGTACTTGTTCATCCTCTACCGAGTATCAGCAAATTGTAAGACCACAGGAAAAACCTCAGAAGGTCATTTAGATCAGCCTACTCAGAGTAGAGTCAGTTCCAAAGTCAGAGCAGTTTGTCCAGGGTTTACCTAATCAAAGCTTGAAAAACTCCTGGGGTGGAGAATGCACAGCCTTCCTGGGATCCTGTCCCACTGCTGGGGTGTCCTCATGAGGGAAATGCTTTTCCTATATGCAGCCTGCACTTCTCTTGTTTCATGTTATGCCCACTGTGTCTCACCCTCTCACCACGCATCACTGTGAAGGGCCTGACTCTCTCTGCTCCATGGTTCTGTGTTTCCCAGTTGCTTCCTCACAGTTTCAGGAAGGCTGTTGTGAGGTGTCCCCAAAGCTGGCTCCTCCCCAGGTGAACCAGCCTAGACCCCTCAGCCTTTTCTCACAGGACAAGCGGTCTGCTCCCTCAAGTATCTAAAATAGCATTTTTAAGGAAGCTCAGAGAGCTCATACTGTTGGAAAACAACTACTGCTGACCACCTCCTAGAGACAGCTGTCCTGCTGGACTGCTCCACTCCAATCAGCTCCCTAGAGAGCAGAGCTCTGTGCCCACTGCCAGGGGCCATGGTCTCCATCCCCTGCAGACCACAAGGTGGATGGATGAATTCTTCCTAACATTACGAAGGCACAGCAATAAAAGCTTTGCTAAAACTTTCAGAGTGTGCACCAAAGTTGGAAAGGAACAAGCCAATATAGAGACTTTAAAGACAAACAACATCTGGAAGGAAGAAAACAAAGAGCTGCAGGACTGTATACACAATCCTAAAATCTCTGTGGCATCTTCAGAGAGTGTCTGTGCTCATTTGGATTGGAAAAGACTTTTCAGATCATTGAGCCAACCTGTAATGAAGGCACACAAAAGATTTGAAATTAAATAGTTCCTTCCATTTAGAAGACAGAGATAGTAAAGGAGGTTATTATTTTATTTTGGTCATCTGAAAGACAACATGAGACATGGTGATAGCACTGTAAAAACACGCTTAAATGATGCCTGATATCTGAAGTTTGGGTTTGGGTGGTGGACCATCATGCACTTCTAACTGTCCAAGTGTGACTTCGGAATATCACTTAATGCATATTTGGGACATTTCCCCAGTGTAGCCCAGCATTAAACATCTCAAGTCAGCAGTGGCTGCTCAGTACCTCAGCCCTGATGTGCAGGATGAGAAACACCACATTTCCATTGGTTTGTAGCACCAGAGATATTTAAAGTAAAGAAACAGCAAAATTCAAGGAATTAATAAAATTGCTTTATATTCAACAAAGAAATGCATATTTTTGCTATTTGTGAAAAAATATTTGAAGAAGATCCTATGCAACACTTAAAAAGAGTTTCTGCTGTAAATATAAAAGAAGTACTCTGCTGTGCCTCTGCCCTTATCAAGGGTCACAAATTATCCTTTCTGTAAAACCACTGAAGCACCACTGGTTTCTATCACTATGTAGGAGCTACAGTAGCACAAATGAGAGAAAATGGCAGGCAAGAGGGCTTGTGCTATTCTTTAATATATTATAATGTAATAATGGATATTTTACTTGGTCTAACTTATATAATCATTAGCATCCAGTCATTTTATTTATTTTAGTAGAAATTAATTACAGAAAATCAATGTGTCTGTGGCAAGCACACACTTTAATAGAACATTATCTACTATAAATTGTTTAATATGAGTTTTATAGTACCTTGTTTTAAAATATAAACATCTTCATTTAGAAAAATTTTGATTACTTGCAAATCAGAAAACTGGAAAAAAAGAAAGTGGTTACAAGAAAAGAAAGGTTGCAAAGCTGCATTTTGCAATAATACACATGGATCCCACAGCTGTTTGGTAAAGAAATTATATATAACTGAGAGCATGGTCTTTACAAAAACATTTGATTTCTGTGCTTGTTAAAAAAAAAAAAAAAGAAGATTAAATAGTATTCAGTGTCATCTTCTCATTCACAAATTGCTGCTTCTAAAATGCATTTCTACTTAATGGATTCACTTTGCAGCTCAAGAGGTGTGAATCTCATTAAAGTCTCAATGAAGACATATCGATCCCAAGCATAACCAATGACCAACAGAGCTTGCCTATATCTCAGAGGAAAGGAATTGCATCCCAGGGGAAAAAACCCAACGACCAACTAACCAACCATGAATGCTGAAAACCACAAATAAATTATGTTGTCTTCTGTTAGAAAATAATATTATATATTTCTGCATTCTTGTGCTTAATAAAGGTATTAAATACTAGAAAAGGTTACATATATATAGATCTCATTCAACATAATTTCTCTGGCTTTATGTCAGTTTCTTTCATGTTAAACTAATGGTGTAATTCTGGAAAAATGCATTCATGAATGATAAATGAGCCTTGTCTTACTCAACTCTATGGAAAATACATTATTTTCATTAACAGTAGAATATGGTTAATATACAACAATACAAGCAGTGCTGCTATTTAATGCTACAGAGCTCTTCATAAAAATGTCACACACACAGAGACTCATTTTCACATGGCTTGGAGAAGAACAACTTAGAAGTCTTAGTTAAGGCTTGGTAGCCATAGTGAAGAGGACCTGCAAATGTGAATCTTAGAAATGTGCATGGACAGTTAACTCACTGCTGTGATGAATGTCACTCTGGGAGTTAGTTTCTTCTGTTAATGGCCTATCTATCTATCAAAAATATATTTACTTTCAAAAATGTCTTCTAGAACAATATGCCTTGTTCTGCATCCTTTGCAGCTCTGAGTTGCAAATGCTTACAGAAGATCCCTGATGTCTAACCTCCAGCTCATCAAATATTCCACAACTTTGCAGGCAGGCAGCAGTAACATACATACACCCTTCTGAGATACCCAAAACCTCCAACATGCAGCCAAGGATAGCTAGCTTGCCAAGAGGCTTAGGGTGAAACGTGCTGATATGAGGCAGTTCAGCAATTTAAAATGACAGACTAGGAAACTTTGATCACAGATTGTTGGAACACACACATAAAAAAGGAAAAACCAGCTGGATTAGTTAACTCACTGTTGTGATGAATGTCACTCTGGGAGTTAATTTCTTCTGTTAATGGCCTGTCTATCTATCGAAAATATATTTACTTTCAAAAATGTCTTCTAGAACAATATGCCTGCAATCCTTTGCAGCTCTGAGTTGCAAATGCTTACAGAAGATCCCTGATGTCTAACCTCCAGCTCATCAAATATTCCACAACTTTGCAGGCAGGCAGCAGTAACATACATACACCCTTCTGAGATACCCAAAACCTCCAACATGCAGCCAAGGATAGCTAGCTTGCCAAGAGGCTTAGGGTGAAACGTGCTGATATGAGGCAGTTCAGCAATTTAAAATGACAGACTAGGAAACTTTGATCACAGATTGTTGGAACACACACATAAAAAAGGAAAAACCAGCTGGATTTTTTTAAGATAGTCTTCACCCAGTGCTAGTCCTTACCAAAGAGTGGCCTTATTCCAATTTAAAATAAGAAACAATTAAAACATCTTTGTATTCAAAGGAACTTCCACAGGATTCCATTTACTTTGCTGATCTGATTTTCCTATAATGGCACTGCCTCATTTAGACAGCTTGAAGCCTTTATTAGCCTTGAAAGCATAACAGCATTTATTAAATGCAGGCGCTTTTTTGTGGTAAATTATGCATATGAACTTAATGTTATTTACATTTCTCCCATTAAGACAATCATAACAGATTTAAAGGCTAATGTAAATGAGTTAACATCATACTACAGAGGCAGTAACAGTGTGACATGTCCAAATACAATGGCAGAGTGGTACCTTCTGTGTAGCAGGCACGTTGCTTTTGAGAACCATCTCCCAACAATAATGTAACCCAGAACAATGAAAAAGCAAATTTCAGAAGGATTATCTTATCAAGTCAAAAATGAAGAAAACCTCCATCATGTGCATGTTTTGCTGAGGTTAAAGAAGTGATTATTATCAAGAAATTACCTACAGTAACAGCCAGAAGGAACAGCCCACAACAAATACTTCACTGTTTGCCTTAGTACTGTGATGCATCCAGTTGCAACACAGTGTTCCTTCTCTCATGGTGCTGAGAATGTAACAGACAGGTTGACCCAGAAGAGTCCCACAGCCTCCCTTCCTTGTATCTGATATAATTCACTGTTTGCCTTAGTACTGTAATAGATCTAGTTACAACACGGTGTTCCTTCCAGTGCTGAGAATGTAACAGACAGGTTGGCCCAGAAGAGTCCCACAGCCTCCCTTCCTTGAAAAAAATGCAATAAAAGTGTGTTCAATTTAGTTAATTTCACATCCTTCCCCATTCAGTTTCTCAGGGAGGCACCTTTAACCAAGAAATCATCACGATAAGATGTGTACAACACATCTTGTGTTCCAATTCCCCAAATATACAGACTGCAGCATCAGTCAGCAGACTGACCTTGCATCATATTAATTGCCTCCTCTCCTATTGCTGGCAATGTGCAGTATCAAGCTCACAGAGCAGCTGTAGAACACCACTGGAACAGATACATTTGCAATAGGTAGCAGCCATGAACCTTGTAAGTATAGCCATGATATCATGAAAAACCTGCTGGGATTGAAGAGCACAAATTGTGAGCAGGACAAAATAAGGCCCTTGGAAGTGGAGGCTGTTTGAGCCCTTCAGTCTCTGGAACATTCTACCTCCTTCCTAGATGAGCCTGCCAGGCACTTCTCCTCACATCTGCATGGTAACAGCTGCACACAAGACTGAGGGCTGTACTCATCTGAGGCACAGCACCCTTTGGGCCAGAGGGGCTATCAGTGATGCTGCAACTGCAGACCTGCCCATTGTCCTTCAGGAATTTTAATTATCTGAAAAGCACTGCAAATATCCTATAGAAAACCATTAATTTAAATTATTTGACTTATGGGAAGTCAGAGGCTTTTTTTTTTAAGTCAAGGTCATTAAGAATAGCTCTCTCAATATGAGACAAGATTTTATGACTCACAGGAGACTGGAAAAATCAGCAGCAACACTGCATATTTAAAATATAATGTTTAGTCATCAAAGACACTTCCAGAGTTATTGCCTCCTCCTTAGACACATTTTTTTTAATTGCTACAACAGAGCTGCAGCAGTAACAAAGAAATATCTTTCCCTAAAATGCACAGTCATAGGAGTAACTGATCAGCAGGTCTGCCTTGCTGCTATCAGCCTAAGACAAACAGGCAAGTGAATTCACATTTCAGCAATGCATTTTTCACCTCACAGCCTCTCCAACTATGCAGGGAATAATGATGTATATGCATCCAGAGCAAAATAAGCAACATCCGAAGAAGAGCATTTCTAGATGCTCTGCATCCCATAGCAAAACCTTAGGAAGACACAAATATTTGAACATTACTGTTTTGTTTTGTTTTCCTTGCCTGATCTTTACAAAGTCCTGACAAATGCCAGAATAACTGCTAGAGTAGGTCAGATTTTAATTTTTTAAAATAGTAATCAAAGCACTATCATTACATGTCTGTGAGCTAATCACATGCTTTCTGTTCCCAGATGAACCCACTGCAGATTGGTGTGTCAGCCCGCACAGCCCTGTCAGACACACGCAGAGGATGCACAGCCATGGCTCCAGGATCAGGAGAGTGATGGTGCTTTTGAACACCCCGTGGTAGAGCCACACACCTCCCTTGTCACTTCCAAAGCCTCCAGACCAACAGTGAATCTTGCTCAGCCACAGAACTCTAAACACTGCAGAGTTTAATAACTGCAACACATTGCAGTTAACTTGCAGTTACTGCAACATATTTTAATGTACCACCAACAGTAAAAGCCTAGATGGTTTTATCACTAATTAAACTCCTTGGAAATTATTCAGTAAAAGAAAAACATCTGCTACTCCCATTGATATTTACAGATGCAAATCAAGTTTCCCTGGTCCAGCTTTAACCCTGTGATGGAGGATTCAGCATGCAGCATATGACCTACATAGCAGGAATTCGAACTTTGTTATAATGCTGTCCCCCTGAGCACTGAAAAATTTAGAAATCAGACAAGATGAACACAGTGGCCCAGATTCTCTCTGTCATTTGGGCAATTTTGCATTGCATCATTAGTCCTAATTCACCCTGCAGGGGCCACAGTCATGACAGTGAGCCAGAGGGCCCATCATCCTCCAGCTCTGTGTCTAGGAAAAGCAAGAGGATGCCCACCTTCCAGGGCTCCCCAGCTGCTAAAACATCACTCTGCAGCTGTAGATTATAAATATAAATTACAGCAGCCTTTAGGATGCTATAACTCACATCAGCACTATCTACTGAATTTTGAGTACATGCTTGGGGCTCACGTGTGCCCAGAAAATTCTCCTGTGCACACTGTTTGAACCAGTATCTCTACTCAGACACAGACCTCAGGGTCAATCCTAAAGCAAGCATGGGAAAAAGGGAAAAAACACAGGCTAACAACATGTATTTCATCTACTTTGCCAGCACCATCATTCTAGCCACTATGTCAGTCAAGAGCCTTCCTGGAATAATCACACCTTCCAATACCTTCAGGACAGCTGGGGTTTGTAGGCCATCTGACTACAGGCAGCCTAGTGCTGTGTGAAGAGCTGCAGGTGACCCATATCCCAACTTCAAAGATCCTGGAATAGTGTAAATATTTCTTTGTCCTCTCCTCTGCCTCACTGAGCTTTATACCCATGATATCAGCAACAAAGGGGTGCAGGACCTCCAGGAGCAGATGCTGACACATTAGGATTTCTGTGTGGGGTTACTAAAAGTGGTCAGAAACATTTTTAATGGCACATTTGACTTTGATGACACTGCAGAAATCACACCCAATTTCCTGCCAGGTTCTTTTCCCTGTACTTCAAGTGTATTCCTGACAAGTTGACAGAGAGTGGGAGTTAGAAAGAAGTTATTGCTCCAGGATTATCTCAGAGATTGCAGAGCTCCTAAGCTGCTGGCTCCTCTACAGATCTCATTAGGCAGGATGCCAAGAAACTCACAGCAGAGTATCTCTGCCCATCAACTCCAAGGCTGCCAGCTCTCTGTTAGCTCACCAGGCAGAAAGAAAAGAAGCAAGAGCCTGGATGCCCTGGAAATGTGTAACTCCTTGGCACCCTAGGCAGCCAGAGGATCCAGACAGAATTCCTCAAGCTGGGGACCACAGAGCCTGATGTCCCTAGTTCTAGATATCATTACCTTTGGACTAGATGATTGTCGTATTAGGTCCCTTCCAACAGAAAATCTATTTTATTCACTAAGAATGGAAAAAATACTAATTTTCATTTCAAATCAGAATACAGTCAAATTAAACAAATCCATTAAAATCCTCTGCAAATTGGCACAAACTTTTTTCATGCTGCACCACTTGAATAATAGGCTGTTATGACTGGTGTACAACACAACTTCTGGTCCAATTCCCCAAATATACAGACTGTAGCATTAGTCAGCAGACTGACCTTGCATCATATTTACTGCCTCCTCTCCTATCCTCTTTGTCCCAAGTATTTGAGCCCTCCCAATTTAAATTTAAAAACCAAGGCCTTAGGGAATAACATGTTTTGTGGAGTTTCCCATTGTAAACATACCTGGATTTTCTATCTTCATGTAAGCTAAATTGAATAGGATTTATTTTTCTGAAACTCCTATTACCACAAAGCCCCATATGCAGGTCAGCAGGCTTATGTAACAGTGATGCAGCTGGCTCTCTGTCCCACATAAGTAAGGCACAATATGCTGTGACTGCTACCTAACCTTGTGCACTGCTCGTCAAAGGCTCATATCCATCTTTTTTTTTTTTTTCCTGTTAAGGGAGACCCATGGAAACCACAGTCTTCCAAAGACCATAATCATTAACATGTTCCCCACAGGGTGCTTCCAAACAGACACACTGGATCATTTTCATGAGGCTTTTTTTTTTCTTTTTTCTTTTTTTATTTTTAAAATTCACTAGTGCTCATCCATTCAAGTTAGTTTTGTTTCTGGAAATAAGGTATTTTGATTTAATTAATATTAGTTGTATTTTAATATAATCTTTTAAACTTGTTATCTTGTGAGTTCACTCCAGCACATATTCTTGCAGCTGCTTCTTGTTCTGCATTTTCCTTTGACCTTTTTCATTTTGTCACACATCCACCAGTCACCCAGTGAAATGCTCATGGAAGTGGTCAGGGATTCATACATGTATGTCCAGAGGGCACAGCATGGAATAGTCTGTCCAGCCTCAGATGTTGTAAAAATCTTCTCTCCATTAAAACTAGGTCAAGGTATCTTGCAGGGGACAGGACACAAGGCCCAGCTCTCATGCTGAGAGGAAGCATGCCCAGATCCATGACACACTCATACATACTTGAGAACAGCAAATTTGGCCTACTGCAGCAGGCACAGTGATGTGCTTTAATCAGCTATCAAATACATGTAGACATCTATGCATATCCCAGATCAAGCACATTATTCTAACTTGTAGCTCTAGCCTCCAGCTAGTGTGGAAATGAAATCACTGACTTTCTATAAAGATGCAAATATGGTTACAATGCAAGGTGATCTACCAGGAACAAGGAGTGCAGCCCACACCTGCAGAATGGTGCATGTGTCCAGAATGGCCCTAAAGAAAGATCAGAGGCTGTTCTAACAGACAACTCAGCACATCCAACAAGCACAAACCAGAAAGACCAGACAGGACTTGGCACATAAACCAGCAGGCTGCCTGACAGACAAGCTTTGTCACCTCTCAGGGGTACTGATGCTGAGGAGCATATGTGAAGGAGAATTTCCCTCCCATTACTCCTAAGTCTGAGACTTTTCAGAATAAATGGTCTATTCTGCAGATATGACTTTACACTATTTTTTCCCATTTAATTCCAGTTTTACAAATAAAATATTGACGCTAGGCCAGGATAATAATTTAATACCAAGTTCACCAAAACCAATGTTTTTTTCTGCAGAAGTGTAATACCAAAACTCCCTAAATCCACATCTGTAATAACATCCAGAGCATGGCCTGTTTAGTTCATGCACAGAGCACGCTCATCCATGAGCAACTGGATGCTTAGTTAATATATGCAGTGCTATACTAAGCCCAGTTAATCAACACTGTCTATTCTAAAAGCAGAAAAAAAAATCTGTGTGTCTATCACACTCCATCAACTTTCCCCACTCACTTTAAGCAATTAATTTCAAAGACTTCCTGACTAAATTTACATAAAATGCATCCTTCCCACCTACACTTTGTTAAAGCATTAGGCCATAATTTCACAAGAGGTTCTTGGAGATCAACAGTGGCAGACAAGTATCAGACATTACACTATGCCTCAAGCACAGACACAAGAATTTATGACAGCAGCAATTTCCTGGATCACCTCATCACCTTCAATTGAATAAATACTTGTGGAGCAAGAATATTATTTATTGTCAGAGATTTTCTGGGTCTGTCTGCAGAGAGATGGCTGAAGTTGCAGATGGAATAGGCAGATGAGAACAGCTATCAGTGGACATAAAGCTGCAGCTGAAAGGTCAGCAAGACTCATTGGAAAATCTCTGAAAGAATGAACTTCAGTCATTTGCAAGGGGAGGAGGTGGAATGACCTATGTGGGTTTGAGGTCTAGGCTTCTGATGGTCAAAATGTTTGGTTACCAGGGTTTTGGGTTTTTTTAGCCAGGACTCCAGCTGGCATAAATTCATGAGCTAGCTGAGTTTTAGACTGATGAATTAAGCAGGTGGTGATGTATTTGTGGCTTTCAGTTAATGACTTGGTCTTGCAAAACCTCCTCACATGGATCTGTTCAAAGTGTTGTAATGGGAACAGCATATTCAGGAGACTTACAAGATGAAGCCCAAAGTACTAGGACACAGCAGTTGTGTTGGCAACAAGCTACTGCAAACAGTTGCATAAGCTGAAGAGAAGCAAGAGCAATAGTTCCAGGCGTCTGCTTTTAGCATTATATTTACAGCTTCTCCCTGACTGTGCATATATTAAGCAGATTGCGAACTTGCAGTGAGTGGAGGGAACAATCTGGGTACTTTAGAAGGCAGTTAACCTTTGGCAATGGCCTTTGTATTAACATTAAACAGGTCTGCTTCACTTTCAGAGGATCAGGGTTTTCATCATTTGGAAAAATGAGAAAATATCTTATAGCTACCTGTGGAGATAGGCAGAAATATTTTATTCTTGCACTGTGAAATATCTTGGCTGATACAGACTAAGTGAAGTCAATGCAATCCTGGGACAGCAAGGAAGCACAGACATTGGCAGAGAGCAGTGACTCCAGAACATGCCAGGCTGAGGGACACTTTTCACCATGTAATATTCCCCCTGACCTTCTTCTCATCAAGAGGAATATGCCACACCTATCTTTGCTCAGAAGCCACCTGCCAGCATCAACTGCCAGCTGGACTCCTCAGCCACACAGTTTATCCAGTATGATGATGGAACCAAAGAAATGGAAACAACAATGGCTGGCGTGATACTTATTTTTCTGACCTAACTTCAGTGTTTTCTTGTTTCTAGGGCAACTCACAAAACCCATGTAAGAAAATCCCTGTAATGATGGGAAAATAAGATTTTTTTTTTAGATTTAGTAGACCCATCCATTAAGAAAAGGAAATTAAATAAAATTGAGAGCTGCAGTAACACTGCCATAGGATAAACACAATGTTGTCATTGACTGCATCTGTGGAAACAATTAACTGAAAGTACAACACACTGCTGTTTACAGAGGTCCAGGGCTGATTTACTTGGGTTATTTCCAGCTTAGCAAGTAATTTCATAAAAATATTTCAAATATACTGTGCATACTCTACTCTTGCAATGCATACTTTAATTTTATTGGCTGATTCAAAATTTTCTTTCTGATAAAGGACCACAGAAGGCAGAACCTGCTTTTCACTCATCTTCAAATACACAAAATCAGCAAAGCAACTTTTGGTTTTCTCCAGAGAGAACTTATGATGGTCCCTAATTACATGTTAATACTGTGAATTATTCAAAATCACAGCAGGTAACAACAAACATCCTGTTAAGCGTAATGATACAGCTAAACATGAAAAACCATACAAGGACTATAATTAACAGCTAGAAAAGCAGAGTTCAATTAAATAGCAAATCCCACTGTTGCTTATGAACTTCATTGGTGGATGGTTAATGCCCTAACTTCAGAAGTGCCAAGCTGCTGTAGCCCCAGGAGACACAAGGCTTCAAAGATTCCCTCTTGCTCCATGGGAAGACAGACCAGGAGGTTTACAAGGACACCCACTACAACCAATCCCACTTCTCTTCAGCAAGAGAGAGAAGTCTCCACTTGCATTCAGTTTGCTGTTCTCATTGGGAATATTTGGAGGGGAATTTGAGGCAGGCCATACTCCTCTCCATCCAGCACACTTGTCCAGTAAATCTTGCCCCGGGTGATCAGAATTCACTACATTACTCACTGTTACCATCAGTGATACCAGCCCTATTTTCTAAATATTAAAAATGAGGCTCAGGTTTAAGAAGCATGTCCTCTGCCATTCAGCAAAGCAGAAGGGGTACTTCATGGGACCAGTTAGTACCCCTTCTACACTGTTCCCTGACTTAGTGTAATTTAAGGGAAGCTGTAATGACATATCTATAAGAAAAGAAAAAAATCAATTCCAATCCAGGAACATAAATATGAGGCATAATATTTTCATGGTTTGAATTGTTCAGATACAAATTGTAGAAAGTGAGATTTTTCAGAAAAAGAAAGCAAAGGGAAGAATCCCACGTTTCCAGAAAACAAGTGAAGTACAGATCCCCTGCAACCTGTCTCATAAACTACAACAAAAGAATTTAATTTAGGCAATCTAAGAAGCCGTGGCACATGCTTCCTCAGAAGAGTGTTGCAGTGGTTATGAGGAGAAAATTCAACTCAAAAAAGAGGAAAAGTTAAAATACAAGTACCTGCTGCAGTGCTCTTTAACAATTACAGATGACCTTCTCTTTTGACTGAAGGTCTCAGGTTGGAGATAATGCATCTAACATATTACCAGCTATACCTCATTCATTTTCAATTTACATTTCCTATCTCCCCTAGCAATCATTATTTAGTGATACAGAAAAGACAATTCAAACCTTCCTTACACCCAGAAGTCATTTTATTCTAAGTGATATGAATTAAGGGATGTTGGCAAGCTCACAGGGAAAACCAGAACTTTGCTGAAAGCATGAACTAATTTTTAAATAAAATGGTTTGTTCACACTTTATTTCTTCCCACCCTTTCTCACTCCATTATAAATAGATTTTTATGTGATGTCTTTTGAAGATTCAGCAGCAGCCCTGGGATGAACTAGTCCAAATGGTATGTTCCTCTGATGGAAAGCAGCTCCCCAGACCACAGCTTCTTCCATTTCTCACATCTGTGCACAGGCTGCAGTGAGGAACAGAATGACTGTGCTTTCTCTCCAGTCATCCCCAAGCCAGTATTTAACTTGCAGTACTGGACACCAGGTTCACAGGTCAACTCTCTGAGCCATTTTTAGCCAAAAAGCCAGAAGTAAGTTGTCCCAGCTAATTATGCAGACATTCTGTATCCCACACCTTTGCTCAAACACCTCAAGTCATTGGGATTATGTGGCTGATTATCCTGCAAATTCCATAGACCTGAAACTGAGAAAGGGCACCAAGCCCATAAAGAATGACACTGTGCAACTTCTAGGTACCCTCACTTCACTACATTTCTTATGGAGGCATCACAAATTCTGTCTTCACTTCAAAATATGTAAACCACCCACTTTTGCAGAAGCAAAAGGAACTAAACAAATTCCTTCTAGCTTCCTCTATCATTGCCCAAGGGATTTAAGCACAGAGTCAGACATTCAGTTACTCATCTGATTTAAAGCCCAACTGCCTTGGATGTAGGGGCCATATCTATCCTCTTCTCTCTGGAGCCTAAACCCTGAAATGTGCTCAGCAGTGCTTGGTGCAAGGCTACATTTTCATAAGACTAATACACAAAAAACTCTCTAGTCTCTGACAGGAAGAAAAACAATGCGGATACTTCCCTAATCCTGCAAATCCCTGGTTACACAAGAAACAACTAACAAGGATAAGATCTTTTCAGTGGCAGAACCTATTTTATCAGCAGAGATTGATACACTATACACTGTAAGAGTGCACACTGGGGTGTACACCAGTGGGAACTATTGTGAGAATGTTTATTTCCATGAGTCTAACATTATGCAAGGTATTGAAGTAATGCCCACCTTGAGAAGCCTAAGTGAGTGTCAGCTGAAAGGGAAGTGCTTTGCTTCTCTCCCACTTTTGGCAGCACCAAATACTCTGAATTGAAAAAAATACCAATGTGAGCAAATTAAAAATACCCATATATTCCCTGTGTCCCACCAACAAGGGGAAAGCACTTTTTTGGTCAAGTTTTCTCCTATCTAATTGCATCACAGAATAAGAAAAAATTATTCCAACTTATTAAATTACTTCTTCAAGGATTCAAACCAGCAACTGCTGTCTCTGCAGCTGTGTGAAGTAACACAACAACCAGCTAATGCAACAGCCATCTCTAGCCCATGACCTGGAGGAGGGAGTGGGCACAAGTCTGTGTCTGAGGCTGCATGCCACATGTTCCACCCCTTCCCCTTTCTCCAGAGGAGAGCTCATTTCACGGCCAAACCCTTTAGCTGGTTCTTGAGCACAAACAAAACCACCTTTGTTCTGGGAAGGAGGCAAGGAAAGCAACACAAGTGGAATTTCTGATGCAGGATCTTTCTTTCCCTTGTTCCCCCTGCAGAAAGCTGCCCGGCCAGCAGCAGCCTCTCGGCAGGAGCAGGCTGACAGTCTCAATAAAGCCAGCAGCAAAACTGATCTGCCTTTTCAGGGCCAGACAAAAAGGAAAAGAGTTGGGACCCTTCTAAAGCAGTGAGAGGTTTCCTTTGTAGGACTGAAGGCTGAACAAAGGCTCACAGGAGACCAGAATTTTAACTCTTCCCTTATTTCACTGGTTTAGGCTCAAGAGGCTTAGCCAGCAAATTCAATTGGTAGCACAGATGAGCTGTGGCTACAGGAGTATTTTTAGGCTTGGTTTCCAATGAAAATAGAGTAATCATCATTACTCCATGATGTCTACACTCACTACTGCCTCTATTTGTCTACATTCCTGCACTACTTTTAAACCCAGTGGCCATACTTAACTAAAACAAAACAAAAAAGCCTCAAACTTCCTACAAGAATTTCCTGCAAGAAAGAAGTGCTCTCTGAAAACTCAGAGGCAAGGTAAAAGCAAACAACTCTCACAGGAAGCTTCCTCACTGTACAAAAAAAAAAAAGTACACGGGTTAGGATTTTCCTGCCTGTAGAGTTCACATGGGTTCTCTACATACCAAAATACTGCAAAGCTTCTTTGGAGGCTCAAGCCCACAAAGTATCAGAAATACTTAACTCACAGGCAAATCTGATTCAGAATTTTGTTGCTTCTCACTTGAAAATTCCCATTCCTTTGTCATCAAGACAGGTTCCCATGACAGACCAGCACTAGCATTTAATGATGCCTGTAACAAACCACTCTGTAATCAGGTTGTTTCTCCTGTAAGACAAAATGTCTGATCCCCGCTAGCACTGGGCTGTGTCTTCAACAACTGCATTCAACAGCATGGGCTTACCTCAGCTTCACAGAAATCACCTTTTCTTGGTTTTCAGAATATCTAAACAACACCTGTATCCAGAGAGGAGGCTCCACACCCAGGATCCACAGCAGTCTGTCTTCTGACAATGTGACTGACAACTGGAACCGATGAACATCAGCTGTGATACAAATCCTGGGCCTTCCCAGGGAAGAGCATCTCTCCAATTACTGACCTGTTTCACAGGAAATTGCCTTCAAGTGCCAGCCTTTCTCATACTCCTCAAGGCAAGGCCCTAATCCATGCAGGACCAAGTGCTCATTCAGTGGATCTAAGCATTACATTAAGCAGAATGCTGTTGCAAGCACCCCTCAATTATTTTATTTATCTAGATAGCCAGATCCTTCACTGTCTTTGCATTGGCAATGCAAGGTTACTATAGCAACATCTGTGACCTACATGATCAAGATAGCAGAGAAGAGCTGATGCCTGGATTAATGTGTTTGTAGGCTTAAATAGGAAGTCTAAAGATTAAAGATTAATAGTCTATGAAATTCATATGTACTCTACTCATGATGTTACATTTATCCCATTTCCTCTCCTTTTCCAAAAACACTTATCTCTAAATACTAGAGTATGTCATGCAATATATTATGACAACACTATTTAGACTTGCTGTTTATTTTCTGTTTTCAGTTTAACACACAATTAAGCTTCTTCATGAGGTCCTTAGACAAATGTATATTTTGTACTATGATTGGCCAATTTATTAGTATCTTGGAGAAACTAGAGTTCTTGATTTGCAGATTATTTAGATCTCCACAATCTTTCAAAAAGAAGTACATTCAGAACAAGTAATCCAGCTAATGCAACATTAAACACAGAGACATCTTCAATTTGCTTTTTATTTTCCTCTACTTGATAGGTTATTTTTAAGAGTCAATGACTTTCATTCAACTAGAGATTTGCTTACCAGCAGTCTGCCACAAGTTCATAACAGATCAACAAACATTTAGATGCTTCCTTGAGAGCTCTTCTGTAGAAAAGAGAAGACATTGCTCCTGAATCCAAGGCTGGATGAAACCTCCTCACACAACCAGGATGGTGACATGAAAGAGGTTGGGCATGGAGGGAGGTACTGGGGAACTGAGGTAATTTTTTTCTTTTCTTTTTCTGGTTTCTCATTAAAATAGAGGATTAGCTCCTGTAAGAATTCCAGTCAAAAATAGTTTTACTCTGTGTTTCCTCCATTAATGCTGCACAAACTGCCTGAGAGGGCACACACGATCACAGATCAAAAACATGAGTAGTTCTATCCAGTTTTAATTGCTTCAGGAGCAGGACAGGCAAAGAATTCTTATTCTAAGTAATCATTCAAGCAAAAGAAACAAAACAGTGGGCCCTCAAGGGAGACTTTAGCAGCATCTAAGTCATATGTCACTCTCCACAGAGTTACAAAATGTCTCCATGAGACGGCAAATGAGTGTTCATTTCTCTCTCTCAAGGAAGTTTTTTCTTTATTTTTATAGTTTTTAATATTTCATGCTAATATAATTCTTCTCTGAGCCAACTTCTTCTCCCAAAGGCAGCAGGATTACTATTCTGTTTTCAGGAAGGAGGGGAACTGAGCTTCAAAGTACAGTGCCTCTAAGCCATGCACTATAAAAACCTCCACCAGTATCAGTGGAAGAACTGATGGGGATGAACTAAATCCACTGTAAGAATATTTCAACACTGCAGTCTTGACACAGAATGCAGAACCTGTTTTGTCCTTGGAGTCTCACAGAGCAGAAAGCTTGAGGGATTCTTGGACTGGAAAGCTCTATCATCATATGGTCAGTTGCATTTGGGTTTTTTTTGTTTTGTTGGTTTTTTAGCTTTGATTTCTTACTGTTGGTGATTTAGATAAAAAAGAGCTTTTGTATCTCCTGCATTTGGGCTTTTCTTTCTCATGGTTTCAATTGCAGTCTGTGACAGAATAGGAAAGATAAGCCGTCACAAATCTAGTAAAAAGTTTTGTTAGTCCACAGCCATTTTCCAACAGAAACACTTATTTCAAAGACATCCAGCTGAGGCTGCAGAGGGAAGAAGCTGATTACATTGGGTCCATCCACCTGCTTTCCCAGTATTGTTAGAGTTCTATTTAATTCCAATCAACCTGCATAATTGACACCAACCCAAGAATCATTGCACCATATGTCAACTTCACACTTCTAACTTTTAGATTTACTTCCCTTTGATATTTTAAGGCTTTTGGCTAAGATTTTTAAAACTCACCTTCCCTAACCTCCCAGCTATAATTAAACGGCCTGGTTTTATGAAAGTGCTGAGTGTGTCACACCTTCACAGAGGCCTGAATGGTATTTAATGTTTCTTGGTTTCAGTCTCACACGTCACAAGTTAATCTTCAGAAAGTCTTAACTGCATTTTCTTGCAACACTGACATCAACCACTAAGGAAAATTCTTCCTATGCTCCTAGCATAACAGAGGAGAGGAGGTTTATTTTGTCCCGTCATCATTGCATTCCCTTGTGTCTTTGCAAATGAATATTACACCTCTCCAGCTAATATGACCATACATCATTTTTTCTCACCTCCTTGCACCCTCCTGTGTTCTAAACCTTTTATTTTAATTGACTTAAGAAAAGGTTTCATCAAAGAGGACAGCTCACTGGCTAGCAATTAAATTCTATCAGCATCATTTCTGCAACCTCCCTTAAAATCCTAGCCTGTCTTTCTCATCTTTTGCAGAAAAGGGTCAAATAGTCTCCAAAAACAACACAAAGACAAGGAAAAATATACATAGATGTATCAAAGGAATGACTGAAACTTTTAAAATTTATTTTTGTGTTAAAAGTTTCCCTCATTTTCATGGATAAAACTAGCCTAAAATATCTTATCCAAAACATCCATCTAAAAAGATGCTTAGTAAAAGCCCCTTGTGGTACAAAGACTGGATTTTTTTCTCAATCTACCAGGATTTGCACCAACAAATACCAGTGTTGACATCATCTGCATTTTAGGGTGATTTTGTAGGTCACTCTTGAGTCTAATCTGGGCTCCAAAGCACAAGAAAATTTGGTTCAGCTTCTTTCTTATCCCCAGACTTCTTGGAAACTGTTGGAGAAATCACTCAGGCTTTCTGCGTCTTGACCATCTTCTTCTAAAAACAATAATGTAACAACTACTCCAATGTTTAAACACCTGCTCAACCCCTCAGTTTATCTACACCTCTAGTGAGCTGTGTTCTGCTATTGAAGTTCATGAAATTGCCCTAAACATACAGTGAAGCAGTTTTGCTGATATGGCACTGTAGTGTATAGGGCATTCCCATGTCTATGGTGATGTTAAAAATATCTGAAGCTATATAATAATGCATATTTTACACTCATGAACAAAGTCAATATTTTTTTTCTTAAATCCCAGGCAATCATATTTTGCCTTTGTTAAAGAATCCACGTGGCTCTGTGTGCCCAAATTGAAGCCATTAATCTGTTTGTCACCTCCAGATTAAAGGAGTTTTGCTACCAGGGACAGTCTAGTGTGCTCCTGATGCTGGAACAAAGCTCTCTCTCAGGAGCCTCTACTTACGCACAAAGGGTGAAAATTGAATGTTTTATGAAGAGCATCACAAGTAAGAAGGAAATTGTGTATTCCTTCAGGCTTTGATCCTGCCTAACAGAGCTGAATTTCACTATGGATTTTAACAGGAGCTATTCTGTGCTACTAAAAGTACACAAGTAAGTATTTAATATACTGTTAGTATAAAAAAAAATATTTCCTTATAAATAAGTTTTATTTAAACTTATTTAAGTTACAACAGTTTCAAGATTGTATTATTATCTCAAAGATAATCAAAGATCATATGTTTGCAACTGTCTAAAAAGTATCTGGTTATGAAATTGTTTTGTTTTGTTTTTTAAAAAATGTCTGCTTTTAAAGGCATTTCCTATTTTGTGAAAAATATTTGGGAAAACAGAAATTTTTTTCTTTGGCAATTTTAAAATATTTTGGTAGAGAGCATGGAAAACAAGATTGTCATCATATAGCCTGACCTACTGAGGTGTTTGAAGTTACCTTTAGTGACTACAAAACCAGCTACAGCAGAGTAAAAATGTAGGATTACCACTAATATGTTGTGCTTTGTCTAACTTAGCAATTAATGAAATGCAATAGCAGCACGGAGAAGAGAAAGCTGGTATTAAGGACTCAGTAGACACAATGGACAAGTTTTGGGACTTGGTTTTGGAATAGCTTAGTCTGGTCTGATGAACTGAAAACCATCAGCATCTGGAAAGCATTTTTCAGAACAGAGTCACTTAGAAGAAATTAGTTTTGCCTAGTGCACTATTTTATCTATACTGCAGCAGAGGGAATGAGCAGGGGATTAATTTCAAAAGTGTAAACTAAACACTCAGGCCAACACATGTAATCGGAGTGCAATTTAGGGATTAGAATGTGAGTTAAATACGTCTTATAAAAAAAAAAAAAGGAAGTAGTGTCCATCAGCACTTACAGAATTTTTGATTTTACCCAAGACAACTAGTTTTCTTCATCATTAGCTTTCTCTGCTATTGACTACAGTACAGTATTTGCCAAGGCAGTTTTCCATTTTACCTGAGGTAGATCAAAAGATGGCTCTGTTAGAAAAGGTAGGTTGTTAAACTATATTAAAGACGTTCTAAAAATATTAAAAATATTAAATCTCCATCTGTTGAATTACCTATGGAATATAATCAGAGACTAAATATTTTGTGTGAAAATTTTCAAATTAAACTTTACATGCATTAATTAAAAATAAACCAGCAAGCACAGAGAATGGCAATTCTCTATGTATGGCAATAAACACATAAAAATCACTTCTTTGTCATTTGGATGAGTAAAATTATTTTGCCTTGACTAACATACAGCATAAGCAAGGAAGACACTCTCATTTGTCTAGATCAAGGTTATTTCCTTTTACTTTTTCTTATCTGTTATCAAGACTAATCCTTCCAGAAATCAAGATTTTCCAACTTTTATTTAAAAAAAAATAGAATTCCCAAATCAAACAAAGTTCTATCTCAAATGAGTAAATCTGTGTTTTCTTTGCCATCCAACAGGCTGAGTGACTGCATTTTTGTGGCACTGCATAGCACAGCCTCTGTCCTCCCTTGGACAGCTACTGTGCAGGAACACGTGATGTGGGAGGCATATTCTGGGGAAATAAACTGACAGATCTCCACCCTGGAGACACAACAGCAAAAAGGGAACATTACCAAGCATGTTCACACATGAAAATTTGTCACTCTGATCTGGGTTAAAAAGCCACCTTTAGACCTAAGTACTTATGTTACAATATCATATTTATTATTTTAAGATGAGGGTCCTGCCACAGCTCCTGTGCTGAAGGGCTGGCTTGGTGGTTTGTCAAAACCACTACAAACCATTTCCAAAACTGAACCAGTAACAGCATTTAAACAATTATCATTTCTTGCTGAGGTCAGCCTGGGCATGCAGGGGCCTGAAAGAGCAGGAATTTATTATTTCCATTTGCATTCTAGGATGTGTACAACACAGAACTGCTCATGTCAGGGAAACCTCTGGGTAGCCAGCACTGTGTGATGCCTCACCCAGCCAAACCTAAACCCAGCTGTCACACCTTGCAGAACAGGCATTCTTGGTGAAAAACTTTTCCTCCATGCAGGAACCTGCCTTTAAAGGCATGTAGATTAACATAGAAAACCTAATTAAAATCTTTTTTATCAGAGACCTAGCAGGCCAGCATTTTTCTTCATTCTTCATCAAGACAATGTCTGCCTCTTACTTTCTTCAGAAAGAGAAATTGTAACTCTTAATCAAGCTTCAGAAGATTCTCCAAACTTTGAACTCCCTGTATTTCTAACCCATAAGTCCTTACATACTAGTTTTATTAAATCCTCAAAGCAAACTTTGCCATAGCTGAGTACTCTCTCACTGTGTCCTTACTAACATTTTTTCATGTTGCAGTGAATAAAATCAGGTCCTAAACAGGTGATCTGAGGTTGCTCTTTATCTCACAGCTACAGTAGTCTCCTTATCAATCTGTATCAAATCCAAATATCTCAGAGTTAACTAGGACAGGAAGTTTGATTCTTAAAACTGAAACAAAACACCCTCAGCTTCCACTTTCCTTAACAATTAATCCCAGCTCCTACTCTATCTGCTGTCACTTGGAATTTCGTTTTAATGAGGCACTGAAACTCTGCTCTTCTCCAATACGTGATATCTACTCACCAATCACAAACAGATGCTTCAGTTAAAAAAAAAAAGCACTAAACTACTTTGTGCATTTCTGCTGAGTAACAATAAATGAATGTAGTACTGACCCTTTATGGGTTCTCTGGTGTAAAAGTGTCTCTGTATTAGAATGTACCTATATTTGAATTAAAGAGGCTTTTGCCACAAAGACAAGAGCATGGACTCAGCACAGAGATGCTGTGGGGATGAACATTGGCATTAACTTTCCCATGAAGAGCACAACTCCTGCCTTGCAAGAGCTGGTGACAGGCTGGTGCTCTTCAGAGCAAAATTGAACTTCAAACCATGGGGCCGCTCTCCTACCACTGCACTGGATATTTGTCTTCTCAGACAGCAAGCCAGAAACACCAGCAGTCTGAACACTGATTTGAAATGGACACAGAGACTGAGCTTTTTAAGACAGCCTGGAAAGAAAAGAAATATTAATGGCAAAACAAAGGTGTTTTGTACAGCCTTTTTAGCAATACTTTTCAGTGCAAAAATTTTCTGATACAATGCTAGACCAAGCTAGTAAATGAGCATTGATCCTTTGCCCTGGAAGGAATTTTACCTGATTGCAGCAGCAGAGATTGCAGTACTTTGTGTGCTATGTAGTATATATATGTAATATGTGGTATATGAAATAGAGAAAGAAATAGCACTGAGTTTTCTTTTAATCTATAACAAAAGAGTGTCAGAGCACTTGTAAGTAATGCAGCTTTTCTTAAATCTTTACTATTTAAAGATTTCATTATCTTCTTTAGATATTTTTGAAATATATTTTTGGCAAAGCACTGCACAATGCTTTGGCATGTGGACTTCTGCTAAAGACCTCACTGAAAGTCAATAAATTGTTTATAAATTACATTAGTTATTTTATGCTAAACATTATAATGGTTTCAAGTCTGTGATTTCAGTCTTTTAGGGAACTAAGTGTTAATAGCATTGAAAAAAGTTCTCTCTTTCCTATGGGAGAGAATACAATAATATCCTTGACATAAAAATGCTTGTATTTAACAGCCCCTGAGACAATCCTACTCCTTTCATAGCACCTGCAAGGGAGCAATTAGTATCTGTGAGAATTTCACATGACATAGAAATAAATGGTCTTGCCTGTTGTAATTTTTATTGGCAGCTCCCAGGTCACTGGTGTGGGGTGCTGGAAGAGACCCCTGCAGCAGAGATCAGATGGACTGGGGGCAAAGGGACAAGACAAACCCATTTGCCACATGGCTACACAGTTTTTCCTCTTTTTTTCTCATACTTGTATCACCCCCACATACAGTTGACAGAGAAAGGAACCAGTATCTGCAGTGGAAGAAGGTATGATGCTGAATTTCCAAGGACAGATGCAGGGGGTTGACATGAGAAACAAAGGGTCAAATGAGCATTTTTAGATCACAGACTGAATCAAATAATTCCAGATGATTAAGACATCTGGGATAAAGGACAGGCAAAGCAGCACAGATCATGACTTCACAGAATTTTTTTCAGATAATATCCAAAGTTACCTCTAGATCAGAGAAATGAACCTAATCTTGGTGTACTTAGAGTAATATCTGCAAATGATGCTCCTAAAGAGCTGCTGTAACAGACTCAGAAGCTGCCTCAGCATTCAAAGCCCACAAAAGATGGATAAGGCTGAGCAGGAGAAATACCACCAGGGGCAACCCCACCAAGCCTCATCCCATGCCTCAGGATGAGTAACTTGGTGCTTGCAGGGGCTCACTGGGGGGAGGACCCCAGGAATTTCAGAAAAACAGACAAGAAAATGTATGTGCAATACCAAGTACTTTTGGCTTGTTTCACACCTTTTTTCCACAATTCAGCATTTGGTGTTTATTTGTTTACATTCCTTCTAAAAAATGAAGAAATCATGAGAGCATTAGAGGTGTTCAGGGAGCAGCTTACCCATCTCTGTCAAATTATGCAGGTCAGTGGTTGCTCCAGATTAAACATTAATAGAATAAATAATGTCTTTCAGCAAAGACTTGGGTTACCTTAGTACTTGCTGAACTCATGGCATGGCAGACTTCACAGTTCCTTATCTGGGTATAATCATGGCAGAAAACAAAAATAGTTAAAATGGTGATGTGAAAAGCACATGTTTATATGATTTAATATAGGATAGGTAGATACCTTTGGTAGTCATGAAGTTGTAGCTGGTTATTAAAGGGTGATCTATGTTTCATAGCATTTACTTTATTATTTATTATCAGATTTACTGATCTCCTGTCAGACTTGGAGACAAACATCACAGTCTCTCTGACCCTAGCACAGCTGTGGTATTCACATGGCTGACTAGAAATGGTCCTATTAAAGCTTTCTAATATCTGGTTTCAAGCTTATTCTCTGATTCCAATTCTCTGATCCACCAATTACTGCAGAAAGGCTATAAAGTAAGTAATATATATGTAAACAAAGACAGTAATATATATGTAAAAATTGAAAAACCCAGGCTAAGAATATTAGGCCAAATCCTATAGTCATTATTCTTCTTCCCTCCTCCCCACACACATATTTAGGTAACTGACTTGCTTAAGCATCTTTAAATAATTAAACCTCTTTAGCATTCAGGTAACTCTCAGGCTAATTCAAACAAAAGATACATTTCCAGGCTTTCACAGGAAGCTTCTAGCTTGGTCTGCCTGTACCTGTGCTACAGAAAGCCAAAGGAGTCTCTCTGACTTGACCCAGTGTTCACTGCATAAATGAAGTGGCACATAGTCATGCCAGCTCCCCCTGCTTGGGGCTGTGCACATATATCCAAATTCTCTTTTAAGTTGGTGTGTACATCTTCAGTCCATGCAGCTAATTTGGATCATTTGGATTTAGTTTCAGCTCTACATAGCAAAGTGCAACTTAATCATCAGGAAGCAGTGGATTTCAAAAGGACTGCTCAAAGAAACAGCTCTTAGTTGATACTGAGCAAGGGCTTCAGACATGAAACTGACATTTCTGTTGGCAAAAAATTCTCCTGAATGCCACAGTATAATCACTGAGCAAAAAACCTGGACACAAACACACAGCAACTGCAAGCAAAAAAATTCTTCAACTACCATCTTAGTCTGATGGAACACAAACCATTTAAACAGCCTAAAGATCTGTTCCTAAATGCACGTGTCTATACTGACATCTTAACCCATGAATTATTGTATGAATACCACATATTATTGTAAAATAATAAAGAAAATGGGACTACTATTATCATTAATGAGACAGGACCAAGGCCCTGATAAGAAGATGGAAACAACATCCCTTTGAAAGTCCATAAGTAATTTCAGATAACACTGGCATAAACCCAAATGACAGGATGACTAGAGTAGTGATGTTACCCTCATGGGGACTGTGTTTAGAGTAATGGCAAGGGCAGCAAAGACACATATTTAAAATTAATGTGTACAGAAAGATGTTGAAGAATTGCAAAGAGTACATAATTTTAAACTAGAGATAACAGTACCCTTAATATTGCATCTATACCAAAATAGTATAAAGAAGAGAATGTATTAAATTTATATGTTGATAATAGAATGCATTTTCAACAATAAATCAGAAAGTCATTTAAATTTTCATAACAAAAAGAGAGTCAAGTGATTCTGCCTAAGTCAGCACAGATGTGTTGGTTAAAATGAGCACATCCCTAGACCCAAGTGAGCTGCAGCAAGCACTGCCTCCTGTCCAGCCAGTTGCCAGGAGCTGTGGAAAATGATTAACAGCATTGCAGGTCTCCAGAGGGAATGAAATGCCCCTGGGGCATTACGGGGCAGACAGAGGCAACAATGGAAGAGAGGAAACTCTGATTTGAGAAATGGGAAAATGGAGCAGCAGGTAAGTACTTGGAATCTCATAAGGAATCCAGTAACATGTTTCCTCCATGAATGCTTAGTGGTCTAAGCATTCAGGCAACCAAAGGATGAAAATACAGACTGTGAACTCTAATTTCTATAGAAAAGTATCTCTTTCAAGTCCATACAAACTTTCAGTAGCTAGATCAGTGCAAGTTATTGTGTCTGCTAATGAATATAGGACTCCTGCATGTCCCAGGGAATCAGTATGCCACCTTTCACGAGCACTACATCTATTCTGAATCACAGAATCATTTAGGTTGGAAAAGACCATCAAGATCATGAAGTTCAACTATTAACCCAGCACTGCCAAGTCCACCAGCAAACAAACCATGCTCCTATGTGTCACATCTTTAAAATACCTTCATACTCCACCACTTCCCTGAGCACCATGTCCTCGACAACTCTTTCTGCATAGCAATTTTTCCTAATATCCAATCTAAACCTCCTCTGGTGCAATTTTGAGGCCATTCATCTCCTTCTGTCACTTGTTACCTGGGAGAAGAGACAATCTCCCATCTGGCTACAACCTCCTTTCAGGTAGGTGTAGAGAGTGATAAGGTCCCCTCAAGTTGCCTTTCCCCAGACATAAATTCTTATGTATTTAGTTAACACATAAATCAATCTCCCATTAAAATGACAGCTCAGCTTTTAATACATTTATTTATATTGGGTAAAAATGTGTCAACTCTTCGTTCTTGATGTAAAAGGATCCAGTGCCCTTGGATTTAGACTGGATTTTGATACCCTGTTTTGCTACAGACTGTGAATGACTTTGGACTTAATCTCTCTGTGCCTCAGTAAAGGATAAAGCTGCTGTATTTCAAGGGCATGGTGAAGTGTGCTAGGTTAAGAGTGTGTGAATCTTGAATGCAATCAAAGCAAGCCTTACACAGCTCAGAGGCAGGTAAATGGTTTATACAAATTGGCTGACTCAGCAACATTGCACAACCCAAGTCCTGGCCAAGTCCAAGTGAGGGAGCAGAACCAATGATAGCAAGAAACTCAGCCTTCTGAAGTGAAAAGGAAATAGAAATAAACATGGAATTTCGGCTAAACATATAATAATTGCATTAAGACCAATTTTAAGTTGTTTCTTTTAAAACTATTATGATATCTATTTCTACTTAGTTTGTTGGCTGCATTTTTTTGGTAAGGTAACAAAATAGATTATATGTCAGTGACTATTGTGCAGAAAATGACAGATGTGCATTTGTCACCAGAAATGGTTCTATTGACTTTATTGAGTGTTTCAAGATCAATGTGCTTATTTGAAATTTAACACTCCTAAAAATTACCATAGAGGGTTTTCTCTAAGTGAAACTAAGAAAAAAAAAGCCTGAAATTTAAATAAAACTTATTTCCTGTTGAGATAAAACTTTAAATGTTCATTTTTATTGAGCCTACCTTGCATTCTGCATTGTAAGTTATTGCAACATCCTAGTTCATCCTCATCTCTGAATTGAACATCAGGATGCCTCTCTCCACTGTTAAATAATACATATTGAACCAAGGTAAACTCATCCCTGGAGAGAAAACAAAAATCATACAGCAAGAAGAGTGTTTTCATTAGCTCTCTCAATCACTGACACAGTGTAAAAGCAGGCACTGGAGCTTTTGTTTCAGTGAGGAAAGTCAATTTAACAGTGTCCCCAGTTCAGCACATTTCATCCGAGTTCATGCTATTAAGTCAATTGTTCCCCCCCTGGCCAATAGAGCATTCCAGTTACAATGCAGTTTCAGATAATGCTTTAAATGCTTTGGTTCAACAGGGACACAGCTTTCTAGTATCAACCACTCCTCATCAACACTGGGATTTTTCCCTATTCATTCTATATTTTGGAGATTAGCAAAACATTACTTATCTCAGTCACCATCTTCAGCATTATCTAGGCAGTCTGCATAAAATTTGCATTAAAATATGTGGTGGCACAATTACTTTAATAAAAGTGGACTTAACAGACAAAATAGTGAATGAAAAGAAGCAGGTGTAATAGAATAGGATGAAATAAAAAAACAATATCTGAAATAAATAGCTGCTAAATTCACAAGGCAGGAATGTGAGAAACACAACACTTCAAGCAGAAAAGGCTGACTGTCTTAATATTCAACAGTAGCACAAGTGAGAATTTGGGGTAGAAATGTGACTTAATGACATTAAGACTTTGATTTTAAAAGTTCTATCAAAATGGGTAGCAAGTGAAAAGGCAAGAGGAAGCCTGGAGATGTTAATTGAGTGTACACAGCTGAAAAGGGTTGACAAGAAAAGATTCATTCTGATTTTCCTATTTACTTTGCCCTGGACTGTAGTAACCTAAGACAACATGTGATACTGAGGATTTCCAGAGTGCAAAATATTTTGCAGCTGTACGGGACACAGAACATGAGAAATGTAAAGTATATCAAATGGAAGTACTTAACTGAAATACCAAAAAGAAAAAAAAGTGTTTATTTTGTAATTTAGTTCACTATCCCAATACTTATCCTATGTTCCTATGACAAGGAACACAGGTTACAGTATTAGTTATACCTCCAAAATTTTCCTGTGGTCTGGAATTGGTCCAGTGAGTACTCTCTCTTAAAAAAAAAAAAATAAAAAAAATTAGTAAGTTCCATTTACAATAAAAATTGTAATTTTGGAGGAGAGAGGTTTTAGGACTTTTCAAAAATGTTTACCTTATATATGACATGAAATTACTTTGGAAATTTGATTCCAAAAGCTAAGAGCAAACTAAGATGTTTGTTGGATAGATTATTGTGCAAACTTTATAATGAAGATGGATTCTTGGGTAAGATTATACCCAAGAGAAGAGGAAAATGAGGAACGACAAGATCTGGATGCACTGACTGGTAGCAAGTTCCTAACAAAGTGGTTCTTAACATGTAACTAAGTGGTGGGACTCCTTTCCAAGGAATACTGCTAAGGGAAAAAGTTTACACAGCTTCAAGAGAGCCTTGACAACTTTAAATCCATCGAAGTTCAGTGAACAAATAGAAACCGACTCTGCTCAGGAAACTCTTGAGCAGAAAATGGTGAAAGCCCTGGAGAGAACCAGTCTGCCCCCATCTCCTCCCCAAGGTATCTGCTTTCAGCTGCTGGCTCATTTTTTATGGATCTTCATTTTCTGACAATAAGCATATCCTATTCACAACAAGTTTCCTTTCTTTAAGCTTAAGAAACAACACAACAATCTGGCTATTTGACTTCACTAGTTGTGCTCTACTGTATGCCTGCAAAACACATGAGGAGGTGATTTGCAAGTAAGAATGAAGTCAATTTTTAGGACACTATGCCTTAGAGTGATTTGAATGCTGTAATTTATTTGCTCACAGGATGTCCCTGCCACAGAGTCAGCATGTGTGGGGTACCACAGAGGCACAACGTGCACAAGCCCTGTCCTGCCACAACTCAGCAACAGCAAAACCATTTTTGGCAGCAGTAGCCACTGTTGTCTCATAAGTAAAAGATCTGGAAAAGGCCTAAAATAAATTTTTAATGATGCTGCTCACTTTAATAACTCATTAAGGACAGAGGTATTAACCAGATCCAACTGTCAGACATCACCAGGACTGAAAAAGCCATGATCTGTCTGGATAAAATCTTAAGAGTGCACAAAGAGAGCTCTAAGTGCTCTGGCAAAGGAAGGAAATTTCAGCTGGCTGTTTAACTTGTGTTAGCTAACCAGACACTTCTTCTGTCTCATTTAAAGATACTTTGAAAAAAAAAGAAAGGAAATCCACAGCAGCAACTAAAAATGACACAGAAGTAACCAACATCAGCTCTCACGATGGGAAACCAGGTGTTGCATTTGTCACAGCTGATCTTATGACAAGGCTCTCAGCTGCAAGCACGTTGTCATAGGGTTTCTGCAGGTGACCAAACAAAATGAATAGGAATTCCAGCCCAGACAGCATCTGTTTCTTCATCCTGACCCTCCTCCAATAAGTCCTTCAGCACCTGGGCTCAGCCAGGCCTGAGTCAACCCACCTGAAGTCAACACCATCTGAGACAATCCACCTGAATATTCCCAATTCTGGCTGTTTGCTGTGGAGGGACAAACACCTCCAGCATGGTGAGACTGAGCCTCATATGAAAAATATTAACATTGACTGTTTCAGCCGTGAATTCTTGGAACTCTGGGAAACAGAAAGAGGCTCCACTCTTCCTCCTGTTCTCCCCATTTTGAAGAATAGCCTCATGCATCACATTACATTTTCTTCTTCAAATGCCTTTCTAAGAAATCTAATAAAAACTTGATTTTCTCCCTTTTAATTATTACATGAGCAACATATACACAAGACAATCCAGAACTATGGTTCACCCTGTATATTATTTCACTTATTTTGTTGAAAATGCTTAATGCAAACACTAGTTTGGAGAAAGACAAGCAATTACAGTTCTTATAATTTTTTATTATATAGGTCATTTAGCAGTATATAAAGCTTTCCACCCCTGAATGAAGCTGTTCATATTCTCACTAAAAATCATAATGTTTCTGGTTTTAACTATGCTTTATTGAAGAATTAAATGTGTGCTATGGAATTAAGTATATGTATGATTTATAAAACATAACCATCAGATTGAGAAACAAGGATTCACATGTAAATTTTATCCTTCCTAACACACATGTGCCTGCTTATCTCTCAGTGCTTCTGTCTCAACACAACTTCATCTTTTTTTCCACCAGAATCTGCTTCTGTTCCTGGACAGATTCTTGTTTCCATTGTTTCTTCTCTTAAATCTTTTCCCTCTCCCTCCTCACCTCTTTTAAAATGAGTAGGAAAGAAACTTCTACCAAACTCAGCCCACTAGCCTTAAATCCTTCATAATTTCCCTGTGGCTAGAGGACTACATGAATAATGAGACTGCCTCAGAAACCTGACCAACACTCTTTCTCATCACCTCCTGTCACATGACAGCTATTGAGCACTCCTGAAGGAGACAAACAGTCAAGCCAGCATGGAATCCTTTCTTTCCAGCTAAATCCTTTGTTTCCAACCACAAGAAATTTCCAAACTTCTCAGCAGAGAGAAGATCTGTATCACCTCAGTGGGAAAACCTTGTTTTTGGGGCACAGGAGGGTGAGGTCTGCCAGGGCCCCCCTCCCCACATCAGATGCAGACTGTGAAAGAGGCAAGAGCCTTCCCACCAGCTGCCTGGGACATGGCTCTGTTCACTGGTGCAGATTGCTAAAGGTCAGAACATGGAAAAAATCCTGCTTTCTGGAAGTCAGGAATTCTCTTTTGGATTGCATATCCCAAACATGAGTGTTATGGCCTGGACTCACTTCAAGTCCACCATATAAGCAGGCAGAGCTTGCTCTTTTTCAGGTCACCAACAAGTAGACAGAACAAGGGAAATTAAAAAAAAAAAAAAAAAGAAAGCATTGAAATCCAAAAGCCACAAGTCACCAATTAAATATGTGATTGACAAAGCACTGAAATCCTCTGAGGACCAGACCCTAACTGAAACTGAATTTCAACTGAATCGGGGGAAGCCTCTGTTGAAATTGGAGTGTAATCATCCTCAAACTTCTTTAGATCACAAGTACCTGCAAGCTGGAGGTCTCAATTTACAGCTGTTTGATAAATATGAAAATTAGTAAAAATTCCAGGTGCAAAATGCTAAGAAGCAATTGCTGCTAAAATCACAGCTCTGGTACTGAATTAGTGCATTTGGAAGCCATCTGTGCTCTTACAGATCTGATTACAGGTGGCAATTTTGCTGATGGTGGCATACGATTATCAGTGGCAGCAAAAAGAAGGCGGTTTTAACTCTGAACTGTTCTGTGGATGAATTTGCAATCAAGCTGTTTGGGCACAGCCACAGCAGACCAAAAAAGAGAGAATAAAAAAGAGAGAATGGCCTACTAGTAAGAAGAGGATGAAGGAGGTATGGCCCTAAACCACCAGGCACTGATTCACACTCTTTTCCTAAGTTTTGCACATTTCCTTGGCTCCTTGGCAGACACAATATCCCATTTCTGCAGGATTCCATCACATGGGTTTGGCAAAGGAAAAAAAAAAATTCCACATTTGATTTTCATGAAGAAAATAGGACTGTCCTCTTAAACTACAAATGTTCCTTCTTGCTTTATTGTGCAGGGATGTTGGAAAGAGATTTGTACACTTTTCCAAAGGTTGAGAATGCTTAATGTGTCCAAAACAAAATATGATACAGAGAACAGAATCATTTTTCAAATAAAAGTATTCCAAGTAAAAAGCATCAATGTCTATGTGCTTACTGCACTTGGGCACCTCATGACATTTTGGGAGGGAGGGATTCCTGCTGGAATGACTGTGGGGCAGCAGGTACAGGGCAGCAGGGTACAGACCTGTCTGCTTGCCCAGGGTGATGAAGGGAAGCAGCTCTGAAGTTTTCCCTCTGATACATGAGTTTTGTCAAATCTAGTAAAAAATGATACAAATGCCCAAGATCCAGCAGTCCCAGGGCAGTGACAAAACCACAGCATTAACCATTCTCACCTCATTGTGCTAAGAAAACAGCTTCTCTTTGGGCAGGCAAGATGACATTATGATTATAATGATCCTCTCAATGTTTAGAGTACTTCACTCTTCCAGAAGGAGAATCCGGAGGTGGAACTTGCTAAATTTATGACCAAGATTACAAGACTTGGATGACACAATAGCCTGGAGTCACGCTTGCAGACTTCCATTCCTCCAGCATGGTCAGGCCCAGAGGAACAATTCCAGTCTCATTACAGCTCACTTGCTTTCTGCTCCACCAAGCAAGGTTTCTTTTGGTTTAGTAAATTAACTAGTACCTATCTATACAGAATAATGGGAGTCTTTCCCCTTTCTTACTGATTTCTGGAGAAAAAAAACCAAACAAAAAAACCCCAAGAATATTTGACCCACATCCCAGCCCACCTAGGAATTAAGGCTTCTTAGAGATCTAAAAAAAAAAAGAAAGATGAACAACATGTTTGTAAATGTAATAATATATGTCCATATGGAGGGAAAAGCTAAACTGTCCTTTTCTGTGAAAGAAACTCAACAGATTGCCTAGAAATAGGCAGCTCTCCTTCCCCTTACTAAGGGAAGCAAATGCCATCCAGATGGAAATTATCAAATGGATCAAACAGCTACATTTTATTCCCAAATGACCTTTGTTCTACTTATCACTCATTACACCAGGAAAATTATTTTTCCTGCAGCCCAAATATAGTAAAAAGAATATTATTTATCATATGCTCGTTCAAAATACTTTGTATTGAAGGTTTCCCTGATGGGACATTGATCTTGACACACAAGAAGGGTGAGAGGAAAAGTGTCCTTCCTAATGAGAACATTCCTTTAAGATCTGTGGAATCTTTTAATTCCCATTAAGCCCACACTGTCCTGGCTGCAGTTGGATCTGCAGCCACTTTCAGATGCCCAGGGTGATGAAATGCCCCTTCAGCAGCCCCGTCACTTGCCAGGTTTTAAAAAGGGGAATACCAAGTGTTCTACCAAGTCCCAGTGAAACCACACTGAGGTTCTTCTGCTACCTTCATTTATACTGTCCAAAGGGTAAATACTTCAACTGTAAATTTGCATTGAATAAAACCTAAGTTTAAAAATCACAAAGAACCCTCATCTTTGACCCTAAGTGATTATGTAGGGCATGTATAATCAAATTCAATATTTTAGGGGGCATTTTCAATGACATAAGAGAAATCTGTTACCACCTAAAAAGAAAGGTAATGAAATCTGAACTCCAAATTTTTTCTTATGACTTTGAAAATTTTCTGTAGCATTTTATGTGGTAAAAATAATATTTATTTAAGCATGTCCTCCTATAAATTTATGATTATATATAGATAATTACCCTATTCTCTTATATAAGCTCTGGCTATTTAATTATAATATGATCTTCTTTTAGCCTGAAAAACGACAGCAGCACAAGTACAGTTTTATATGAGGACATAAAATGTTTAACAGCTGTGGCTGACTGACAGGACTAGATCCAGAGCATCTAATCTAACTGGGCCATGTAACACTAGCTTTTATTTCACATTAATCATTGAACATGAGTTCAACTGTGTCATAGATCGATCAAGTGGGCCTATAAATTAGGCAATAAATTAGAAGTTGATTTTTTAATGGTGTGGTCACTAACAGATAACACTGGGTTCAGGTGCAGCAATCCAAAAACACAAAGGATCCCACAGCTCCATGACTACTGATAATCAAGGAGGAATTCAACAAGCAGTGTCAGATATTTTGTACAACTCAGTGACTTGGTAATTAGTCACAAAACAATCATTCTGAAGTGGGAAAAAGCCCTCAGTATTAAGCTTCCAGAGTATGCAGCTGAGACATGCAAAACAATGCATTGTTACAACCTTTGCTCAACTGAAAGCTCAAAAGCAGTAATTCATAATAAGTTGTATATTATGACATTTCTAATAAAACTTACAGACAGGACAACCTCTTCTAAGGGAAAAGCTAGGCTGGAATAATAACATATGAATGTTTTTACATTTTAAAAGGGTCAGATTTATCCACAACAGAAGTTATTACTCCTAATAATACTGCTAAGGCAATTGTCTTACTCATAACCTATTTATCTATAAAATTTACAGGGTAGCCCAGTACTGGAGAAGACAGTATGTTTATTTCAAAACAGACAAGGAGTATTTGCTTTCATGCTAGAGTGTAAAATTTTTCCCCCCCCAAGGACCACTATTAAATCAAAGCAAAGCCTTATTTTCAAAATGGTTTATTAAAATGAAAGATGTGCCTTGACAATAGCATTATTCTTTCCCCAGTCAGTGCAGAGAGCAGCACTCATTCTTAGCTGACATGTCATCTTCCTTGGGCTTGCAGGACTCTGAGCAATTGCTTTTCATTTCGGAGCAGCAGAAACCACTTCCCTCCTGTGCACTCTGCAAAGCTCCCAAGGAGGCATACCAACAAGGAATAGCTTTAATATCACCTTACTTAGGGCACAGAAATTAAGAAGAACAACACAAAAGAGGTCAGAAGCCCTCTAAAGGAAACACTTGTGCTTAGCTGATTTCCCAGGAGAATGGCAGTGCTGCAGCCACTAATCCACTGCAGAGAACTGCCCCCAGCTCAGGCTGAATCCATGCTTGAATACTGTTTTATAAGCTGCTGCATCTGTTCTGCATTGTCCTCTTTTAAACTACACAAGAGGAAGCATGCACAAGTGCAGAGGAGTACACAGTTCACAAATAAAGAACAATGAATCTGGCTTATTACCATCCTGAGTATTAGCACTACACCTGGCATCTGCTCAATAACTCACTTGATGAATGCTGCTTCTGATCTCCTGGGGCCTTGAGAGAATCTGCCAGGTCAACAAGGCTTCAGCTATACATGCTCATTTTATTTCCTGTTCATTTATAAACTGGCACCTAAATATTTTACAGTGGATCCAGAGTTTGTGACCATAAATTAAGACAAAACTATACAGTTAATCCAAGCTGTAAGTACAAAGTCCTCAGGAAGAACATTAAAAAAAACCAAAAAAACCCCCCAAAACCAAAAACCTAGAGCAACACAAAAGAGAGGTTCCCAAGTATTAATGTTCCTTTTCTCTTCTATAAAGATTTCTCTTGTGTTCAGAGTAGCCACCTAGGACTCAGGAGGAAGACTGCAAGTCTTTGTCCTGCGAAGCACAACCAGGTCACCACCATGTGACCTTGGTCACTTCACTACTGAAGTACCCTGGGCAGAAATCACCTCTCCTTTTTCCTGCAGTGTAGATTTGACATCTGAGGTAGTTCCATTCTACTCATCCTTATAGGCAGTGAGTTGAAAAGGCTCCTCTAGAGTGCAGATCATCTTGCCTATTTTAGACCTATATTATGATGAGATTAAACCTATCCTGTAGATCAAGAGATGATTTCTCTTCATGATGGCAGGGATGCCAGGAGACTAACTCAGACTTATACATGTCCCAAGGAATCCCACTCCTTGGAGCATGACTTAAGCTTAGTTCTTAAACACATGGTAACCAACTCCCTTCCAGAGAGACAGACACCTGACAAGCACTGTTTGAAGGTCTGCAGTATTGGCTAAGCTGTAAGCAATAAAAAGCTTAATTCTGTAGCCTAATAAAGACATCTTGTCACAGAGAAGACCCAGGAAATGTTGAATCAATTGTCCATCCACATGAAAAAGTCAGTGCAAATGGCAGTCTCAGAGTCATCTCCAAAGGGGACAACAGGAATTGCTGTTCTGGGAAAGATGCAGATGTCAGACAGAACAGAATCACAGAATTACATAACAATTTCAGTTGGAAGGGACCCAGCAGGATCACAGAAGTCCAGCTCCTGGCCCTGCACAGGACAGTTTCAAGAATCACACCACATGCCCAAGAACACTGTCCAATTACTTCTTGAGCTCTGTCAGGCTGCTGCTGTGACCCCTTCCCTGGGGAGCTGTTCCAGTGACCAAACACTGGATGAAAAACCCTTACCTGACATGTAGTCCTAACCCTTGTCTGACACAGCTTCAGGCCATTCCCTGGGTCCTGTCAGTGTCACCACAGAGCAGAGATCAGTGTCTGTCCTTCCTCTTCCCCTCACTGCAGTGGGGTCTCCCCTCAGTCTCCTCCAGGCTGAACAGACCAAGTGACCTCAGCTGCTTCTCATAAAGATTCCCTTCAAGGCCCTCGGTTATCTTTTAGCCCTTCTTTGGACACTCTAATTGCTGCATATCTTTCTGATATTGTGATGCTCAAAACTGCACACAGGATGTCACCAGATCTTCCTTCCACTGCTCATACATCCTCCTTTTTTGCCTTATCTCCAAAGGAAAATCCCTGCTCAGCCAAGACAGCCTTCTGCCTCATCTGATAGACTTGAGACATTGAGGAATTGCCTGCTCCTATGCCCTTAGGAGGTGCTGCTTAAAAACTGACCAGCATAGATGGACCCCAGCATCTGAAAAAGCCTTTTCTCAGGGAACCTTACTCACTAGTTCCCTGAGAGCAGTCAGAAGTCTGCTCTCCTCATGTCCTTGAAGTTTTGCTGGCACTTTTCCTCCTGTTTAAAACAAGTGATTTTAAACTCAATCACTCAATGGCTGCTGTGGCCAAGACAGCCACCAGTCTCCACCTCACCCAAGACCCTCTCTGTAAACAAGCAGCAAATCAAGGAGGGCATCTTTCTTACTTGCCTTTCTTATGATTTAGAGGAATCTCTTCTTTCCTCAAAGAACAATTTATCAGTGTCATTGGCCTGGCTAGACAGTCTTTAGCAGAGTCCTACAATGATATCCACATTATTTGTTAGCAAGTAGTGCTTTTTTTCTGGCTCTCCTAAGCACCATCACACGTGGTACTTTCTGTATGAACCCGATTCAGTCCATGTAACAGACCATGATTCCTGTCCACACCAGCTGTAGCTTTGTTTCTTAGGTTTCAAAACCCTACAGAGGTCATGGCCTTCAACATGCTCTCCAACACTCACTCAGGGCGAGCCACCTGCTACCCATCACTAATTCTCCAGAATTACTGCACAGCTCCTTCTGTGGTCATCTGCTCTTCACAGGCTCATTGGGACAGAAATGGTTTCTGGTTATGCTCACCAGCCATAGGACAGGCAGTACACTTCTGCCTTGCAAAATGATGAGGCATCAGATCATCCAGGAGCTATAGAAAGTAGAGTTATTATTTATTTCTGCCAAGCTCAGGTACTTCAAATGAGCCTGTCTGCTCATTCATAAACAGTCATTTGCAAAAGATCTACCACCCACAAGAGGTCTCTAATTAACTGTTAATTCAGGAACCACATCATATTGGTGATTATAACCAGCACAGAAAAGGCACATAAAATTGTAAGGGTGGCAGGGACGAGTCCTTTGCTATCCACAGAGCACCTACATTAAGGTGTACACTTTCTCCTACAAATCAGCTCCTCTAAGAGACAAGAACTGCTTTGTGTCCTCAGGCAAAGCTCTCTGTGCAAACAGACAAAAATTATCAATACCTTTCAGCTAGACAATTTCACCACGAGCCCATCTACCAGGAGGGACTGTTTGCAGCCAGCTGGAAATGGAGACGTGGCTGCTGAGAGAGTCCCCAGCCCACAGAGGGAAAGCAGGGAGGCAACACTCAGCAGATGGTGGGGGCAAGGGACAGCCACATACTCCCTTTTTAGCTGCAGCTTTCAGTGAGGGTGAGAGAGAATCACTCTCAATTTTCAGCCTTGGAGCCACATTATACAAACCAGCAATGTGCTCCAGGTGCCTCCCCTTCAAGGAGGCTTTGCCAGCCAGCCATCCACTGACAAGCCACAGCACTTCAGATTCCAAATTGTGCAAATACAATTAATACAAGTCCAACCAAAACAAACTCCCAGCATTTCTTAACTGAAATTCCCCTTTGCTCCATGTTCTCACACCATAATCAAAACAACAGTGACTAGGCAGAATAGGTAGCATCTTAATTTCTGAGTAATCACTGATTAAATACTCCCAGTAACCCATGATAAAAAGAACTCTCTCTCCAGCCTCAGATATTTGACCTGGTTCACTACTGGCTTGAACACACAGCCTCAGTGCCTGGGAAGCCAGGCTCACAGCTGCTCTGGACCACCAGGCTGAAACTGAGCTGCTCTGGCACCCTGCTGAACCTGACCCACCATCTGTAACAGGATCCTCTAGCTCTTTTTCCTTTCTTTTTCTTTCTTCTCTCTTTTTTTGAAGACCTGCTTACTTCACAAGTCACAGCTTTTTCTCTCAAGAACTTTCCACACTACATTAAGACTTCCTAAGGCAGATAGTTTACTTTACATGAAATATGACAGTGGCCACAGTCCAAGAGCCCTCTAACAAGGGTGCAAGTCAGTCTGGCTCCCACCACAGCAGCTTGACACTTTCCCTAGGGGTATCTAACTCCCACTCAGAAACGGCTCAATGGTTTATGCAGATAGAAGAAAAATTGTGCTAACAATATATTATCTGATCTTTCCCCCCCCGCTTTCTTTCAGCGGCAGAAGAGACAACAGGGATCTAAACAGGTACAGGACAAAGTGTCCCCCCTGGCCTGGTCCCACTGTCATTTACATTTGGCCTGGCATGTGGGGCACACAAGTGAGTGTCCTTCCCATGGAATCTAGTTTATTTGGGAAGTAAAAGACAGATTGACACATACCTGAATTTTTAACCTGAAGTGCAGTCAAGGTATGACCAGAACTTCCACTGCATAATCTTATTTACCCCTTAATTTAAGGTTTCAATTCAGTCTTTAAAATAAGAGTTAAAGAAATCAGTCTCTACTCTTGTCCTTACTTGTATTTGCAAATCCCGAGACAAAGGAAAAAACAAAGCACAAAAAAAAAAGATCTGCAGAAAATCACTTCTCCTTATTATTTTAAACCGTATTTATTTATGCCAAACTGCATGCAATTATACATATATATAGGTGTATATATATGCAAATAAATATTTTATTCACATTTATATGTAAATGAACACATTATTCTATGGTTCACCATTATCCTGACTGATAGGATGATCAGAGCCAGATAGACTGCTGACAGACTATATTCCTAGCTAAATGTAATAGGCCATTCTTTCTGAAATATCTGATTTTCTGTCCCAGCCTTTGTTGTTCTCCTCATTCCCAAGAATTAGATATTCTGAGAAGGATGGACCTAAGTCAGTGCTGCCAGGTGCCTGACCTGATGAGAATACATTTGTGCAAACAGATATATGAGGTCTTTTGGCTTAATCAGGTCTTAAGAGAAAGGTTTGCACTGCAGAAATCTTTCATGCATTATCTGGTTTTAATTAGGGGCTTTAATATCAATCAGCTTACAGGCTGTTACTAAGAAGGTACTAGATAGTGCTTTTGCAAATCAGAATTGCTACTGAAAAAAAGCTATAAAGAGGTATTCTTAGGGACTAGAGCAAATTCAATAATGGGCAACTTGGCTCTGTTCTCCTGCAAACACCAGTCCTGAGGAGGAAGCTGAGTGACCACAGACTGAACATAAGACCTGATTCCCAAATTTCCTATGGGAATGAAAGCTTCGCCTAGCACAAGGCAAGCAATACATGGGGAGTGGCAGTGGCAGGCTTCACAAGCAACCCTTCTGCATTTTCTACAAATGTTTAATACACAGGACAACCTAGGATCCTGGCATCATTTTGCCTGAAAGAAATTGAGTTTTGTCATCTTCCCTACTTTCCTGTGCCTTCCCAGCCTTCTCCAGCATACTAGTTCTCAAAGAGGAATGCAGAACACATCCTTTCCACTGATTCTGATCAAACCATTTCTGTTGTACACATTAATAAGATGTAATAGGCAACTTTACCTTTTTGACTTGCCCGATGAATTCTTTCTAGTTAAGTGGGACTGCATGCACAGCTGAGCAGAGACAAAATACAGGGTAACTTACCATTTAAAAAAAATTACTATGAATGCTATTTTCCTGAAAAATCAGAGAAGTAGTCTAACACAGGAATTGCACTGACTAAAGAGAACTCTTTTAAAATATGAATGATCTGTCATTCTAGGGGTTTTTTGCATTTCAACATGAAAACTGGCATTATGTTCCCTATTTATGACTTCTTCTACCAGGGAAGAGCAAAACAGGTAAAGCACAACTGCAGGAGGATTATTAATTTTCTCTAACTTCAGGAAAATGCTCATTCAGTGTTGGAAGAAAGTGATGGATTTTTTTTTCACCTCTTACAGGAGAAAGGCTATTCTTTCCAGTGGTTTTTGATCCTCAGATTCCAATTCCTCCCCCACAGTGGTTACAGACTACTCTACAGTGCATTTTCCATCTCAAATGCACCATGAGTTTCCTTTTTATGTATCTCTCTCATAGCCTTTAGAAAGCACTATGCACTATTTTTACTGCTTCTATGTAATTCTATTTCTAAGTAATACTTCTGTTGAAACTAGAGACAAGATACAACTTTGCTGCTAAAAAGAGATATTTTGATTTCCATATTAGGTAGCTCAAATATAGAAAACAGGACAGGACACATTTTGGCTGTATATATGAATAAACACTCATTTGATATTGATCCCAGAAAATAGTTTCCTGTGCTGTTTCAAACAATATCTTTGGGAGTGAGAGTCTGAATGGGGAGCAGGCCCAGGGAGCATCAGTCAATAGGCAGCATCTGTCATCCAGCTTCCTTCCAAGCATCCTCATCATCCAGTCCAGCCCAGTTAATGCCACTCGACTCATGCAGGTCCATGGGTGGGAAACAGCAGACCACAGGTGGCTCAAAACAGACCAATTCTGATGTGCTCTGCAAGCACACTGCTACTGATCCCCCTCAATATAGAAAAAACCCAGCAAACAGTTCACAGAATAAGGGCCAAAATTAATTATGCTGTATAACTCACGGAGCAAGCTGAGACTCCCACAGGACCTCAGGACACCAACAGAGGAACCATCTGGCCTGACACTGTACATTTTGGGTCAGGTTCCTATAAACGACCATGTTTAAATAATTTTCAGTTCCTTGTTTGATGGTGCAATGTACCCTCTCATCTTCTTGCAAATCAACTAGGGCATAATTATTTGGTATGATCTTACTATCACTTCTCATTTGTCCATTCAATAGCGGGGAAAATGGAGTAAGACAGAGGTTTAAAAGAGGAAACCTTTAGCTGATTTAGCTTTTCCAGTGCTGCTGCATGCAGCTCTCCAAACTGATAGCTGCCAATTTATTGCCATTCCTCCACTGTAGTGTCCAAACTTCCACGTTTTTAATTAAGAGAAATGAAAAGCAGCTGAAACAGCTGGCCAAATGGTAACTGTGGTATCTGCACATCTTTAAACAATGCTTTGTAGTAGGAAGAATGGATGTCTTAAAAAATTAAAACCACAAGGGGCTACAGGATTTTAACTGAAATCTGTGGCTTGTGAAGCAAAGCAACGAAGTGTCAGCACAGAATCCATTTGCTGGATGAATTGCTTGAGTCCATTTTGAATTATTGTGCTTCAGTGCAGGTAATATCCTTGCAAATGTCTGTTCTTCCATCTACGTCTCTGTGTCTGCAGTCCTTGTTCAGGAAATTATTAGTTCCAGCAGGAGGAAGAATGGGGCCAAATAACCTAATTAACTTAAAATGAAGCCTGAACACTTAAAATAAACCACACTTATCTGTGATAGAAAGGGACTGGACTGACAAAGGCTTAATTTCATGGGAAGTCACCATAGCCCCAAACACAAAGTAGATTGCTTCACTAGGGTAACAAAGACTTATTATCATATTATCACAGAGTATTATTACAAATACCCTTATTATTAGCACACTTCATGCATTATGATCTGACCTCAGACTGAACTGGCAGGCCCTTTTATTGTATACTGTATTTTACTGTCAGCAAGATAAAGCTCCAAGAAGTTCTCACAATGGCTAATACTCTTAAAGCATCATTTTATCAATTACAGTTACCATGTTCAATATTTACAAGTGGTTTTGCATATCAAAATATCTTAATACTTGACAAGGCAGCTGATGGCCAGAAGTTCTGGCCAGGCATCAGGAAGAAGTGAAAGACACATAAAAGCAAAGCCCACATTTTGGAATCTCACTGGTACCTCCTGCTTAGGCAGCATTCAACATCACTTCCAGGGACTATTTCCCTTGGCATCTGGGGTGTGCTTCCTAAAGCTGTGCTGGATGAAGAGCAATTCAGTTCCTGCTGTACTACTACCTTACTGAGCAACTGGAGGCAGGTTTCCACAATAAAGTGTGAGTGTGTGCATTAATATTTCATCAAAACCAGACATTTTATTTCTGGCTTCCAAAAACAAGCAGTAACATACTATGGACAGGTGGGGGAATCAATGGAGGCACAGGAAAAGCAACTGTGACATGCACTACTGTGTGTGAAAGCCCTTTTCTAATAAAAGTGATGAGAAACAGAATAATGATAAAGATGTAGGAATAATGAATGTTTTCCAAACATATTAATTCTGGTGAGACCACAATATAGATTGGTATTTTGTGGAATTTACTACAATGCTCAGTTAAACTTCCCAGAGCCAACCAGCATCAGTGCACTCATGCACCTGCACAGAAACACTATTCCCTCCTCCTTTTCATAGCCAGGATGCACCCAAGGCTCTGCAGCCCACACCACAACTCTTTCTGAGCCAGGCTGTGAGGAAGTGCTGTCCTGGTGGTGCCAGCACAGCTGGCCTGGCACAAACTGCAATTTGTTACTTAAAAGCAACAACTGAACGATGCTACTTTACAGATACAAGCTCCTACAGCAATACACTGACTGTCCTGCTGTAGTTTGGCCTATTAAAAAAAGGGTATATTTTTAAAAAATATCCCAATAGTAAAGAAACGCAGCGAAATTACCCTCTAATTTTTGTAAAAATAATTTCTAGGAAGTCCATGACACTACATTTCCTGAAGTTCCAAAAGAAACAGTCACACAAGGGAGATGTTCTTTCAGAACTTGCCACTGCACACTGAAGAAATGGGTTATACATAAAAGCAAGAGTGATTGAATAGATTTGTTTAACAGTTTAGTTAAAAGAAAATCAAACAACCAACAAAAGGTGAAAAGAAAATGGGGAGGTGCCTGGCTAATGAAAAATCCATCTATTTCAGTTATCTCAGGGCCTATTAAAAAAAAGGGTATATTTTTTAAAAATATCTCAATAGTAAAGAAACGCAGCAAAATTACCCTCTAATTTTTGTAAAAATAATTTCTAGGAAGTCCATGACACTACATTTCCTGAAGTTCCAAAAGAAACAGTCACACAAGGGAGATGTTCTTTCAGAACTTGCCACTGCACACTGAAGAAATGGGTTATACATAAAAGCAAGAGTGATTGAATAGATTTGTTTAACAGTTTAGTTAAAAGAAAATCAAACAACCAACAAAAGGTGAAAAGAAAATGGGGAGGTGCCTGGATAATGAAAAATCTATGTAATTCAGTGATCTCAAATGTTCTATGACATTTTGATCATAAAAAATATCACAGCTCTTCTCCATATAAATTTTCCAGTCATCTCAAACTACTTGCTAGGCCGTGCTAACTTGTAAAATATCTGTGATTAAAAAAAAAAATGGACTGTTGTATCAATGGGAAAAATCACATTGCTAAGATGTTTACCTTGTTTTATTTCTGCAGGTTTTATTCTTTCCCATGCAGCTGATTTCTCCCCATAGGACATCGACCTTTATTACTTGCTGACAACACGTCTGGCAAATAGCTTTCTGCTGTGGTAGCTGGGGTTGAGCCATCTGTTTTTTCTCCAGAGAGCCATGCCTCATTCACAATGGCATTTTTGTGTTTCACTCCCTGGGCAGTAGCACCTGCATGCTGATTTCCCCTCTGAGCCCAGAAGATGCCACGGTGTTTCCACGGCCGATCCCTCCCCTCCGTGGCCCAGAGCAGGGCACGCTCCAGGGCACTGCAGCATCCTCCAGCCCTGGCAGCAGAGGCCAGGGGGCTTCCCCGTGGATCATGGGCAGGCTGGGACCAGCCCAAGGGCTTGAGCTGGAGGGGACAGCTGGAGGTATCTGAGGAGGGAAGGAGAGCAGAAACCGTGACCTTGGATGTCCCAGGGTGTTGCTGTATGTTTTCATGGAAACAGGACGCTCTATGCATTGTGGCTGATTTCAGCTGTGGCCTCCCATGTAATTGCACAAGAGGCCCATGTCCTGATTTCACTGGGATTTAATTAAAGCTTATATGATTTATATTAAAAAATAATCTCTGAATTCACAAAGATCAATCAAAGAGCTACTTCCATTCTGCTTTTCATAACAGTTTTCTTTTATGGCCATGTTTTCCTTGGTCTTTTTTATGTGTGAGTGTGAGAGAGAAAAGGACCAGAAAACTTGGTTTGAACTGTTACATATATCCCCTGGACTAAGTAACATGTTATCAGAATTCTGAGTCACCATTTCATTGCATAATAAATTACTTAACTAAAAGGAAATCTCAGTATCTTCCATGTTCATTAATGCCATGAGCAAAAACTATGCTTTTAATTGTTTCATTGCATTTATTTTAATCCAAGATTGTAAAGGAAATTCACTAGAGTAACATTTTTAACTCCTCCACCTAACTGGCTCCAGTAATTGCATATTTGGCTTTTGTTTCAATACAAGTATTGAGAGGTTATGTTGTCTCAGAGAGCCTGAAATCTCTTGCGTGTTTAGTTTAGCAGCAGACTGTCACAAATGCAATTGCAATTGATCAGCTCTGTTCTTAACAGGATTCCTGCAGTTAATGGAAATTACTATAAAGAGCTTCAGGGCATAGGAATAATTGGATCACTAAAAAAAAAAAAAAAAAAAAAATTGGAGGGGAAAAAAGGTAGGACAAGATCAACAAAACAACTTTTTTTAAAGCATCCAACAATTTGCAAAAATTATCTTACCACAGAGTAAGATACACCATGATAATGATAAAACCAAAATCTTTTAATTATTTTTATAAGCCCTAAGCCCCTCTTAAACAATGGCAAAGAAAATGCAAAATGAAAAACATTAAATAGTTATTATTTTCAGCTTGTCTAAACTAACAATCAACTGTGCATCTCTGGAAGGAATCATTCAAACATCAAAAAAAATCATTCAAAATCTTCTACCAAGAATAAGAGATTTCACTGAACTAAAACCAGTGAGAGAACTTTTACTGACCTGGCAGGTTTTGGGATGGTTTTCTCTTAGTTCTCCATGCAAGGCTGTGATCCTCTCTGGGCTTGCTATTCCAACAGAAGAACCAGCACTCACATTTGGGGTGAGGGGAGAACTCTGGGGGCCATCCCTCCCTGGCTGAGAGTCTGCAGGTACTGACCCAATCCTCCTGTTCCCTCTGGCACCTGCCACACAATCCTCTGGCTGTCCATTAGCCTGGGAAACATCTGTGGAGGAAGGCAGCTTCTGCAAGAGAAAATAGCATTTTAACAAATTCAGGATAGATTAAGCTTTCCAATGCTGCTCATTTTGGATTAGTGGAAGCCATTTGGATGAGGTCACTAAAATAAATATTCTCAGAAATTAACTGTAAATAAACTACATTTAGCAAAATAAGGGAAAAGATAATAGAGCAATTATTTCAGATGTGGAGCATTCCTGCAACTCTCTAAATAAAGAATCCTGTATTCAACAAGTCATCCTCAGAACAAAACAAGAAATATCTCTAAGCTTTAACTACAGCTGAAAATTTGCCCTGGGCTATTAAGAAAACCTAGATTAAAACTAGAAAAAAAAAAATCCAAATTTTAAAAATTATCTCAGTTCTCTTGAAGAATCTAAAAATTTCTAACAGGATTCTTTTACAAATATATTTTCTCACTCCACACTGTACAACTAATTCAGGTTTGTCTAACTACGAATGCTCAAAAAAGTTAAGCTGAACAGACTCCAAAAGTGTGTTAGTTCAACTTTATGAACTCTTGTCCGAGCCCTCCTATTCAAAACAAAAAATATATTAATTCAGTTGATCTTATTTTACGTCCAAACCAACTTTAACACCACAGCAAACTATCCTTTTAGAATATCTTCACTGAGCTGCAGACAAATTTAAGAGAGAAATGGCAGTTTAATTATGCACATTTTCATAACAGTCACAAGCAGATCTCCCTGAATACAATGACTATTACAAGGCAGTAGCATTTTATCATTCAAAGCCAAATTTATTATACCTACTAGATCATTGTTACATTTTTTCTTGAGATTGCAAGCCTTGCCACTTCAGGCTTTCAGTTTTTGAAGAGTTACTTATTTATTTCTAAAATCATTATGCATTAACATCTCATTGCCATTTATATATATATATGCCAAATCAGGAAAAATTACTTTAAAGAAAACACATTTTGCTTAAAATAATATATTGTTTTTGGTCTGTGCATCTTTATTGAGTTTTAGCTACATCACTTGTGTCCATTAAAAAAAAGAAAAGTCAAAGGACTCTGAAATGCAAGAGCAGTGTAAGATTGCTCTGAAAATGACTCAACAGAAAAATGAGCATTTATTGACAAGCTCCTGCATCTAAATATAATTCTATTGTGACATGAAGAAGAACAGAATAGTGCTTTTGTTGTTGCCATTTCACCTCCTGTTCTTGGCTCCCCACCATGAGCAGAGGGAAGCAGTTCTGATGACTTGTGGCCATTGGTCTCCTTAAAGTACCCACCACAAGCATGTGTGGCCAGCTGAGGCACTGCCCAGGAGCAGCTTCACCTGGATCCTTGATTTCAAGCTGAACAACAGGCCAGGGAACAAGGCAGGCACCTCCAGGAATGGAAGGACCACTCACAATGGTCACTTTGGGGCAGAATTTAGATTGCTGCTCTTCCCTAAAAGGTTTAGTTTCTCTGTGCTGATTACAGAGGGGGCCTGTGATGACATCTGGATATTGCATTTATTTAGGCAAGGTGGCATGAACACCCAAACATATCCTAGCATTGCAGACATAGATCAGCTGGAAAGTGAAAGCTTTACATTTGGATGTTCCCCTCCAGACACAGGAGCCCAAGGCAGCTCCTGAAGTCCTTGGTTTCTAACCAAGGTTACAAGTGCAGTATCTCTCCCCATCACTCACAAAAAATTCCAGCTGGCTTAAAGCAATGAATGGTCAGCCCTGAAATGTTTTCAGGCATGAAGACATCAGATCTAAAAATATTTGATGAGAATTTCCTCACTACAGGAAGCACAGTTAGAGGCATTTGTGGTGATAGATGAGAGTGAGCAGGAGCAGAACAAGTTCTGGAGCTCAGTGACCCATGCAAAGGCAAATCACTGTCCTGCTCATAGGCAGAGGAGCTGGTAAAGCTGCCAGAAAAAAAGCACACCACCAAATCAAAGCTGTGGCACTGGAGCAAGTAATTTCTAGAAAAATAATCTCCTTGCAGGGTCATTCCTTTCCTTCAACTCTTCACCCCACAAACCCTTTGGCCTCTTGGAATTAGCAAATTCTTCTGCAGCCAAAGTGGTGACACTCAGCAGAAAGTAGGGTTAGTGCAAACCCCAGTGAGTGAAGATGCCACTACTCTGACAAAGATTTCACAGTATAGTCTGCACTGTATTTGAAAGTTGGTATGATTTTCTCAAAAGACTCATCTCTGGTGTGTCATAAGACTAGCACTAAAGATTGTATTTTTTACAGCACTTTGCTACAGCTAAGCAAAAATTCTGTGCTTTGTCTCAATGCCCAAACAATAACTTGTTCTTTTTCAGATTGGTTCTTTTTTATTATCTATATTTTTAATATTTATTCTATTTTCCTATTATTTTTGCTTTCCTCTCAATTTTCCACAAATTATTCCACCTAGGAAGAAATGAAAATATTGTGATATTTGACCAAACTGAGAAGAGTGTAAACTTGCATGATGCCAAGTTCTAAAAAGGATTACTATTGAAACCAAAAACCATCAGCTTCCCCCAAGGCTACAAAAAAATAAGATACTGGTGTCAGAGAGAAGATGAAAATGTTTTAATTTATCTTCATATTTTTAGTTGTACATTTTATGTTAATCTAAATTCTATCATTAATCAGAAAATAAAGGAAGGTTAGTTTTTAAGGTGTTTCTTTTTTTTTTAGGCATGGCTATTCCTATACTGGCATGTGCTGCTCTAGAGAAACACATACTGTTGCCCATGAACTACAGAAAAAAAAAATCACTGCTAAAATATCTGTATTATGCAGTCAGAAAATACATTTAAATCTTGTCAGCTAAACCAAATTTTGCCTTCAAAGGGCATTAACCTTGAGAAAGAACCTTCTCCACAGCAAAATTCTTGAGGTCCCCTCTATCCAAACAACCACTTACATAATTATTGAACAGCATTATCAGTTATTTCATTGGAAAGGCCAGGCTGTCACTAACTTTTTAAAATCTGTATTTCATGTCTCTCAGTATTTTTAATAATTTCTCTAAAGGTCAAAAATAATATCTCTCAGCAATGGACTTCACCCTTCTTTAAAAAAAATTACTAAACAAATAATTCCACTCCTTTATCCACTTGCAATTCCAATGATTCAAGGCATGTTTTTTGTAATGTCAGGTTAAAAAAAAAGCCTCTTCCTGCAAAGAAACCTTTCTCTTGAAAGGTTCCTTGATCAGCCTTGTCCCAGAAAGACTGAAAGCCCAAAGTTAAATTCTTTCTCCCTTTGGAGGGTAGGACTCATCAAACCAAACCCCTGGCCCCCTTGACAACCACTGGAGTCCAACTTCTGCAGCTCTTCCCACCTTATCCAGAATCCCAGGATGGGTCAGGCTGGAAGGGACCACACTGGGTCATCTGCTCCACCCTCCCTGCTCCAGCAGGGCCACCCCAGAGCACATGGCACAGGGCTGTGTCCAGATGGTTCTTGAAGATCTCCAACGAGGGAGACTCCACTCCCTCTCTGGGCAGCCTGTCAGTGCTCAGTCATCTGCACTTACCTAAAGCAGTATGTAAAATGGGCAAGATAATTCCTTGGAAGAATGTCTTTCTCTGCTTTAATGATGAAAATAAATAGATAAACTACCACAGATGACTGCCAGAAGTACAGACATCATATAGGAAATGTATCTCACCCTCAGTGCCAGAAAAGTCTCTGACCTTAACAGCCACACACAAACCATTTTGAGGACAGCATCAGAGAATTTTATTTCAGGCTTATTATCTTCAAATACAGTCCACTGGAAACTTGTGAAGTAATGAGTAGAAATACAAACCAATAAACAAACAAAAAGCATTGTTCTACCAAAACATATCTCAGAAGAAATCCCTTGACAGAAAGAAGAATTAAGCTATGCTGTTCTGAGCATTTAATTCCTATTCTGTAAAACAATTCACTGCACTGGACACATTCCTTGCCTGGAGCTTTCCATCCATAAGGTTTAAGATGACTGCATGAAAAGCATTAAAAAGCACTACCATTTATCCCTACATTCCTTGCACAAATTCCCTTTCAGCCTCAAGAAATGAGGGCAAAGAGCCACAATGGAAAGAATATATAAAATATATCATCAGGTCAAAGTGTTCCAGCACAAGAGAAATTGGATGAGCAGCATTTTCCATTACAGACATCCAGACAGAGGCTGTTTGCTCAATCATTTGAAGGAAAGAATTAAACATACTCCATTTTCTCCACACCTAGCCCAAAAGAGAGAGAAAATGCCCAAAATATTGCACAACTGTACTGGCTGGGCTGAGTCCATATGAAAGGGGAGCCAAGCTCACCTGCTCCTCTGCGTGGTTTTCTGATCCATCAAAAGCAGCATGGACACTGCCTCATGCTCAAGCCAGCCAGACTGGGTAAATCCTGGCCCTTAAACTGCCAGTAGACACCTAAACTCAGGAAAAAATCCAGCCTCCTCTTTCACACATCCTATTACTCATCTGGAACATCTCCTCTTGCTTCCCACTTTTACCATCCCAAGTAAAGCAGCTGTTGCAAAGCCAAGTCCCAGTCCTTTTTTGTTAGATGTTTTGTGAACATGAATGTCCAAGATCAGCTGATGAATGCTGTCCTGTGTTCTTTTCACTGGGAAAAGCAGAAAAACAACAACTGCTAATAATGTCCACGAATTAATTCTGCAAAAGCAAGAAAAGAAAGATGAGGCCAAGGTCCTTCCAATTTAAAAAAAAAAAATCAGCATTCAAAAGGAGGTGATTAAAATGGGACATGACAAAAGGCCAAACATGCACACACATTTTGTGTCTGACATTGGGCATGTGAATCCCAGCCATGGCACTGTGCCGAGTGCCACGTGTACCCGCTGGAGGCAGCCCTTGTCCCAGGAATGTGTCCTCTTCAGCCACATGCTTTTTATTTTCCAGACACAAAACAAGATAAGGTTTTAAAATATTTCTATTGCCAAAATTTATTATCATTCCATTCCAATGGGCTGCAATGGTTTCTCAAGTCTTTTAAAAAGAGAATATATCACAAAGCCTTAGAAATTAGCTTCTTTGTGCCTCCAAAAATTTCAAGTTTATATTAGACATAGATTGTTGTTTCAATGACTGCCCAAAAGATGACTTTTTTCAAAACTGAGAGGCAGCATTTATTCACCATCCTGTACAGAATTTTTGCTTTCACCAAAGTGAAATGGTAGTGGATGAAAAAGAATTGAAATAAAACCACTTCCATGTAATCGTATATGCTTATTATGATAAAAACCTACTAAAATTAAATTAAATTATACTAAATTGCTTAATTAAACCAAATTACAAATAAAGAGCTCCATGGTGTACAGTTTTATGACAAGGAAAAGTAATCCAAAACCTAGTCCTTTTTACAGGGACTTATTAAGGGAAGGAAAACTGGCTTTCTTTTATGAACATAATACTCTAGCATATATCTGTCCTCACTGAAGATTCCACTGCTGGAACAAAATGAGATACTACATGATTAAAGCGAATTTTATTTTCACTCGCAAATATTTGAATGTAACCCTGGGCTGTGAAAATAATCAAGAATGACAAGCCTCAAAATGTATGCTGCTCTGCTGAACTGAACTGATGGAAGTCTTGAGTTAGTCAGCAAAATAAAGCCATAGGAACAAAGGGATTTATCATGTCTGAGAAGAATGCTGAAAGTGAAGTCTGAAGAGAAGCTCCAAAGACAGTGGGTTTTGCATAACACCATCTTTGTGGTTTAGTATTTTAATTGGGATGAAAATTAGGGAGAAAATACTTCTGTCAAACAGAAAGAAATGACCAACCATCCACTGTGTCCTGAATAAGCAAAGAACTGAAGTTTGCCTTGGTCTGTGAGCATGAGTAACTTGGTGGTGCCCATAAGTCCCCCACCCAGAACCCAGCTGAAGCAGCTCTATCCCCTCTACTTGTAATTTCATGTACAGATTTAAAAAAAAAAACAACAAAAAACCCCAAAAAAGACCACCCCCAAACAAAAAAAAAAACCAAAAAACAAAACCCCCAAAAAACCAAAACCAGTTCTTCAGTTTTTAATAGAACTATGAACTATTTTTTTCTCTGAGAACATGACTCAGAGTTTTTTACTGAACTACAAAAGGCCAGGCACTGAATTGAGTAGAGTCCCCTTTCCCTTCAAAAGGCTCTGGATCAGTTCTTCATGCATCACTGCAAACTTTGAGCTGAAATTCATCAGTAAGTCAAGGCACAGAGGTTTGCTGCCAATGTGTGACAGGCTTCCACTTGTTACTGGTCCAGTAATGAATAAAGCCAATTGCAAATCTTTAATCTAAGAAGGAAAACAAAAGCAAAAAAAACCCCAAAAGACAAGAATCCACCAGGTTTTGTATAGTAGAATTCTAATGTTAGGAATGCTGTAGGAATGAAACACTGAGGGGAAGGAAGGAATGAGCTTTCAAAGGAATTTTATGTAAGTGGATGTTGGGCTTAGCTCTGGAATCTTAGATGTGAAGTCCAGTGAGAATAACAGTTGAAAGCAAGAAATAAAACTTCCAAGATGAAAAGTTAGTTCACTTAAACATATGTCTACAGAATTCAGTACAAGATCTTTTAAACCAAAGGAACGTATCACATGAATATGAAACAGTCTCTCTTTTATTTTTTTATTGTAAAGATTGTTAGGTTAGTAGTAGTGAAACTTGCAAATTTTTTCATTGAAGTGTCTTCCACTGGAAACCTGATGGATAGAAATAGGCATTTTTCATGAGAACATGCAACTCTTCTTTGATAGGAAAGTTTCCCCCTGTTATATGTGGAAGTTCTTATCACAGACCAGAAGAGCCTCCAGCTCAGAGTGAAGACACCCAGCAAGAGCCAGTCTGTTCTTTGCATGATAAAAAACCCCAGACTTGAATCCTGTTTGTGCCTGAGCCTAAGTGAGACCTCTGGCCACTAGAGTGCTAGACACCATGGAAGGGGCTTGTGCTCCACTCAGTGTGAACAGCTAAATATCTGCCAAAGCAGGGATTTAATGTGGGGCTCTATGCTGCAGATAAGTTCACTGGCTATCAGAATATATAGTTAATCTAATTTTCTCTTGTTGAACCTGCTAAGTTCTGTGATAAGTGAGCATTTAGGGAGACAGTGTGAGTGTGAACAGCATTTTGATATTTATTGTGTTGTCAGGCTTTATTAATGCTCATCTATCACAGCAGTGTCAGAGAAGAGTCTGAAGGCAGTGGAGTACCACCTCCCTTCTGACAGATGATTTCCATAAAACACTCCTGTGCAGAGGGAGCTTGGGTGAGGCAGTGGTGGACCCACACCTGGGGTACGCAAGGAGACACAGCCAGACACAGAGTCTTGTCCCATCCTGCAGCCAGGAATCAATCCACCTGTTCTTTAACATGCAGTGAAATTGCTTTTTGCCACAAAAACAAGTATTACTGAGTGGTAGCTTGCAACACTTACTTACACTGTAAGAATAAGGTATCAACATGATACAGAACACCACTCTGTGTGTAAAAATGCAAAATGATCAGAAAAATAAGCCAGTGGATTTACTATACTATATGCCCATTTTGAGCATCTTTTGCTGCTGAAAATGTCAAGTGTCATTAAGATAAATTCTTTTTATGTATTCATTTTGCAGTGCATTGTGTCAGCTGAAGTACAATATATAGTATGAACCAACATTCTGTGTTCTGGTGTGACAAGCACATAATATTATACAAATCTGTAACACACAGTATTTCCTCCCCTATCCCACTTTTAACCAAAAAGATTCTACCTGAGCGTACTTGACACAAACATTACCAAATATTGTTTGGGTACTTTTAGAGGCGTAAAAAAAAAAACAAACCCAAAAACCAGAAAATCAAAAGAAAAAAGAACTTGTTGACGGACACTGAAGCACTGCAAGGGAATTCCTGTTTCTTCAGGTTGTCTGGTTGAGATTCCTGTCCTTAAGAAAGTCTTCAAGTAGGTGCTACTCCAAACTCAGGAAGTTTATTGCCAGCATCCAAGATATTAATGACAATATTGAATGGAACCAGGTGTGAAACAGACTGCTTCCCACTTTTGCCTTGCCAGAGAAACACAAGTGACTAACTCCCTTTTGAAGACAAATGTCCACTGAGTTGACTTAAGTCTTAAAATATTCACTGCTGACCCTTCTTTTCCTGACTTCTTCAGAAATCTGTAATAATGCATTTTGCAGGAAAGAAATGCAAAATTCATATTTTAAATGAAATTGGGTAATATGTGCTGTATTATCCATCAGATACTTAGTCAAAATACCAGGAGAGTGTTTCTTGCATGGAACATTGATGCACTTTGCTTTAAGCTCCTGAAATTTAGACCCTGCCTACAACAACAGTAAAATGGCCAGCTCCACTGATTTGTCTGAAGCAATACTTATATTAAGCAATGAAATATATTTTATAATTACACATTAAGTCTCACTAAACACTTTGAAAACCACCAGTTAATTCAATACTGTACACATGAGGATCCTACAAGGAAGTATGAGCACTTACCTCTTGATCACACATTGGTGTAAAAGCAGCCATGTACTCTGCCAGGGTCATGTCATTCACCAGGTTCTGCATCTCTTCATCAAATGCAGAATTAATAAATCCTTGCCTGTGGAATTCATCATGCATTCTCCTAATGAAGCTGTTCCTTTCCTGGCACTTTTGGGTGAGGCAAGCCAGCTTAGCCTGTGTGGCATGAACACATAAACACCCCATAGTTCTGTCATTTCACTCCCTTCTCAGACTGCAAGATTACATTTTGTGTCTGATCTGTAATTCCACATCCTGACCTGAAGCTACAGACTGTATTCCTGTGTCTCTACATTTTTAGATGCCTCCACACCTTCAAGAGCAATACACATGCACAGACAAACTGGAAAGAGATGCTCCCTTTCCATGCGAAAGGTCCTCCTTTGGATAGGCAGAAAGTCACCTTGCAATGATGTCAATGAGCTCTTGCCTGAGGTGAAGGCCAGCAGCACCCAGCTAACCAGGGACAGCTGCACAAGGAAGGCACAGAAACCTGCAAGCAAAGGGATACCCTTGTGCAGGTCCTGAATCAGTGTTCAGGGAAACACAGTACCTTCAGAGGAGCTAATGTCAACTTCACTTCAGACTTCCTCTTCTGCATTTCTTTCTCCTGAAAGGTTGAGAAATATCCTGCATCAATTTATTCAAGAATTACTTTGAAATACTCCAGCAGTTTTTTGGTATTTGTTTTAGACCTGACTCTGAGGTGTACACTTTGCATATCTGTGTGAGCCTGTATCACAAACAGGATGAATCAGTGTAAGGCATTGGCTAAACACAGATAGGCTCTGGCATAAAAACACTGCCCTACTCACATCAGCATTAGTCTTAAAAATTAACAAAGGCTTTTGGATGTTCTTAGATGGAGCCTTAGATCAATGAGGTTATTTAATCAAAGCAGCATCACAGTAAAGAGCTGGTATCCTTCATTATGCACTCATGTTCATATTTACTCTGTGAATCTTCCAAAACAATCATTAGGGAAAAATTTTCCCTTTCCTTATCAATATTATACTGTAAAATTAGAGAAGAGAGGAGGGATTATATGCATGTGCATTCTACTCTGGCAAAGAAAGATCAACAACCTTTTACTCTGACACAGCTGCTACATGTCCTCTCCTAGGAGGTGAAGCAGGGTGGGCCGGATTGCTTAGTCTGTACATTATGATTAAAATCTACGAATGGTAACCCTCCTTTCTGATTATGCAGAAAAAAATACAGTATCTTGCTACATAAAATTCATTATCATTATGAATCAATACAGTATTTTTGACAATAAAGTACAAGTTCTTTTGCATTTATTTTGCCTATAAAGCTTACACTAAGTATATTACATTAATCATTAAACAACTCTCCTTTATGAGAAATCAGTAATGCTGAAAAAGGTCACATTGTCCTCAGCTAATAAATTGTGGACTTGGGAGGAATCAGAGCAGGCAGGACAGGGGAAACATGTCTTTACATTGCACTAGCACTGGGGGAACAAACAAAGAGCTGGCAGCAGGTCCCTGAACTGAAGTCATTCAACTCTTGATGATGCAGGGAGCAACACATCTTGCAATAGAACAATTAGGATTTGTCCATTTATATGGACTGCACATCTTACCCTTTACTCACCAACCACCTGTTGTGACACCAGACACTAGAAAACAATTTCATTTTACCAGCACTGTTCTTCCAAGAGGCATCCCCTAAGCCATGCCTGAGAGAAGCCACTAACCCTCTTTACAGGACTGGTTTAGAGCAAACCACAGCACAGGGTGAGGCTAGGAAAAACAAAACAGAACTACCACCACAAAACAAACAGTCAAACAATAAAACAGAAACCAAAATTGTAGAAAGATGGATTTACTGTGGAGAAAGTAGAATGAAACCTGTTCCCACTAGGGAGAAGACAATAATCTTTTGTATTTCAGAGTAGAAGCATGTTCTGCTCTTTGTATCAGGCTGTGTAGAACAAAGAGCACTATTGAGAACATGCCATTTAGTAGCTGTTTCAGAGCCTGATGGGCAATTCCAATTTGGCTCATATTGTAACGATTATCCTGTTCCAAAATATAGCTCCCAATAGGAAACAAAATCTAAGGGAAAGAAGTCCTAGCAGGAATTTGTTTCCACCCAAGAGTTCAGTCAGTAGCTGTAGTCACACTTAGAGCAGCAGCTTTGCTGTCACACTGTAAGGCAGCAGATTTGCAAATTTTAATGTACCTGCTCTGGTTTGCCAGGTGAAATATAATGCACAAGTGACTGACAAACTGCAAACTGCTTGTGTCGTGCATTTGTGCATACATGGGGGGGGTCTCATCAGAATAACTATGACAAAAATCCAAACCACACACCTGTCTGAAAACACTGAAACTCTTCATGTGTAACACCAGCAGATGAACCAAAAAAGTTAGGAAAACTCTATCAAAATTCTATTATTAGCTTGGAATTTCATAATCTGATATAGTGGAAAAAGAGGGTTGTGAATGCTAAAAAATCCTGACAATTTAAGCCAAGGACGTGGCTCTGTAAAGAATTTAAATGTAAAGCATCACTGTGCTTGCATTAAACTATGGGGATTAATTAGAGCAGAGACTGAATTTTCATGATCATCTATCATTTTTCCATAACATGGATCACTCAGGCAGTTTACATCTTCTCCCTGTTTCTCTGAAGTCAGGAGTACTTTTATGTGCCTGAAAACCATTTAACTATCCTCAGATTCATTCCCAGGAAAGATGACTATTTTGCTTCTCCCCTTTGAAAAAAGATATGTAGAATCTGATGTCTAAGCTCACATTTAAGCACACAGAAAACAATTTTATACCTTTTCACATAGCCGAGCCTGAAGGAGTTCCACTTCATTCTGCAAGTCATGAAACTGATTTTGTAATGCAGCCTGGTCCCTGAGCTGGGCTTTCAAGGTCAACACTTGCTGCTCTAATCTCTTACTGGCTATTTTATTAATCTCTTTTTCCTGGACATCCTTCAATGTGTAAACAGGCTAGAGAGAAAATAAACAGATTTTCAATTTAGGTGTATAAAACAACAAAAATATTGTTAATCATTTCTAATACCACAAGACTTCTCAATCAATATAACTACCTACCTTGTACATCAAAAAGAAGCAAGCTGATATAAATGATCCCAAAACTTCATGAACATATTAGCACTAATATTTTGCATTAATCTTAAACTCTTTATATGCAAAGAGTACTTGATCTCTGTGAGAAGAGGCACAGAATTGGATTCTCACAACATTTCTTCAAGGTAAAGATATGTGTTGCAATGATTTAATAAATGGGGAAACTGGGCAAAGACAGATGAAGTGACCAATCTGTGGTCACTCAGTGAGTAAGGAAAAAACTCAGAGGTTCCCAGTCTCCTGCTTCAACAAGAAGTAATATGTCCCTTGTTTTTCTACATATATTTATCTCAGTGAGACAATGCACTCTCCCAAATATTTATTTGTTCTGGAAGATTATTAATAAACTAATTAGATCTTAAGTAAAAATTTCTAAAAAGTATTTTTACATGAAAATCTAATAATAGTGATACAGAATAGTAATACAGAACAAGTGGAAAGAGAAGCTTCTGAATTTAACTCCTCCTCCCCCACTCTTCAATTTCTTTTCTCCCCAATTTCATGCTCTTAGATTGAAAGGATTAGTGAGAGCTTCAGATTGATGGTCAGCATCACAAGGTCAGCTCCTACAAGTGACACTGCCTGATTAAACATATAGATTTAGAATGAAGCAAATCTGAAAAAGAAGCAAGTATCCTGAAAAACACTTATGCTATTATATTAAAAAAAATGAGTTGATACATACAGCTGGTCAAGATTTCTGCTAATGTAAGTATCAGTATACAAGCAAGTCTAAAAGATTAATCTAAAAATTATAGTCTGACTCATGATATACTGTGGCAAAACCACATAACTTTCTGGCAAAACAGAATGATGGTTTACTTTTAATGGTTACAAACATTGATACAACTGATAGAGAAGTTCATACTCAGCCCTGATGCACAACACCACAGTACATTTTTCCCAGCCTTTTGGGCTTTGACGCCCTTGACTACAACCCACTGAAGGCACCATTCCACAGGGAACAGCAAACTGAGCTGATAGATCACATTACTGCAACACAGATTAAACCAGAAATATGTCACTGTCACAGTGCTCCTCCTCGTGAAGCCAGTCCTCTGTGCACAGCATCGGATGCTTTGTACCAAACTTTCTGGCTCCCTCTTGTGTCAGGAGAACAATAGGAACAGCTGGACACATCACGATGGATGAGACCAGGGCTGCAGGGACAAAAGCCTGAGGATGAGTCCATGACATGGTATTTCACTTATCTTCTCTCCCACATGAAAAGTGTGTTAAAAACAAAAGGGAAACACTCCCTAACTGAAGATGCTTTATGGGAAAAAAAATGGGAAAGTAAAACAACTGTGTGAGGGTTAGAGACAGAGAAGTTCCCTCTTTCCTTTTGCATTTGGCTGACCCACCAGCAGTTTTCTGTAGCTCCAACACACAAATGAGGCATACAAGGTTTTTGATGGGCACTCTGTCAGATGTCCCAGTTTGCAGCGACCATAGGTTATATAGTCAAGCTCCAGAAGGATGAAGGACCCAGTAGCTGGGACTGGGAAATAACCAAAGGATAACTAAGCCTAAAACATAGCATTTAACACACTGCATTCTTGTAAAACCTGGCAAGACCACTACTTTTTGAAGTTGGTAGCTAAACATTAAAAAGAAAACCAGTATCTTCCTCTTAAGTGAATTGTGCCTGTCTGAAAACTCAGTGAGAAAATGAGAAGGAATATGACCTTTTTTGCTACAGGCCTTTTTTGCAGACAGTCATCAGGAGTTCACTGGGGAAGCCTGGTGCCTTATTTATTGTGTGCACTTCATGCAAAATTCTTCTATTAATTTTTAAAGCTGAAAACATTACTCTGCCCCCTTCCTGCTCACCCCCATATTTCTCTTAAATTCAACCACAGCACTACCTCAGAAATCTCACCCAAATAATTCTAGGCTGAAGCATATTTCACTTGTTAGCAACTTCACTGAAATAAAGTCCTAGCAGTAAGTTTCAAACATATTATCTTAGCTCTCTTTTACTTGAAATAAATAATATAATTATAATATCAGCCTTATGGACTCTCACGTGACAACTAGGATCCCTGGGCAGCAGGGCCTGGAGAACATAAGAAATGCAAAAAGTTCTAAAGCTTTTTTCTAAACACTCAACACACGGCATATTTCAAACACTTTGGGTTCTAGGCCCAGAATGCTCACATCTTCACTTCTTTCAAGCATTGCAGCAAGAAAAATGAAGTTTAGAACGAGAAAAAGCATAAATTACTCTGATCTACTGTATAAGGGTTTATTAGTAACTTTGAGTAATGAAAAAGAGTTTTTGTCAAGGGTGGAAAGTAACTGAAAACAAAAACTGGAGCACCAGTCAACAAAACTGCCCTCAGGAGTAACATGATGCCAGAAAAGTAGATCAGGATCTTTCCTGTGACAAAAAGCCTTTTTTAAAATTTAATCTAAAAAAACTTATCTCATGTTTTAAGGCCTCACACAAACCTGCTACCAACAGCTTGGTGTATAATAAAAAGTTTATTTAAAAGTGAATTATTAAAATGAAGTTGACCTTTGTAAAGATATATCTACTCTATTTTCTATTCTACTACTCACTAAATTGCATCAACAAAATAATTATTTGGTTAAAGCATAATGGAGTTATGCAGATAATTACTTCTGCCATCAAATAGTGCAAGTGAAGGATAAACCCAGTTCTGTGAAGTACATGGACTGCAACTTTGACCTGTATTCAAAAATTTGACACTAAGCCTACAAGAAGTCAGACATAAACCAAACAGCATCACAGTACTGCATAAATATTGCAATATCCTACTGATCAATAAACACTTATTTGAAAACATAAGTTGTTGGAGGGAATTAAAAGTGGCAGAGTTTATAGCAAAAGGCTGACCTGCACTTCTTCCAGTGTAAAAATATTCTGTCAAGGCTGATGAATTTTATTCCCATGTGAGTCATAGGAATAATTACCATCTTACTTCACTGACCAACATAATAAACACTAATTGCCCCAGACAGTCCCTAAAAAAGGATTAAAGCTCCATTTCCCAAAAATGCACCCAAAATCTTATCTGCTGGCTTAAACAAAACACGTGACACTTTTCTTTTTATTTTCAAATAATTTGGGTGTTTCTTCTTGTTTGAAATAGATTCTGTTATATTAGGATGCTACATGCCAATACATCAGAATGACATGAAAATATTTTAATTTTTTCATTTCAAAGTCTGAATTCAGCTGTCTAAACACCAGCCCATAGTGCCATGAAATAACTGCCTAGGACTTCCTGGCTATACACACCTTCAGCCAGGATGCCCTAAGGCCTTTAGCTGGGATAAACAGTGACATTCAGGCAACTGAACTGATCTCAGAACCCTTATATTTTCCAGAATTTGTTTCTATTTTCTTCTAAAACCATATCTATCCAACCTGTTCAAAATTAATCTGCAAATATTTGTAGATTGCTACAAATGTCCTTTTCCACCTAGCAGAAATTGCATATTACTTCTTTGTAGTTCACTACTTAAGGAGGGCAAAAATAATTACAGGGTTAGCTGAAAAGTCATTATAAAAGCTGCTTCCAGAAGATTATTCAGTAATTAAAAGTCTTTCCATAAAACACTTTATTTTGGTGGAAAAACATAAACCTGTATCAAGACAGAGAACCACCTGAAAATTAAAAAAAGTTTAATTTACAGCAAAACCAGAATTTCTGTGATATAAACACATTCCAGTGAGATAGAAAGATTTCCTGGATTTTGGAGACACATATTTGGGCCACATGCCTCCATTTAAGACTTTGACTTTAATCCACACCATCTGTCCACAGTGTCATTTTGCCTGCCCAAATCCAGCAATCAGGGCTACAAGGCCTGAAATCAGGGCAAAAAGGCCAAATACTGCAAAACACTGCAGACTCCTCCAAAACCTTTCATTTAGGCAACCTGAAAATGACTTTGGCTAAAGAGAGCAGAACAAGAGCCCTCCTAAATAAAAAAGTGAGGTGTTTACATTGCCCATGCAGAGCCCAGAACTGGACTATTCTGCAGACAGATGGTCTACCTGGCATAACATCTGCTCTCTTTTAAGTTTTCAGTGGCTGGAGATGCTCTAAACTTGCTTCAAATCTATTCCCAATCCCAGTAATGGGTGTTTCTGCAGCCAGCAGCCTCCTCCCAAGGACCGTGCTTTTCTCCATGCCATGCACATACATACCATTAATTTGCAGTGCTGCTTTCCCTGCATTTTGTCCCCAACTTCTTGCTTAAGGTGGTCTAATTCTGAGAGAGCCTGCATCAAACGAGTTTTGGTTTCTTCATACCTTGTTTCAGCAAAACCAAGCTCTCTGTACCACTTCTGAGCCTAACAGGAAGAACAAAAATTGCTGAGTGTAATTAGTCCAGCAGTGGTATCCTTTCTCAATACCAGCTTACATGCATGGATTTGAGGCTGCTCTCTACATCATAGCTTTTGAATTGTTGTCAATTGATTAAAATAAATGAAGTTATACAATACACTACAATCTTATCATAAGACATTAATGCAACTCTAGAAGTATGCCCTATAGAATATCTCACTAGAGCTATGTCAAAAATATTATTTAAATTTATTTCTAAATGTGAAGGAACCATGAATATTCTGAATAAAGTTTAAAAAAGCAGTGGTGTATGCACACATGATTTCAGAGATCACATCTTTGAAAGTCCTCAGAGCAAAGTGAAAGCAAGTTTTTTATTAGCTGGGCAGGGGAGAAAAGTCTTCTTGAGGAGTGTGCCATGGTTTTAACTGGGACAGAGTTCATTTTCTCCTTAGTAGCTGACACAATGCAGTGGTTAATTCAGTATGAGAATCAAAACAAAAATGTCAAAAATAAAGAATGCAAAGAAGTGGAGGGAAGGCCCCCCCATATGCTCACCTTTTGATTTTTTTCTAGTCTGCCTTCATTCCACTTACACACATTAACTGTACTTTTGAAAACAAAAGCAAACCTAAACCAAAAACCACAAAGAAGCCCTCAATAGCTCAGCTGGTTGCCTGACAGCAAGCTCTCTCCTTTGTATGATATATCATTTTTTCTCCCATCTGGAAGCAAAGGTTTCACATTATTTTAAGTAAACGGAGGAAAGTATTTTAACACAGAACTTCCTTATAACACACAAAATGATTAGAAGGACCCAAGTTAATCAGATTTTAAAAAAGAAATAAAAATATGTTTTTATTTCAAAAATAAAAACATATTTTTTATGTTTTTATTTTATGTTCAAAATACAAGGTCAGAAGTCCTTGTCTAACCATCCAACAGTCATCTAAATCCATCCCTTCACTCCAGTTGCTTCACTTGAAAGATGGGAAGTCTTATAAAGATGCTGTCAAAGGACAATAATTTCATACAAACACCATGAAAACCCTATTGCTGCTTTTCTTTTACATACTCAACACATGCTGCTGCCAATGGTTTGTCCACAGGGCATGTGAGTGATGTCTGTTACAACCCCATAAATATACACCTGCCAGAAAAACACTGCATTATGCTTAGATGTGCATGGAGTGGAGACTGATTAATAAATAGGAATGTGAATATCTAGTGCATTCAGAAAGGCACAGCACTAAAAGCTTCCTTGGATGGTGTCAAAAGTGCAGATTTACTTCACACAGACACAGAAGACTCCACTCCGGTGTTGCTGGACTTGGTGTTTGCTACACAGCTGTAGAGAGGAGGGCAGCACGCCTGGCAATGCCTCTGGGTGCAGCAAACCCCTGACACGATCTGGCTTCTCACTCAAAAACTGCTTTCAGTTCAGGTTTGCAGTAACCCTCAGGGCTTCCACCACCTTCTCCTCATTCCCAGTGATGTGGAGGGAAGCAGCTGCCCAGAGGTGGCCAGAGTGGGCAGGTTGTTGTGTGTGCCTTTGCCAGGGCACTCAGCCTCTGGCACAGTGTGCTGCAGGAATGCAGCTGCACTTGATGCTCACCCAGCCAAGGGTGACTGTGCCATTCATCACTCAAAGATCAGAGGAACATTTTGGTTCTGCAGATCAGAGACTTCCCTGTTTTGTGAAAGTGTTAGAGCCTGGCAGAAAGAAGACAGCCATGTAAGAAAACAAAAGAAAAAACAAATTTGGTCCTCAGAAGTGCATCAGAGTAGAAGGTTACCTCTTTTTTTGATTTTTCTAATTCCTTTTGCTGTATTTTTAGTTTCTCTTCCACCTTTCCAACTTGCTCTTTCATTGTGCTGTAGCTTTCAAACATGCTGCCCTGGAGAGAAAAAAAAGACAGGATGACTCACCAAATGGCACACAGTCGTTCATAGAACAATAGATGGTTTCCTCTTAAACTACTACAAAAATTTTGCATAAAATCAAGGTATGACATATAAGTATTTCCCTGCTGACTATTCTCAAGTGAAGTAGTAATTTTGCATTTATAAGTACATAGTAAACTCCACAGAAATGCACTGTGGTGTAAGATGTATCTTACATGTATCTTACACCACAGGAAGAACATGGATAAGAAATCCACCACAAGTAAAGATCCTTTCTTTAGAGATATATAATATAGATCATATACATCAAAACATTAAAAAAAAAAAAATTAGATAAAATCAAAATAAAATTAGTAAATTATCATGTGCACACTTTTCACCAAAACATGCTATTTTCACCATTCTAAAAAGTTTCCTTCTGTTAGGAGAATTTGTAGTAGAATTAAAGCTTGTAAAAGCTTTTACTCTTGCAATTACATAAATATTTTTTTAAAGCCTGAACAGTGCAGTCTTTTAAGTATTATTTTTAACTTAGTAGCTTGCTGTATCACTTTAATATTCTCTAATACAACATTCCAAAAAAAAAACCTTCTCTGGCATTTTGCCTTCTATTTAGAAGTTAACTTTAGCACCTCAGCTCATGTTAAGAGGTTAAAGTTTCCTCCATCACTCAGCTTTGCTCTCCAAATGACATTTGTAGCTCTCTTTCTTTAGCAGATCCTGCTTGATAACATTCTTTACTCTTATTATTTACCTTTTTCCCAGGGGAATAATCTGAAGGATCTACAGCCAGAGCTCCCTGTTCTTCAGTTTGTGTTACACTACATGCTGTTTCAACTTTCTTTGGCTTAAGACCAGGTTGTTGACTTTCTTCTTTCAGTTTTATATTTGTCTTTATTCCTATACTTTTCTCTTTTCTTAGTTCTTCATAGGTGAAACCCAGAGAAGACATTAATTCCTTTAAATTTTTATTTTCTAAAATAATGTTCACATTTGCTTTCTGAAATTGATCCAGCTGTTCTGAAGTTTCTTGCTTGATTCTGTCTATGTCTCTTTGCAGTACACATTTTTCTTCCTGTAAGTGAGAAATGGTTTGATAACAGCTAGTTTTGCAGTCTTGGAGTTCTGAAACTAAGGTCCTGTATTTGTCTTGCTCACATTTTATCTCTGCCACATGTCTCAACAAAGTTTCTTTTTCGCCTTCTGAAAGAGCTATTCTTTGTAAATTTCTCTTTCTCTCCTGCATTAATTCATTATATTGTGCTACATAGTTCTCCTTGTCTTGTAATAATTTAGCCATTTCTTTGAAGCACCTGCTTCTTTCTTCTTTCAGGTCAGAAAGCAGCTGGAAGAACCTCATTTTCCATCTATTCAGGGATAGAACGCCCCCGTCAAGTTTATTTGATGCAATTGTCCATGAATCTTTTTCAGAATTCCTGTTTTTCTCTTCAGTATATGAGAGATTCTTAGAAAAAGTTGCAACTAAAAATGTTCCTGGGGTCACGGTACTTTCTTCTGTATAGTTGTTATAACATCCACCAGCAACTTCTTTCTCATTAAGTAAGTTTTGGAATGAAAGAACATTAGCTTCATCTGCTGCTAAAACATTTTGAAAATATGCATCCATCTCCTCTTCCAGGGCACACATCATCTGAACATATCTGTCATTCTCCTGTTGCAATATACAGACTTTTTTGGAGTAATTCTCATTCTCTTGCATCAGCAGAAATATCCTCTGAGAACACGCAGCCACTGCCTTTTCCAGTACAGATATTCTCACGTTACACTCATTTCCAGCTCCCCAGGTTGACGGATGACAGATACATTTATAAAAACTGTTCCCTGGCTGGAATAGTTTGCTTAAGCACACAGGCCCCTCTTGCAGAGGAAACAACAAGTTTAGTGGATACGTCTCTTCATTCAATAAAAAAAAATTCTGAGAGTATTCATGTTGCACAATTTTAGCAGCTGCTTTTTGACATGAGAAATTCTTATTTGGTTCATGTAATTTTGAGGTCTGGTCTTTCCTTTTTGCCAGGCCAATATTGCTGGAGGGGCTTGTTTGGTGAGTTGGTTTCTGAGCCTGCTTTCCTTTCCCTTCAATTTCAATTATGTCTTCTCCATTACATCCACTATTCACATCAGGGATGCAGATTTCTGAAATATTTTCTTCTTTCTCCATTCGTTCACGACTCCCTTTGACACATTTTTTAAAGTCTTTAAAATCAACAGATAAACTCTGGGCACCCTGCATGCTATGGAGACTCTCTTTGGCTTCCACTCCTTGCTTCCCAGGACAGAATAATTCAGTTTTGTAGGAAACTTTAGAACTTTCCTCAAGACCACAGGTCACCTGTCCTTGCTGGGCTTTGTCATTCTGTATTTCTTCTCTTTCAGCTCTCCCTGTAAAGATTTTTTGGTGATACTTTTCATCATCAACATCTTTATCTAGATATCTGTTCTCACTCACACTTCCTGGCAGAATTTGCTTGTTTCCCCAATGTTTTTCCATGTTGCATTCCTCTATAGATGTGAAAATTTCAGCCGCAGTGGAAGGCAATGTTCCATGGAGAAGTTCAGTAGCTCTGTCATAAAGTCCTTCTTCTGCAACAAAGCAAAGGCCATCAGACCAAAGATTAGTATTTGTCTCACAGAAACTCAAATTCCTCACTTTCTCTTCAGTGGTGAAAGCTGTTATGTGACATCTTCCAGGCTCAAACAAGGTCAGCTGGAGCTCCTTCCTCATTAAGATTTCAACCACAGAAGCAGGGAATGTCTTCACTGGTAGAGTTATAGCGTGCTCCTTCAAGAGAAAAAGGGTTTCTTCATCTTCAGTTTCCTTACTTGTCTCACCATTGGGTAACTTCTCAGAACAAGGGGGAAGCAGTCCTGCTGCGTGATGACTTGGGGTACACCTCAGCAAAGTGGAAGTGTCCTCCAGAGGATTTGCCCTCTGTGGTCCAAGGGTGACCTGACAATAACAAATGAGAAATTCAAAAACATATGCAAAGTAACATACTAATAATATTTTGTTTTTTCCTTCATTGACAAAACACTTGATTACAGATAGATGAGAAAAAAATATTTCCATACAAAGTGTTTTCAAATAATTAAACACTTGCAAGAAGAGTAATGTTACAAATTAAGTATGAGTAAGTCAACTATTGTATTAGTGCACACCTTTATGTATACACCTTGTAAAGCATCTGCAGTAGCTATGATTTAAAGCTAGTAATATATTCACCTTTAAATACACCAACTCTTCATTTTCTCTCCTATTTCACTTACTCCCTGTGCACAAAGATAGCAAGAACAGCAGTAACTCTTCTTCTCACCTGCTCAGTCTCAGCTAGAGCAGCAACTTTCACAAAGGCTCTGGAACTGCATTCCAAAACTGGTACAAGATCTTCTGGTACCTCCTCCATCTGTTTTGGTCCCTCACAACTACAGGCTGGTGTTTCTGTTATGATAAAGCACTGGTTAATGTAATGTCACTCCTAGGTAGCTACAAAAAAAGCAAACCCCAAACCATCCAAGAACATGTTCTGAATAGAAAAATATTTTAGTGAGAGCATACTCAAAATTCCTTTCTCTATCAGCAGCATACATCACCACTGATACAGATAAAAGCATGATGGCAGACACGAAAATGAGCTTCATAAAAACCCCATAAATATCGAGGTCTAAACCAAGGTGTATTTGGGGTTCATGGTTTCCAGTTCCCAAAGCATTTGGAAATGGAAAATACATTTCATTACAGTGGGCAGGTGGAAACTTAGGGATTAAACTTACAGGTTAAAATTACTCAGTGCAAGTCTGCATCTACATACACTAAAATTTGCTATAAAATTCCCATTCATTTATATTGGAAGAATTTACCTAATATAATCTGCCAAGAAAAGAGCTTTGACATTGTTTGGTCTGAAGAGCAAATCTCTCTGCTGCATGGCATTCCCAAATACTATACTTCATCCAGGACATACAAAGTACCCTCTCACCTCTGAAGTTTCTTGAAAGTTCTAGGATGTCTTGTGAAAGCTCATATTTGAATAGCAGCAAACAGTTATCATTTCACCTTCCCCAGATACAGTTTAGAGATTAGCAGGATTTTCAAAGGGTTTACACCTTTTAAGTCATACACACCCCATGAACAAAATCATCTTCACTTTGATGGTATAGAAATGAAAGCAAAAAATCAGATTTCTTTGCATACCAGACTCTTTATCTTGTAGCAGCACAACTGGAGTTTGAGTAGCTCTGCTTCTGAGTGAATCCAAGACTGCCCTCCATTTCAGATTCTGAACTTCATCTTGAATTAGCTCTCCATTCTTAATGGGAAAAGGGGGAGGAAAAGGAAAAAACCCCACAGGTTATATGCATATATATGGTGGTTGTGATAAGAAAAACAGGCATATGAATTTCCTTTTCTATTTCACATTCAAAAGACCCATTATTTCATTAGGACTGCTATTGTTTCATACAATTTTCTTATTTCAACATTTTTCCAGTAAATGCTGTAATCGTAAACTTTCCTAAAGTTTTCCCTTCGTACTTTACAAAGCATTAAGGAAGAAAATCTGACTCATAAGCATGTAATATGTCAGATCACAGGTGGAACAGTGACTAAATTATATGGTCATCAACAAAGATAAAAGAAAGTCCAATCAAGCAGGGAAGAAGATTAAAAATTCAGCCCAGCTACAATTGTTCCTAAGTCAGAAGAACTCAAAGTGGAATAACCATTCCAAACAAAATTTTGTTTTTCCATTGATAATTTAATTGCATACTTCATATTCTGTTCTTGACATTTATCTTGAGTCCCTGATTGAATTTGAAAATTTTGACACTTCCTGATGCAAAGCAGATACCCCTATTGCAGATCATATTTCACATGAACTGTGCTCATTTTCAGTGAACAGAAGAATCAGATTTGATTGTCTCAACAAAACACATCATTGAGACAGTAACCAAAACAGCTACACCACAGAAACCAAGCCAACACAGGCACTTTTGTCTTCCTGCAGTGCTCTGCATCAAACACCAGCAGAAAATAAATCTGGTCGTTTTGCACTGAGCTGCAATTTTAAAATTACATATGGATGGAAAAGGCAATTACTTCCAAGTCTTCAGTTCCTAGTGAGTCAGGAAAAGGCTGCTGATTTTCCACAGGACCACCAGTGAGAGTAATTTTTATTTCAATCCAAGTCAGCTGCCTCATTGTTATGCTCTATTAAAAGATCTTGAATGGGAGGCACAACTTAAGTGGAAACCACAACACTTCCAAGATTTCTTCCCTTATTTTCTCTGTCATATCGACTAATAGAATGGTTTGGATTGAAAGGTATCTTAAAGGTCATCCAGTTTCAACCCCCCTGCCATGGGCAGGGACACCTTCCACCAGACCAGGTTGCTCAGGCCCCATCCAGCCTGGTCTTGAACACCCCCAGGGCTAGGGCATCCAAAACCTCTCTGGGCAACCTGTTTGTAACTAATCCAAATTCCCTGAAACACAATCATTCCTTTCCTGCACTTTTTCGTTTATTTTGTTATAGATATCAACTCTTGGTTTATATGTGGGTACTGTCAAAAGAAAGTTGCACAAGTGGAAGAACACTACACTGAGAAATCAAGACCTCAGCTGTCACGTGGAAGCTGCAAAAAGATTCATTGCTTGTTTTTTTTCACACTTTTCCCTCACCTTCAACAGATCCCCCTAATGCTTACATGTAGAAACTGCTAAGTCAACACACAGCCACATGTTACAAGCTGCTTTTTTTGTGTATGTTCATTTCTCATTCGGGTATATAATGCAGCTGGAATATTGCAGACAGGATGCTGATATTGAGTTTGGAAATTCAAATTTTCCACAAGATTTATTTGGAGACAACCCTCCACCATGAGATGCAGTTCACCTCTTGGTGCTCAGTCTAATTGGATCTTGTATTGCACACAGTTTCTCATTTTTATAGCTGTCAATGGAGTATGATGAGCTCAAATGAGTTTTCTTGCAACTATTTTGGCTTAAATACTACAAGATCGAGGTGATGAGACTGAGAAATTCTATTTTAATACATGCTGGTAAAACTCCAGACAAGGGGGGAAAACCCTTTTCAGTTTTACAGAAAAAACACCAGATGTCTCCCTCCTCCTTTTATCATAGATAGTGCATTTTTTTTCCTGCTATCTCAAGTCAATTTTCTACTAGAAAAATGCAAGTGTACTTGCAGTACCAAAATAGAAAGAAGAGACAACCAGAAATGCAGAAGGCACAGGATTTGATGCTGCAGATACTATTCACAGTATTTAAAGAACAATATCCACTCTGCATCAAAGTAAACACAAATTATGGCCTGTTCATTTATACCAAACACTGGGTAACTGAGACTCTGATCTCCTATGACACCAGATATGTAAATTAATACTTCAAAAAGAAATATTTAGAAAACTTCATGTAGAGAAAAAAAAAATAGGCTTTCATTAGAGTACAAAATAGAAAGAATCCTGTTTCTTGAAGACTTCTGGATTGGTCTCAGGCAATTAGTCAGTTGCGTATCTTGCTTTCCCATCTTTAAATAACTCTTTTTTTTTCTCCTTTTCTCAATTTTATCAAACCAATAGTAATGCTTCACTACATCTTCTCTGGCTCTGAAATCCCTCACTCCTCTTGACTTTAGCTGTGCAGTACCCTCATAGTGCATCTGTTTGTTATACCTGTTTACAAACTCAGTGCAAGTCCATCAAGAAGTATCTTAAATGTTTTCAAATCATATTCTTCATTCCCAAGGCGAAGTGAATACACCAGTTAAAGTAATTACAGCAATGGCTCATGGTAAGCAGTTGGTTTTTCTGCCACTTTGGGGCAGCTCCAGTGACCTGTGGGGTGAGGTGCAGCTTCTGAGCTCTCCTCAGAGGTCACCCACATGCTGCTGGTTACTGCAGGACGGTATTTCCACTCTCCCATAGACACAACCTCCTGGTGCTCACTGCCTTGGAACTCTAGAATCAATGATGGGATAAAATCACCAGGCCTGCAAAAGTCCATTCCACTACCAGGTTAAAAAAAAAAAAAGAGTCTATATTTCCTCTAGCTTTATGGGTACAAGATCCTCTCTAGCTTCTCCCAGTTCTGGAGGTACTCACAGTCTGACTGACCTCCAATGTGAAAGGGTTTTGTTCATGCCCTTTACCTCTTGGTTAGCTGCAGTTAAAACCAGGAGAGTTCTTGGCATATTAGGTCACAATCTGAATGAGTGTGAGGCATAGCTGATCTCACTTTAAATAAAGTCTCAATAAAAATACCCTGCACCTCAGTGCATAAAGAATAAAACTTTGTTTGAGTCCACTCTGTGAAAATAATTGTTCCTTGTCAGCAAAATGAATTGGCAGAAGCTGAATGCCATATTACAGCATGAGCAGAGCTTTCCCATGCAGTGCTGGAGTGAAGTGCTCGAGGCAAACGAGTCCTATTCAGTGTATTCAGGGCATATCACAATGCTACAGAGCCACAAAACATTGACTATCTCAGCTCATTTGTCATGAATGCTGCCTCCATCTTCCCTTGTTTACCATCACCCAGAAAATCTCAGAGACAACATTTATTGTCAGGAGTGATTTTTGCTCCAGCATTTGGGCATGCAAAATTCATCCAACCATATGCGTCCTACACTGAATGGTGTCCACAAGGCAGGTCTCAGAAGTTCTGGGCTCTACTTTTACTGCCAGCCTCATTCAGATTGAGACCTTTTGCTGTGAGCACATCACTTCAAAGTTTAAGGAAAAAAGGTTTGTTGAGTGTCCTTGATGTGCAGCTAACAAATGATCTGATGCAACAAAATTCCAACTACTGATTCTACTGGGTGTGAAAAAGACACTGGAAAGTAGTAATGAATAAACAATAATAAGAAAAAATCAGGCAGGATGAAGCCTCACACTTGCATCTTGATTGTCCCTCTAATGACAGGTTTAATCCAGGGTGAGACAAAGATAAAAATAATTACATTTTGCAGTATTTTTACTTGCCAGTTGACTTACCAGGTCAACACTGTTGTCCCCATCCACCAATCTTGTAAGTTCTGAGTATTTTTCATTCTTCTTTTTCAACTTCATAATACTTTGATCTTTTAAAGTTCTGTTTTCATCTAAAAGCTCTTCCACTTTTTCCTGTAGTTTGATTTCAGATAATTTTAAACTATAGACATGATGGTGAGATTCTTCCAATTTTGTTCTGAGGAAGTCTTCAGTGTTCTGAGAGCACTGCAGTTCAGTCAGCAGGTCTGCCTGTTCTCTTCTAGTGTTCTCTTCTTTTTCCCTCAAGAACTTCAGGTTTTGCTGAAATGCCTTGAAGTGGCTTTTCACATCATGCTCCACATTTTCAATATAACTCTTCCATTCCATTTCTTCCCTGCCAGGGTGTTTACAGCCCTGAGCCCCACTGCACACTGACTGCAGCTTCTGCTGGAGGTGCTGCACCATTCCCTCTTCTAACTTGGATGTCAAAAGAGCAGTATGGGCATTAAGATCTAGGACTTGCTTTTCCAGCCTAGATACCTCACCCTGAAGGTAACAGTCCCTTTTCCTCAGTACTGCTGTCTGCTGTCTCTGCCTTTGTTTGTAGTGCTCAAAATATTCTGACTGGCTTTTTATTTCATCTTCCTTTGTCTTCAGCTGCTCCTGAAGCCAACGCAATTTTTCCTTGTGCTTCTTCTCTGACTTCTTTTGGTTTTCAACCTATCATTTCAGTGAGATATATAGTTAACAACTTAATATCAAAGCTCCTGTTCCCTTATAATTTTTCTTAATTTAGTGATAATTCTACCCTTATTTTCTGAAAATTCAGGAGTGACACAAGTAGAATTTTTTTTAAAGCCAGTAAAATACTGCATTTAGAGCAAAAATAACCTGTTTGTCATTTCAGCCATCACCAAAACATCTCAGTAGGAACCAAATAAAACAAACTCATCCACATTTGCTACTACATGACATACAGGAACCTTTTAAACACATTTTTGAATGTTCTAAAATACATATTAAACCAAAATAAACCTTAGAACTATAATTCATATATCCAGTTCTGATTTATACAGTAACAGATCCTTAACACTGACAGTACTGTAGCACTGGGGTGCTACAGGCAGGGGAGCTGTGGTTCTGTTATAGAAAACAGGACACACACTTTCCAGAGCCCAGGACTTTTCCCATTGCTCTTCACTATACCTGTCATCTGTCAGCTCCTCTTATGGGACTGCTGGAAAAGGAGACAGGAACAGATGCCTTTTGAAACACTGAGAAAGGCTTTGGTATTTTCCTCTGCACTACAGTGTTTGAACACAGAGACCTGGAGGGCCATTGCTCTTCACTACACCTGTCATCTGTCAGCTCCTCTTATGAAAAAGGAGACAGGAACAGATGCCTTTTGAAACACTGAGAAAGGCTTTGGTATTTTCCTCTGCACTACAGAGTGTTTGAACACAGAGACCTGGAGGTGAAAGATGCCAGGAGAAGGCAGAAGAGGCTTTCATGAGTCCTGCACTGCCCTTGCTTTGAGGAGAGCAAGAGCCACCAGCATCACAGGGACATTGCAGCAACTTTTAAGCAAGACTGAAGGCACAGAGACATGAAGGAATTACTTTGGTTTTTTCAAGGACTTCTTTAGATCAGTCATTTTGATCATCAGTACTTTCCTGTCTGAGGCATTCACTGGCAAGGACTGGCCAGAAGGAACACTAGGCTGAACAGTCAGGTAGATGTGGGCTAATATTTTGTTTTGTTAACTCTTGATGAGAATATATGTCCAAGCTTCCTGAGTCTTGAAAAATACATTTCACTTTTAATTACAAAAGCAAAGGCTATTCCTCATTCTTGGGAATCTTGCCACACAATACTGGTGTCCTGTTGAAGTATTCAATTTTGACCTAAAATGCTGACAAAATGAAAGGATATCTTATCATAAACAGAATTGAAAGACACTGTTTCACTGAAGCCTGTTCCTGAAAACTTTTCATTCTGTCTCCATTTTCATGAATCTATCAAATAAGCAAACTAGATAAAAATGCCTGTTGTATGGGTCTAGAAAGATAAAGTCTGGCCTAAGAAGGAGTGCACTGAGTATGTCCTAAGGAGAAAGTAAGAAGGGGGAGCATAAATTTAATCAAGGGCCTGAATGAGAGAAATAGCAGCAGTGCTATCAAAACCAACAGAGAAATAGAAAGCTGGGAGGCAAAAAAAAAAAAAAAATCCAAAAATTATTCTTATTTCTTTGGTTGTAGCAAAAGAGAAAGGCTGAGACCATCATTTATTGCTTAAAAGCAGAGGTCACTGGAGATGAACTTGACTTATAAATTGCTATCAAAAAGAGGAAATAAACCAAATAAACCAATTGTCATTTGCAGCAGAATCCCCTCACCAAGTGCATCAGGTCCTCCTGGATGCTTTGCAGTTTCCCTTTAACGCGCAGATTGGCATTTTCAACCTGGTCCAGCTTCACACAAAGCTGATCAATCATCACAAGAAGTGTTTTGTGGGACAGCTCCAGCTCTTTCATCCTGTGATAGTGAGAATGAACATTTTTGCTCAGTCGATACCACAGCAAAGTTCCAGAAGGGTAAGTGGTCACAAGCAATGCATCAATTTATCTTTATTTTTGTATTTGTCCCCCAAAATAAAATAATAACAAAGTTTTGATCGCTAATATAACAAACATTTAATTCTTAACAAGTCTACTGGGGTTTGCACATTATGCTGGAGCATGTCAAAATTGTTCAAGATAACACCTTTCTGCTGACTTAACAATACCATAAGCAAAAACTTTTACAAGATTTTTGTTCAATGGAGTTTGGCATGCTATATGATGTAGCAACTCACCATAAAGACAACCACAGCACTTCAGTCTCTGCATGTACCTGATCATAGGATTGTAGCAGGTTCACAGTCAATGAAACTCAATTTTTATGACAGTAAATGCTTCCCATCACAATTAACATTAGGGGCAACCTACAAGTACCTATATTTTAGGGGCTGAAGTGAAAATATCTTACTTGTACCATGTCATCAGTGGGTACTAAACCTACAGTGAGTAATTGTATTGACTTTGTCCACAAAGATGGATTTTGACAAAATACAGGTTTGCTTTGCTTGTTACTATTCAAATGGTAGTATAAAATTACAAACAGTAAATGCTTCCCATCAAAATTAACATTAGGGACAACCTACAAGTACCTATGCTTTAGAGGCTGAAGTGAAAATATCTTACTTGTACATGCCTTCAGTGGGTACTAAACCTACAGAGCACAATTGTATTGACTTTGTCCACAAATATGGATTTTGACAAAATAAAGGTTTGCTTTGTCTGTTACTATTCAAATGGTAGTATAAAATTACAAACTATTATATGAAAATATTTTTAAAAAAGATTAATTATTATTGTGAAAAAGACCATTATTAAATATTTCCGAACAAAATTACTTGATTAATTAAAATAAATTAAAAATTATACAAATAAGTGTTTCAATGACATTTATATTTCCTATCCTTTTTAACTTTTACATTCTTTAGAACAGTGCTGTTGCTGACTATCAAAACCTTATTATTCTAGTCAAATGTATAATTAATGCTTAATGGCACCATCTACTGTAATGGTTAGCACTGACACACTAACTTAGATGAAGCTTTCTGAAAAAAGGAAATTTTTTTACGACACAAAATTCCAAATTAACTCTTATTTTAAAAGGAAAGGAATATACTTGACAAACAGAATTTGTATCATATGAACATTTAAGAATGAAACATCCTGAGAAAGCTGCCTGATTATTTGCAACAGTATGTTAGACCATGCTGTAAATCTTACTTAAATAATAATTCTTAAAAAAATTATTATTGCATTTCTATTCTGACAGCTATACAAACTACACATTAGTCTTCTCCAACACTCTAAAAACACAGAAAGTCTTTCTTTTTACTGGTTCTGCATGTATCATTTGACAACCAGTACACAGGGCAAAGTGAACAGTACATTTGTCACATAACAATAAATTTTAATGCAAAGCCCCCCTTAATTTACCTATTTCTTAGGATGGAATCTGACTCCACATACTCCTCTAGAACATTTTTCAGTTTTTCCTCTGACTTTTCCAGCTCTTTTATTCTGACATTCAAATTCTCTTCTCCAGCACTGCTAACTTTTTCATCAGGTGTGCCTGCATCTTCTAATTCCTGGAAAACCAAGGAAGTAGCAATTTTAACACTGAAATTCAGAATAGCAAATCCTTCATTACTGGGCATTCTAATACAGTAACAAAATTCTTGTTCTCTTCCCGATGAAGGATCCATGATGGAAAAGAGCCCAAATTAGATTCTCAATGTACTAGAGTCTAAGCATGCAATAACAGAGTCTAAGCCTCTGGTGATCAAATGAATAGTCCTTCTTGATTCTGAACACATTTATTATTTATGAGAAAGTCTCATTTCATTAGCCCCATTAGCATATGTGAAGGGAGTTGCTGTTTACAACATGAGATCCCCATAAAAGATTCAGTTAGACTAATTAATAAAGGAATTAGTCATCAAAGTTCTGAAAAGAGAATAATTTCCTACTAACCATGGGAGTTTAACACTGAGTGTGTTTACTTTGGATAAATATATTACATTATTATTGTTTCAAGACAGAAGACTAAAAAAGCATATTTACTATTCAAAGGGCATTCTATAACTATTTCAGAGAAAACATCCTGTTTATTTAATTGGTATTTTGTAATTCTGCATGCAGTATTTTACTTGTATCTACTTCACTTCTGACAGGTCATGAAGCCATAGCTCAAAGATATTTTCAAATTTGGGCTTGAGAAGGCAAGCTAAGGTTGGTTCTCTTCTGCCTCTTTTAGTCGTAGGTCTAAAAATTCTTCAGAAACTCACTTCAGTAAGTATAGTCTTATAACTGTGTCCTGGTTTCTGCTGGGACAGAGATAATTTTCTCCTTAGAAGCTGGCACAGCGCTGTGTTTTGGATATGGGATGAGAATAATGTTGATCACACTCTGATGTTTTGGCTGCTGCTCAGCAGTGCTTACCCTACATCAAGGACTCTTCAGTGGCTCATGCTCTGCCAGTGAGGAGCTGCACAAGGAGCTGGGAGGGAGCACAGCTGGGACAGCTCATCCAAACTGTCCAGAGGGATATTCCACACCACAGAGCTTCTTTCTCACTATATAAACTGAAGGGAATTACCCAGGAAGGGACTGATTTCTGTTCAGGAACTGGCTGGCCATTGGTCAGCAGGTGGTGGGAAACTGCAGTGCAAAGCACACTTGCTTATCTTGAGTCCTGTTAAATACTCTCTCTCCCTCCTTATAATTACAATTATTAGCATCAGCATATTATTGTAGTATTATTTTGTCTCAATTATTAAACTGTTTGTTTCTCAACCCAAGAGATTTACTTTGTCTTTCTGATTCTCCTCCCTACTGGTGGAGGGAGGGTGTGGATGGAGCAAGGAAGTGGCTGCACGGTGCTGGCTGTCAGCTGGGTTAAACCTCAACCAGCTGGCACCTGTGAAATGCCTGTGAAATGATTTTGCTACACTTGTGTTGATTTGGAATTGGATCTGTTACTGGAATTCAGCCAGAGTTTGGATTGATTACCAAGGAAATAATGCAATTACTATTTTTTTTGGTAGACAAATGCTAAATCTACAGTGCGAAGAGGAAGATAAAAGTAACTTTTTTGATGTTGATGAGTAGAAAATGGCACAAAATTCAGTAAAAAGATTTAAAAAACCAGTTCTCTTATCACCTTATGTTTTGATGTTTTGTTATGTGCTATTCACAGGTTCAGTCAATTACATAAAGTAACTTTGGTCAATTGTATGAACTCACTGGCCTTGTGTCAGTTGCACAAGGACCTAGAGCTGAAACAATTCAGGCACTCCTCAGCCCCTTAAGAAGCCATGATACTTAAAAGCTTCAAGTATGGATAGACATCAAATAAATCCATGTGGACAACAAAGTTCACACCTCTTTGTGATACCAAGCCCAGTCTCTTCTCAGAGACCATGCCTCCCTGAGACATGTTAACATAATTATGGCTGGCCCCTGGATGGTATCATTTCTCAAATGGAACAGTATCTTCAATGCAAGCTCCTTGAGACAGCAGTATTTTGTTTTTGTTATTCATAAATAGAATAAACACCCTGTTCTCTGACAATGGTTATCCCCGAACAGCACTGCAAAAGGCACATATAATAACAGCGAACATTGCCATTTTTCTCATTAATAATTTACAGTGGAAGCCAAATTAACATCATTTGCAACTGTAGTATGAGCCCAGAAAAGCTGTTAAACTGACACAAGCAATGAGACACTTACAGTTTCCTTCTTCACTTATACAGCAAGGACAGACGGTTTGAAAGCTGTGTCACAAAAAGGGAAAATCAGGCCCAAATTCTGTCCTTCAGTCCATCTTGCATGGACTGAATCACAGAATAATAGAATCACTAAGGTTGCAAAAGATCTCTAACAGCACCAAGTCCAACCACTAACCCAGCAGTGCCAAGACCAGCATTAAACCATGTCCTCAAGTGCCACATCCACCTCTGAACATTTCCAGGGATGGTGATTCTACCAGCTCCCTGGACAGCCTGCTCTAAAGCTTGAAAAACATGTCAACACACTGTACTCATTCCCAGCTTTACAGCAAATACCAATATACAACAGATAGTAAGACTGTAATGATCTGTTTGCCAAAAGTACAAAAGTGCAGAAAAAAGACCATCATAAATGCAATGGGAAATGTCAGCCCAATCAGCCAGTTTTCTTGAGACAGCTGTCACCTGTGCATTACAGTGTAATGACAAAACACACAACCACATTAGGAAACAGAACTGTTCATACCTTCTCTGCTTGGTAAGACCCTCTCCTGTCCGTGCAGTGCGCTTTTCATGGCAGCCACATGCTCTGACCATGTTTGTGCTTGTAGTTCCATATTCAAAACAGTGACGAGCAAATCTGTGTCTATGAGAAGTGCTTCTTTGCCAAGTGAATCCTTGTTCCTTCACTGGCGCCAGGTTTGATTATCTCAAGCTCTGTTTACCTTCTGTTGTGGTCCTTTGCTTTTGAGCGATGCCAGGACTCCATCTCATAGTGAAGGCTTTATTTTCCCACATTCTGTCATCACACTGCTAAAACCCTTAACTAAAACATGAAAAATTTCTATTTGAAAACACATTCTAGAAATGCTTGTTCCTTTTGAACAATATATTGTGAGCAGCACATTCTTTTGGAGATTGAGATTCCAGACTTTTGCATGATCCTCGTTTCCAAGGGAAATTGTGCTTTCTACCAGGGTTACTCTGACCCTGACATCAGCCACAATTTGCTGCATGTGACTGAATTAATCTTGTGGAGTGTCTCAGCTCCTTCTGTAGGTAAAAGCTCTTGTCCAGTGATTTTTTGTGCAGAGTTCTTCTCTTCAGAGACTGATAATTATCTCAGAAAACTTGCTGCTTCTGAGGCTGATTCCAGCACCTTCAACAGCTTCCTCTGTCCTTCCTTAGTTGCTCATTGCCTTATGTTATTTTTGTCAATCATAATTTCCACTTCATGTGATGTCTTATTGTAACCAGCTACTTCATGTTGGAGTTCAGTGTGTCCATGGGAGTAGACTTATGTCACAAATATGATTTTCAAGAAAATGTGAGGGAAGGAGAAAGTGATCTTCTAATATTGTGCTCTTAATGTTCGCATCTTGCCTCAACATTTCAGAAATAATTAAAATTATCTATTTCTTCATATTGTCTTTCCAGTTCTGAAGTATTGATTTGTTTTTCCCTCTTTGAAAGAGTAATATTTTTTCATTTTCTAACCATTCTCTTAAACAGGTCTTTGCAACTTCTACTTTTTCAGTGTGTGCTTCACCCCAAATTTTCCTCGCAGTTCAGGTGGTCAATGATTGTTTATCTACCTCTGCTGGTTGAGGTTGTGCCATTTTTGCTAATGATGATATTCTTTTATTTCACCTGAGAGGATGTAATGATTTCCAAATATTCATGTTCAACTATTTCTCTGCTTATCACATTTTTCCACATGCCCATTTCTCCAAGTCCTTCTTTCTTCTTGAAGACATAACTGAGCACAGCACATCATGCATTCTCTTTTCCTGACCTCTCAGGCCACCATGGAATCTGTCATTTTCCCAGTGCCGTCTTTACAAGACATTGCCTTACTTTTCAAAAACATTCAAAGAATCATATTTCCCACATAGTTCTCACCCACTTTAAAGTTTTCATACTTCAATCTACCATTTTGCCTTTCTCCAAAACCTTTCTTTCTGCACCTGTGGATTTCCATCTTAGGAATTTGATATGAATTTGACCACTGCAGGGTAGTAATTCTTTATTTGTTTCCAACTTTGAACATTTTGCTTCCTTGCAGCTATTTACTAGAGACAACTGAATGTCAAACACTTAGCTTTTTTAATATAGATATTAAAAAGGAGATCCTGTGTTTCTTGGGTGAAATGAAAACCACATTTGTTGAAAGCATGCAGTATGGAGTCAAAGATCTCAGTACTGTAAGAAAACCATTTGGTAGGTAACAGTTCACATAGCAGCCAGTAATTGCACTTGTATTTTTTCTGCTGTTTGGTTGGTGGGAGAGTGTAAGTCCTGTTTGTAATTTTTTTCAGTGTTTATGATGTGCTGGTCCTTATTTGATTGTGAAATCATTCCAACTTGAAGCCATATCTTTAAAAAAAATCTCTAATTTTAAGTTCAAATATTTTGCAGCTTCAAGCATTATGCAAACTGCTTTATAAAAAAAATGCACCAATTTAAAGCTGTTTAATAAATATTTTCTGTATTTTTGCATGTGGACTCAGCTTTTCACTCCATAGCTTCTTTTAATAGCCTGTAAACAAAACAAAACCAAAACAGAAAACAAAAACAACAAAGAAAAGAAAAAGTCTGCTGAGCTTTAGATAAAAACCATTACTTTAGAAATATGTGTTGGTATTGAACCCTAAATTCACAGACACACAATACCTTTCTCAATGTTTTATATTACCTTTAGAATAACTAGAACCAAAGTTACCATCATTAAATCACCTGGTTTGCTTTGAAATAATTAACAGTGTTGAAAAGTCCAACTATAATTAAGTATCTTAAAATTGGCTTTTCTGTGTTAATCAGAGACAGATTCACCTCTGGTAAGATGAATTAAAGAACACTGCCCTTCACACCAGCACCACAATGTGATGTGCATTCCTAGAAATGTCAAAAGCTGAGTAGTTATGTGGCTACACAGTCACTACCCCTGTGTTATCTCCTCAAAAAGCTTGTCACCAAGCTTGAATTTAATTACCTAAGTACTTACTGTCAACAGGAAGAGTAGCACATTATATCAGCACAATGCATTTTTGGAAGACTATTAACATTTTCAATTTTTTTTTTTTCTCTTTTAATATAAGGGGAACCCAGAACACTATCAGGTAATATCTGTGTGGAAAACTATAAATCCCTTGAATGCATAGTATGTCAAAATGTTTTAAATAGAATTTTTAAAATACTGGTGATTTCACTGTTTATTGAATGCTTATAAAGTATCTCTAGACTTGGCCAGTGTACATATTAAACATATTAATACATATTAAAACATTCTTTCAACATATTAAAAGCATATATATTCATCCAGCTGCTAGCACCTCTAACTGGGACTGGTATAAAAAACCTGGAGGAAATTCCTAAGGCAATAGTTTGGTGACTCTTTTAACATTACTGTTTCAAACTTATCTTAACCAAAATAGCATCTGTCTTATCTGATCTCATCCAAAAATTCACTTTGAAATGTGGAAAGGTGAATAGTTTACTACAAGGCTTCATCTTTCTTCAAACACCATTCTGTAAGCATATGCTAAATTTTTTACAAAATAAACAAAATTTCAGAAGCAATCCTAAAAATACTGAAAAATTTTGTTCAATTTCAACTATTTTTCAACTTCTAACAATTAAAAGAAAGCTCCTGCACTTTTAAGAAAACAATAATACCTGAGAATTACATTCTACCCATCTGGATCTGTTACCATTTTATTGCAAAATTTATTGAAAAATAAAAAGCATATGCAGCAATGCTTGTAATGAAAGCCCAGAGCAAGTTCCAAAGAGCATCAACAGAAAGATGATAACTGAACATACTAGACCTGAATAAACTCTAGAAAGAGCCCATAATAATACAGGTCTGATTTTTCAAAAGTATTTGAGATCTGGGCAGTAGAAAATAATGTTTCATGCTAACAATATTGTTCCATGCTCATAATAGTGTCTCAGGGTAACAATTGTCATCATTCTTTTTATCAACAATTGTCATAATTCTTTTTCATCATACAGTACTGATTGCAGTTTCAAAGATGTTGATTAAACTCCCACCATAAGATTACTTGAAGATAATTCACAACAGATTACAAAGAAGAAAAAGCTTAGAAATCTTGTAAAGGTAAAAGCATTGTGTATTATTGAATTAAAAACAAAACCAAAAAGCCAAGAGTAACAATAAAAATACTGTATAATATTCAATAGCTTTAAAGCACAGTTTAATCCTCAGTTAGGCTGCTGAGTTACCATCCTTCCTGAAAGGCAGTGTGGAACTTGAACTGCTCCAGGGCAGAGGACTGGGACTGATTTTCTAAATTGCATTTCCCTCTTGTTCTCTGTGAAAGGTGAGCACTGGTGCTATGGCTCCTGCCACAGCTGCAGAAATTCACTGCCTTTTGCACTGAGCTGAAAGGATGAGCACACTGGGAAGGACAGTGAGAGTGATGGCAATGTCTCAAGGGAGAGGCACAGAGGATTTTTATCCTCACCTTTTCCATGTTGTGTCATTCAACTGCAACCTTCAAATTGCCTCATAAAAGGGAAAATTTGTTATTAATCCTAAGTTATGTCATGGCCTCAAGGATCTGGAGGAAGTGAAACAAAATAGGAAGCTTCCTATTTTGCATGGGTGGTTATGCTCACAGGGCTTCTTAGAAAGCAAAACTTAAGCCAAGTGGTTCTTTGCCACCTCTCCATCCAGCATGACACAAGGCAGGAACCTACAGCAATAACTGAACTTTTCCATTCTGCTCTGCGAGAATGGAAAGCACTCACTGCAGCTATGGCAATCAGTGTCTTTGAATACAAAATCATTTCTCAGTGAAAACCCAATCACTTTCTGCAGAAATCTAGGAAGGAAAGTATCCAAGTTGGACTTTATAAGTGGCTCTTCCTCTCTGTGCAGGTAAAACCAGTATGCCCTTCCTCTCGGTTTCAGGGTCTTACAAACAATCCCCAAAACATGGCAAAATCTAGGAGTCAAAGACTGAGTACAAAGAAATGTAAAGAATACCAACCACACGTCTCGGCTCAGTTGTGTCATCAAGGCCACAGAATGAATGCTAGTGAAAAAAACAAAAAAAGGAACAAAAACTATAACATAAGATCAAAAGAAAATGAGGAAAAAAGAAAAGAAAGAAGATGTAAGATATGTAATATGAAATCCAGTGACATTACATCAGTTAGTCTTACATCATTAATTGAGTTGATCTGAAAGAAAGACACAATATACCAATCTTACTTTAAAAAGCAGTAAAAAAATCAGTATATGAGGGGAGTTTTGCAATAGCAAAATCTGTGGATTCATATATATTAGGCTTGGTTTTGTGATTCACTTAAAGAAGTACTTATAATTACACACACTAAAGCTTTCCTGAATCAAGGCGTACCAAGCTAAGGACACAACCTAAATGCAACTGAAATAGCAGAGAATCAGCTGCAAGAAGAGCACAGCATGTTTCAACAGCATTTGTTCCTAATATATGAACTCACAGATTAAAACTGAGATTTTATATCATTCTTCTGCATAGTCTCTAGAAACAGGACCGTTTGCTGAAGAATATATAGGGTAGAAATACTGTAATATTCATGTTCTGATTTGACAGAATTTTATACAAAACTTAAAAATTGAATCCACTCCTAAAGGAAAATGAAAAGTCATACTCAGACACAGTAACTGTAAGTGTTGTATTGCCCTTAGCTACCACCAGCTATAAATGCTATAAATTCTACTTTCCTTTGAAAGAATAAGACTTCACAAGAAATTACTGTGCTCAGTATCAGCAGCATGTAGGTGTCAGTCTGCACCCTTTAACACATTAAACCTTTAGAAGAACAATGAGGTAAAATGATAATATTCATTGCTACCCTGACAACACAACCTTCCTTTGGGCCACCAGAATGGGATTTAACCCTAGGGAAAAAATAATTCAAATGTAATAGAGATAGAAGGAAGCCCTCCACCCATCCAGAAGCTGAAGGTCAATACAAAGAGATGAAGCTTTTTTGAGGTCTCTTGCTAATGTAACATTAAAGCAAAGAGGATGTTAATCATTTTAACTCATTACCAGCTTTCTGCTAAGCTTGTGATTAAGCTCTTTCTTTTCCAGTGCTTTTCCACATCCATCCGGCTGATGAACCAGCAGAGATAATGCTATTTTCCATTTCCAAAATTATCAGCTGGCTAATCCCATACCTGCTCTGTAAACTGTAATGGCAGTGCCTTAAAGGCCTACGTTTTGGCAAGAGCAACATCTAGAGATGTTTATTTTTTAGAATAGGTGGATAAACAGTAATATTTGAAATAGTTAATATGTACAAATTTTGTCTATCCCTCAACATTTCTCTGCTTTGAGGAGTAAAGTGTAACACTTTAGACATCACTGGCTGCTAGGCAGGAACAGCTTCAGGTATAGACATGGTCTGGGGCAGAAGAGGGCAAAGGCAGCAAAAGGGCCCTTTTAAGGGTGAAAAGAGGTGAATAGTGCCTGTGTTTCTCTGCCAGTGGCACTGCTCTCCCAAGGGATGCAGACAGACCAGCCCCAGCCACGTCACTGTGGGGTGACATAAAGCAGCAATTAGAAACATCAGCAGACACCGCAGCTTCTGCAGGCTCCTCTCCTGCTCTTCCACAAACCCAGACAGGTATCACGGTCTGAAAAGTGCAGGACAAGGTACAGCAGAGGGGAGACAACTACTGTGGGAGCAGAAGGGGCCGAGGGAGATGCTGAGGGAAATGGAATGGTTGCTGGAAGTGCAGCTGGGAGGACTGCCACATCCTGAAAGCAGATGAAGGGATGCTGAGATCAGAGAAGGGTGAGGAAGAGACTCTTCCACACCCAGTGAGCTGCTCCCTGAATCCTCCCTCTGTTCTGCCAACCCCGCTGACCTCTTTCAACTCCCTCCAGAGTCCTGCAAAAGCCGTCCTTTTGCCCTTTTACCCATTCTCATCCCAAGAGAAAAAAACAATGACTGAGAACTCCACTAAGGTCTCCATTCAGCCCAGCAGTAGGTTTATGTAGGATTACATGCTCATAACTGCTGAAGAAAAGGAAGCTGGGACTTCTTGTTGGCATCCAGGCACTGGTGCAGCAAAGGTAACATAACCAAAACACTCTGCTGGGGCTAGAGAAAGACCCATTGTCATTCATGCTCTGCAGAGCAGCCTGAACTCCACAGACCTGTGAAACACCTGAGCCCACACTCCACAAACCTTGTGCCATCCCTAGTTTGGGAGCCACAGTGACACAAATTAAATTGCTGTATGAAGCCCTGATCAGAGCTTCCTTTTTCTTAAAAAAATCAGATCCATTATACTAACTTTTTTCTATATTAAAACAAGAAATACTCCTTAATTGTAGTGTTTCACAGGCACTTCCCTAATTTTGTTTTATTTTTCAGTACTTGAAAGTTTTGCAAAGCAATGCTATCCAAAGAATAGGGCTGAGCTAACCAAGTTTTTCAGAGACAAATCTTTGTTCTTTTTTGATCTAAACCACAGCAAATCCTCCTTCTACTAGTATACTAGACTAGTATAGCAGACTTCTTGATTCCTTCCTGTAATTGACAGAAATCCTGGATAGGAAATAATTTTGAGCAGATTAGAGACAGAGCTGCATTTCATGCAGTAATGACTCAAACACAAATTTTATCTTGTCTTAAAATAGATTTTGTGATATTAGGTTAAGTACTATTAACATCAGTGCAACAGAAAAAAACAATTTTCTATGGGAAAAAAAATTCCATTGGTACTGCCCAGACATAAATTTACCTTTTCCTCAATTTCTTTGAGTTGCCTCTTTTGAAGTTCTATTTTATCTTCTAGATCTCGAATTCGCTGGAACAGAAAATAGCAAAATAGACATTATTATATCTAATTTGAAAAGCATATGAATCAAAAAGATAAGAAATAAATTAAAAATAAAGAGAACAAATGTCCATTATTAATGTAACACTTCCTTTACAGTTATATTAGGCATTTCCATGGCAGAATTTTCCAAGTTGACATGAAACCAGGGCATTTCAAACAAGCTGCATGTTCAGAACGTCATGTTTATACCAGGAAATCTGCTCATCACCACTCATTAATCATCATTTTAACATATACACACAGACAATTCCATTTTGCATCAAAATTCTTTTTCTGTGCAACTGCCAGTTTTTCTGCTTTCTAGACAGTTAGAAGATTACACTATTACATTTCCTTTTAACCCTTAATTTTCTTTTCCTATAAAACATAACCATACTTCTAGCATAGTCAGGCTATACCAGAGCAAAGAGAACACACAGATTTTCAGTTTATCACAAAGATGTCATCCAGAGATTCAGCTCTGTCCTGTTACCAGTCACCTCCCACCACAGCCAGATGGAATGTTTCCTTCACTGTAGCTCCCCATATTTTTAAGGATTTTTCTTGTTCAGTTTCACAAAGATTCTTCAAAAACATGACTTCTGCTGGGTCCACATATCTTATTCTTTTCTGTATCACATACCTCATTTTTTCCTTTCTGTAAGTCACATTTTTTTCTTATTGTTTATTTTTCTTTTGATGTTGAGGATCTTATACAATTTAGATGCATTTTATTACACTTTTTGGTATATTGTACTTGTTACAGACAAAGTAGGTTATAAATAATTTTTTCTGTAGGCAGAAACCCGAAATCTTCTATTAATAGTCACTGGTGATCAAGAAACAACTTCATACAATGAGATTTTTTGGGGGATTAACTACCCAATCTCAGCCTGGCCTACAAAGCTAGGGGTGTTAACAGCTCCTGAACTTAGAAAGACAAATGATCATCTCTAACGTGGTTGGTATAGGTGAGTAAAATCAGTGCAGCTGCTGCTGCCTCACTCCCAAATAATTTTATGACTCTCAAATTGATGTGAACAACAGTACCTGTTTCAAAACAACATCCAGTCATCACTCACAAACCTGTGTGTATCTGCTGCTGCTGGTAGTTGCCTACCTGCCTTCAGCTCTAAGACCTCAAACAGGGTAAAAGCTCCACACCCATTAGAGCCCAGGACAGCTGCAGCTGATCCAACGACCAGACTGCTTTGGAGAAACACAAAGTTTGGCTCACAAATCTAACCTGGAACTATTCCAAAAATGAAGTACACACAACCCTGCAGTTCACTTTTCCTAGGGCATGGTCCTTCACACAAATATTGAATATAGGCCATGAGCAAAAAAGCTTTGTTATCGTTGCTCCTGTTTCAAAATGGAAGATTTCACTTAAAGCCTGTTTTGAATATTGTACATTCAGTGTAAGTTAGTCAAAATCTACACTATATCACACTGCAGTGCTCAAAGACCTCCCCAGATAATACACAAACCAGCATGAACCAGATTACCCTCATGTGACATAAGTGAATGAACCTTTGCTGAGAATCACAAATGCCTCAAGCACAGCTGTATTAATTTCACTTTTCCTCTATTCCATTTAAATTGATTTATAGCTCATCTATGCCCCATTCAAGGCAAGCCTATCTCCCAAGTGATCATCTTCATATACTGCATGTAGCAGGAATGTTACAATCACTGTGAAAAACCATGGGATGAGAAGCAGGCAGTTGGAATCACCCCCAAGATCTCTAATCCATCAGGTTAGACTCCTGTTTCTCTCCTACTCACTACAGTTGTGCTGATTCCTGCTTCTAACCACATCTCAGACCTGACTGACAGATTTCAATTCTCTGGGGGTTGTGCTCTGATGCTCTGAGGTAAAATTTGACCGTAGCAAGATAAGTGGAGAGAAGCAAATTTTTAAAATATCATTTTCATTTTCAAGATTTATCATGTAAAGGTATTTTTCAATAACTCCTGAGATTCTGCCCTTAGAAAAAAAAAGAATATAAAAAGGCCACAGAACATCTGGTGGCTTTCTCACCTCAGGGTTTAGAGCAAGTGTTCCTCTCTAAAAGAACAAGTTAATTAGGATAAGATGGCATTTTTAGGATTTGGGAATTCTGTTAATCAAGTAAAAATCGAGATGTTATTACTCCCTCATGAATTTTTCATCTTTTCAAGATTATAGCTATCCGGCTATTTTCTCCAACTATTCAGAACAGTTCTAAAAAAAGGGCTGAGGCTTCTATTTTCCAATTTCTTTTTTCCCATAATAACTGTTAAATTTTGGGAGATGAAAGATAATAGTTTCAAGGTGCAGAGACATATACTTTCTTTAAAATAATTTAAAATACAAAGACAACCTCCTAGCTGAAAGGAATACATAAATGATTTAATTTCTTAGGAGTGAAAATCAGCAAAAACAACCCTCAAAACAACTAGATTGGTAACAGTAAGGCAGACTGCTGGTTTTGGCTGGGGGAGAGTTAACTTTTTTCACAGTGGGAGGGGGGGAGCTGTGTTTTGGATTTGTGCTGAACACAGGGTTGATAATATGGAGATGTTTTTGTTATTGCTGAGCAGAGCTTACACAGAGCCAAGGTCTTTGCTTTTCATACTCCCCTCTGGCAGGAAAGTTGGAGGTGACTGGGAGGCTGGGAGGAGGCACAGCCAGGACAGGTGACCCAAACTGACAAATGGGATAATGCAGACCAAGTGACATCATGCTCAGTATATAAAGTGGGAGGAAGAAGGTGGAAAGAGGGGAACATTTGGAATGGTGGTGTTTTAAGTCCCTGTTATAGGTGATGGTCCCTGCTCTTCTGGAGATGGCCGAACACCTTCCTGCTCATGGGAAGTAGTGAATTAATGTCTTCTTTTGTTTGGCTTCTCTGTGCAGCTTTTGCTTTCCCTATCAAACTGTCTTTATCTCAACCCATGAGTTTTCTCGTTTACTCCTCCAATTCTTTCCTGATCCTGCTGGGGAGGGAGGGGGTGGCTGTGTGGGGCTTGGCTGCCAGAGGTGGTGAAACCACAGGAGCTCTGTTTGGTGCCCAGTGTGGGGCTGAAGGGTTTGGGATAACACCAGGTTCAATTGGGATGTACTAGACTGAATTTACAGCTCTTAGTGCTGTTCAGCCAGGCATCAGCAGGCTCCTGTTCCTGCCATGGGGCTTGATTACCTGATTGTGCATTAGAATCCACTGCTCAGTAGTGGCCACTTCTTGCATTTCCTGCCTGCTGTAGTGCTGTACTGCTTATCACCTCTCTGGGTTGTGCCTGGGAAGGTTCTGATAACAGCCACGGGGCACTGCTGCTGCCCTGCACAGGCTGGATGCATTTGTACACTGGTGTGTACAAATGTGTGCTCAGAGCTGCTCCAGACCTGGTGCTGAAGGCAGGTGATTGTTCAAACAGTTTGTATTCCTCTCATATGAGTGGAAATCACAGTGACAGAATACTTTTGCTGCCAATGAGTAAAATTTTGTAACTAACTTCTTTGCTGCAGAAATTAAAGAGTCCAAATCTCGACAGGTCAAAATTTGTTTTAAAAGACAACTTTGGGATGGAACTGTTCATCAGGTATCAAAGCTTGGGGTTGTTTGCTCCTAGCTGTTTACTTGCTTTCCCCTGGAGGATTATCCAGGAGGATGAAGTGGGTGTAGCTATCCCCATGAATATCCTGTGATTGCTCAGGGACAGCACTGGAAGATAACCAGCATAGCTCAGCTATTTATATACCCTGAAAAATATTATTTAGTCATGTATTTCCATTTAACTGTAGAGAAAGCCATAGCATTTAACACCTAAAAAGAATAATTTTCTCTTATTGTCCCTATCTGCATTTACTGCATTATCTTGATCACAAAGACAACAATTTCCAAAATACAACTTTAAATGTAAGGTAAATAATCATAGCTGTAACAAAAAAGTGTCTCCTAGAAGTAGCGAGACATGTTCATCTGTCAAAGGCTATATTTAATTACTGAGAAGGAAATTACATAAAAGTTAGAGATACCAATTAAGATGAAGGCAGGACTGTTTGAGATTCAATATAAGCCTTTACATCTTTCTGTTCCTTTAATTTGCAAGAATTACCAATCAAGAAACTGTGGACTCACTCTCAGATTTCAACACTTGATTAAATGCTTTCAGTATATTCTGATTTGTTTATGTTCGCAAAAGTGTGACTGTGACAACAAATAATGCAGAACTATTTCATGGTTATCATGAAATTCTACATATTTTATGTTTCAGAATATAAATTGATGATCATTAAGTTGAGCTTTTCCTGCTATGTGGTATAGAGTGGTAACAATTGTGCTATAAAAGATGCATTCAGCTCTACATGGCTTGCAGTAACCTTGCAAATCCAGTATATTTTCAACAGCACCAAAAAAAAAAACCTGTGAGGAAGCAACAAAATCAACTCTATTTTGCTCTCAAAACTTTGATAAGTCTCAGCTGAAAAGAAAGCCGCAGGCTGTTCTTCTCTTTATTTCCTTTTTTAAAAAGAGAGGGGTAGGAAATATTGATAGCAAACCTGAGTCCAGCAGAGTGTTTGTGTTTCCTTTGGAGTCCCTAGCTTGGTCACAGTCAGAGTGAGCATTAGGGACAATGCAGAGCAGTGCTCTGCTGGGTTCTAGCAATTCCTGTGTTCCTGCAGCTAATAGCTGCCCCTCAGCCACAGGAGTGCACCTTTTCTGGGACTGACAGGATTCATGAGAATAACCCCGTGTAGTCAAATCACGGGGCCATACAATGGAGTTACTGTAGGCAAACAAAGAGCCACAGTCAGGCAAAAACAGGGAAATGGGAATGCAACCATGGAAGAGAGGAGAGTAAACATAAGGGATGGACTCCTAACACTGTCCACCTTGCCTGCATCCAAAACCAACATGCCAAAATAATGAATATTTGTTTCTCATTGATTTTGTTACAATAGCAAATAAAAACTCATCACAAAAGTTCTGGATAATAGATGGTGCCTTTGCAAATGCTCCCTGCATGGAGCTTCCCTGAGTGTTGAAAGAGGGTTGGACCAGCCCCCATTTCAGCACGGCAGGCACCTGCTCAATAAATAAATCATTCTTCCACTAGCAGGGAGTTTGCTGCCCCTTCTGAGTAAGCGCTGCCAGGCAGGCACGGTGCAGCCAGGGCTGAGGAGCTCCCTGTGCAGAGCTATCAGCAGATGGCTCTGCTGGCCAGGGTATCTCAGCAGCAGCTGCAGCTCTGCCAGGAGGGGGGCTCAGCCCACAGATACACTCCACTGCCCAACAGCCGCAGAAAAAAAGATGCTCGCGGTGCCTTACTTATTACTTAATTGTCATTTGAACAGACTTTTGAGTTCCATTATAGAATTTTTCTTCGTAATTGTTACACATGCAGCACATGTACAAAGGTAGGAGGCACAGATGTAACAGCCTAAAAATGCTAACAATTAGGTAAGGGAGAGCACATCCAGATGGGTCAGGCAGCTAAAGTACACATTTCCTTTGGAAGTCTGCAATGCCAAGACAGGCAAAGACTGCCCCTAATGTAGGCACTACACATGACATTGTTACTAACAGAGTCATAAAAGGGATGTTTACCATCAGTCAACCACACCTATATAATTTATATGTTCACTGACTGCAGACCTCTCCAAGTTAATTCCTGGAGAGATCCCAAACACAAAGGGCTGTCCAACTGCCCCAAAAGCAAGATATTTGACTTTTTTCAGTAGTAGAATTAACACGCAGAAGATTCCTCATAAATGCTCATAACCCTCCATTTCCTTTCACCTCATGATGGAAACTTCATTTTTCTGGGAAACAGGATCCACTTCTTGAAGTCCAGTGACTCACTTAAGCAATTGCCTTTGGTAAACTGGGATGACAAATGCCTTCCAGTACTGTCAGGGAAATAAGGATAAGTCAGCTCTTCCTTTCTTGAGTAGCAGAGGACTGAGCCACCAAAATGGGACTACAGATTCCTACTCCCAGCAGGTCTGACCTTCCTGCAGAGTGGGAGTGTCTAAATTTAATAGAAGCATTGTTTTATAGGCAGTATGGTACCTCAGCTGGCCTTGGTGGGACCAATTCACATATCCCTGCACCTACAGCTCAATTTTCCTGATAGCTGGAAGATTTCCAGCACCCTTGTTGCACCCTTGTACAAGGGAGTAATGACAATAATCAATCTGCATCCAAACTCAGCAAGAGGCTAGATAACCCTGGATGCAATATATTGATTATTGTCATTACTCCCTTGTAAAGAATGCAACAAGAAGGATAAAAGAGTATTCAAAACTGAATTGAAGACAAAGAGTCCAATGAAATCATATTAGTACACTTCCAGTAAAGAACCAGCTAGGTACTGATTTCAAAAGGCAAATTTCTGTTATTTGTACCATGCTTATACTGCAACCCCAAGGTTGCAAGCCACATCTCTGGGAAGTCTGAGGAATCAAAGTTTAGGCAAAATGCAAGCAGCATGATGGTGGATGTGTGCCTGAAAATATTACTCTACTTTCACTAATAGAGACATTTCAGTAACACAGGCTTAGAAGACTCAGCTTGTGCTTTGGCCAAAATGACAATATTCCTCCATTTAAAAAGAAGAAGGTTAATGACATTCCCACACAGAACACATGAAGTATGAGTGCCCAGCATGTGCTTTAATAGCAATCCATCTACATTAAGTACCATTCCCATTAATACTGCTCCCCTTGTAAAGGAGCACTGAAATAAATGGAAATCCTTAGTCTGAGTTCAGTGAGCCCTAGATTGCAATCTCAGAGCTATCATTTTTATACTGGAGGCAACATTTCAGCCCTGTAATGACTCCTCATAAATTTAGATATGGGAGGAACCTCAGCAATACAAAGAAAGAAAATTGATCTGAGATGTACAGAAATGCCCCACTGCACTTAAATGCCAGGTCCAGATTTCCTCCCCAAGCAGCCAAAATGTGTGCACTTCCTCATTTGATTAAAATTGTCTTTCAAGCTGCCTCAAGTTCTGGTGAGAAATGGACTGTGTCACTCTACAATTACATGGTGCCTTTCACAGATTCCTTTTGTTTTTTACTTGATGTCCCAGCTGCCTTTTTAGTTACACACATAGACTGAGAATTTCTGCATTTTCTCTCTATTGGGCAGTGATACAGACTACATGAAGTGAATTTCTTCATCCAAGCCTTCTGTCCTTTCCGATTTACCCACAGGGCTGGTCAGACATTCACAGTCCTGAGCCAACACCTTGGGTGGCTTCAAATCCTCAAGAAGCTTTGTGAAATGGGGAAAAATCGATCAGAAAAAGAACTTTCATGACAAATTTTGTCTTTCAGACAATGATCACCACATCATCCTTTATGTAGGTGTCAAACTGTAGAACTGATGTTCTTGTTCCCTAAATAGGTAAGTAAAGAGCCATCCATATGAATGTACTGTTTTGCTTACAGCAACACCAAGAACATCAATTAATCTAGCTGCAAAATATGCTCCTTGCCATGCTACTGCACTTGTGAAAATACAGGAATGTACTGATGAGGGGGGTTAGAAATCACCTTAACAGTTCCTGTGACACACTCTTATTGGATTTATATTCACCAGCAAATCCAAGAAAACAATTTGATAATTTTAGCACAAAGCAGACAAAGAAGGATTTGCTAAGCTGCTTAGAGCCTGGCCCTGAAATGTTGGGAAGGTTCAGGTTAATGTCCTTTCACAGGACAGGCACCATGGACAGGCTACAGCTGACATGAACCACGTTTTGAATCTCTGAAGCCATCTTATGATCCAGAAGGTCTCTCATTCTACAGCAAAATTTAGCATGGGAAATATTTTATCAATCTGATAGAGGGAAGAATCAATATTGTTTCATTACATCATTATTTTAAGAAGATTCTCCTCACTGTTAAGACACAGGTATGTAAGATCTTCAGTAGTATGAATGGCATAACTGTGTTACATGTGCAAATTTAAACAAAGATGAATATAAACTGACTTGCCTTTAGCTATTATTCAAATCACTAAAGTGATGGATAAACACATTCTTTTCTTGGGCTTTTTTGAAATCCAATGCATTTTAACAGCTGTTTAAAAGCATGTAGTGTTTTAACAATACAATTTGCATAGGCAATTGTCACATGCATTACTCAAGCTGTTGATCTGCTGCTGGAAGGGACGTGTATTCAGAAATCCAAATGTTTCCTTTAATCCCATATTCCTAGAATGTTATTTTCCATAATAGTCATAGGGAAACAAAAATGCCACTGCAACAGCATTAATTTAAGCTGGTTTTGTTGACATCTTATTTTACTTCATGAATGAAAACTTAATGTAAATTTCAGCCAGTTGCATATGATAATAATAAGATCATTTTGGATGGATTGTACCTCTCTGATTCTCAACCATTATTTTGTTTGCATAGCAGGTAAAAATTTCATTCTTTTCTCTGTTCTGCAGTCTAATTATAATCAAATTAATAGTTACTGATGTAGGAGATTTGTTCTTTTTAATCTTTATTATGCATCTGTAGTTTCCTTATTAGCCTTTCTGAGAAGAATGAACCTTTTAGCAGCTGCACTGATGCATTTCTCAGCATATGTATTCAGTCACATTTGAACTTCTAAACCAGTGAATTTTATAAATGCATTCAGCCCCAAATAACTATCTGTTATAATCTGGTACAAATTGCTATATGTATGTAGTATTTATTAGTAAACTTGATTAATCTTTTAATTTATGCAACAACATACACTGATATCTAACAGAAGAATATCAACAATTCTATTGCTTTTCATTAGGAAAAAACAATAATTTAAGTCATATTAGATTTATATTTACACAGAATGGCTATGCTAAGTCTATGTAGCCTCAGAAGACAAAACACATTCCACATGTTAAAACTGACTCTGTGACAGCCTAGGCATTATTGGACAGGGAAAAAAAGCCCTACAGAAGCATAATGTAGTATTTATCATTAAATTTATCATTAAAGATTATTTTACATTCAGATATTTAAATAACAAATGCCCATGTAGGTAATTTGGCATATGAAAATACACTTATCCTTAACTTCTGTAACAATCTTCCCATACTTTCTCTTTTAACCTTGCCTTTCCTCAGCTCCCACTGGCTTTTCCTAAGAATGAGGGTATTCAGGATTTCAGATGAGAGGATTTCAGCATTTAAATTTCAGATAAGAGTTTTCTTGATACTAATGTTATTGCAAGGCATACAGTTGCTCTTACTTTGAGTAGAACCTCAATCAGACATTGTTTAGAACAGACCTTTCAGGTGTATTTTTTTAGGTACAGCAGTCCTGCTATCACCACTTATTCAGACAAGTAGCATCACTAAAGCAACAAGCAAAGCAGACACAGTTGAAGACTATATGAAGAAAACATACAGAGGGAAACACTGTAAGATGAACATACAGAAATGACTAAAATTAGCCCTCATCTGCCAGGCATGTCAGCTGTGGGAAATTACAGAAGTTTATTGTGATATTGTCATTATAGCAGCAATAATGTGCTGAAAGACTCCATGCTCACTCCTGCATGACAAATCAATACCACAGGTCAACCATGATTAGCCTAGTCATGATGTGCTTGATGAATATTGATGACAGTTATACAGCTGTGGTATATCAGATGCTTTTAAGAGCGATTCATGAATATAAAAATCAGATTATCAACAGTAATCTATTATATTTTAAACAAGAAACTACAGACCATTAATACTAAAGGACAAAAAAAAAGAGAAAAATCAGTGGTTACCCTATGTATACATCTGCATATTGTAAGCAAACAGCTAGCACCTTAATCTTTGAGATTCAAAATAAAAACATTATATGATTAAATCTAGGTAGTTTTGGAGGAAAAATTATCGGAGCCTCCCCAGTTATTATTATACCAAGGTTTATAGTAATACTTCACCTAATTTGTAAATTGTGTGACACAGCTGTGAGTTTTTGACCAAGCCAGCCTCTCTGGCACAAGGCAACATGGCAGAGGAGGGGTTGTTTTTAACTTGTCCTCTCTTCCACAAAACATTGTGCCAGAAAAGACAGATTTAAGACAACACCTCCTTGTGCCTATCAATGAGGTACACTGAGCACAGAATCCTCTCTCTCCCTCTCTCCCACCCCAAAAGTGTTCCCATCACAAACCTTAATAATTCTCCTTATTGGTGAGAAATAAACACCAACCACCACCCCCTCCAAACAAATATCTATCATAAATAGCTGAGCCAATATGGTACTATAGATATGGTGGCATCCAACCCTTGGGATTTGTAAACAAACTGCTCTCCCAGCATGGAAAAGTTGTCCGTATAGAGGAGAGCAGGGAGAATTCATGGAGCAATGGCATTTGCCATAGCTTAGCTTGGCCTTTGAGCCAGAAGAGCTGTGCCCTCAGAAAAAACTGCTGGTCAGAAAAAGAACTAAGGAATTTAGTGAAGAAAATTACTTGTTTTTTTTCTCAAGTTCAAGCAATATTTTGATATTTCAGGATGAAAAAGGACATTGGTGCTTCTGACTTTTCCTCAGTGTCCATGAGAAGCAGCCCCCGAGGCACCACACCAGCAGTGAATCTTTCTCTATGGAGCGACACTTAAAGGTCAGTACCTGCTCTGTCCTAAAGATTTGCCTCCTTCTAGTAAAACATGCAAATAAAGTGGTCATTTCTGCTCTTCTTACTGTCGAATAATCCAATCTGGTCACAAAAGTAAATGCCCTAGTTTAATGAAAACATAGTTAAAATTTTTACAGCTATATTCCAACTATTTAAAGCTGGACTTGGATGAGTTCAGCAGTTCACAGATGTCATATTCAGGTCTAGAACTAAAGTAATTATTTCTTTTATCTGTAAAATTATTCTGTAAAACTGAGCTTTACCCAAGAATACTCTAACTCAAGTTAAAAGAAAACGCACAGCTTAGTACAACTTAGGGGAAAAAAATGATGACACGATGAACTAACCTATCTTTTATCTTTCTTTTTTTCTAACAATTTTATACAAAGATAAGACTGCTCTAGGAAATTATTGGACTACATTAATAAAATCTGTCTTTCATATACCTTCTGACTGGTAGCAGGCATTTTTGGAACTGTGTGTCAATCTGATATCCTTCAAGGATTTTCTGTCTTCTCTTTGGATTTAAAATAACTTCAGATTAAATCAGAATGAATTACATTTATATTATAAATTTTCTTCATGTTTGAATACTGCCAACAGTGCAATTTGAATATATCTATCCTAATTTAAAACCTGCTTCTGCTGACTTTCCCCAGTTTCATACTCCAAAAGCAGCTACAGTAAAACCAACAGGAATATATTTTGGTTTTTAATTTGTTTGATTTATATAAAACATAATTTGACATTTAAAAAGTTATTAGTTTTAGAAGACAAGATGATTACAATATGTTTATAAGGTGAACTAACCATGATGTTGTATGGATTTTCTGTACTGGGACTTTTTGGGCTGCTGCTGTTTTTTTTGTTTGGGGTGTTTTGTTTTATGGGGTTTTTTTTGTTTTTTTTTTTTTTTACTTTGCTTAATTAGGAAGTTGATATCACTACTTCAGGAACATGTATTGCTCTGTTTAAAGTATTTTCTCAGAGATGGATTTTATAGCTACACAACACATTTTCTCTCCCTCTAGAAATGACTCAAAGTATATGCATAAAAAATTACCCTTCTTAACAGAACTTGCTAGTAATGACCTTCATATTTTCCAAAAAGCAGTAAAGTCATTCCACTACACTGACTATAGCAGAAATGTTACTTTTAAATTAAGCCCTGCTAAAAATAAACCAGACATTGATTTCCAAAAGGTTGTAATAGCACTGTAGCACAATGAGACTTTTCTGATGGCAACATCCGCACATGCCCTATTGCTGGAAGCAAATATCACAAGCTGCTCATGACAGATTTTTAATTAACATGTTTTACCTCCTCCAAATAGAGAGGATGGTGTAAATCAGAGCACCCTCTCTGAGTTAGAGGGAGTACTGCCAACATTTTTCAGCTGAGGATCTGTCCCCCAGACCTGCATGTTGCACTCTGGGTTTAATAAAAGTGTTGTGTGCCTTAGCAAGCAGATCTAATCACACAGTCTGTCTAATTTGGCTCCACAGAGGTCTGGTTTCCTTAATGCACAATGGGTATACATGAATGGTTCCATTTATATACTAATGAACAGTAATAATGTGGTGCTATACATGCCCAAGAAAAACGGACCTACTAATGTAATCCAGAGCTTAACTTCCTAAGATATATTTATTTCACTGGAATAAAGTCAATACCTGGTGGTCAAGAACTCAAGTTTTACATCTGGACAAAGAAGAACACATAAAGCAGCCCAGGCTCACACCTGGGCAGCTATTTACCCATTTCCTTATGCCCATCCCTGTCCCTCTCAGACAGTCATTCCCCAGGAAGGACATTTACCAGCTCTGTGAAACCAGCACCTCATGCTGAATCCTCAAAGTTCCTGCATGAAGCAATTAATCCATAATGTAACCTTGCACACCAACCTGTAGCTTTCACTACATGCCCTCCCAATTCTGCACACTGCATATGTGGTCAAGGAGCATTTATAGGCAGAAGGAAGGAACTCTTTCTTCATCACCAGATCTCCTTGAACTCCCACTCTATGACACAGAAACTGACTCAGAGAAAACTGTTGCCAGCCTGCCAGATAAGCAGAGCTGTTCTTTTGAAGCCCTTGTATCAGGCAGACCAGAAGGTAATGAAAGCAAAGTAACAGACCTTCTGAAGTGATTGAATTTCCAAAGTTTCACAGAATTTGGAGTCCTTAGTAGATGGTTTCTCTTTCAGAGAAAAGTTTGACAGTGTTTGCAACAAGGAGACTCTGTATGAAGCCTTGTCATGTTGTCCTGTCATTCTCTGTAACCTCCTCTTCAGCAGAGGAAGAAGTTGCACATACTGTAGAGGCACTGCAGACTGTAAAATCTGGCCAAGTCTAGACAACTGTTTTGCCAGAAAAAGTGCAGTGGGTGCTTGCTGATGTCACAATGTCAGCAAAATTTTTCCTGGACATGTAAATACATGAGGAAAGGAGGGTACTTGTCAGAGATGTACTTAACTTAGTGCAGCCTCATCCATTCATTAGGATTGTCTCAGCTCATATGGGGTTTCATTTGTGTAAATTCAGCTTCTGTCATTTGCTAGTGAGATGAAAGTAATCCTGTGAGAATTAGCCTTCCAATAGCCCAGGCAAATTAACTAGCATCTTTGCCTTTGTTTTTCCTGTTTAATAGGGAATGTGTGGGGAGGAGGGTATGTGTGTGGGTTAAAAATATGGGTTAAAAATACTTAGATGCTTATTAAGGAGTGGAATTCAGTTTAACATGTCCTGCAGGGCTGTAACATTAGCATGTCTAATGAGATGGGCACAACACGAAACTCTAATGACATCCTGAAAAATGGATCTGGAGACAGGTACATAAACATCCATGGCTAATGAAGCTATGTTTATGTTGGCATTTTTGTTTTCCTATGCACTCATCATATTTAACCTTATGTTGTGAAGCAATCTGTGGACACATGAATTGGAATAACATAAGATGTGCTCCAGATGTGCATAGAAAGTGCTCTAATTGATAGCAATCAGGCCACGGAACAAATTAGAACAAAATCTAAATTAAACCCTAGATATACATAAAATATGGATTTTGAGTCCTCTGGAACAACTGTTTCGCTTTACAAGTCTATTCCTATTTTTTTCTTTATATTTGCCACTATTACATGAGCTCAGCTTAGAGGCTGTGCCCAGGTACTTCAAAAATACACTCTAACAAGGGACACAAAGTATGTCAAACCTCATTCCTGGTGAAAGCAAAGGACCAAACTATACCCAGTCTGATGTTAAACTTTGAAATTGACAATTATTGAGGTGCAGAAGCATTACTCAACACACAATATCATTCATACCCATTAAATATTATTGACAAACAGTATTTACCCAACTGAAAAGCATTGTTATTGTTTTGAATGAAACACCAACAGTCTGGCTAGGAAATTGGACTGCCTAAGAGACTAACTAAAACTCCATTCTCACTAATTTTCAGCTACACTAATAATATTAAACTAATATCTTCTGGCTCCATCCTTATTTACCCAATTTAATATATTTACCCTACTCTCTGATGCTTTTAGTGGGAGCTGGTACCTACCTTCTCCAGCTTTCTGTGCACCATTGCTGATGACTAAGACTAGCCAAAAACCCATTAAACAAGTTCATCTACTGCTCTCGATGTTACAGATTCCAAACCAACACAACAGAGTCAAGGAGTAGAGAGAGGAAACTTCTTGGAACTCAGAGCTCAGGTCTAGCACTGTAAGGACTTGCCACCACTGCAGGATGACAGGAGATGATCACAACAGTGCTGGGTCACATTACATTATTTTCATCTCTATTCATCTACGAAGCCAACTTGAGCGAGGCTTGGACTAAACTAAAGGCAGTTCTTGCCCCAGCACCTCAATCAGCACCTGAATCAGCACCTGAAATAGCATTGTTCTGGACACATCTGCATAGCACATTTTGGCATTTACAATATGTGATTTCAGACTTGCACAGAAAGTAGCCAAGCAGTCCTCAAGATCTAGGACATCTGCCTACAATTTCCAGAGTCTACTATAAAGGAGAAACAACATCCTTGGAAACAATTATTTCTGCTATAGTAACACCCTGAGACATGCAGCTCTCTTCTTTCACTGAATATTTGCATAAAAACACTAGCAATGCTACCAATACTAAATAATTAACACACTTCTATAGACCAGGACCTTGCTATTTAAGTTGTCAATAATTGTGCTTCAGGAAGCAGTTTGGACAGACAAGGCTTTTCTGAATGAATTTAAAGGAGTGAAAGCTTGTACATGGCCTCTTAAAAGATTTCCTGAGACTTCCTTTTTTATTTTATTTAAAAGAGTTCATGAACAGCTAAAATAAATAAAAAGGGGGGAAAAATAAAAAAAAAATAGATTCCTGTAACTACTGTTTCTGCCTTTACTCCTTTCAGACTGCTACACTCTTCTGACTTTTTCTACTTTAGGCCTTAAACTTGCACCAAGCTCCCACTGGAGTCCTGTGGAAGACTGTGTGGTTGCTCACACATGAAAGGTTGTGCAACAGCACCTTGTGGTGAGACAGTGACTTGTTCTGTGTGTGCACCATGCCCAGCACAACCAGGTCCTGACACGGGAGCTGTACAGAGACCAGACTGAACAGAACTCCACGAGGTGAGGGTGAAGCGATGCTGTCGTACGGGCAGTGGCGGCAACCACAGAGGTAACACCAACACCAAGGAGGTGGAGAGAGAACCGGGATTACCTGCTGGGCCTGCTGCAGCAGCTCCATCCTCTCGTGCAAGATCTGGCTGTCAAACTCGCGGCTCTGCCTCAGGATCTGCCGCCGCACCTTCTCCACCGCCGCCCGCAAATCCTCCCGCTGCGCTTCCGTCAGCGACTCGCTCGCCCGCCTGCCTGGGTCCTGCTGCAGGGCATTATACAGCGTGGCCTCCAGCTCCTGGATTTTCTAATGCAACCCAAATCACACACAGACAGGCTGACGTTTGAATCCAGCAAGCAAACGACCCACCAAGAGCTAGAGGAGAAGGCTAGCAAGCGGAGGCTGAGGCGGGAGGGCAGGATGGACACAGACAGAGAGACAGAAAGCAGCAAGCGTGAGCAGTGAGGAGCATTCCACACAGAGTGCACGCAGCCTCCTGGCACGGATTGACACCTGGGAGATGGGTCCTGTTCTAGCAAATCATTGGTTCTTCCACTTAAGATTCAGAAGATAGGTCTGCATTCAGTACCTGATAAAACTCCAAATCCTGATGCGGAACATTACAAATTTAACTTAAACTAACAAATTTCCTTCAACTGCAGCTGAATTGTTAAGCCATCCTATAAAATAAAAAGACCACAGAAAAAATTGTGAACAGAAATCTCACTCTATCTCTCTGTTGTCCTAGTGACCTGATAGCCATGGCTCTGTCTATGTCACTGGCTTAGCTCCAAGTTGCCATAAGCAATGAAGGAAGGAACACTTGTATACACTAATCCCTCATCCATCTCTTGCTGTCTGCCAGATTCCTAACATGATTCTCATGCACTAACCAAAACTGCAGTACTTTGCAAAGCACACAACACAGGAGAACTTCAGATTCATGTGGAGAATTGTACTCCCAAGAGGAAAGGAAGGAATCCTGGCAGTGTTTCCTTGATTACTGGGGTTAGCATGATCCTATCAAAACCCAGCATCCAGACTAACAATACTTGGATCAAGAGCATCTGACCACATCCCTTTGGCCCTCATAACACCTTTGCGAGGTAGGTAATTCCATCCATACTAGTGATGAATAAACAGCTGCACAGAGAGGTTAAATGGCTTGCCCAAGGTCACAGTGTTAGAAATAGTGCCTGCTTGCTTTTATCTCTGTTATCTGCTCTGAGCATTAGACCTTGCTTCTTCTCTGAAAACATTTTCCACATAAGAAACATTTACAGTGTATAAATACTGCTTCAGGACATTATATTTTGATTTCCAAAGTCTCACTATTAGCAAAGTTGCATGTGTAGTTTTACCAATTCCTGGATAATTCCTCATTGTTGTTTAGCCTGAGAAAAGGCAAGGTTGCAGCTTCCCTTTTGAAAATGAGGAAGGGTAAGGTTGGATAGGATCACACAGGAAGGAATTGCATAGGAAGAACAGCCACTCCTGATTTAGGATAGGTTAGCAGCAGTAATACTTACAAATGCTTCAGGAAAAGAAATACTGGAAAAGTTCTTAAGTAATTTCTGGTGTATTTTATCAGTCATGGGTTTTTTTCATACATAAACCAGCTTCCAGATGTACCAACAAGATGTTTGCATATCACGGAATAAAAAATGCAATGCAAAAATGTTACACTTGTAAGTACTATAATCCATTTCCTAAACTTTTGTTTAAGAAATAGTTGATTTCCAGTCTGGCAGGAAACAAAAAAAAAAGATATAAAGAAAAAAGAGTCCTTTTTATAATTAAAAGGGAAAAAAAAGCAACAAACAAACCCTGCATTTTATCAGATCTGTTCAAACAAAAAATTTAATGACTCTTCTTTTCCTACCATGTATGCCTGGTCCAGAGCTTGCTTCCTGTAGTCGAGTTCTTCCTCTAAATAACCCTTCTGTTTACTGAACAGGTCCTGAGCAATAATAAAAACAAGGGAGTGTTTGTTCTTCATCCTAATTCATGAAGAATCATAAATGCCATCATTTTTATGCAAGCTTCCACTTGAAAGCAAAAGAAAACCCATAGCAAATGACCACATTCATCCTAAGGATATCTGGAATATCAAATTTACTATATTAGCACTTCAAATCTATGTATCATATTAACAAGCTGTACCTAGAGAGCATTGACCTCTGCACCAGTGTACAAACCTGCCTGGACCTGAGAGAAGTGCAGCAAAAGGTGAGTGGGGAGGTACATGCATGTGGTCCAATAGCTGTACCTGACACAGGGCCAAGGGAGGGAAAAGAGAAACACAAGACTGGGCACTTTATGAAAATATCCCATGGAATTATTACCCTATTACCCTTAAGGAAGTCATGGGGCAAGCCCTAATTGCTGTTGTCTAATGTGTTCTTCTAGGGAGGAAACCCGAGCATGCAGGGCCACAGCTGGATTCTGCAGCACCGTCCCGTGACCTGTCACTGAAGCTGAAGTAACATCTCGGTCCTCAGCTTCTACAGGCAGGAGAATTGAAACAGGTGAAGTGATGCCCAGAGAGGTTGAGTGAGTAGCTGAAGAGCTGAAGAAGTTTTTAAAATACCTAAGATTTGCATGGATTGTTTACTTCTTAATAGTCAAACTCCTTAACTTTCACAGCTATTATATATAAACCCCACAGACTGGGGTTTCAGTAGAACTCAGTATCAAAAACATGATGTTTCAAGCAAGTTGTGGACATTCAAATGGTTGCCTTTAGAGTGTTTTGAATCACAGAATCATAGAACGGTTTGGGTTGGAAGGGACCTCAAAGATCATCTTGATCCAACCCCCCTGCCATGGGCAGGGACATCTTCCCCAGCTTTGATGACAGTAAGTAGAACATCAAAGAGTTACTTAATTTTATTAGCTTTTCTTTCAAAGCAGGTTTTCACACTCAAAATAATTAGTAGTAGAACAAAAAGCAGAAAAGCCCTTTGACTGAATTTAATATTTTATATAGTTCTGTTTTCTAAGCAACAAACTTTTGCATTTTCTTCACATATAGAATAAATGCTGAATTAAATGCTTAGGGTTCTCAAGATCACTAATTGCAGCTTTTATTACCAATACTAAAAATTTAAAATACTGTTGCTCTGATTAGTTTTACTGGATATGGGATTGCCTCAAAGTCACTTACTTGGCCAAATTTTGCTATCAGACATATATGTGGACTTCTGACAACTGTTATGTCAGTTGCCAGTGTAGAACTGGTAACAGTAGTAACATAAGACCAGTATTAGAGGATTCAGAGGAACAAGGTGCTATTTGTTCTCTGTATACTTTAATTTATTTATTTTGTAAACTTGGAGTTCTTTTAATTACCTATTAATTAATATTCAAGGCAAACCCAAAGTTTAACTCAGACCTTGATCTTGGGGCTGGAATGGGGTTGGGAACAGATGGGCATCTATTGCCATGGTAGCCATTTTAGAATCTTCTGCTCCAGCATATTCTAAGCATGCTCCTGGTTTTGAAGGGAAAGGGCCTCCAACAAGTCCTGTAGGACATATTTTTCAGCCCTTTGTGGGCATCTCCAGAACTCTGAGTCCAGAACTCTGGACAATGTGATACAGTATTAGATACCACGTTTATGCAACTGAATGCCACCATGGCTACCCAGGTGGCTCATTTTCTGACATGGATGAATTACAGCAACTGCAAGGCTGTTGTACAGGATGAAACTGTACAACATGCACTGGGAGTGCACAGCAAAGGACAGGCCTGGTCCTGACTTTCTTACAAGTGTCTGACACGACAGAGGTAGATTCATTTGTCTGAGACTATAAAATAGGTCAGAGCTTCCACCAGACCCCAGAATAGCAATGCAGCTGCTCTGACCATGTTACTTCTCAAAAGGGATAGCAAAGGCTGCTTGCAGAAAGCAAGAGGGAAGGAAACAAGAATAGGACCTCAAACACTTAACATGGGTTCCAAGGACTACTACACCAGTGCTCAGTCCTTCTAAAAGTATCATGCTAGAATATAATTTCTCAACTCATTGATTCAATCATTAGGGATGCAGATTCTCAGATTGCTGAGCTAAAGAAATAGATGCAAGGGCTTTCCATGGTAAGACTTGAAAACATCACAGATAATAAGGGGGAAGATAATATATCAAGTTATAAACCTCCTATTTTTTCCACTTTTCTTTACAAAAGACTCTAGAATTTGTGGCCACTTTCCCTTCCTCAAGCCTTTGTATTTTTCCATAACAAGACTTAAAAATAAATACTAAATGTGGAAAGTATCTTATCTGTGTTAAAGTACAGTCAGTATGACAGGTTACACTCAACAGAGAACACAGTCTCAGCACTTATATTTTTGTTTGTGGCTCAAACACACACTTCTTCAGTGGCCCTGGGCAAATCACTTAACCTCCCTGTCTCATTGTCCCATTCTTTAGGATGAATGCAATGCTGCTTATTTATCTACCTGTAAAAGGTGTGGTGAGGATTAATCAGTGTTTGGAACACCATTTGAGGATCTGAAGCACAGCATGCATGGTAAACCAATAAAGCCAAACACTCCTTCTAAAACTGTTCAACATAGGGAAAAATAAGGTCAGTTTGTTCTTCAAGACAGAACTGCTTTTTGAGAAAACATGCCTCTTTAGGCATGAAGGCTGTGGGACAAGAAAGGTCATCTGGAGTAAGAGGTCTTGACAGCTTGTCCAGAAGCTGAGTACCAGAAAGCAAAGAAATACCCTTGCTAATTCTACTAGTGTGACCCCAACATTAAAATGATGATGCTGCTGCCTGACAAATGAATATACAAAGAAAGCACAGAGACAGTTTCACACTGTTTGGTTAATGTGCTCTCCAGTTATTCCTTTGTGCCCTAATTCATCTACATCTTTGCTATTTTTGTTCTATAAAGATTTGAAAGTTCTGTCTCACCCCAAAGAATACAAGCAATAGATTGTTCTAGAAACCACTTGCCTATTTTACCATGAAGCCATCTCTGTCAAGCAGAGAAAGGCAGCAAACCTGCCTGGGATGAAATATATGCACAATCCCTTGACGTGAGTTTTAGTTAAATGAATTTTTAGCTTTTGTTTCTTACCTTTTCATTCTCCAGGTCTAACATCTTCTGTGTCAGTGCAGCTTCTGTCCCCTCTATTTGCTTCAACCACTACAGCAGTGTGAAGAGAAAAAATAGAAAATTAACAGAGATTTTGAAAAAGGTTCTACCAAACATTTTTCAAGTTTGTTGCCAGCACTTCCAGGCATATACTCCTCCCATGCTATCTATTCACTCTGGAGACACACATAAATAAATAGTTTGTGAGAGCACAAGCAGAATGGAGGACTGCAGAGACACACTAAAGACTAACAAGTGGAGGTTGCTTTCCTACAGAAAATTAAATGGGGTTTTTCCCTGTAAAGTTCAAGAAACAAAATAGACTTGGGTCAAGAAGGCAAAATCAACCTGATTGTTTCTTACTCAAATGCTTGTTGGCCTGATTTCTGAAACCATCACCTCACTTCAGGCCTCCAGTCCATCATTTTTCCAGAGGGCAATTTAAGCAAAAGACAAGGTGAAAAACTCAACACTTAATTCTGCATAGTTTGCTGCACTCTTTGTGGGAAAAGGCTCACTTGTAAAACATTGGTCATGTAGAGGGAAAAATAAAACAGACAAATGGAAGCTCTTGTAGTCACTTCTACTAATCCCTTATCATTATGGTGACATTCAAAACAATCAGAATGAAGAACAGCAATTGCATTCCAAAGGTAAAAATTACACATTGTAATAGCTAAATGCATGGATACAAGGCTCTTGCTCAATTACTAACTGTCACCAGGATTATGTTAGTATTTCCATTTAAGTTTATTGGAATGGATGGGAATGGTCAGTTCTGAATTATTTAATTTCATTTCCCCACTGGTCTTCAATAAGGACCCATGACTAGCTTACAGAGAGCAGATTTGCCACTGATAATTATTGCTTTCCTCAACTGCCTTGTTTACTAACACTGGGCTACTTATATCTGCTTTAAGTCTTTTGGTAACCTTTGCACATCAACTCTTTAATTTAGTGTTTTGGTGAATTCATTAGACATCAGACTCAAAGGAATTAATTATATACTAGCTTTTTTCCCCAAGATTTACATAAGAAATTTCAAACATAAGTTTACAACTTATGAAATATGAATTCATTACTTCATTTTAAACCTCCCATTATTTAAGAGACTGATGAATAAAAATGGATATTTGTTTTATCTGCTTAGCAGGTTAGCTTTCTACAGAAAAAAAAATTAACAGGAACACCATATTCCCCAGGGATTCTATATTCACCATGTTTGTTTTCTTCATTTTGAAGGTGACAAGCTGAAAATATTCCTAAGAAAAGCCTCACCATGGATATTTGAGGATCCTGAACCTTTCAAATCAGTGTAAATGGAAAATCCTGAGCATCTGTCACAGCTACCCTCAATTAAGTGAAGGGCTATTTGCAAAAATTAGAGGTCTAATTTTTTTTTAAGGTATGGAAATGATACGTAAAACTAAAGGTTGATCCTGAACGTTCTATGTCTGTTAGCTTTTCACAAACCAAGGGGCAAAGGAGACACAAACAGTATTTTTGGGAGTCTATATCTTAGCCTTTTATAGTGGGGTTCTTCTCCTTTCATTTTTTGGTTGTGAAGTGCTAAAATTCCTTCTCTTTTAATGCCACAGCACAGTGAAAAACCATGGGGATTTTAGCCCTCTTCCCCATTTTTATTTTGCTTATAGCGATTATTCAGTTAAATTAATGATTATTAAATTACATAATGTAGATTATTTACTTTATGGCATTTAGGTAAGGAGATTATCAAAATTATATCAATTAAGGCAATTTTTAAAACTGCTCAATTTTTAATTTAAAATATCTGATTCTGAATTTCAACAATACATCAGGAAAGATTTAATGGAAACATATGAAAAGGATGCACAGAGCTTCTTCAGAGAAATGTACAAGTCTTAGTTTTAGACGTCACCCCTTTCACATACAGATTATATTCTCTGGAAGTAAAGAATCAGCCATAGAGAAATGAGTGACCTGATTGATTACTTATCTTGTGCAAACTACTTTTTCTCTATGTCCACTAATTTACAGAGGAAAGGACCACTGACTACTGTGAGCTTTTTCAGTCATCCACAGAAAGAAATGAGCCCAAAAGGGACCGTGGGCACCTTACAACTGCTCCCAGAGGACACCAGCAATTCTGGGAATGGAGTCTCTTGTGTTAAGTGGATTTTTAGTTCTTTATGCCAAGGGAATATCTCCAAAACATGTTTTTATTTTTAAACTGGGTTTCTTTCTTAAGTTTGGCTTTACCTCAAGACATCACAATCCCAACATTCATGTAAGGAAGAATACATGCTCCAATCGAGATGACCTGAACAGAAAAGCCATGCTTCCCTGGCAATGTTATGAGGTATCTTAGAAGACACAGCCAATTTTTAGCAGAGAAAAATATTTACTGAATTCTACCTTTTCACAGAGGGAAAGCACAGTCACAGCTTGGATTATTGCAACCTGCTCTTCATTTCTCAAATTCTAAAATACAAAAAGATGCATTTTAAATTGGATTAAAAATTTATCCTTTAACACGAGCAGTAAGTTTTAACCATACTTCAAAAAGTAAATAAATTATAACATTTAGGATTATAGACATGACCAAAAGGATCCCATGACTGAAAGCACGGAAAATTAAACCAAGGGTGCTTAGTTGCACTCTATTTCAGCACACCAGCCCCACAACATTTTTTTCAACAGATCATTCAACAAAAATTAAGTGGTTTCAGTCAGGGATTTTGCAATTTTTTGCCTGTTTTTGCCAGTTCACCAGACTAAGCCTTGCAGCAAGTGAATCTCACCTTCATGCACTTCAGACTTCCAATTAAAGAAAACAATGCAAGGAGTAAGGGCCATAGAAACCTCCACAGGACTTGCAACATGCAAATCTAACATGCAAATCTAGAACTTAAAACTAGTATTAAAAAGATCTAAATCTGTTAAATCTAGCTGTAAACTGGACTCAGCTCCCTGGATGCTTGTGCCCCAAACATGTGGCTAAGATTTTATACTGTATTTAGCAATAAAGAGGAAAAAGGGGAGACAGTTTTCCTTGCCTTTCTCCCAGAAAATCCACTCCTGGCAGTGACAGCCTTCACAGCAAAAGGTGCTACTATTACTACTCAAGAGGGATAATTCACAACTTGGTCTGGCTTTGACTTGTTTTGCATCTTTTCACTTTGCCTGCTACAGTGCCTGTTTTCTGTATCATTTGGTCAAGACCAAATCCTACCTTAAAAAAATACTCTTTTCACTACCATCATTTTAACTAAAAATTTTGTGTTGTAAAAGCCATTCCTTAGCATTTATGTTCTTCATACAAACACAGACATCACCCTGTGCACTGCCTTGGATGTTAGTATTTGCTGTGGAAAAAGAATGTTTTAAATTAACCATGAAACTGGAGATACATGTAATAGTAAAAAGTGTTACCCCATTATCTCCAAGAATATCTAGCTTCTTCATAAGTTCAGATATATTCACGTCCTGAAAAAGATGTTTGACACTTATTTTTTATGAAGTAGGTCAGAAACAGTTTTTATATGCTATATTTTATGTACCCTTTACTCTTTTCTCTGTGTGAAAAGACTTCAAATATAAATAAGTGAAACATAGCTTTGCATCACAATTACAAAAGTAATTACTGGTACTTTAAGATAAAACCAAAAGTCACTTTGAATTATAACAAGCAACCTGGATGTCTCTGCATGAGGGCAGAATGTTCCTGTATCATTCACACTTATCCTGCCAATGTGTGCATAGGAAAGATCAAAACTGATTAACAGGTTTAAAAGATGTAAAGAGAAAGGGGCTAAAAGACTTTTTTTTTTGTTTGTATCAAGTGGAGCATCAACCACATCAAGCTACAGAAGTTATAAGGACAGAGAGTATGAACAAGTAATTGCTAAGAAAGTAATTGCTAAGTATGAACAAGTAATTGCTCAGAATTTGCTTGGTTGTTTGCTTTTTGTTTTCTTTGTTAAACAAAACCATGGAGTTCCAAATCAGCCTTACAGTGGCAGAAAAGAATGTGCACAGTGGGCTGAACATCCTCCTCCAAACAGCTTATCAGCTCATAATCATCTTTCTGATTAGAAAGCCACATTTCTCTGCCACTCAGCTCTGAGATAATGAACTTAACAACCATCCTTATTAAGGCTCAGCCACTGAAATAAAGAAAACCACTTCTCTGATTCAAAAAAGAGAGCAATAAATTCATGGAATCACATAATCGTATGTGAATATGCTGAGCTGGAAGAGATGCATCAGGATCACTCAGTCCAAATCCTGGCCTGCACATCATCATCCCCAGGAGTCACACCATGTGCCTGAGAGCATTGTCCAATCACTTCAACTCTGTCAGGCTGGTGCTGTGACCCCTTCCCTGGGGATCTGTTCCAGTGCCCAACCACCCCCTGGGTGAAGAACCTTTCCCTGATAAAATTCACATGATGTCTGTATTTAACACTGTGCCAGGATCCATTCCTAGGCCCCAGAACTCTATTTAAAGTTTAAAAAGTTGTTGGAAAGGGTCATGGAACTGTTTAACCAGACATAATCACATTCTCCTGAACCATCTCAAGTTTGGTCTGGAAGTTAACATGGCCCAGGGATCGTTTCCACTGACAGCCTGCATGCAGCCATGTTGTTTGAAGGCAGGAAGCCTTGAGAGCATGGGAATAGCCCAGTCCATGGCAGTCCAAAATGCTTAATACACGAGCCTTGTTAAATGCTGCCACCCTCAATTTCTACTCAGCATGTAGAAAAGACCAACATATCACAGGGCCATGTGTGGTTTCTGAGTTTTTCTATCCTGAGAGGTCCCCTCCATCTCTTCCCAAAAACTTCAGAGGTGTTCCCAAATGCTACATGAGCTATTTAACTATATGTGCTCCAGAGCACATCACTAACTCTGTAATGGTGCAGATCCTAATACACTTGTGTTTGGGAGTATGTTAAAAACAAAACTATTGATTACAATCAGCATTGACAAGGCTGAACAGAAAGTTCTTTAGTCAATGAGTTACACTAGTGAAGAATGGAAATTATTTGCCTCTATTGAGCCAGAAATAATCATTCTAATAATTTATTTCCATATGATGCATAAAGGAAGAATCAGAAACCAAATCATATTTTGCATCATTCTGGAATCTACATTGCTACTGCTGGTTAATAATTCTTAAAAGCACTAAGGTAAAAAGGTCAACTATTTCAGTCTGCCCATTTTAGGTGACTGCCCCACCTTCCAGGTAAGCAAACTGAAAGGCAGATTGAACAGAATGCACCTGTTAAAGCATGTCATAGATGACAATGGAAAAAAGGGATTATGGACTGGTACAGTGTACCTGCTACAGCCAACATGCAGATTAGAAAAACAGGTAAGCTAAAAGTGGGTCTGGCTCTATTTGTAGGTGGTATACTAACTGATGACTCTTGGTGGGCTTTGGGAGATGAGAATCCAACCAAATCTGTAGGTAAGAAGCAGATTTTAATTCTTTTCTTTCAGACTACTCAACTTCCTAAAAATATGCAGGGACAATTTCAGTTTATTTCCTCTAGAGATCATGCTGTGCTCATTAAAGCACCGAACAGCAACAAGCCTCTTACAAGAGGACTTGTAAACACAACTAAAAATTCCATCATAAATCATTAGTGAGTGACACTGAGATTATGCTGTAGTTTGTAAAAAAGTTACCCAGCTCTGTTGTGTAACATTATTGACAACACAAGTCTGAATTCAGTCTTAAGTGAACCAGCATGCACATCAAGTTGCAGAAATAGCCTGTTCATGGGGGAACAGGAGTGAAAAGAGTAATTCTTGCTTCCTTATATCAGAAGGTAATCAAGGGAGATTCTGATGTTTATCTTGTTCTTGCTCTAAAAGAGTTCCACCTATCTGAATGAGTTCTGGGTCAGGCACCTTATGCTTCAAGGCCCTGGCCTTGGCAAATAACTTAAGCATATTCATTCAACAAATAAAAGCCTTCACTAAACTGAGTGTAAAATAAAGACTGAAAGTAGTATTTCTGAACTCAGATGAAGACATTTAATATCATGAACCATGAACTGTAGCAAGCCTGACAAGGAATCAGATTAACATCAAGATTCTTCCCTAGACTAAATGTAAATTATCTTGATTGACCAGCCTTCGCTTTTACCGAGGAACTCCTGACATAACCAGATCATATTCTTATGAAACTGTTTTCCCAGTTAAAAATATATTTTCTTACTGAATTTTTTCTTTTGCATTTTCTTCCCTGGTAAGTGTCAAGCCATTTGTTTGGATATTAGACTGGTCATTCAAGAAAGGTTCCTAGCCATCCAACTGTTTCTAGTGTTTCTCTGCATATACCTTTATTCCTTCCTGATGGCAGAACAGTTGAAGTGCACTTCCATTGTTTTCAGGGAAGGTGGTTATATGAAGATTAAATGCTGGTGACCTTCGCTCTCTCTCCTGAGGAAAGATTTGTTTAAAAACAACATTTGTGATTATTTATTAACATTTATTCCCCACCTTTACAAAACATACTTGTACATTAAAAAGGCAGATTCCTACTCTCATTCCAAATCTATTCTATTTCCTGTTACTTTTACCATATTTGAAGAATTTTGGCTAAATACAAACATGGTGTTAGCTGCCAACTGATTCCATGCACACAGTGTCTGCAAAGCTACCTGACACTCCCCAGCTGCAGAACCCTTGCAACACTGGCCCTAATTGACTGGAGCCCTGAAATACTCTGCAGGGTTTTATGCTGACCATTACCTTATTTAATTACTGTTTTCCTTCATGGAACAATAAAAAAAAAAAAGAAAGAAAAATCTGCAGAAAAAAATTAAACTGCATCACGAAATAGTAATATTGAATATTTTCTCACTAAAATTAAACCTGTGTGTCTGGTCCCTGTTTATTCTACAGTCTACCTTCCTATGAGGGCATTTAAAATCCCCATTCATATTCGCTCCAAAAGCCAAGATATGTTGAAAGGCATCACTATTCTACAGTTATGATCTTTGTGACAAAACAAAAAATAAAAGATTCTCATCTATCTAAAGCTAGACATTTAGTATATCTAAAACTTAACGTGTCCATTTACATGACTTCCATGCATTTCTTCAAAATACCAATCTATTATTTCTTCAGAAGGCGGATATAACATAATAAATGAGCAATTTTTAGGTAATTTAATTTTAATGTGCTTGTGAAAAATGACTGGACTGAAGGCTCTGGGCAACCAAGGCATTGGGTCTTACTCTGAATTCTCTGGCCATGAGAACATGAGCAAGAAACACCAGATTTCATCTCCATGTTACAAGGGGATGCTTTGGCAACATGAGCTTCATTTTCTCAGAGAGACCACTACTACAAACACTTCAGTTCCTATGAGCATCCACGTATTAGCCTATTTCCTAAATCAAAAACATGGGTGCTTTAATTGATATGGCAGACAGGCTGCATCCATTCACTTAAACCAGTTACAAAGCATGGCAAATCTTGTTCATTAGTTAGGTTAAACCTAATTTGAAACTACAGTGTAGAGAGAAAAATCTCTGTAGTCTATGCAATTTTTCCCCTCTGAGTTTTTTTAAAAATAATATTTACATCAACAGTCTAATTCTGAAATGGGCTTAAACAATGTCTTAGCTGTTGTAAATCAAAACCACAACCTTAATTCTTATCCAAATTCAGTATGATTTTAGATATTGTTATAAGTTCATCAGTTGCTATTGCATTCATCTCACCTAAACTTGCTTTAATTGATAAATAAATGATTGTGTTTTATACTTTACCTAATTTTCATCTGAAATAACTGTGCTAAAAAGTACTGTCCTGATTACCAGAAGAACTGATGGTTTTCCAAAAGCATTCCATTGTCACACTGGTGTCTACATGCTTGTCTACTAAGGAAAAAATCTTTTCTTGCAATCACACAAAAATACTTCCATTATTATTCTGTGAAAGAATTTTTCCAAGCTTTGGCACATGACAAAACCTTACATGACATACTGAGCTGTTTTTGATGTGATTTTTTTATGTGAAAAATACATTCATGAAGGATCTATTGAAGAATTCCTTCCTTAAGAAATATTTTTTGGACAGTTTTACTTCTAAGAACACCCACACTTTAGGAAGCAATTTCTAGTGCAATGGCCAATTGAAATGCTAAATTGTTCTCTATTTTTCTTTACAGTCCTTTCATAAAATATAAAGATATGTATTAGAAACCATATCTATTTTTCTGAACATCTACTGAAATTCTAGTAACCTAAATTCATCATTTTGAATATAATGGGCTACGACATCAAAACATATGGTTGATAAAGGATGAGAAAAAGATTAAGAAATGTCAGACAAAAAGAAGGTCCACGTAACAGGAAGACATGACATTTTCATCTTTATCAGAGAAGTTACACATGCTGAGATTTTTGGTGAAACGTGCTGGGTGATAAAAATGGAGGAGTGACAATGACAGGTTTGTCAGAGAGTTTATTCTAGGCAGTGTTAAGAATGCTGGTGATCTTTGAAACTGAACAATGTGTCATCAGGCAATACAACCATGTCACAACTGTGCATCACACACAGACACTGCAGTGTTACTAAATTCTGCATGAGCCCAGTTTGTGAGGGGATGAGGACCATTGCTTGCAGCTGTAATCACAGGCTACATGTTCAGTGCTAATGCAAATAATTGTGCTTATTTCATTTATGCAAAGTATGGAGGTTTTTTTTGGTATAGGCAACATACTAGTTTAACACACAGAAGTTATATTTCTCGTTTACCATTTTTCTTTGGCATTGCCAGAGGTTTGGGGTTTTTTTTCATTTTCATTGATTAAAGCCAATTATCTCCATGACCACTTTAAACCATGAGAAAATGGATTTAAGGTAAGAGGAACTCTTTGGAATCTGCTATCAAGATGTGTTCTTTCTAAGATAAATTTACTTCATATGAATGTTGTCAACATTAAATCCATGAAATTTAAAGCAATTCTACATTGATGTGATGGACATGTCAGATCTTTAGTCAGATCACTGCATGCAAGATGTGAGAAGGTGTGTTAATTTAATCAATGCCAGCCAAGGCTGTAGAATACATACCAAGTGATTTTACATGCAGGAAAGGAGGAGTTATGGAAATGAAACAAATAAAAAAGGCAAAATATTGCAAAACAAAATATTTTATTAGATGAAAACCAAACTATATGCAATTTATATTAGCTATATTACATCTTTATAAACATTAGTGAGCATTCTCTCCAAAACATATTAAGGCAGTGGCATCAATTTCATTATCCCAAGATACAACATTTAAAAAATAGATACCTAAGTGACTTCCCTTAAACATGCACCAGACATCAGTAATCTTTACAGGAATTTCAGCTTGGGTTCAAACATAATTTCTGCTCCATTTGAGAGTTTGCAACAGAGAGAATCTCTTACTTCAAGCTCTAGCACTCTGAATTCTAACAGCTCATTCTGGTCTTTTGCATCTTGCATCTCATTCTTCAGCTGATGCTCTTCTTGTTCCATTCTGTAAATCTGTGAGACAAACACAACATGGTATGCCCTGTAAGCACCAGAAAAGATACTGCACAGAGTTACAAGCCAGGGGTTTAGACAAAACTGTTAATTATTTCCATTTTTCATTACACGTCAGGCTGTGTCACGTAGATCAAAAGTTTCATATCAGAAAGTATTTCTGAGAGCTGTCAGCAGAAAATGGTCAATGTTCTCTTAGAGTAATAATCTGGAAGTAGCATAAAAGTGATATGAATATTGTACCTAAATAAGTTAAGCAGTAGAAGTTTTCTTTTAAAATACAGCAAATTAAAAACTGGATTGCATTAACATTTGGGTAGACTGTTCTCATTGCCTTTGCCTAATTAGACTTCTAATTTTTTACAGTACATGAAAGACGATAATGGTGTAGTTTTAATGACTACTTTTTAATTTGCCAGAATTTTGCCTTGGGGTACTAACAATGACAAAAGAGAAATTCAATACTGGCTATTAATTATGCCAATTAATAGCTTTGGTCTGCTGTCTAGTTTAACTGGGTGATGTTTTTCTTTGTACAAAACTAAATAGAAGTGTAGCATCTGTCATAATGCACTTTAACATTTATAGTGCCCATTTAAGTGTCCAAGTAAATTAAACCTGTCTGTAGCTTCTATTAATCATGATATTTTATTTGGTTATCTTATTTGTATTATATTAATATTAAGCTAATAATTAACAAAATCAGTTCTTTGTCTTCCTGAGCTGACTAGCCAACTTTCCCACCACTATCAACAAAGAACAATGCAGATGCTCAGCTCTGAGTATCTCAGACAGTTAATATAATAAACCTTAAATCAATCAGCATTACTTATTGTGTGGAAAAGCTATAAAAATGCTGAAGGGAGCAGGTAATTTTGTTAGTGGTCAGGAAATAATAATCTTTGTGTAACTGTGTATTTTGCTGGACACCAGAAACCTCAGCCAGCTTGGGCTGTTCTGGTGGCTATCCATGTTATTCCCAATAAAATCAGTGATTCCTGAAGAATATAAAAGCATGTTGGTACTTTAATCAGAGACTTTAAGTTTCTGTTTCTGGTGAGAAATAAATTAATTTCATGCTGATTTTATAGTACTTAGTGCTTTCAATTTCTTCTATAGTAAAGGGCAGCAATGGTGAAAATATTCCCACATACCTTCTCTAGCAACTCCTGATTTGTTCTAATTAACAGCTGCTTTTCTTCTACCCATTTTGAATCCTGTGAGGAAAATACATATGCTTTGTTAAAGAAGACAAATGAATGCCTACACTAATCAGATTTCAGACAAGTATAAAATGGTCACACAGTGAAAAATAAAGCCATCATAAATGTTTCAAGGCTGTACAACATTTTATACTACAGTGAAAATAAAAGTTCTTTCCTTTCCTGTAGCAGTCTTTTGTTTCCTAGTATGTTTCAGCTAGCATGTACTTTAAATTCTTTACAAGTAGCAATTGTGGGTTACCATAGTTATATGCTTTATGTCATTTTAAAAACATTTATTTACTCAGCTGAACTTAAAACTATTGCTTTCCATTGCAAAGGTTTGGAAACTTTTTTTGCAAAATTATCCCATTTTAAGTAGTACTATACAAATACAAAGGGAGAAAGGGATGAAAATGCTTTTACTACCCCAAATGACCAAAAAGAAGCTTCAGCAATATGAAGTTAATCACCCTCTGCTAAAAATCTGAGAATCTGGCTAAAACACAGTGTTTGTGACAAGAAATTCAAGGTTGTGGAGAAAGGGAAGTGATGCAAGACATTGTATACATTTGGAAACTGTATTTCCAATTAATCGCTTGTTCCAAAACACATCTTTCCTTTTAGGTTTTCCCATGGCCTCAAAAGGCTTCATCAAATATCCCTTTAAAGAGCCAAGCTACAAAAACTCATGGCCAGCCATAGCTGAACCTTCAGTTTTAATGGATTATAACAGCAAGATTTGCTCTTGTTTTTCCTACAGAGAAATCTATTTACATAACCTTGCTCATGCTGGTCTAAAAGGTTTATTAAAACAATATCCAACACTTAATATCCCATACTAACTCTAGATCTTCTAGCTTCAGGGGATGATTTATTTAAAATCTAAATGCCTTTACTAAAGTAAAGCATTTCAGGAAGATATTTGCACACTGAGGTTGCATAAGGAATCAATAAAATCTGGATATCACAGCCCCTCAAATATCCTTGAAATGTCAATCTAAAATATTGTGATATTATATTGAGTCCAATTAGCATTTTTGAAAACATTTTCTTTTTTCTGCTTACTGTCTACTACAATCTCATGCTGTACTGTTCTACCTTTTACCAGTCATGCACAAAAAAGCATTTCATGTAATAAACAAGCTCTTAATGGCTGTGATGTCATAAAAATAACATACTAAAATGATTACTGAAAGGCATTACACTTGTCAAGAATTTTTGAGGCAAGTGAAAAAAACATTGAAAATACAATCTGGTATCTAGTTTAGTATTTAACTAGCATTTTACTAAGGTCAAGCAATGAAGAGTTGCATGCACAGACAGAGGGTGGACATCCCAGAGCATGGATATGGATATGGATATGGTAAACATACCCACATGGTCAGGTTCAACAGCTACATCAGTCTGCAGCTTCATCTGCTTCAGTTCACACAAGTAGAAAAAACAGATCAATCTGCTCTACAGGTAATAAATTTCTGCCTCTTTCTTGATGGAGTCCAACTACACTTTCTGAGGAAACCTGAACTGCAGCAGAATTGTATTTACACACCAGATCACTGAGAGAGTGGAGCATTCATCCATCTGGCACACTGCATACTCCAATACTTTTAGATTTATTATTTGCCATTATTAATAATATTAATTTCTTTACTTAATATAAAATTTCTTATGCATGCACCTCAATGTATCATGAAGAAATGGATTATTAGTTTTGTGTTACTTCTGGGGGAATACTGACAGGTCCAGCCAGAAGAGAGATTAACAAAAGCCATTGACAGTTACTTGGAAATTACACATAAATTGTTATAAACCAAGCTTCACATAATTGTTGAATAATAAGTTTCTAATCTCATGCTGTGAAATAGACTTCAGGAAATTTTCAGGAATAATATACTTTTGATTCATTATTTCCTTTACAAACACACTTTAGAGGCTGGCTCCCAGAATGAACATTCCACAATTATTATTAAATTATCATCACTACCATGACATCTAAATGGCAAAGTAGTAATAAAATAATTTTTTTTAAAAAAATCACATAGTGCACAAAGAATTCCATTTTTCATACAACCATTTATTTTGTTGACTGCAAATACTAACAGGTCAGGAGAATCAAGCAGGTGCTAGAGCTCCCAGGAAGACACTGTGATCCCCTCTGAGGAAAGCTAACGCTCAGTGTACAAACCAGCCCGCTAGAAACAACATCTTAGTGCTCCTTGTCACATCCCTGTTCACCCTGTCAGGGTTACTAAGAGATACAAAGTGGAAAATGTGGTTCTGAATCTTTAAGTGATAATTTATTAAACTCCAATTTCCAGATACACCTTTTTGATGTAATGCTCTTGCAGAAAAACCACAGAAGTAACTCCTTACATGGGTATCCAAATTCATTTATCTTGTTTACATACACAGTACTTACATTATACACTCTACAGTCAACTATCTTGGTAATGTTTTCAACTACACAGCAGTTTGCCCACAAGATCTTTCTTATCAACAAACCAAAATAGCAGCAGTAGATGCTTGAGAGATCTTTGGTTTCGTTTATTCTTCCAGAAGTTCAGTGGGCAATCATTTTTAGATTGATAACATATTCTCAGTTTTTAGTGATATTGTATTTACACGTAATTCACTAAGCATATTGCAATTTGTGTGGAAGGTAGCATGAATGACTTTTGTCCTTAATTTGAATATGGTCCCCAAACCTTTGCATTAATACAGAATCTTACAGAAAATTTTAATTACAAAGAATAAACCATAGAAATAGTGTTATCATTTATTTGGCATTATATGTAAGTTGTGTCAACTGCTACAGGATCATCAGTCTTTGAAATGTATAGCTACAGCTACCTCTATCTTATTACTATAAGCTACATGCAAACTTAAATTCTTATTTCAAACAATAAAGCATAAAATAACATCTCCCCAATTTCTACTGTGTGTTCTAGCAGTCACACAACTGAACATCTTGCAAATGCATACTCATAACTCTTAATCAGACTTCCTGAGGGCCCTAGACAATATTAAATATGCATCAGTAGACACATCTTTGATGGGTATTTACATATCTTATATATACTGAAGCACAAGGCCTGATTTTTCTTTGTGTGATGGTTTGGGAATTTGAAAGCAACTGGGCCCTCTGAGACTTCAAACCCAGGAGAGGAACACCTCAAGTGGCTTCCATTAACCTGACAGGCTCAGTGTCCAAGTGTTCATATCTCTAGTGTGTCTAGAAGTTGGATTTTTAAAAAATTTTTCTTTGGTACACACCAAAAATATTCTCCAGTAGAAATATAGAATATTTATGTTATTAGAACTTATAACAAATAGTTACAAAATTGAAAAGAGGACAAAGCCCTTCACCAAATGACAATGGGAACAGAATGTGCATGTACATGTGGTTATTTTGATACTACCCTTTAGTGTATTATGTGTTAGAAAATGAGTCTGTAATGACATTTTCTTAGAATGCAAAATCCTTTCCTTTATTTGAGCGATGAAATGCTGCAGTAGCAATCAAGCTGCACCATTCACACCAACACACCAGTAAGCAACGAAGATGGCCAGGGCACCACTGCATGCAGCCGAGAACATGATGTGGTAGAGCACTTTAAGAGAGCCTTTTACCTGTCCCTTCTCCATTAGAGCTTTCTCCAGGTCCTCAATTTTTGCCTGACACCTGAGAAGATCAGCTTGCAGTTGTTCCCGAGTCTGGGAGAGGAGAAGGAGGGAGAGGGGAAAAGAGAAATCAAAAGTAAATATATTTTCTACTATTTTATGGGCTGTCCCGTCAGCTTTTAATGTTTTTCATTGAAATAGTTGTTTTTGTGTTTATGTTACACAATATTTGAAGCTGCCATTTTAACAGGATTTTTCCTTCCTAGCCTAAAAAGATGTTAGCATCCCATATTCAATGACAAAGTTCTTACCAGTGGAAGAAAAAAATTTAGAAACTGAAAGAGTTCTAAAAAGCTATTCAAAAGCTTTAGTAACTTAAGGCAATTGGGAAAAAAGGAACAAGGGAGAAAGAGAATTGCATTAAGCACTGAAAAAGGCATTTAGAAAAATGAAATACATTGACCCAAAACAAATTACATATCCCATAAACAGCATATGCTGGTCAGCTTTCCTCATTTACATGATCATTACACTCACCACTACACTACAGTGATGCCCTAAAAGGCACTGGATCATACAAAGTACTAAACAAAAAAATGATATAAAACACATGTTTCTTAATACCCTCAGCCACTGAAGCTCCTTGACCTACCACAAGTATTTTTTTCCACCCTACTTCAGGTACTTTTTCACCCAAGCAGTTTAAATATTCCTGCAAGGATTTTTTTTTCCTGCATCTGTGTATCTTTGGGTCCTTGCTTACATTAAGCCTCACCTAAAAGTTATAGGAAATGTTCATCCCACCAAAATAAACTATGCAAAAAGCTAATTTATGACTCACGCCAAAGATAGATTTGCAGGGATGTACCAAAAACACCATTAAAAAGAAATAGCAACAATTTCCAAGACTACAAAAAGTATAGTCTGTAAACGCCCGCAAAATTGCAAAATAAAAAACCCATAAAGTCAAAGAAAATATATAATAGCCTCTCATAGGTGGCAAATAGTTGACTGTCCCTGAAATCCTTTTCTAAATAGCAGATGGAATTATGCCCCCCATCCTAATACGATCTTGAGAAGTGATCTTCAAGTCTTTATACCTTTCCTTGGCTAAGTATCCTACTTAAAAAGAGAGTGTCAAAACTGACTAGGCTTTTGTAACATGCTAAGAACTCTAATAAAAAAAGCCATAAATCAGTAATTCTGCTATTATAAGAACTATATTTCACAGGAAAAAATAAAGAAGAAATGTATGTTGGTTGAGTCCTTTCCCATCAGTAATTTTGGAACATATTAAAATAATTTTTCTTCTGCATCTTAGCAACACATTGCAGTGGTACACACAGCCACATATAGCAAAGCACTAACATGTAATAATCACAGTATTTAATATGTTTCTCCATTTTTGGGGTTTGGGGAAGTTGTAGAGGGAAGACAGTCAGGGGTTTTTTAACTGTCAGCTCACATTCAACTTGGTGTCCATCAGGAGCCCCCAATTCCTGTTGTGCAAAACTGCTTCCCAGTGAGCCAGGACCAAGATTTGGGTCAGATTTTTGATTCAGATTTGGGAGATTTTTAATATAATCGTATGATGGAAGTACCTAAGTGGCTATAAGAACCTATCCTGTGATTCCTTTAAAATCCATCATCTCACTATTCAAATTGCAGGTTCAAATGGGTTATCACTCTCATAGCATAGAAATCTTTAATATATTATACATGCTAGAATAAAGCATAATGACATCTTTGTTCTGATTGCAGCAGATGAATCTAAATTATCACCTTACTTATGACATCCTCTAATCCTCAGAAACATTGGGCTTTGCATTTCACTGACCTGCAAAGACACCTCCTGCTATTACAAATGGTTTCAGCTTTTTCTATTATTTCAGAGTTAAAAGAATTTCAGTTAAAAAATTACCCTTGCTTCTCTCTCTGCATCCAGGGTTCCACCAACTTGTTCTTGGAGCAATGCATATGCTCTTTGCAAAGCTTGATACTCTCTTGTTAGCTGGCAAAACCTGAGTTCAGCTTCTTCTTTAGGCGTGCTCTTAATGAAAAGGGGGGAAAAGTGGGTTAGTAAAAATATATTTAATAATGGGTTTGTCTGTACAGAAGACAGACTCACAAACCAGCAACACAACTCATACTAAGTCTCAAAGTTTAATAAAGGTGTGAAATCCTAAAACAAGTGCAAAGAAAAGGAAGGAAGGATGATGAGTAACTGTGTCTACCAGACCATTTAAGGACAGTGTAAGTTGCCATATAAGACAGCAATGCACAGAAATGGGAAAACTGAGAGGAAAAATGAGAGGAAATAGTTTTGTGCAACATAGTCTTCAGCAACTCCAGAGCCAGAGGGGTCTCAGAAGGTATTTGTTCTGTTTTTCATGCAGTCCACCCTTCCCTCTTTACACTTATTCTCTATCATGCCAGCGTCAAGCACACTGACACAGAAGTTACATTTCAAAATTATTTCAAAGATATTTTCTTAAATTTATTCTTTTAATACAAAGTATTTTCAAAGTCTTTCTTTTCCTTGAATTTTGAGCCATTAACTTTAATACTTATAAGGTCTTTCCTATACTGCTGAGGACAAGAAGTGTCCTTCGCTTTAATTAATTTTTGCTCCAGGAACTTGAGTTCTAAGGAAAAGAGATTACAATATTATTAGACACTAAAGCTACAAAAAAGGAAGCTTCTTCTGAGGAGTATTAGGCAGAAGTTAGTGAACAAGAAAGAAAGATGAAAAAGAGCATCTAATTCGTGCTTTGTGCTCACGCACGCAATCTTCCAAAGTAGGCCAGCAGCAGTGTGTATCACAGAGCTGGGACAAAACATGTCACTGGGTATTTGCTACCTATGATCACTTAAGACTTCATGAATTGCAAAGGACTCTCTGAGTATTGTGAGCAAAGAAAGAAAATCCTGATTGTATCAAAACAGTCAAATAAATTATAAGGTTGAAAGGTAAATTATTGTCTAGTAAGTATTGACTTTTAATAGGCATAAAGCAATATGCCTATTCATTCTGTTTTGACTCATAAGAAAGAGTTTGAGGAAAAAAAATTATTTCTTACACCAATATCTGCCAAATCTGTCAGGCAGAATATTATCTTATTAATTTTATTGCAAAGTGTATATGTTACCAGACTTGAAAAACACCCAAAGGAATTCTCTGCCAAATCATTCACAGTTCATGTGGTACAATGGTTGAAAGTTTGAATTTATAATTCAGGAGGTAGAAAGAAAAACGAATCAGTTACCACTTACATCTTCCAAATCTTCTTCTGGTGTTGCAGGAGTCCTGTCTGTTTTATCTGTGTTGTATGAAGTTACAGATGAAGTTTCTGAATCAAGAGATTCTTCATCAAATCCAAAAAATGTCTCCACAACATGCCTCTGAAAAATTAGGTTTTTTTAGCTAGTAGCAAAACAGATGAAAAGCTCCAATGACACAGTAAGCAGTAACCAAGGTTTTCTCTGATGATTATTTTGGTATTTAGAAAGAAATAAAGGTTCCAGTGCAAACTCTTCTCTGACTAAATAAGTTATTTTTCCAACATCATTTGTGGAATAACCTCCAAGAACAGAACTGGACATAGAACAGAGATGAGGTAATTACCAAAAGAAAAATGCTTTAGCAAAACTATAAAACCTAATTACCAAAATCACACAAGTCCTTACAAGATTCACAGTAGAGAAATCCAATATCTATTCAGAAGAAAGCCAGTACAATATAACATGTGCAACCAAAAGGAAAAGTATTCTGGAGACCAAGGTGGAAAAAATTTAATTGCTCATACTAATTGCAAAAGGATAGCAAAAAGGAAAAAATACCATTTTGCAAAACCCTACTTAAAAGTATAAATTAATGCTTATAATTTATTTTTTTCACTATCATAATTCTCTTTTTTTTTTCAAAAGTTTGCTCCAATACTATGTCTAACCAAAAAGACATGTCTAGGAAAAAGCAGCATTGCACTGCAGATTAAAAAAATTTTGCACAATATTATCAATTAAATGCATGCCTAGAGAAAATTAGAAAAAATTAGTAGCTGGTGGAAATTGGTACAATATCAGTTGTGAAAATGTTGATTTTTTATATAAACATAGTCACAGAAAGCAGCATATTTCCTTGGAAATTCAACCGTTTAAAAAGGGTTTATAAATTTAACTAGAAACAAAGGTTTTTAACTGTTATTAATCAATAGAAAGCATAACTTCTTAAACCACAGAAATCCAACACAATTTCAGAGAATCAAGAAAACTGAAAATATTTTTTTAAAGGATGTTGCTGAAAAATGGATTCAGGTTATGAAGCAGTCTAGACAGAGAGGGTAGTGGAGAGAGGTGGCTGTAAGAAGATGAAGAAAGATCTCTACATGTTTTGCCACTGCTTGATACTGAAGCACAGATCCTGATGTCACAGTTTGCTCTTTGGGTCTTTTTCAAATACATAACAGAGGTTGTCTATGAGAAGATAACAGCTTGTTCATTAAAATAGCCATAAGGATTAAAAAAGTTATCAGTTATCATCAAACATCATGAATCCTACATTTCAGCAAATTGTTATCAATCAATTTAATTCAAGATAGTTTTCAAAAAGTTTTAACTATAACGCCCTCTCTCATGATGATTTCCAAATATTGATCTTTCCTTGAAGTTTTCCAGACTTACCTAACCTTAGAGATTTTTTTCCAGTATATCTACACAAGTATGGTCTTCTCTTTCTCACAAAGCCCTAATGCCCACTGTATTCTTTTGGTTCAGCACAGCTCTCATCAGCAGTCAAAATACTCTGTCTTGATTTAAGGGGTACCAAAAAATCAAGCCTGTAGGTGTGACTTTTTGCCTCCATTCATGACACCAGGTGCTCCATTTACAGTCTGCAGCCCTGGTCACCACGGTCCACCAGGTCACAACCTCATCCCTCATAAGCTGGACAAGTCCATAATAGTTTCACAGTACAGCTAATTCCACTCCAACTGCCAAAGAAAGCTCCAAGGTCATGTCCTGGATCACTCAACTGCTTCACTTAAGAAGACCCCTTCAAACAGTACTTAAAAAATTTTCCTTCAGAAACCCAAAAAGCTGTATCTTTTCTAAACATTTATCCATATGCCTGCAGATAAATATGATGCAGCACAAAAGGCAAAGAGCTTCCAAACAACCTTGAGAAACAAATTTCCTTTTGCAAGCTACTTAACTACTACTTTGTGAATTCATAGGATCACAGTTATAGTGCCACAGTGCTGGAAAGACATCACTTTTACTTGTTCAGGAAGCACTGTGATCTTTTGCCAGGCAGCGCTATGTCCAAGGTGCTTAACACAAACAGTTCCCTGGGATAATCTAATCCTTTCCTCCAGCATTCACCAGCTCACCTTTCTGCCCTACTTAACAAAACAAAGGGCAGAAGGAATAGGTTTATCTCTATTCTAAAAATACAAAGACTTATCCAGAAAGCTAATGTATTTACTCACATTTAAATTAAAACCATTTCAGACTTCTCTTTCTACAAGCACAAAGGTTTACCACAAAACACAAGGGGCCACTAGTCCTTGGGGTATGACCCATCCAGCTCTTCTCCCCCACTGAATACTGGCTGCACCTTACAACCATGGAACAGTAATATTACAAATATATATTGGAAGTTGAAAATATGGCTAAAGAAATGGTGCTACTTCAAGTTGTAAGGAAGACAAATTTACAATCTGAGCAGCTAGCTCAACTCACTTTCCTGACTCCAAAGTGATCTGCAGATACAGTTTCATAAAGGTACATTTTATAGAGGTAAAGAAGACGGCAGCTGGTAAACAAAGTAATTGTCAAGTCTTGACTTTGCAAAGGCTGGCAGAAGGGGCTTCTAAAAGATGGAGAACAAATCTCAAATTTATTATCATATGGCACAGAGATCACAGTACCATGAGGGTCAGCAGCAGCTGAACTAGAAGTGGCAATAAAACCTACCTACCTATGGGATTTTTTTGCTACATCTCTGCTGTACAGTAACTTTTGGGTAACTCAGGTCAAACACATCTTCCTTTAACCCTGCACGCACACACCCACCCATGCCATTTCAAGAAAAGAAAATAAATTAGCCAAACAACAGTGATTTTGATTTTACATAAAGGTATATAGGCTGGAGAAAATATTTAAAGCAATGTCATTATTGTGAAAAATAAGTTGAACATTTCACTTATAGCAAAAGTCAGGTGAAAATATATACAAATCAATAAATAAACCACTTGATTATTAGATATGAGGGAATTCTGAAAAAAACCCAACACCTTAGTATTTCCCATCACACTAAAAAAGTGCAACACTTAAAGGAGAGTTGTAAGTCAAAAACTTTTAAATGCTATAAAGACTACCTGTAATATTTGAAGTCACAGGTGAACAATTTCTTTTTAAGACTTCTTAATTTTTAGAAAAGCTGTATATTTATAATTTTGTGGAGCAGATCTGTTCCATAAAAACAGGGATAAGTTATTTAATTATATTTATATATATACAGGTAATATTTAATTATATTACCTGTACAGGTATGAATTGCTTTATGACATAATCAAAAAATAGCCAGTTTTACTGTTGATCAGCTAGTATGTGAAATAACCAACTACAAGAACTGATTCACAGCAACACCAAAACAAATTAATTCACAAGGGAACAGCTGTAGAGAGAGAAAATAGTTTTAAAAATACTCAAAAAAAGACATGTGAGTCATAAAGTTGTAGATAATAAATAATAAATCACCAATAAATATATCAACTCCAAGGGACATTCCACACATGCCTCAAAATCTGAACCACAAGAGTTTCTGAAAAGTATGCAGAAATGCACAATACTCACTGGATTTTTACAACTATATAAACTATGTTTATTCAAGTTTCATTTAAACTTTTTTTTAAAAATGGGAACATTCTGAATTAACACTCAGAGATTGCTTTATATTTGTTTGCAAATTTCTTATTTCTAAATCACAACTTCTTAACTGAGAAAATAGTCATGTAAATTATAGAAAAATTCTGATTTGAATTCTAATTTCCACTGACTACTGCCATGCATTTAATATCAAGTATTTTCCATGTGAATTTATAGTGATGTTTCCATATAATTTTAAAGTAAAATTATGCATTAGGTCTTTATAACTCAAGT